>NC_059088.1:9415259-10023243 GCF_020497125.1 Mauremys mutica
GTGATTTAAACTGTAAATATTTCCTCCCTTTTCCACAATTGCTTCACTCGCTGTCACGGTGACTTTGTGACTTCCAGCCGTCTCCTCCTCGGACCTTGTCACTCAGACCCCCCCAGCTCAGCCCCCGTTATCCTGCGGCTGCCTTTCGGTTTCGCTCATGAAGAGTTTCACCCGGCAGGTGGCTCTGAGCTGTTGGTACGTTGGAGAAATTAGGAAATCAGCCCCTGTAGGAACAGGCCCCACTCACCCGTAGCCAGGAGAGCAGCGAGGATGCAGACGGCAAGAAAAGACTTCATGGTGATGTGGCAGCAGTTGATCCACCCTGGGGTCTTTGGAGGATTTTTCGCAGAAGGGCTGAAATCAGATCAGAAGGGAACTTGCATACGCATGATTGGGCCGAAAGGATGGGGAGAGCCACAGAGCCATTTGCCACAGTTCTGGGGTAGCGACGGCTCTGGCATCTTCATGGCTGACTTTTTTGTGGCACGTACAGGGAGAAGTCGGAGAGAAACCTCAAATGCTCCTGCTGGAAGGTTGCCACATACCATGACTTTGTCTCCGCGAACACAGCGAAAGTACACGCAAGAACCAAAAGCAAGAGAGAGACAAAACAGGCTGCTCCGTTTGACGGCGCGAGACAAAGCCGTCCACTCTATAAACAGAGGGTGTCAAAGAAGGCTGCTCCCTACAGCAATGAGAGACAGCTCGCCCAACCTGCTTCTTTTCCTGACTCCAAGAGGGGACTGGAACCCAGTGGTTAGAGAAGCAGGGCCAGGAGCCAGGACTCCTGGGTTGTGTCCCTCATTCTGGGAGGGGAGTGCGACCTTGTGGTTGGAGCAGGGAGGGCTAAGGCTGGGGCTAGGGCTGGGGTTCCTGGGTTCTATTCAGGGGTGAGCTGGAGCTGGTTTGCAGGAACCGGTTGTTAAATTTAGAAGCCCTTTTAAAACCGGTTGTTCTGGGACAATCGGTTCTAAAAGGGCTTTATTTAACAAAGGCTCGGGCAGCTGTCCAGCCCGCCCCCGGCACCAGCTCACGTCCCCCTCCTCCCCTCCCCCTCCTCCCCTAAACGCTCCGCCCCCCTTGTCCTCCCCCTACCCTGCTTCCCGCAAATCAGATGTTCGCGGGAAGCCTGAAACAAGCAGCAGGCAGGTCAGCTGGGGTGGGGGGCTGGGGAGGCGCGAGGAGGGCTCCAGAGAGGCAAGGCACGGCCCCGTCCGGTCCCAGCCGAGCCCCCCAACCCCAGGGTCCCGGGGGGGCAGTCAGGATGCAGCAGGGGTTGAATGGGGCGGTGGGGGGCAGTCAGGGGCAGGGGTTCGAGGGGCAGTCAGGGGACGGAGAGGAGAGGTGGTTGGATGGGGTAGGGGTCCCGGGGGGCCATCAAGAATGAGAGGAGGGGTTGGATGGGGTGTCAGGGGGCAGTCAGGGGACAGGAAAGGGGGGGTGGATGGGCCAGGGGTCCCAGGGGTGTGTGTGGGGAGTTGGATGGGGCAGGAGTCCCGGGCAGGGGACCATGACACCCTCGTGGGGTGAGGGGGAGGAGGGGACCTGTTGGTAATATTTAGCCACCTCATCACTGGTTCTATTCCTGCTCTGGGAGGGAAGTGGGGTCTAGCGGTTAGAGCACCAACAGACCAGAGGGCTGTGACTTACCAAAACTCCTTAGGGGCTTCAGGCTGAGTGGCGTTTGCCGGGGCTGGAGCAGACGGATAGTTCAGTGAAGCAGAAAAGATTTGTCAATCTCTGTCTCTCGCCTCCTTTTATGGAAGGGCTCTGCGACATGCGCAGATGTCATACGCTGGTGTTTGGTTGAGTCCGTAAGTTCCTAGACCCCTCCCCAGCCCTGCCCCCACCCACCGGTGACACAATTTGGACACACGAGCATGTTGGCAAATTCGCCACCCTTCCTGCTGAGAAACAAAAACCACAGGGATGAGTGAAACCGCCTCCCCTTTACATCGTGGATGATGAGGGGGCAGCTTGAGGAAGTGGGTCACACCCTGGATGTGGGGGCAGGACTAATGACTTAGAGCAGTGGGCCAGCTTACCTGTATTATATTTATTGCTTTGTTACCCTGCTTTATTATATTTAGTAGTAACACAAGGAACCTACAGGCTTTTATCCTGTAAGATTTGGCTTTAGAATATAGTGTGAGGCCTGAGGCCTATAACCTTTGGTGTAGATCAGGGGTCGGCAACCTTTCAGAAGTGCTGTGCCGAGTCTTCATTTATTCGCTCTAATTTAAGGTTTCGTGCGCTGGTAATACATTTTAATGTTTTTAGAAGGTCTCTCGCTACAAGTCTTTATATTCTATAACTAAACTAGTGGTGTACTGTAAAATAAACAAGGTTTTCAAAATGTTTAAGAAGCTTCATTTAAAATTAAATTAAAATGTTGATCTTATGCCGCCGGCCCGCTCAGCCCGCTGCTGGTCTGGGGTTCTGTTCACCTAGGCCGGCAGTGGGCTGAGTGGGGCCTGCGGCCGGGACCCCAGCTGGGAAGGGTCTGGCAGCCAGAACCCCAGACGGGCAGTGCGGGGCCGGCTGCTGGGACCCCAGACCGGCAGTGGGCTGAGCGGCTCATCCCACTGCCGCTCAGGGGTTCCATCCGCCGGCTCTTGCCAGCCGGGATCCTGGCTACTGAACCCGCTCAGCCCGCTGCCGGTCTGGGGTCCCGGCCCTGCCCACATACAGTGGGTACCTACCTTCCCCCTGGTTCTGGCCCATTCTCTTCCTCTCTCTGCACTGAGCTGAGGGTGGGAGTGGACCGAGCACAGGGCTGGGGGTGGAGGGTCTGGCCAGGAGCTAGAATGGGGGAGGGGGCTCAGGGTTGGGGCAGGAGGTTTGGGTGTGGGGGCACGTACCTGGGCAGCTCCCATTTGGTGTGAGGGGTGCAGGTGGGAATGTGAGTGGGGGTGCAGGAGCTCCCGTTTGGTGCTCCGGGGGGGGGGGATGTGCAGGGTGCATGGGGTGTGGGGGAGCTGGGGGTGCAAGAGTCAGAGCAGAGGGCGGGGGGCATGTGAGGGGGGTGTCAGGGTAGGGGGGCTGGGTACGTGTGGGGGTGCCAGAATCAGGGCTGGGGTCATGGGGGGGGTTAAGGAGTCAACAGAGGACTGGGTGGTACAGGGCTCAGGGCAGGGGCCTGCGGGTGCAGGGCTCAGGGCAGAGGGCTGGGTGACTGTCCTCCCCCCAGAACCTCCCCCTGCTCCTTGACCCGACTACCCCCTCCTGGGACCCCACCCCCTATCTAAGCCTCCCTGCCCCTTGTCCCCTGACTGCCCCCCTAGGAGCCTACCCCCTACCTGTCCCCTGACTGCCCCAACCCTTATCCACACCCCCGCCCCCAGACAGACCCCAGGACTCCCACGCCCCATCCAGCTGCTCCCCACCCCCTGACAGGACCCCCAGAACTCTGGACCCATACAACCCCCCCTTCTCCCTGCCTGCCCCAACCCCTCTCCACACCCCTGCCTCCTGACAGCCCCCCCAGAACTCCCCACTCATCCAACCCCCCACAGCTCCTTGTCCCCTGATCACCCCCTCCAGAGACCCCCCCACCCTAACTGCCCCCCCGGACCCTCCCCGCTCCCTGACTTCCCCCTCCAGAGACCTCCCCAAACCCCCCCACGGATCCAACCCACCCTGCTCCCTGTCCCCTGACTGCCCGCCCCCCCCGGCTCCATTACCATGAGGCTACCCGTGCACCCGGCGTTTTGTCGCTGCCGTGCGCACGCAGCCCCACCTGGCCCCGGCCCCCGGAGCGCTGCGCGCGCGGCGGGAGGGCTCCGGGGGAAGGTGGGGGAGGGGCCGGCGGCTTGCTGCGCTCGGACGGACGCTCTGGTCTGGGCGCGCGGACCCCGCAGCTTGCCCCGTCGGCAGGATTTTTAATGGCACGCAGAGTCCCGGCAGGCAGCCGCGTGCCATTAAAAATCGGCTCGCGCGCCATCGGTTGCCAACCCCTGGTGCAGATAAAGGTAAGTAACTCATAAGCTATAGAGAACTGAAAGTAGCATGCAAGAGGGGGAATTGTGTCCAGAATACTGATGTCAGCAGGGCCGCCGTGGAGGGCAAGAACATCGCTGACACCAGCATCCGGAAAGTTCTGGACAGAACCTTTGGCCGGAAAGCTGCCATGAATGCAAATTGACGTGTCTGCTAATAGGGTAGCATCATACATATACTAACCTATAGAAAACGGACGCCTTAAGGGAAGGACATACAAATCAGGACCTTTATTAAATATGCCTTGGTCATGGCAGCGGCAGCGTAAGCTACTATATAAGTAACATTTCAGGGGCAGCAGATAGGCTGGAGAGATGTAGACCTTGGGAGGGGCCAGGATGACGGCCACCGGGGAAGATGAGGATGATAACGGTGATGAGAAAGATAATGGTTAAGTATGAAAGATAAGGGTGTAAGTACGGACGTCCACGTGTACTTTCTGTATTATCTCCGTCTGCCTTGTTGAGTTTAAGTGTGTGTTTAACTTTGCTAAATTATTAATAAATTATATGTTTGTATATAGCAGGGGTAGGCAACCTATGGCACGTGTGGTGAAGGTGGCACGTGAGCTGATTTTCAGTGGCACTCACACTGCCTGGGTCCTGGCCACCGGTCCGGGGGGCTCTGCATTTTAATTTAATTTTGAATGAAGCTTCTTAAACATTTTAAAAACCTTATTTACTTTACATACACCAATAGTTTAGTTATATATTATAGACTTATACACAGAGACCTTCTAAATACGTTCAAATGTATGACTGGCACGCAAAACCTTAAATTAGAGTGAATAAATGAAGACTCGGCCCACCACTTCTGAAAGGTTGCCGACCCCTGGTATATAGAGAGAATCATAGAATATCCGGGTTGGAAGGGACCTGAGGAGGGATCTAGTCCAACCCCCTGCTCAAAGCAGGACCAATCCCAACTAAATCATCCCAGCCAGGGCTTTGTCAAGCCTGACCTTAAAAACCTCTAAGGAAGGAGATTCCACCACCTCCCTAGGGAACCCATTCCAGTGCTTCACCACCCTCTTAGGGAAATAGTGTTTCCTAATATCCAACCAAGACCTCCTACACTGCAACTTGAGACCATTGCTCCTTGTTCTGTCATCTGGTACCGCTGCGAACAATCTAGATCAGTGGTCCCCAACCTTTTCGTCTGGCGGGCGCCAGACAAAGGACCGTGGTGGCGGTCGAGCATCCGCCGCAATGCCGACGAATTTCAGCAGCATTTCGGCGGCGACGCCTCTCGATGACATCGCTTGTCGGCGGCAAGTGGCGTCATCCAGAGGCGTCACCGCCGAAATGCCGCTGAAGTTCAGTGGTGACGCCTCTTGATGATGTCGCTTGTCGGTGGTAAGTGGCGTCATCCAGAGGCGTCGCTGCCGAAATGCCACTGAATTTCGGTGGCATTTCAGCGGATGCTCGACCGCTGGCCATGGTGCCCGCGGGCACCGCGGTGAGGACCCCTGGTCTAGACCCATCCTCTTTGGAACCCCCTTTCAGGTAGTTGAAAGCAGCTATCAAATCCACCCTCATTCTTCTCTTCTGCAGACTAAACAATCTCAGTTCCCTCAGCCTCTCCTCATAAGTCATGTGCTCCAGCCCCCTAATCATTTTTGTTGCCCTCCGCTGGACTCTCTCCAATTTATCCACGTCCTTCTTGTAGTGTGGGGCCCAAAACTGGACACACTAGTCCAGATGAGGCCTCACCAATGTTGCATAGAGGGGAATGATCACATCCCTCGATCTGCTGGCAATGCCCCTACTTATACAGCCCAAAATGCCGTTAGCCTTCTTGGCAACAAGGGCACACTGCTGACTCATATCCAGCTTCTCGTTCACTGTAACCCCAGGTCCTTTTCTGCAGAACTGCTGCCTAGCCGTTCGGTCCCTAGTCTGTAGCAGTGCATGGGATTCTTCTGTCCTAAGTGCAGGACTCTGCACTTGTCCTTGTTGAACCTCATCAGATTTCTTTTGGCCCAATCCTCCAATTTGTCTAGGTCCCTCTGTATCCTGTCCCTACCCTCCAGCGTATCTACCACTCCTCCCAGTTTAGAGAGAGTTCCTGTGATGTGATTGTGCACATCAGGGTTCCCAAATTATATGATAATTTTACAATAATCTTACTGGGCCTGATCTTAAAACAAAAACCTGTTAATCCTCAAGTTACTATGATATATCCCCAGCTTTGGGTCAGGCTACAGGACTGAGCACTGTCGCCATGCCAATCTACCCCCCAGTGTAGCAGCAGCTAGGCTGATGGAAGCTACCATTGCTTGGGGAGCCGGAGGTCCTACAGCCACAGAACGTGCCCCCCCCCCGCCCTATAACCTGTGGTTACACTCTGCCGTAGCTGTCCTGCTACAGCGCCCATCTCATAGACCCTGCAGCTCAGAGCCGAGCCGCGTGGGCGGACGGGATTGCCTAGTTGCACACTCAGGGGCAAGGAGGGAAGGTGGGAGCAGCAGCGGTGGGTAGGACCCTGGGAGGAAGCAGGGAGAGAGCTTCTTGGGCCCACCAGAAAAGCAGGCGCGGGGATTTCTGAGCATGGGAACAGGCTGCTGCTGTTTGTCCCTGCTGCTCTCCAAGATGCAGGACGCTGAGGGGGTGCGCCGCGCGGTCTTTGCACTGCAGAGAGACCTGCCTTGCATCATCGAGTTCTTCTCCTAAAGGAAACAGCCTTGCAGTGTCCCCACACGGTGGCTAAACCACACGGGGCCGCAGAGGGGGAAGTAACAGCCCTGCAACAAAATACATACAGGCCTAAGGCTAGATTCCCGGCTACCGCAAGTCCCAGCCACACAGATTTAGGCACCGCCGGCATTCACAAACGCACACACACACCAGTGTCTGGCGAGCCCTCTGGGCAGCTCAAGTCATTCAGCCTCAACATTTTTGCTGTAAAAGTTCCCCTGATACTCAAGTTTTTGCCCCCGTGTACCCTGATGCCTGCATCCCAGCAAGAGCCAGGAGCCCTGATTTTGCCTGCTGGGCTTAATCCAGGAGGTGCTCAGAACTGGCTCCACGCACCACAGAGGAGGAGCTGGTGTCAGCAGTGGCATCCCTTGGATCCACTAGTCCAGTGGCCAGGCTCCTCCCCAGGTTCATTCATCCCTCTGCCAGAGGTGGAAATGGGATTTGAACTTGCATCATCCACTTCTGAGCTGAGGGCTGGAACTGCAGGGATGTACAACTGCCTGACATGGGGCGGGGGGTCCTGCAGTCTCTCCTCTTCAAGCTGTTCCACCAAACGACCAAAAAACCGTCATGAACCGTAGACCTCTAGGAAGTCAGCCTGAATTGCTTGGAATGTCGCGGGCCTCCCACCCTGAGCGACACCGGTCGCTCGCTAGCTGCCAGGGCGGCCGTCCTGCCGAGCCAGGCGTCAATATTTGGTGGCGAGCCACTTTTCCATTTCTGCAGGATTAATATTTCAGCCACTAAGGCTACACGTTGGAACCAGGTCACTTTGTCACCGGGTCGTCTCCGGGTACCAGGAATAGAACCAAGAATGAAACTTAAGGGGGGGGTGGTGGCAAAGAAATTGGTTAATGCCGGGTTTTGGTTGCCCGTTGATAGCTCTTGTCCTTCCAGAGTGTCGAGTCCAGCAAAATCCAACCTTCTGGAAACCAGGAAATACCGCGTTACGGTAAACGCCCAGGCAGCCATCGCTCTGTCCCCATGGCGATGGGACTCCAGCGGCATTCACTGGAGCGGCGCTGAATGGTGGCGAGATGTGTTGGAAGCGCTCCAAGACCTCCATCCGTTTGACAAAGAGGGTACTGAAGGGTGACCTGACCCCAGTTTATAAACGCTGGGGAACAAATATTGGATCACGGGGTCTTCAGCCAAGCTCGAGAAGATCTGACACGAGCTAACGGCTGGGAGTTGCAGCCGGACAAATTCAGCCTGGAACAAAGGAGTCAGTTTTTAACGGTGAGACTAATTAACCGTTGGGCCAATTTACCATGGGGTGTGGTGGATTCTCCATCACCGACAATTTGTAAATCCAGATGGGATGTTGTTCTCAGAGGTCGGCTCGAGGAATTAATTCAGGGGGGCCGATGTGACATGGTTGGGGGGGTCTGAGATGATTCCAATGGTCCCTTCTGGCCTGGACTCTATGTTCTGGATGGTGCTGGCCCTGCCATGAGTGCAGGGGACTGGATTTGATCTCTCAAGGTCCCTTCCAGTCCTCGGATTCTATGATTCTGTGACACTAGGGGCTGCGATTGTGATATGAGGAGATCTGGGCTGAGTCCCCCCAAACCTCCCATGCCACGAGGGTCCCATCGGCGTTGTGTCAATACAGAACTGGGTGGATCGTGTTCGCAGCAGGGCCCAGGGTTAGCTGGCAGGTAGAGGGTTAGGGAGGTTCCCGAGTTCACATGTAAAGGGGCCAGAAAAGGTTATGAAGCAGCTGTGAATTGTCCATGTGCTGGGGGAGAAGACTAGGGTCTGGAGTACGTAGGGGCAGTACGGGGAGCCCCCGTCCATTGCCGTGAAAAGGCAGCGGGCGAGAAGGTGTCCCCAGGGCGTTGTGGAGCGTCACTGGGAGAAGTCACAGACAGCGATGACGGTGCCGGCGTTTGCCTTAACTCACAATTTCCTGTTTTTCAGATTGTCACGGAGTGTGGGGGAGTCAGGGCCCCGCACCCCCCACTTCCTGCGATTCCCCGGGACTCTCAGCCAGCCAGTGACACAGCAGGTTTATTAGACGACAGGAACACGGTCCCCAGCAGGGCTTGTGGGTACAACCAGGACCCCTCTGCCGGGTCCCTCTGGGGGGCAGGGATCTTAGACCCCAGCCTTGGGGTTCCCTGCCTCCTCCCAGCCAGCCCAAACTGACACCAAAACCCCTCCAGCCGGCTCTCCCCCTCCTTTTCTCCCCCTCTCCCTTTGGGCAAAGGTGTCGACTCGCCCCATCCCCTTCCTGGCTCAGGTTACAGGCTCAGGTACCGTCTCCCATCTCTAAAGTCACCCCCTGCTCTCCCATCCCCCATGCAGACAGTCCCAGGAAAACTAAACGACATTCCCAGGTCAGTCCACCCCGCTCCCTCCGGTGTCACACAGATGTTTGTGTTTTGCTGAACTCCAGGATCTGCCAGGGCAGAACCTATCACCAGGCAGCTTAACTCAGCGTTAACCAAGTCCCCCCGCCCACGCCCGCTTACGTTTTATTCTTGGATTTATTCCTGGCACCTGGACATCACCCGATGTGCTTAGCTAAATAACAGGGGGCCAAGAAGGATGATTTTGTAAGCGCACAATTGGTTGCGACCTTTGGTAAGAGAATACCAGCTTTCTGGGGACACGTCGCTCGCTGATCCCACCGCGACTCGATTCAAAGACTCACACGGTCCGGCCGGGCAGCAGGCAAACCAGGACGAGGTGGAAGGAGAGCCAGGGAGGTCGGAACCACCACCCGGTGGGCTGGTCTCCAAAGCAGAGGGGAAGTTTTACCCCTCTGTCCCAACGGTGGAAGATGGCAGGCACTGGCCAACGACACCTGCATCAGAGCTGTCACTGGAAAATGCATCCGACGAAGTGGGTATTCACCCACGAAAGCTCATGCTCCAAAACGTCTGTTAGTCTATAAGGTGCCACAGGATTCTTTGCTGCTTTTACTGGAAGAAGAAGAAACTTTGTAAAGATTCACATGGAAGAAGGGGGCTGAGAGGTTTGGCCTGACTTTTCCTGGAAACTTTGACAATTGATTGAAATTGGGGGTTTTTTGTTTTTTTTCGTGAGGTGGCTTCGGAGCCGTCCTCTGTTAGCTTTTGTGCTGCAGCACGGGCGAGCGTCTGTCAGACAGAAACTCTTCCAAACTCCTTATTCCGCCCCCAGAGATACACACAACGTTTTGCTGGACTTTCTAATCATGGGCCACCGGGTTTCCGAAGAGTCCGAAACGGTAAATAAGTCACAAAGGCAAGGGGGGGATTTGGGGATACTTTGTAGCAGCAGTTGCAGAGCAACAACGGATGATTTTTTGTTTTCGTTGGCAACACACCGACAACACACCGTATGGCAACACACCGACGGGCCATAAGGAATGGCACGAGCTGCCATCCTGGGTACTTTAGAGAGTGAAATGACGCCGCCTTGCTGTACTCTGTCGGTCCCACAAGGCAGGGCAGGGACTAGCTTTGCTTGGACCCACTTCCGTTGGGGAGAGACACCAGCTTTCAAGCTACACAGGGCGCGTCTTCAGGTCCGACCTCCAGATAAGCTCCCGAGCTTGTCTCTGTCTCTCCCCTCCAGTAGCAGAGCTGAGGGCTCGACCCCCACTAGGACACGCTGCCTTTCTTACCGCCCATGCCAGTGGTGTGCGTTCAGTCTGTCTCCTGTCTCTGCCTCACACACAGGCCAGGCCAGGCCGACCTTAAACAGTCAGGGCGACCCAGCGGAATTGCTCAGGGGCTGTGAAAAATCCAGCCCCTGAGCACCGTGGTTAAGCCGACCGATGAAACTCGTGGAACCAGCTGTGGCTGCTCGGGGAGGTGGAAGTAGGACTGCGACGGGAGAGCCCTGCCTGTCGCTGGAGCGAATCTCTGCCCTGGAGCTGGAGCGTTTGAGGAGCAGACACGGCCCTCATCCCTCCCGCAGCCGCTGCACTTTCTCACCGCTGCCAAATGCAGAGAGTGGGTGGAAATGGAAGTGAAAGCTGGTTTGACCCTCGGGTGTGGTCAAACTTAGCAGCAGGACTGCGGGCCCCGTGCTGCAGGGAAAAGGGGGGTACCAAGGAGGGGTGCTCTGTTTCAGCCCCCAAACCCCCACTCCTTTCTGTACACAACCCAGGAGACTTAATCTCCACCCCCCCATCTTCTTTAACCCACTCGATGCCACTCGCCTCCTAGAGCAGGGGATAGAACCCAGGCATCCTAGCTCCCTATCCCCTGCTATAAATGACTCCCCTCCCTGAGCTGGGGAAAGAACTCAGGAGTCCTGACTCCCAGCCCCTTGCTCTACCCACTAGACCCCACTCCCTTCACGGAGCTGGACTAGAACCTGGGAGTCCGACACTTAACCCCCATGCGGCAAACAAGCCAGGAAAGAACCCAAGTGACTCCACAGCTCCCAGTCCACTGCTAACCCAATAGGCTGCCGGGCCGAGACTGCAAACTGTGTTTTGCTTCTTTGTGTGATTTTGTTTCTCAGCGGGAGAGGGGAAATGATTGACAGGGCCCTGATGTATCCAAAACTGTGGGCCCATCGGGCTGTAGGTCACTGCTGATCACGGCAGGTAGAAAAGGATGGTCTGCAAAAGAAAGAACGAGAAATTGTTTAAGTTTTGTGTGTCTGAATTTCATGACAGTTTGAGATTGTCACATACCCGCCAGGCTCCAGTGCAATTGTGGAATCAAAGATGATTAACCGACGATGACTCCAGCACTAGGCAGAATACAGAACGCAGACGTACCCCCGGAGCTGGGGAAGGGAAGGCAGCTTGGTCCCTTCCTCTGTACGCGGTGGAAAGCTGCCAGCGTTCATCCCCAAATGAACTTCCCAACTCTCTTTCCTTTGCTAGGGTGTCAGGCAAAGACCCTCCTTTCTGGAAGGAAAACTCCTTTCCCATGGGTCATGGGAAATGTCGGCACATGTTCTGCGATGGGATG
The DNA here is from genome assembly GCF_020497125.1 of Mauremys mutica. NCBI lineage: Eukaryota > Metazoa > Chordata > Testudines > Geoemydidae > Mauremys > Mauremys mutica. The sequence goes on from NC_059088.1 coordinate 9,426,880, forward strand.
GCCTTTAGGGTCCTCGGTTTACCTGACGGACGAGGACGGCGGAATTGCTAACTCAGTCGTTATTACTAACAGTTCTGAATGAGAGAAACGGGCAGTATTTGCAGAACCCACCTGCAGTAACAAGCATCCCTTATCAATCACCCACCTTAAGGTAGAACATACTTCTGCAGACACCTCCTTAGGCTGAGGGGTCTCTTCCCATGTAGTGAAGCCAGGGTAAAAAGCAGGATTAAAAGATCTCACACCTATCTATTGAGCTCATTTTGCCTTCATCCCTTAGAATCGCTAGATTTGAAGCAAAGGGGAAGTACATGGCTCGGGGGTGGGGTTGCACTGCCCCCCTCCCCTGGATTATGCCTACCTACCTACCTACCACACACACAAGGACACGGAGCCATTGGACTGCCCTTGGGGTGACCATCTGTCCCATTTCAGCCAGGACAGTTCCCCTTTTTAAGCACCTCTTTTTTGTCAAAAGTGTCCGTAAAAAATGATCAGTTGGCAAGAGCAATTATGGGACAAATGCCAACTTTTGTGAAGAAGTGAGGTGCAGTGCAGAGGGGCGAGCAGCAATGCCAGCTCCTTGTAGGGGGGAGGCCGGGCTTGTGCCCGGGAGGGGCAGGCAGGGCTCCAGCCACCAGTGGCCCCAGCCTCGCGCAGGGAGGGGTCTCGGGCAAATCGTACCACGTGTGTGTGTGTGGGGAGGCCTCACACCCCCCTGGGCTGTGCCCAGTTTTCCTTTTGGGAGATACAGTCACCCGAACCAACTCCCCTCCCCATGCCAGGGAGAGAACCCCGCAGCCCCGAGTCCCTGTTTGAAGGGCAGATGCAGCCCCTGCCCCTCCACGTCACTTTCAAACCACTGTCACCGGCCGTGATGCTGGGGAAATGGAAGGAGAGCTGCCTCGCCTTACACCCTGGGCTGGATCCAAGAACCCAGGAGTCCTGACTCCCAGGCTCCCGTCTGCCCACTCCACCCCATGCCCCTACAGAACTGGAGATAGAACCCAGGAGTCCTGGTTTCCAGCCCCCCCCCCGCTCTAACCACTAGACCCCACTCCCCACCTACAGTACAAACACTTTTCCTTCCAACACCCAGCAATCACCCCTGGAGCCGCCAGACACAGAAGCAGGTCATGCTCGGAGCCGTTCTTGAGCCAGAAAAAAGCGTGTGCAAAAATACCCAAGAGACTGGGTAAAGTTCTGGGGCCTTGTCTATTTCCCTGCACTGCTCGGCCTCCTGTGTGGCCTGAGCGGTTGGCCAATTTCCCCGGGCCTGGCCGGGTTGTTGTCGTTAGGAGGCTGGGAAATCGATGATGAAATTTTGATACAGTCGTGATGCAACCTTCTGAGGCTGCCAAGATGCACCTGGGTCTGTTCCCCTGAATGCTGCAGAAACAAAGAGCAGCAGGCGGCTTCCATGTGCAGAAAGCCCCACACCTGCCCCTCCAGCAGGCTCTGCGTCAAGGAAGACACAGCTCTGTTCCCCCCACGACCTCACTCACCTCTGCTGCTTGTGGCTTCCTGCCTTCCACCCACTTGGGCTGCAACTGTTCTCTTCGCCCCGCTGCGTGCAAGCACGACTTTGCGGAGCTGCCACATGCCTTGGGCGGTCTCTCCCTTGTCCACCGCTCTCTCGACTCCACAAAAGGGTTTCATTGCTCCTTCTGCTGAGCCCATGTTTAAACTACTATACCCCACTCTCCTCTCTAAAGAAGCCAGTTGCCCTAATTCCCAGCTATCTGCTCTTATAACCAATGGATACCACTTCCCTTCCCCCGCCAGCAGCAATAGAACCCAGGCATCCTGACCCTCAGTTCCCCTCCCTGCTCTAACTCGCTAGACCCCATTCTCCTCCCAGAGCTGGGATAGAACCCAGGAGCAGTCACAACCTCACTCACCTCTCCATGGAACCCAGGAGTCCTGGCTCCCAGCCCCCCACCCCACGCTAGTGACTAGACCTCGTTCACCACTGTGTGGTGCTCACGACTCCTGACCTTGAGGCCACACCCAGACCTCGCTCACGTCTCTGTAGAACCCAGGAATCCTGATTGTCAGACCCAACCCCCTCCCCTCCTGTGCTCTAACTACGACACCCTACTCCCCTCTCTAAAGAACCCAGGGGTCCTGCCACTCCCATCACCCACTCCCATAACCATTTCTCCCAGGGACAGGAATAAGACCCAAGAGTCCTGCCCCCAACCCACATTCCCTTAGCGAGCCTGGAAGAGGACCCAGGAGTCCTGCTGCTCTGTCCATTGGTGTCCCGCTTCCCCATGTTGCCACCCCAAGCTTTAAGGGAGAGGCAGTTTCACGCAACCCTGTGGCTGTTGTTTCTCAGTGGACGGGGAGAAGAATTGATCAGCAGCTCATGTGTCTGAAATGTGCTCATGGATGGGAAGGGGCAGCCTGAAACCCCCTAAGGAGCATTTGGTAAGTGACACCTCTCAGGTCGATGGGTGCTCTAACCACTAGACCACACTCCCTGTCCAGAGCTGGGAACGGAACCCAGGAGTCCTGGCTCCGAGTCCTCAGGCTCTCACCCACTAGACCCCACTCCTCTCCCAGAGATGGGGCGAGAACCTGGGAGTCTTGACAACGAGTGTTAACTACTAGACCCCGCTCACTTCTCTATGGAACCCAGGAGTCCTGACCTGCAGGCCCCCTTTCTGCCTCATGAACTAGGCCCCATGTCCTCAAGGAACCCAGGTTTCCAAGGCCCACCCAACCCTACTCTCCTGTGCGCCACTGTCCACTCTATGGAACCCAGGCGTCCTGGCTCCCCAACCCCCACTTCTCTCACCACTGGGTCCTGCTTCTCCCAAGGACAGGAGTGGGACCCAAGAGTCCTGCTGCCCTTGTGTGACCTGCTACCCCGCATTGCCACCCCAAGTCTTCCAGGGGGAGTTGGTTTCCTTCATTCCTCTAATTCGATTTCCCGGCAGGAAGGAGGAGGATTTGGCAGTGTGCACAGAGGCCCAAGGGTGGGCAGGCCTGGTGAGGAGAATAGAAACTTACAGACTGTCCCGGGAGAAGTGAGCAGATCTGTATAAGTTTCTATATTACATCACAGCAGGTACCTGAGCCCGTCTATAAAAACAGGCAGACACAGCCCAGGTGTGACAGGACAGAACAAGAGATGGGCGCAGCTTTTCCACTCTGCAGAATCAGCCACTGACTTCACCCCAGGCAAACTTCACTCTAAGGAGCGTTAGGTAAGTGATACCCCTCTAGTCTGTTGATGCTCTAACCACGAGACCCCCTTCCCCTCCCAGAGCTGGGGAGAGAACCCAGGAGTCCTGGCTCCCAACCCCCCTGCTCTAACCGCTAGACACCACTCCTCTCCCAGAGCTGGAGATAGAACCCAGGAGTCCTGGCTCCCAGCCCCCCTGCTCTAACTGCTAGACACCACTCCTCTCCCAGAGCTGGAGATAGAACCCAGGAGTCCTGGCTCCGAGCCCCCCTGCTCTAACCACTAGACCCCATTCCCCTCCCAGAGCTGGGGAGAGAACCCAGGAGTCCTGGCTCCCAGCCCCATGCCTCTACCATGTGAATGCTGATGAAAGGAAGAGCCAGCCTGCAATCGGGGTAACTGACGGGTGCGGTGGGGTCGTATCAAAGAGGAAACACCGTTAATCTCCAGTTCTCTTCCCAGCGAGCTGCCGGGGACGTGGGTGTGATAAATGAAGGGGGGGGGAGCTCCCTTTTATGGACACCCAGCCAGCCTGTAGCTATAAAGTCCCTCTTGGTAGCTACTTGCTTTACCTGTAAAGGGTTAAAAAGTCCCCCAGGTCAAGGAGAGGGAGGGGGCACCTGACCAAAAGAGCCAATGGGAAGCTAGAACTTTTTAAAATGGGGGGGGGCAGAAGCGTCCCCTGTGTGTTCTGGGGTGGTTCTCCGGAGGGAGGGGAACAGAGCACAGTGAGGGCTTCGGCTGGGCTGGAAAAGGCTTTTGACCAGGTATGGAAACCATTAGATTATGCCTAGAACTACCCAGGTATGTCAGTAGCTCATATCAGAAAGACGCGATTCGGATTTTTTAAGACCAGGGTGGGATTGTTGTGTCCTGGGAGGTTTGTGCACATGTTGTTTAATTAGCTGGTGGCAACAGCTGATTTCCTTTGGTTTTCTCCCCCCAGTCGATGGCTGCCTGATGGTCTGTGGCAACACACGTGACCCCAAGCGGGTGGGGGAGGTACCACTGCTGTGTGGTCTGGGGAGCAAAACCCCACTCTGGGGTGGGGGGTGGTCAGCGCAATTCCTCCTCCTCCCAGGGAATCAGGAGCGATTGTGCCAGGCCCAGGCCCTGATCTCTAGGAGGGGGGACATAGAGGGAATTTGGCTCTGGAGGAGGGATACGGGTTTGACCTGGCCTAGACACTGGGATCCCTCCGCTGTTAAAAGTAGTGCGTGGCTGAGAACCTTTTTGCAGGGAGCTGGATGTTGTGTATCAAGGACTGTTTGCAGGGGCAAGCTCTCTCTTCAAGGTGGGAGGAGTGGGGTTTCCTGGTCCTGCTGGCAGCCTTGGGGGCTCTGCGGGGAAGTGTGGGACCAGTCTGCAAAGAACCAGCCTAGAGCAAGCTGGGCTGAGTTGTCTCTCGCAGTCACAGGGAGCAGCCTGCTTTGTCTCCTTCTGGTTTGTGTTCTTGTGAGTGATCTTTCTGGATTCCCAGAAACGGTCACCTCATACTGCAGCCTACCAGCTGGAGCATTTCAGGTTTGTCTCTGACTTCACCGAGTGGGTGCCGTGAACATACCAGCCACAAAGCGGGTCAGAGGTGCGGCTACCCCAGAACTCTGGCAAATGGCTCTGTGGTTCCACCCACCCTCATGCATGTGCCGTCCCTCATCTGCTCTTATTTCAGTTCGTCTGTGATAAATCCCCCGGCCGGAGATTTGGCTGCATCAGAGACCCCAGCACCGATCTACTGCTTCCCCATCACCATGAGGGCATCTCTTGCCGCCTGCATCCTCGCTGCTCTCCTGGCTACGGGTGAGAGGGGCTGTGTTCCTACAGGGCCTGATTCCCTTAGGTGGCCAACATAATAAAAACTCGGAGCAGCCTGTTACATGCAATTGTTTGTTAAAGCAGCCAAAAAGCAGCAGGAGACTGACAAGTGGAAGCAAGGAGAAAGAAGTGACTGGAACCCACAAGGTCCCATGACGACCAGTGAACCAAGTCTGGAAACGGCAGGAAACGTTTATGGTCAAAATCACTGAAAACTGGTGAAATTTCAGATCCGGACAAAGGAGAAAGACATTTTGGAAGGAGGATCCTCCCCCAGGACGAATGTGACTGAAAGGGACCAGAGCTGAACGTCAGTGCTCAAAATGCAATGAAAAGGCATTTCTGTAGGGTCTCCAGCGGGAGTGAATCGGCCTCAGGCCTCCAGACGCTGTCGATCAACCCCCAGGGAAGGTGAGGGAGGGGCAAACTAGACCCATCATGTTCTCTCTCCCTCTCCAGGGGCCTGTCTGCAGTGTGAGGTTTGCAAAGGGCCAGGAACCAGCTGCACGGGCGACCTACAGACCTGCACCGCTGGGTCTGACTCCTGTGCCATCGCTCTGAGAGAAAAAACAGTGGGTAGGTGAGATGGACTCTACCCATCGTGGGTCCTGCGGAGCTAGGACGCCTGGGTCCTCTCCTAGTCCCAGCTGTGGGAAGGGAGTGGGGTGAATGGATCTGAGCAGTGGTTGACCGGGAGCCCGGACGCCTGGGTTCTATGCCAGGCAAAGGGGATTTAGGCCCAGCATTGCAATGCCTGGCTTCTAGCACACTAGCCAGCCAGTGGTCTCCATGGAGCCTGGGTCAGGGGCCCGGGCTGCCCATACAGCTCCTAGTTGAGAGAGAAGCACCTTTGAAAGGGGTCCCCACAAGCCGGCACACCAAGCAGGGAGCTAAGCCCTGCCCCCCTCCGGCTGTTTGGCCCCTAAGTCCTGGCTGCACGGAGGTGCCCAGCTCTGCTTGGGGTCCAGAACTCGGAACCCTTCGCCGGGAGTCGGGCGTCTAATCTTGGCTGAATTCAGCTTGGATCTGGTTTATCATTCGGACAATGGTTAGTTTTAAGGATTTTTCTCAGTTTTTATCTACTGAAGTTTTCAAAGTTGCAGGAAATGATGGAGCATGGGGGCGGTGTGTGTGTGTGTGTGTGTATCAGACAATAATTGTGGAATGACAGCAGATGTTGCGATTCAAAAAGTTAAAGCTTTATAACTTTAAAACACAATCTGTCAATGTCAGCTACAAAAGTACGCAGTGTAAATTGCCGTAAATCAAACTCCAGCAGGCTCTCAATCAGCGTCCTTCGTACTTTGCTGACCTGTACATTTTAGGGCTGTCAATGCTTCTGAGGGAATGAACAGATCAAGCAATTTTGAGTGATCCTGGTCATCCAGTCCCAGCTTCTGGCAGTCAGAGGTTTAGGCTCACCCAGCTCATGAGGTTGCGTCCCTGACCATCTTGGCCAATAGCCATTGATGGACCTACCCTCCAAGAACGTATCTCTCTCTTTTTGGAACCCAGTTATACTTTGACCTTCACAACATCCCCTGGCAGTGAGTTCCACAGGTTGACGGTGTTGTGTGAAGAAATACTTCCTTGTGTTTGTTTAAAACCTGTTGCCTAATAGTTTCATTGGGTGACTCCTGGATCTTGTGTAATACGAAGGGATAAATAACACTTCCCTCTTCACTTTTTCTACACCGGTTATGATTTTATAGACCTCTATCATATCCCTCCCTTAGTCGTCTCTTTTCTAAGCTGAACAGTCCCAATCTTATTAATCTCTCCTTGTATGGAAACTGTTCTATCCCCCTAATCATTTTGGTTGCCTTTCTCTGTTCTTTTTCCCATTCTAATATTGAGCTGGGGTGACCAGAAATGCAGGTACTATTCAATCAGTTGGCGTCGCATGGATTTATCTAGTGACATTATAATATTTTCTGCCATATTATCTATTCCTTCCCTAATGGTTCCTAACATTCTGTTTGCTCTTTTGACTGCCGCTGCACATGGAGCTGCACAGAGAACTATCCAATAAACTGACAGTTTGTTCCTACCCTTTGTTTCCTGTCTTTTAACCAGTTACTTATCCATGAGAGGACCCTCCCACTTCTCCCATGACCGCTTAGCTTGCTTAAGAGCCTCTCAAAGGCTTTCTGAAAGTCCAAGTACACTATATCCACCCTTGTCCACGTTTACTGCCCTCCTCAAAGAATTCTAGTAGATTGGTGAGGCGTGATTTCCCCTTACAAAAGCCATGTTGACTCTTCCCTAACAAATCACGTTAATCTCTGTGTCCGATAATTCTGTTCTTTTCTATAGTTTCAACCTATTTGCCTGGCACTGAAGTTAGACTTACCAGCCTGCAATAGCCAGGATCGCCTCTCGGGCCTTTTAAAAAAATCACCGTTACATTAGCTACCCACCAGTCATGCGGTGCAGAGGCTGGTTTATAAATTGCAGGTAGGGTGCTGCGATTTCATAATTGAAGTTCTGAACTTCCTCCCCCCGCCCTGTGGCTTAGTTTCCCAATGGGTAGAGTGAGGATTATGGCCGTCGTTGTGCAGTGGGTGGCAACGATGTAGGAGTGGAAGGGGAAGAAATCTCTGTCTCTCCTTCTGTTCAGCGGGAGTGAAGTCTCACACCGTTGTCAAGACCTGTGCGACACCCAGCGAATGTAAAGCCGGCCTCCTCTCTCACAAAGTGGAATGGAGAGACAAGGAGGAGGAACATCTCCTGCTGCGTGGGAGACGCCTGCAGAGCAATCACGGTTACACGTACATCTCCCCACCTCCGCCTCTCCTCCCCCATCCCCTGCACCTCCTGTTAGCTTCCTGAGACTGGTCGTCCCGCCCTGCAGGGGGCGCACCATTGAATAATACTGGGTGGAGTTTAGTGGGCGGGGCTCTAGGTTCCCACCAGGTGTGAACCCAACTGGCCCCACCCAGGACAGGGTCCAGGGCTCCCTGCTGCAAACCCCTCCCCCGCCCCGGCTGCCCCTGGCGTCCCCGGAGCTACAGCTCCCCCTGCAGGGGGCACCCAGGGCTGAGCTGTGCAGCCCCCAGCTGCTCTCCCTGCCCCGACGCCTCCTGGGGCTCGTCCCCCGAGCTGACTGCGTTTGCTCCGCTTCTTCCCAGTGCCCTCGGCTGACACCACACCCAATGGCCGGCGTTGCAGTGGCTGCATCTACTTAACCTCAGGTGATTGCAAGCGTGAGACCACAGAGTGTACCGGAGCCGAGACCCAATGTTTCTACTCAATCAAAAGAAAAGGCACGTGGTAACTTCCGTTAATTTATTCTGGGTGTTCCTCGTTACAAGTTCATAACCCTCCCTGAGACAGCCCCAGAGCCCCGTTGACGAGCTCAGTCATTCCTTCCCAGGGCTTAGACCTCTGTTCTTGGCCTCACGTTTGAGGGGATCAGAAGACAAAGGTGCCCCCTTCCCGGCGTCGCTTCGCAGAGCTGGTTTCGGAGTCACCGGAGTTGGGGAATGTGTATGAATGTTGCCCTAGAGATTCCCCGGGGAAACCACTTCCCGCTTCTTCATCCAAGAGTCCATCCCTGGCTGGCGCATGGTTCAGTTCAGGCCTTTGGACCCCAGATCTCACATCTGTCCCAAACTCCTACTCTAGGACAGGATGCAGCGGGGACTGCTGGGTAAAGATATCAGCTGGACATCAGGACACCTGGGTCCTATTCCCAGCGCCAGCTCCAGTGCGACCTTTGGCCAGTGGCTTCCACTTTCTTTGCCTCTTTTCCCCCTCCCATATTTTGCCTGTATAGAGTTTAATCTGTAAACTCTTTGTGGTAGGGCCTGGCTTAGTATTGGGAGCCCCTGGTGCGCCAGGCGCTGCACAGACCCCGACCGAGAAGGGGGCCCCTCGTTGTGCCAGGCACTGAATAAGTTCATAGTGACAGTCCTTGTGCCAAAGAGCTTGTGATCTACACAGGCAAAGGAAGGAGCATTCTCCCTGTTTTACAGCTGGGGAAACTGAGGCACAGAGTGATGTGGTGACTTGTCCAAGGTCACAAAGGAAGGCTGGGACAGAGCTGGGAACTGAGCCTAGTTTTCCTGAGTCTCATCATGTTGCCTTAATTCCCCACTAAACCTCTCAGGGATCCCACTCCTGCCACCTGCACTGAGGGGCTGCTTTGCTGGATGAGTGCTGGGGCTAATACAAGCCCAGTCTGGGTGGTGTTGGTGGGCTCTGAATTGAGGCTGCAAGTGATTTGCTCAAGGAGACACAGTGTGTCTGCCGCAGCAGAGCAGTAGGGAGCAGTCATGGGCTGGGGGGAGCAGAGCCAATGGGGAAATGAAGGCTGTGGGGGCCCAGATGGGGCTCTGAGGAGCAGAGCAGGGGGCGGTCGTTGTGCCCCACACCATCTTGTGCAGTGGAGATGCTCCCTGATGCCAGTTGCCTGCTTTCTCCCCCCACACACGCAGGTGGAGATGCCCCATTTGACATCCTGCACGGCTGCGCTACTGAATCCTTCTGTGCCATGGGAATGATGACATTCGATTTTGTCGAAGGGAACAGCGTAGTTCCAATCATGAACATATGCACCACAGCCTGCGACACGGCTGGCACAGAATTAGCCGGGGTCCTTGTCTCAGCCTTCGCCGGGATCCTCCTGCTGAAGCTTCTCTCGCGTCTGTGTGGATGAGCAAGCCACGCTTCCTTGCCGACTTTCATGGAGACTTATAGACTCATAGACTTTAAGGTCAGAAGGGACCATTATGATCATCTAGTCTGACCTCCTGCACGACGCAGGCCACAGAATCTCACCCACCCACTCCTGTAACAAACCCCTAACCTATGTCTGAGTTACTGAAGTCCTCAAATTGTGGTTTAAACACCTCAAGCTGCAGAGAATCTCCAGCAAGTGACTCGTGCCCCATGCTGCAGAGGAAGGCGAAAAACCTCCAGGGCCTCTGCCAATCTGCCCTGGAGGAAAAGTCGTTCCCGATTCCAAATATGGCGATCAGCTAAACCCTGAGCATGTGGGCAAGACTCACCAGCCAGCACCCAGGAAAGAATTCTCTGTAGTAACTCAGATCCCAACCCATCTAACACCCCATCACAGACCACTGGGCATACTTACCTGCTGATAATCAAAGATCAACTGCCAAATTAATAGCCTCATTTTGGCAATCTCATCATACCATCCCCTCCATAAACTTATCAAGCTTAATCTTGAAGCCAGATATGTTTTGTACACCCACTGCTCCCCTTGGAAGGCTGTTCCAGAACTTCACTCCTCTAACGGTTAGAAACCTTCGTCTAATTTCAAGTCTAAACTTCCTAGTGTCCAGTTTATACCCATTTGTTCTTGTGTCTACACTGGGAGACTTGCTGGTAGCTTTTCACCCCTGCCCCATTTCCCGCCCAAGGCCTTGTCTACGCTACTGAGGTTTGTCGACAAAAGTTGTGCGGCTGGAATTAACTCCGTGTGTCGGCAGAGCGCAGCTCTCGCACGGACACAGAGCAAAGCATGGTGGGTAGCCAGCCTGCTGTGCAACTGGCCGCGGGGCGCTTTGAGAAGGGTTTGCAATGCCTCGTGGGGCCGGGACAGCGTCATAGGATGCCGGTGTCTCAATCCCATCCTTCCGTGGGCAGACTGCCAGCCCCTTTTCAACTTGGGAGGGTGAGGGGGGAGTGTGTGACAGGGAGTGTGGCGGGTGGGGAGAGACAGAAACAGCATGTGTGTTGTCCTCCCGGCGCGCTGTCTCTCTAAGTTCAGACAGCGGCCTGACCAAACCGCCCCCCATCAGCCCCGGGCTCTGCATGGCACAGCAATCTCTCTTCCCCCCTCCCAGCGGAAGCAGATTCCCTCCCAGGAGTTCTTCCGCTGCCGGGACCCACATGCTCAGCAGCTCCGAGCTGTCCACGCTGAGGCACGTCAAAGCACAGCAGTCCGCCCCGTGCCCTCTTTGCCCCGCTCCCGGATCAGTCCGCCTGCCCGCTGTGTTCCTAGGGGCGAACAGGACCCTGTGTTAATGATTTGCCCCGGAGCAGAGCATTCAGGGCTGTCAGAAGTTCCCGGAGCTTTGAAAGGAGACGGGTCATAAGAACGCAAGGACGGCCAGACTGCGTCAGACCAAAGGTCCATCCAGCCCAGTGTCCTGTCTGCCGACAGTGGCCAATGGCAGGTGCCGCCCAGGAAGCTCTGCACCACCCACCCCACTCTTCCTGCCCCCATCACTCCTCAGTTGTCACCCCCGCCCCGTTCCCCCAGAGCACCGTTGTCCCTAAGGCCAGCCCTGGACATTGTTACCGTTCAGAGCTGGGTGGCCGGTAGCAGCAGCTGCTGGCCAGACCTCCAGCTCTGCAGGCAGCGCCACCGCCCCTTGCAGCGCAGAAGTACGGGTGGGACCAATGCCGCCCTTTGCGCTAGGGGGCGTGACTATGGGGGGGCTAAGGCAAATTTTGGGGTGGCTTTAGCCCCCACAACCACCTCCCCCCCAGTGCCACGCCTCTTTGCAGTACGTTTGAACAGCGTCACGGCCCACTTCTTGTTCCCAGAGTCCATCCCTGGCTGGCACATGGTTCAGTACAGGCCTCTGGACCCCAGGTCTCACATTGCTCCCAAATTCCTACCCTAGGACGGGATGCTGTGGGCTCCACTGGGTAAAGATGTTGGCTGGTGATCAGGACACCTAGGTCCTATTCCCAGCACTGGCTCCTATGTGGCCTAGGGCCAGTGACTTTCCCTCTCTGTTCCTCCTCCCATCCTTTGCCTAGATAGAGTTTATCTGTAAGCTTTCTTTGGTAGGGCCTGGCTTGGTATTGGGAGCTCCTGGTGCGCCAGGAGCTGCATGACCCCGACTGATTTTGGAGACTCTTGTTGTGGCAGGCACTGAACAAGTTCCCTGGGGCCAGGACTGTCACTAAGAGCTTGCAGTGTAAACAGACAAAAGAAGGAGCATTTTACCCATTTCACAGATGGGGGAACAGAGGCACAGACTTATGAGGAAAAGTGTCCAAGGCCACACAGGGAGGCTGGGGCAGAGCTGGGAACTGAACCTAGTTTTCCTGAGTCCCCATCATGGTGACTTGAGTCCCCACAAAACATCATGGAGATCCCACTACTGACACCAACAGTGAGCTGCTGCTTTGCTAGGTGAGCAGGGTGGGGGCTAAAACTGGCTGGATCTAACTTGGGTGTCATCAGTGGGATCCAGATCAGGGCTGCAAGTGACTTGCTCAAAGGCACACAGTGAGTTTGTGTCAGGGCAGAGGACAAGGGGGAGGCCAGTCAGGCCCAGAAAGGCCTTGGGGAGCAGAGCACATGGGCAGATGGAGGGATTGCGGGGCCTAGGTGGGTCTCCCAAGAGCAGAGCTGAGGCAGGGGAGGACGTGTCCTAGTCCAGCTTGAGGAGAGGAGCTGCTCCCCCAACACCGCTGGCCTCCTTTCCCCCCACCCCCATGCAGGTGGAACTGCCACATCCACCACCACCACGAAGGGCTGTGCGGCCGAGTCCTTCTGTGCCCAGCAAAGCAGCCAGCACAGCTCTGGGACCAGCTGGGCTCCTCGTCCCAGACCCGGCTGGGCTCCACCTCCTGCCGTTCGTCTCCTGATCCCCCACCCGTGCAATGGCCACGCCATACTCAACAACACCCCTGCCCCTCTCCCCTTCCAGGGGCTCTGGGCTCCTGGCCGGATTCGCTTCCCCTTTATTTTGTTGCACTGAATAAAACAAACCAGAGACCAGATTCTTTGTAGTTTTAAAATTTATTTTGATGGGCAATATTTTAATTTTAGTGTGCAGGGCCATCAAGAAACTGTTTCATCTTAGAGTGACCCCTAGTGGTGAAATCAGGCAGCATGGACCAGGAGCTACAATTTTCAATATATATCTAGGCTTGGGCAAATTTTATTTTTTTAACAATTTCAGTGGATAATATTGATAGGTTTTTAAAGCATTTTTTTTCTATTTTTATCCATTTAAATTTTCACCATTGTGGGAAATGACAGGGGACAATAGTGATTTAATGACAGTAGACTTGGAGATTCAAAAAGTTAAAGCAGCAAAGAGTCCTGTGGCACCTTATAGACTAACAGACGTTTTGCAGCATGAGCTTTGGTGGGTGAATACCCACTTCGTCGGATGCAAGTAGTGGAAATAGTTAAAAAGTTAAAGGTTTTTAACCATGAAAACACCAATTCTCAATATCACCTGTGAAAAGATACAAAGCAAATAGCCTAAAATCAAACTCTAACAAGTTCTCAACAAGTGTTTGTCTTACTAGGCCTAAAAATTTGTTGTTATTGATGCATAAAGCCGTTCCTTGCTTTGGGTGTGTCTGGTGAAATTGACATCGATCAATATTGATGGTGAAGAGCTGGGGGAGTGGGGCCGCGGAGGTTGCCGCGCTCCAGCTGGCGCTCCGGCGTGGGGAGTGGGGCCGCGGGCTTACAGCTCTCCGCTTGGCGCTCCAGACGGGGAAACGGGGTGGCAGGGCTTGCCACACTGCGGCCAGGGGAGCAGGGCCGTGGGGTTTGCCACGCTCGGGCTGACTCTCCGGCCGGGGTAGCGGGGCCGGGGGCTTCCCCCCGCTCAGCCTGGGAAGCAGGGCCGTGGGGTTGCTGCGCTCCTGCTGGCGCTCCGACCGGGGGAGCGGGGCCGGGGGCTTGCGGAGCTCCGCCCGGCACTCTGGCACCTACTAGGCTTCAATGCAATTATTCAGTCAAAGATTATTAATCCAATGAATACAGCACTATAAAGAATACGGATATTTCACCTCGCTAACTAGACAGTGAAGAGAAGGTGGTTTGGTCTGTAGCTGGTAGAAAGCTGCCAGCGTTCATCCCCAAATGAACTTTCCTTTGCTAGGGTGTCAGCCAAAGAAACTCCCTTTCAGGAGGAAAAATCCAGTGGAGCGAGTACAGGGCTGGTTTGTTATGAAAAATGTTCCCTAGACCAATAACCAAACTCAGCCACTTTTATTGTCGAAGACAAGATCAGCCAATACAGAAAGGAAGGAGTTTATACCGCACAATCTCTCTGGGATGCTTGTTTCTCCCAGCGTTTTCCATTCACCTTACACAAAACGGCTGGTTCAAAATACACCCCCCAAAGCACTTCTATGTGTAGCAGGGTTTCTAGCAAGCAAGAAAGCCCAGACTCCCCTCCTAAGATCCTTTCCTTATCTCCGTTCTGGACACTGCATTTTAAGCCAGTTGTGCGTATCGTTGGCTGTGCTGGGACATCAGACAAATGTATCTTGCTTTGACTGTTTCCTGACCCACTTATGCCAAATGCTGAGTTGTCCCGGTCCGAGGCATTGTGGGACATACCAGTGAACAGCGCTGTGGAAAGACATAATATAATTCCATTACCATAACTGCCCTCGTGCTGGGGTATAACAGACTATTAGCCTGGTACGTGTATGTCTAATGTCTGTGGATTAGCTAACAGTGCCCTGCTTGGTACTGTGATGGTTATTAAATATTGAATTTAATAATGATTTAATATTATTTAAAAAAACTGAGCTGGGACGCCCCTTATCTCTGTGTTCCCTGCACCTGCAGTGCAGCGGGCGCCCCCTAGGTCTGCACAAGGGTAGAACAATCTATGTCTTGTCCTCTTCCTATGGGCCACTCCGGAGCTGGCCTGTGAGAATAACTCCAGACCCGTTGCTATGAGAAAATACTCCTCCCTCCTAATCCTGGCAGCTCTCCTGTCTCCTTCGGCCAAAGCGAACTTCAGCTGATGCACGGTGCTGTGGGACACTTAGCAAACGGGAACAGGATTATAGTAAAGGTGGAGGCCAGTTTAGGCTACCTAACTGCTATTATATTGTGCTTAGTGCTGTTTGTGCATAATGCATACTAATCTGTATATATAAATATAGTGCCTAAAATACATATTTAATAAGAGATCTACATTTATCGGTCTATTGCTATGGCTATATCTGTGCTAACCAGCATATACTGGTTAACAGGACTGTCCCTGCATAGGTCACCCTTACCAGTAGGCCTCACCACTTTTTAAGCTTCTTAAGGCCGGCATAAGCACCAGCTGGCTTCTCTGCCTCCTTGTACTCATCCTGGCCATCGTGACGACACACGGGAGTTGCGATGTCGAAAACATTGCGCTGACGCCTTGCTGCCTCTCAGTGGTAGAAGAAGCCACACACGTGGTGCCCTCCGGGTTTGCGCTGCTGAAAGTCCAACCCGTATTGCTGGGCCCTACATTATTCGCCTGCATCCCAGGCTTCAGAGAGCTTCCGCCACTTTGACTTCAAGTCATTCCCAGCCTCCTCCACATTCAGAGCCTCGAGGTCTTCAGGCCAGTCCACGTCCCTAACTAATTCCTTTCAGGTGTTTTCAAGTCTGCCCTTTTAAAATCACAGGCCCTCGTGCAGGAGTCAAAGGCCGGTACGGTAAAAAGTGGCCGCCAGCACCGGCCCGTATGCAGCCAGCGTTAAAGCGCTGCCGCAGCAAAGGACCCTGCTTAGTGTTGCCGCGGCAGCGCTTTAACGTCGTCGCCGCTTCTGCCCTCCCCCGGGCCACTAACAGGGAGGGGCAGCTGCCCTGGGGCTGGCGATTTAAAAGGGCCCGGGGCTCCTGGCCACCACCGCTGCTACCGCGGCAGCAGCCAGAGCCCCGGGTGGTGCAGGCCAAATAGTGCGGCTGGGCTGGCTGGGGGAGTCTGACCCTCATCCCTGCCCCTTCTGCCCGAGGCCCTGCCGTTCCCGGGCCCCCCGTACCAGTAAGTGGTTAATGGTACTTTCACTCCTGCCCTCATGGCCGCCCGGTGTTTGTTTATCCTGCCGTTCACTCTGAACTGAATTCGTTGATCACTCAGAGCAAGGCTGGGGATGGTTTTCTACATTTTTGTACAGAGTTCTGTGCTGTCATTGACATCACAGTGTATATTATTTTTGTTACAAATATTAGCATGGTCAAAATGATTTTTAAAAATTGTATTTTTCAGTTCACTTCCTACAAGTACTGTCGTGCAGTCTGTCATGAAAGTGCAATTTACAAATGTAGGGTTTTTTGGTTACATAACTGCCCTCAAAACCAAAACAGTGCAAAACTTCAGAGCCTACAAGGCAACTCAGTCCATGCTGATGAACATCAAGACGCCGATTAGTCTTAGTGCGACCCCTAGTGGTGAAAGTAGGCAGCACAGGCCGGGAGCTACAACGCACAAGGGGCCCACAGGGTCAGTCCTGGTCCAGCAGCCACAGTAAAGATCCTTCCTTTATAGTCATCACAGCCAAGCCCAGCCCCTGCTGCCCCCGGCAGCGCCCCCTACAGCAGGTCCACCCAAATTACAGGCCACTTTGGAAACTTGTTAGCCAAGGTCTGCGAGGGAGATTTTGTGGCCGAGCTGGGAGCCACAAAAGCCCTGACCCAAAACTTAAGCCCAGCTTTAACTCTTAAGCACCAGATCATTCCTCTTCGGGCTAAGCCATGTGCTTAAAGTTAAGCACCACGCTTAAGCGCCTCACTGAATTAGGGCCTGTGGTAGGAGGACCCACACACATGTCGGCTGTGAACACCTGCATCCCTGCAGAATTCAGGGCATTTCTCAGGGATACGGGGCCTTGATTGTCCCCACCCGGTCCCTCAAGCAGATGTGGGGGGGGGGAGGGATGTACCCCAGAGCCAGATGAAGAGAAGTGGGGGAGCAGATGAAATATATGAATCTGGGAGGCGCAGGCGGGAATTTCTGCCCTGGGAAATATCCTCAGGCCATCTGTAACCAGCTGCTGGCGAAATAAAGCCAGTTAGAAAAAATCAGAGCAAGTTCTGTCAAAAAATTTTGACAAAGAAAACTGGATGAAGAATTTGCTTTTTTTTTTTTAAATGAAAAAACTCAATTCTTGGAGGGATGTTTCCTTCTTTCTCCTCCATTTCCCCTTCCTTCTTCTCAGAAGAAGAACATGGGGGATGGGGGAGAGACACGGAAAAATGTCAGTTTTGAGCATTTTTGAAAGTGGGTGGTGAAAACTACTGAAGAAACAGAACAAACAAAACCCTTCCCTTTATGAAATTCTCTTGAAAATTCTCACCAAAAATAGTTACTTGTTTTCAGCCAGCTTTAGAGACCGTGATTCCAAACCAGCAAATACTGAGCTTATGTACTTACCTTCACTGCCACGAGTCGTCCCATCGATAATTGTGGGAAGCAAGGGGAAAAACTGGTAAATTTTTTTGAAATAATTCCATTTTTGTAATAAAAATTGCTTAGGAAAAAATGATGTCCCCTTCCTCCATTTCTGTCCCATCCCCCTCCCCTTTTTCAGCCACAAACTGGGGGAAACAAGAAAAAAAAAAAGGATTTTTAATCCCACAATTTTTAACCCCAAATTTTCAAATGAAAGCGCTCACGCAAAATGTCAAAGAAAGTGCCCCTTCTTGAGACTTGCACAACTATTTCACGAGAAACATTTACAAATTTCGAACCTTGTCTGCTAGGCTAAATGGTGCTAACATCAAGCGCTTGTGTCGCAGTGTTCGTGAGTAGATCCCGAAGCACTTGAGAAAGGGAGAGAAGTATCGTTATCACCGTTTTATAGATAGGGAAACTGAGGCACAGAACGGTGATGGGACTCACCCAAGGCCAGCCAGCAGGCCAGTGCCAGAGGCAGGAATGGCAGTGAGGTGGGCTGGGGCTCAGTCTAGTGCTTAATTCACTAGCTCAAATAATACACTACAGCTAGTTATTTCTGCATTACTTTCTTTTCATTTTAATGCTCCCTTGTGGCAGAGGTTGAGCGGTAGGTGTTTTATTGACAGACTGGGCCATCTCTTTACATAATGACCTTCTCCAGGGGGTGCAGCAGTATGGGGGACTTGAACCCATGATTTCAGGCTGTATAATCATGCGCCTGGCAATGATTCCAGCTAAAATGTCATCTTTGAGAGCGGTGCTTCAACACCAGACATGTGGCCCTGTTATACGATAGCGCCACTCGAAGGGGCTACAGATCACCACCGTTTCCTATATACGTTGGCTTGGAAGGATTTGATTTGTATCGGTAAACGTCGATTTCACCGCACACGCCTGCCGACCCCTCCCCTGACTGAAAAAATAATTCCATCGATAATAATCGACACCTGCAGGTCAGCAAAGTGAGCGGCGCGCTGTTTGAGATGGTAGCACAGTTTGATTTAAGGCTATTGACTGTGTGTATTTTGACATGCGATGTCGACAATTAAAGCTTCGAATAAAGCTCCAACTCTCTGAATCTCGGGGCCTGCTGCCATTCCATAATCGTTGTGGGACACCGCCAGGGCCAGCTCCGGGCACCAGCCGGGCACGCTCGTGCTTGGGGCGGCAGATCCTACAGATCCGACCCTAGGGCGGAACGGCAGGGTGGTTTTTTGTATTTTTTTTTGGTTCCCCGATCTGGCCGCCCTGCCGGGTGCAGAGGAGGGGAGCCCTCTGCAGTAAACTCGGCAGGGCAGCCCGCGTCCTTCCCTCCCCGCCGACCGGAGCGGCACGGAGCCCTCCTCTTTTTTTTTTGCTTGTGGCGGCAAAAAAGCCAGCGCCAGCCCTGGACACCACCCCTGGGTTTCCCACAGCTGTGGACATTTAAATGGATGAAAAATGGAAATCAAAAATGCTTAAAAAACCCCTATCATTCCCCACACGCACGAACATTGACCTGGACACAAGTTCAAAAAGAAAATGCTTAAACCCCATCATTGTACACAGCTGTGGAGATTTAAATGGATAAAAACTGGGGGGGAAAAGCTTAAAATAATAATTTTGCACAACTGTGGAAAGTCAAATAAAAAAAAATGCTTAAACCTCCCCCCTGACACACACCCAATTTTACAGATCTGTGGACATTTCAATGTCTAAAAATTGGAAAAAAAAATGTCTAAAAAGCCCTCACATTTGCACAACTGTGGAAATTCAAATGAAAAACTGCTCCTCGCCCATCGTTTTGCACAACTGCAGAAGTTTCAGTTGCTAAAAATAGGGAAACAGGCTTAAAAATTAAACATTGAGACAATAAAAAATCATTAAAAATCCAGCTCTGCCGGGCCTCTGCCTGTGTCCCCCAGCTCCTGCCATGTGCCCCAGGTGTGGCCTCGACCCTGCCACCAGTGGACCCATGGTCCCGTGCCAAGCCCCACTGCAGTCCTGCCTCGATTTCCAGGGGTGTGGCTACGAAGCTACCAGGGCAGACGCCAGAGCGACAGCAGCAGACTCACAGTCGCCTGGTGCAGAGCAGCCGCTAGACAAGCCGAGAGCCCTGAAGGGTTAACGTGGGTCCCGCTCCCCCAAGGGCTGTTTGCCCTGCGGGTCGGTGACCGAAGGCAGCTCAGGGAGCGATGCCACCAGGGCCTAGGACTGAACCCTGGCCCAGAGACAGACGCAGCACGCCCAGGACTGGAGCCAAAGGGGCAGGGCCCAGTGGGGGGGGGATAGTGGCCCCCTAGACCCCCCCGCAGGAACCAGCCCCTCGAGGGGCCAGCGCCCCCCTGTGGCCTGCACCCGGGCTACGTGGGCACCATGTAAACTAGCCACCGAGGGGAGTGGGGCCTCTGCGGACGACCCCCGGGGGGCAGGCAAAGACCCACCCAGCTGGGCCTCTGTGGACGACCCCCAATCCTGCTCCCCGGGGCTGCCCCTTTAAAACCACTTACAGAGGAGACAGAACCAGTTGCCAACTATCTAATCACACAAACCCAAACACCCCTGCTCCGCCCCCTGCCCCTCCCCTTCCCTGAGGCCCCGCCCTCCTCACTTCATCCCCCCTCCCTCCATCGCTCGCTCTCCCCCCCGCCCCCCCGCACTCACTTTCACTGAGCTGGGGCCGGGGGTTGGGGGGCAGGGAGGGCGGGCTCTGGGCTGGGGCCGAGGAGTTCGGCGTGGGGGAGCGGGCTCCGGGCTGAGCCTGGGGAACGGGGTTGGGGCTCAGGGTTTGGGCTCTGGGAGGGAGTTTGGGTGAGGGAGGGGCTCAGGGCTGGGGCTGGGGGTTGGGGTGCAGGAGGGGGTGTGAGCTGAAAGCTCTGGGAGGGAGTTTGGGTGAGGGAGGGGCTCAGAGCTGGGGCTGGGGGTTGGGGTGCGGGAGGGGGTGTGAGCTGAAAGCTCTGGGAGGGAGTTTGGGTGCGGGAGGGGCTCAGAGCTGGGGCAGGGGGTTGGGGTGCGGGAGGGGGTGTGAGCTGAAAGCTCTGGGAGGGAGTTTGGGTGCGGGAGGGGCTCAGAGCTGGGGCAGGGGGTTGGGGTGCCGGAGGGGGTGTGGGGTGAAAGCTCTGGGAGGGAGTTTGGATGAGGGAGGGGCTCAGGGCTGGGGCTGGGGGTTGGGGTGCGGGAGGGGGTGTGAGCTGAAAGCTCTGGGAGGGAGTTTGGGTGCGAGAGGGGCTCAGAGCTGGGGCTGGGGGTTGGGGTGCGGGAGGGGGTGCAGGCTCCAGGAGGGGGCTCAGAACTGGGGCAGGGGGTTGGGGTGCGGGAGGGGGTGTGGGGTGAAAGCTCTGGGAGGGAGTTTGGGTGCGGGAGGGGCTCAGAGCTGGGGCAGGGGGTTGGGGTGCGGGAGGGGGTGTGGGGTGAAAGCTCTGGGAGGGAGTTTGGGTGAGGGAGGGGCTCAGAGCTGGGGCTGGGGGTTGGGGTGCGGGAGGGGGTGTGGGGTGCAAGCTCTGGGAGGGAGTTTGGGTGCGGGAGGGGCTCAGAGCTGGGGCAGGGGGTTGGGGTGCGGGAGGGGGTGTGGGGTGAAAGCTCTGGGAGGGAGTTTGGGTGAGGGAGGGGCTCAGAGCTGGGGCAGGGGGTTGGGGTGCGGGAGGGGGTGTGGGGTGAAAGCTCTGGGAGGGAGTTTGGGTGAGAGGGGCTCAGAGCTGGGGCAGGGGGTTGGGGTGCGGGACGGGGTGTGGCCAATGGGAGCTGTGAAGTCAGCTTTTGGGGTGGGGCCAATGCACAGACCCACCTGGCCCCCCGCCTAGGGCAGCAGGGACGTGCCAGCAGCTTCCGGGAGCCAGGCAGGGATCCTGCCTTAGCCCCGCTGCGCCGCCGGACTGTCAGCCCCTAAAATCTCCCAGACTGGCTGCTGCCGCCTCAGGGGGATGGAGCCCTGTTCTGGGAGACTCCTGGCCAATCCGGGAGGGTTGGCAACCCTGCCCTCCTCTCAGCCATCAAGGCCCCCCTGGCACCCCCCATCCCCCCATGCTAGGGATTCTGTACACCCCATTACCCCTCCCCCCGTACCCGGCGACCGCACCCTGCCCCCCAAGCCAGGGGTCTGTGTGCGGTGCTGATAACCAGCCCTACACGCAGCTTCGGTGCAAGCTGAGCCGTAAACACCACGTGCGAGTTCACGACGGCCCCAGTCCCCTAGAGCAGCCGACATGGATCTCGTGTGCCAACCCCCCGCCCTGCTTCCCACTGGTTAATGCTGGACAGTGACAGGGTTAGGCCACCCCTCCGGCCTCCTTAGACCATCTAAATTAATACAGCAGGGCCCCCTTTCCCGGGAATTGTGCCCCCAGTCCCCCTCCCCCCAATTCCAGGGGCTCTGTGTGCCCCCCTCCCCCATGCCAGGAGCTCTGTACCCCCCCATTCCCCCTCCCCCAATGTCAGGTGTTCTGTGCCCCTCCATCCTCCCTTCCCCATGCCAGGGGCTCAGTGCCCTCTCATTCCTCCTCCCCCCAATGCCAGAGGCTCTGTGCCCCCCCATCCCCCCCTCCCCCAAATGTTAGGGTCTCTGTGTGCCCCCATCTCCCCATGCCAGGACTCTGTGCCCCCCATACTCCCTTCCTCATGCCAGGGGGCTCTGTGCCCCCCCCCATTCTCCCTCCCCCCAATGCCAAGGGCTCTGTGCTTCCCCCTTCCCCCACCCCCCAATGCCAGAGGCTCTAGGGTTGCCACCTCTGAGATACAAAAACCCAGGACACCCAGGATGATCCTGAGCCCGTGACACCGGCCGCCTGGCCACATGCACAGAGCGTCCTCACAGATTTCCCAGGCACCGCGATCACAGAGAAGGGGCCAACCTGGGCAAACCTGGCACCCCTCGGCTCTGCGTGCCCCCACACTCTCCCTGTGCCAGGGTCCCCCCTTGTCCCAGTTCACCGTCACCACCTCCCAGCGGAGGGCTGTCCTCGGCCCCTCCGATCCATCGAGAAAGCGACTGCCGCAAACCCGGCACCTGTCCCCCCAGCCCGCTGCAGGTGCCGGGCGTCACCCTGGCCCACGGAGCCAGCGCCCAAGACCTGAGTCAAACCCAGGGCAGTGCACTGAGCTGCCCATGGGCATGTGATGAACACAGCATCCAGCCCTTACATTTCTGCAGGGCCTCCGTGTTGATGTTCCAAAGCCTCCGTCTAATATCCTGCCTGCTTCCAATTTGGTCTGGGTGACGCTAATTGCAACATCACCCTCGCCTCTGTGGATAACTGCCAACCTCCGGCCAGAACTTTTCCTGAGTCAGAGACCCCTGGCTCACAGCACAGTCCGGCTCCGTCCCCGGCACCATGAAGACACCTCTCCTCTTCTGCCTTCTCTCGGCCCTGCTGGAGACAGGTGAGAACGGGGTCTCGGGGGTCTTGCAACCCCTGCCCGGTGCTGACAGAAAAAGACCCACCCTGGAATAGTTGTTCTGGAGGGGAGGAGCATGTCCCAACGCTGAGATCTTGCCCCTGGGCTGGGGGGCTGCTCGCCACCTGTCCTGTGGGGGGGAAATTCTCCCCACCGATCTTTTCTGGGGAGATGGGGACCTCCAGCTCCCACCGAGCTCTAGGAGAGGGAAAGATTTCTCCCCCTTTCTCAGCTACCTCACTCGGTTTTGCAATAGAGGGAGGGACGACACTGGCACAAAACCAAGACATTCAGGGCCAGATCCCCGCTGGGGTCAATGGCTCGTAGCTCCACTGGAGTCAATGGGAATGGAGAGAGTGGAGTGAGGGCTGTGTACAGAGGAATCATGTTGACTTTCCTTCCACAGGGACCTGTGTTTCGTGTGAGGTTTGCTACAGCACACATGACAGCTGTACGGGCGATCTCCAAGTCTGCAATGAGCGAATGGACTCCTGTGGGATCATGAAAACAGAAACCATAATAGGTGGGTGCAGGAGACCTTGAACCAGCCCCGAACACAGTTTGATTCGGAGTCAGCCCTCCTTCATTCTCGTCCCAGTACCCGGAGGTGCGCCTGGTCTAGTGGGTTAGAGCAGGGGGCAGGGAGCCAGGACTCCTGGGTTCCATCCCTGGCTCTGGGAAGGGAGTGGGGACTAGTGAGTTAGAGTAGCAGGGGCGGGGAGCCAGGACTCCTGGGTTCCATCCCTGGCTCTAGGAAGGGAGTGGGGACTAGTGAGTTAGAGTAGCAGGGGCAGGGAGCCAGGACTCCTGGCTTCTATCTTCAGATCTGGAAGGAGACAGCGATCTAGAGGGTGGGGTGGAAGCAGCAGTGGGTATCAGCATTCCTGGTTCT
This sequence comes from Mauremys mutica, assembly GCF_020497125.1. Classification (NCBI taxonomy): domain Eukaryota; kingdom Metazoa; phylum Chordata; order Testudines; family Geoemydidae; genus Mauremys; species Mauremys mutica. Next base: position 9,450,275 of record NC_059088.1, read on the forward strand.
ATACTGAGCTAGGGTGAGTCATTCCTCCTGTGCGCCATGCCTCAGTTTCCCCATCTTTAGCTTGATCACACATGTGAAGAGTTGTGATGGGGAGGCGGAGACAGCAACACCAGCGAATGAAGCCTCATCTCCTCTTCCTCCCATGCAGGCGAGATTAAGAGTCCTGCCGTTTTCAAGTCCTGCGTGTCCTCCAGCCAGTGCCGCCTCAGTCCTCTTTCCATGACTTTTGGGAACGGGATCTCTGTGACCACGATCATCGCCTGCTGTGTGGGACGGGCCTGTAAAACAGCCTCCGTTACCGGTACCCAGCTCCATCTCTGTCTCCCTGCTCCTTCTCCCTCCAGCTCTTCCCGTTCTTCTCCTCCTCCCTCCAGCCCTGCAGGTGGCTCTGTGGGAGGATGGAAAAGGGATTATGAAAGAATCCATTGGGGCTCCCCATGAAATAACACTCAGCCCCTGGGAGTAGTCCTCCCACCCTGCAGGGGGTGCCCATTGAATAACACTGAGCCCCTGGGAGTAGTCCTCCCACCCTGCAGGGGGTGCCCATTGAATAACACTGAGCCCCTGGGAGTAGTCCTCCCACCCTGCAGGGGGTGCCCATTGAATAACACTGAGCCCCTGGGAGTAGTCCTCCCGCCCTGCAGGGGGCGCCCATTGAATAACACTGAGCCCCTGGGAGTAGTCCTCCCGCCCTGCAGGGGGCGCCCCATTGAATAACACTGAGCCCCTGGGAGTAGTCCTCCCACCCTGCAGGGGGCGCCCCATTGAATAACACTGAGCCCCTGGGAGTAGTCCTCCCGCCCTGCAGGGGGTGCCCATTGAATAACACTGAGCCCCTGGGAGTAGTCCTCCTGCCCTGCAGGGGGCACCCCATTGAATAACACTGAGCCCCTGGGAGTAGTCCTCCCGCCCTGCAGGGGGCGCCCCATTGAATAACACTGAGCCCCTGGGAGTAGTCCTCCCGCCCTGCAGGGGGTGCCCATTGAATAACACTGAGTCCCTGGCTGGGTGGTGTTAGTGGGCGGGGCTTTAGGCTCCTGCCAGGTGTGAACCCAGCTGGCCCCACCCAGGGCGGGATCCAGGGCTCCCTGCTGCAAACCCCTCCCCCGCCCCTGCTGCCCCCGGCCTCCCCAGAGCTACGGCTCCCCCTGCAGGGGGCACCCGGGGCTGAGCTGTGCAGCCCCCAGCTGCTCTCCCTGCCCCGACGCCTCCTGGGGCTCGTCCCCCGAGCTGACTGCGTTTGCTCCGCTTCTTCCTAGTGCCCCCGGCTAACACCACCCTGAACGGCCGGAGCTGCCGCGGCTGCTACTCTATGTTTTCCCATCACTGCAGTGAAGAGCTCGTCGCCTGTACAGGAGCCCAGACCCAGTGCATCCATATCAGCGGCACCGTGAAAAGCGGTAATGGCCCTTTGGCTGGTTCTCCGTTCAGGTTTCCCCATCCGGGAGGGAGCCACGCACACAGGCAATCCCCTGTGGTGGGGAAGAGTTGGGCAGAGTCTCAGCACTCCTGGATTCTGTCCCCATGATTTCTCCTCACTGTACCTCTGTTTCCCCTACACACCCGTTGGGGTTTTATTTTAGAATTCATAAGAGGGTGGAGACAGGTGACAAGGAAGGTCTGGAAAAGCCTGCGGAGAGAAGGGAAACAACTGGGGCTATTTTTCCTTGGCGACATGATAGAACATGTGAAATTATGATTGTGAAAGAGGAGCACAGAGCTGAACAAATAAGGGAGCTAGCTAGATAGCTAGATCTTCAGTTCTATGGCAACACCAGAAATTGGAAGAAAATAGTTGTTTCCGGTCTAATAGAAAATTATTTTTTTGGCACTTTCAACAAAATGAAAAGTCAGAAAAAGTTTCATTTTGGGTCAAACGAAACATCTGGTTTTGATTTTGAGGGGTTGTTAGTGTTGTTTAAGTCTTTTTTAAAAAAGAAAATGTTGGAAGGAACAGTTGTTTTGAACCAAAAGAGTGAAAAAATTCAATTTTTTTTCCAGAGTTTGTTTTTTATGGGGTTTCTTCCTACTGAAACAATTCGGTGACTTTGAATCCACAAAATGTTTCGAAGTAGTCAAATTTGCATTTTTCACTGAAAAAAAATTTCAGCTGAACAATGTCACTGAGCTCTAGAGCGGGGAGGTGGAGAACTGCTGAACGCCCGCGGTCACAGGATAGGACGTAGCGAACGTTCAATGAAATTGAAAAGGGACAAGTTCATTATGATTAAAGGAAACACACTGATCGGGAACGACCCACCCCTCCACTTATATGCTCAGCCTTTGCTTATATGCTTAGAGTTTAAGAGCCCTTGCTTATAAGCTTAAAGCTTAAAATAGTGAAATTAACCCTTTGCCCTGCTAGGCCCAAGGCCTATAAGGCCTATAGCTAAATAATTGCTATGTAAGAGCAAAGGTTGGAACTTCTGTAAAACTTGTTTATCTGTACAAGGGGCATCGGGGAGGAGGGGGGAGGGAAGAGACCAGAGAAAGGGGAACTGAGGAAAGGAACAAAGAGAGCCCATATGCGCCAGCTCAGCCAGAATGTGGCGAGAGCCTTATCCAATGTAACCGCAAAGGAGGGGTCTTAGAACAGGCAGACCACCAACGTAACTGCCAAAGAACAGTAACAGGAAAAAGCCTAATATAGAAAATATTAGTCTAGCTTGCTTGTTTTGCACACGTTCATTCCAAATAAGGCAAAATATATTGAGTGATAGTTTGTGATTTTAGCCTTTAGAAGCTTGATAAAATTTGTAATTGAGGGAGAGCAAATAACCCCTTGCATGGGGACATGCTATCTCTCCCTGCACGCATGCTTGTATGAAAATAAAGGAGCCTCAGGCTGTCTGATCCAAAATCAACGGTGTGGTAAATTTTCCACAACAACACTCTCCAATCAATAAACCGTTAGTCTGTGGAACTCCCCACCACAAGAAATTGCCGTGGTCAAGGTTGAGCAAGATTAAAAAAGGGATTGTATGCTTATTGGAGTGATCATAATAAATGATCGGAAAAATGTTGGCAGGGATATTAAACCTCCTCTTTCAGGTCTTAAGGTGATCTCTAGCTATTAGCAATCAGGACGAGACCTAGAGTAAGAGGAGATTATCCCACATGTTGGGTGGTATTGATCCCTTTCTCTGCAGAATCTAGTGCTGGCCACTGATGGAGACGGGATACTGCTGTGGTGTCTCTAGAACCTACTGTTTTACAAATCAAAAGTAATACAGAAAAAATGATGGCACAAACACACCATCCCGGGGACTCCTGCAGAAATCCCCCAGCTGGTTTGCCTTGGAGGTCCCAGAGATATTTCTTTCTTCCCTGGTCCCAACATGCCAGGTTCTGTACAGACCTCTTGACTGGGAGCTTCTTAAGGATCCCACAGCTGACACCAGCAGTGAGCTACACCATTGCCAGGTGAATGGTGGGACTAACACAGGCCTGCTCCAAAGTTCATTAGGGATCAGGGCCCTACATGACTTGCCCAGAGGTCCACAGACTGAGACTACATCAGAGCAGAGGAGGAGAGACTGTTGGGGGCAGGTCTAGATGGGCAGCAGAGAGTGGCGCAGAGGCGGAGGGGGAGGGTGTCATATAGGGTCAGAGCCGCAAGAGGCCATAGGTCCCCAGACACTGACCCCCCTGTTTTGTCCCCCACAGGTGAGGCAACCGTGCACACCACCATGAAAGGCTGCGCCACCGAGTCTGCCTGCACCAATATACAACAATCCAAAGGGAGCTTCGTGGGGGTCAGTGCGGATCTCGCCACGGCCGAATGCAGACCAGCCTCCCATGTGCCCAGCATGGCTCCGGAACCAGCCAGACTCATCCTCCCAACCCTCGTTACCGTCCTGTTGGCGAACGTCCTCTCCTGATCCCCACTCCTGCGGCACAGCCACGCTGCCCCGGATAACCACACTGCAGGTGGCGAGCGTAGCCCTGCCAAAGGATCCCATGCCCAGCTCGAATTCACTGCCCCTTTCGTGGGATTAACTGAATAAACCACACAGGAGAAAATTGTCCTGTGTGTGTGTCTGTCTGTAATCATGAATCTCAGATACTGTGTGTCTGTCTGTGTGCCGTTGAGAATGTTGGACTCTGGGTTTGTGAACGCATGAGTCTCATATTGTGTGTGTCTGTGTGTCATCATGAGCCTTGGACCGTGTGTGCGCATCTGTGTGTGTGACAGCAAGTCTTGGATCATGCGTGTGTAACCATGTCTTGGACTGTGTGTGTGTGTAAGGCTTGGATTCTGTGTTTGTGTGTGGTGTGTAGAATCCCGAGTCCTGGATTGTGTGTGTAAGCGTGAGTCTTGGATCATGTGTCCGTCTGTGAGATAGTGAGTCTGCGGGTGTGGGTGTGGGTGTGTCTGGGATTACGTGTGTGTGTTTGTGATGATCGGACTGATTTCCCCATTTTTAATTTTAGCAGGGGTCGTGGGGCTATCAGAAATCACACCCACCCTCCTACAGACCCTAGAGTCTGTTGGAAAATGGGGTTTGTTTACTGGGGTGGAGGTGGTATTTCTTAAAATAGTCCACATTTTTTGTCATAAAACTGAAAAATGTTCAGCTGAAAAACCTCATTTTTTTTAATTGTAAATATATTTTTTTTGTGGCAGGACCCACCAACCAGGGCTGGAGACCCTAAAGCAGGGATCAGCAACCTTTGGCACGCGGCTCGCCAGGGTAAGCACCCTGCCGGGCCAGGCCGGTTTGTTTGCGGGAAGCGGCAGCCAGCACATCCCTCGGCCTGCGCCGCTTCCCACAGCCCCCACTGGCCTGGAGCAGCGAACCGCGGCCGGTGGGAGCCGTGATCGGCCGAACCTGACTACGCGGCAGGTAAACAAACCGGCCCGGCCCGCCAGGGTGCTTACCCTGGCGAGCCGCATGCCAAGGGTTGCCGATCCCTGCCCTAAAGGGTTAAAGCAGCTTCCCCTCCCCCTACACCTGGGGATGCCAGGGCAGCTCTGCTTCCTGCACAGAGCACTTGTTGGAAAGATGCCGGGCACCAGGATTGAACGTTGGACTTGGTGGGGGAGAGTTAATAAACACACGAGTGTTTAACACTGGGATTAAAGGAGACGCATCTATAGCTGTGCAACATCACAGCTCCCTAAACCACTTTACAGGAGCCAGCCACGAGAGGGAGCAAAAGCCACACACTGGTTTGGATCCGGGTTACATTGGGGCTACAGTAAATCATCCCACTGAGAGGGTGGGAGGAAGCGAGAGAGCCCTCTAGGATCAAGAGAGACTCACCCACCACGGATAATGTGGATGATCCCCTAATCCTCCGGGGCTGCCCCTTTAACACCTTAGATTTAAAGAGGATAAATGAGAAGTGTTTTCTGTTGAGATGGTGTTAACCTGCAGAACTCCCGGCCATTGGAAACGGCCACCCCAGGATTCAGACATGATTGGCCATTTGGACAGACAATGTGATGATCTACAGCCTCATTAGAGAGATGGGTGTAAAACAGACACAGGCCTGCCTGTTTCTGAGCCCATTGATCACTGAGGGCATGTCTACATTATGCGCTGGGCAGCGTTCGATCCAGCAGGGGTCGATTTATCGCAGCTAGTCTAGACGGGATAAATCGACTGCCGAGCGCTCTCTCATCGACTCCGGCACTCCACCGGAGCAAGAAGTGTAGGTGGAGTTGACGGGGGAGCATCAGCTGTCGACTTACCACAGTGAAGACACCTCGGTAAGGAAATCTAAGTACGTCGACTTCAGCTACCTTATTCACGTAGCCAAAGTTGCGTAACTTAGATCGACCCCCCCATCCCCGCAGGCCTGATTGAGGAGGTAGGAAAGAGCCCTCCCCCATGGCCCAGATTATTCCATCAGTGACCACTAGGGGGCGTCATGCACCATCCCATGGAGCAACTGGGCCGGGCCCCCATCAGAGCTGGGACTGGACTAGTGTCTTCCACTCACTTGCTCTGCTCTGGGATTACCCAGAAGGAGGCAGGTATGTAAAATATAGACAGAGCCCAGCTGGTGTCAATCGACAGAGGGGGTGTCTGGGGATAGATAGATAGATAGATAGATAGATAGATAGATAGATAGATAGATAGATAGATAGATAGATAGATAGATAGATAGAGGGGGTGTCTGGGGATAGATAGATGGGGTGGAAGGGGATAGATAGATAGATAGATAGAGGGGGTGTACGGAGATAGATAGATAGATAGATAGATAGATAGATAGATAGATAGATAGATAGATAGAGGGGGTGTCTGGGGATAGATAGATAGATGGATAGATAGATAGAGGGGGTGTCTGGGGATAGATAGATAGATAGATAGATAGATAGATAGATAGATAGATAGATAGATAGAGGGGGTGTCTGGGGATAGATAGATAGATAGATAGATAGATAGATAGATAGATAGATAGATAGATAGATAGATAGATAGAGGGGGTGTCTGGAGATAGATAGATAGATGGGGTGGATGGGGATAGATAGAGGGGGTGTCTGGAGATAGATAGATAGATGGGGTGGATGGGGATAGATAGATAGATAGATAGATAGATAGATAGATAGAGGGGGTGTCTGGAGATAGATAGATAGATGGGGTGGATGGGGATAGATAGAGGGGGTGTCTGGGGATAGATAGATAGATAGATAGATAGATAGATAGATAGATAGATAGATAGATAGATAGATAGATAGATAGATAGAGGGGGTGTCTGGGGATGGATAGATGGATAGAGGGGGTGGATGGGGGGTGGATGGGGATAGATAGATAGATAGGGTGGATGGGGATAGGTAGATAGATAGATAGATAGATAGATAGATAGATAGATAGATAGATAGAGGGGGTGTCTGGGGATGGATAGATGGATAGAGGGGGTGGATGGGGGTGGATGGGGATAGATGGATAGAGGGGGGGTGGGGGGATAGATAGATAGATAGATAGAGGGGGTGGACGGGGGGCGGATGGGGATAGATTAGATAGATAGATAGAGGGGGTGGACGGGGGGTGGATGGGGATAGATTAGATAGCCAATCATTGGGCCTGGGTCTCCAATCACTCCAACTGTAGTCAACCAGAAGTAACCCTAATGGTCCATCCAGCCCAGCATCCTGTCTTCGGACAGTGGCCAATGCCAGGTGCCCCAGAGGGAATGGACAGAACAGGGCAATTATTGAGTGATCCATCCCCTGTTGTCCTGACTCAGCTTCTGGTGGCCAGAGGCTGAGGGACATCCAGACCCTGGGGTTGCATCCTTGAGCATCTTGGCTAATAGCCATTGATGGACCTATCCTCCAGGAACTTATCCAGTTCCTTTTTTGAACCAGTTATCCTTCTGGCCTTCACAACATCCCCCGGCAAGGAGTTCCACAGGTTGACTGTGCGTTGTGTGAAGAAATACTTCCTTTGGTTTGTTTTAAACCTGCTGCCTAGTAATTTCATCAGGTGATGACTGGTTCTTGTGTTATGTGAAGGGATAAATAACACTTGCTTATTTACTTGCTCTGCGCCTTTCAGGGTTTTATAGACCTCTATCGTACCCCCCGAGTCGTCTCTCTTCCAAGATGAACAGTCTCAATCTTTTTAATCTCTCCTCACATGGAAGCTGTTCCATCCCCCTAATCATTTTTGGTGCCCTTCTTTGCACTTTTCCCAATATTAATATATCTTTTTTGAGATGGAGCAACCAGATCTGCATGCCATATTCAAGCTGTGGGTATCCCATGGATTGATATAGAGGCAATATGATATTTAGTGTAAGGAGGGGTTCTCCTGCGGGTGTAGTTTAATCCACCTCTTTGAGAGGCAGGAGCTAAATCCATGGAAGAATTGGTATCTTTGTGCTTGGAGACATGGAGTGTGTGTTTTTGTGTGTGCAGGGGGGACGGGACTGAAAGTAAATATTGCCCTAAAGCCAGGGGCGGCTCTAGGTATTTTGCCCCCCCAAGCACAGCAGGCAGGCTGCCTTCGGTGGCTTGCCTGTGGGAGGTCCCCGGTCCCGCAGATTCGGCGGCCCGCCTGCGGGAGGTCCACCGAAGCCGCGGGACCAGCGGACCCTCCGCAGGCAAGCCGCCGAAGGCAGCCTGCCTGCCGCCCTCGCAGCGACTGGCAGAGCGCCCCCTGTGGCTTGCCGCCCCAAGCACACGCTTGGCGTGCTGGTGCCTGGAGCTGCCCCTGCCTAAAGCGAAGGCTTTCCGTTACCATGAGAGTCGCTCACCACTTCTCCGAGCCAGGGCCACCCAGAGGATTCCGGGGGCCCGGGGTCTTCGGCAGCGGGGGGCCCTTCCGTTCCGGGACCCGCCGCCGAAGTGCCCCGAAGCCCCGCGGCGGGGGCCCCCCCGCCGCCGAATTACCGCCGAAGCGGGACCCGCCGCCGACGCGCAGCCCGATCTTCGGCGGTAATTCGGCGGAGGGGGGCCCCGCCGTGGGTCTTCGGGGCACTTCGGCGGCGGGTCCCGGAACGGAAGGGCCCCCCGCCGCCGAATTACCGCTGAAGACCGGGCTGAACTTCGGCGGCGGGTCCCGCTCCGTCTTCAGCGGTAATTCGCCGGCCGGGGGTCCTTCCGCCCCGGAGCAGAAGCTCCTGCGCCCAGCCCCGCAAGAGTTTGCCGGGCACCCCGGAGCGAGTGAAGGACCCCGCTCCAGGGCCCCCGAAAAACTCTGGTGGGGGCCCCCGTGGGGCTCGGGGCCTGGGGCAAATTGCCCCTCTTGCCCCCCCCCTCTGGGCGGCCCTGCTCCGAGCAGAAACAGCATGAAAGCACCCAAAGGCCATTTTATCCTGGCACCTGAGCCTAGGTTGGTATGTCAGCCAGAAACCTGCAGGGGACAAGTGTCTCCTGAATCCTGTAAAAGCAGCAAAGAATCCTGTGGCACCTTATAGACTAACAGACGTTTTGCAGCATGAGCTTTCGTGGGTGAAATACCCACTTCTTCCTGAATCCTGATTACTCTCCCGCCAGCTTCAGTAAACCACGCTCCTTCTCTCCCTGTTCAGCTCTGCCTCTGGCTTGGCCTACACTACATACTCACTGCAGGATAAGTACCTCGCTCCGGGCTGCGAAAAATCCACCCCCGAGCAACATAGTGATGCTGACCTTAACCTACCCTGTTTAGCCAGCGCTACGTTGGAGGGAGAGCGTCTCCTGTCAACATCAGTCTTGCAGTGACGGAGTTATCAAGCCGACGGGAGAGCTCTCTCCAGCTAGCTTACAGTGTTTTCACCAGTGTCTTCACCAGAGACACTACCGTGGCGATCCTGTACCACAAAATGTATCATTCAAAAAGAGGGAGCCAGGCGGCTTTGACCGGGCTGAGGCGCTGATCTAAACACAGCAGGGAAGAACGGAGCCTGGATCTATGGGGGCAGGGTGCTATGGGACACTCAGAGGGGTGGGGCACTGTGGGGAATTATCCTCCCCTGCTGCAGTAAGCTTCCCTCCCCAATCTTCCCTCCCTGCCACGAATCCATAGAGACCCCACCTAGAGTGCCCCACACACGACAGTGTCCCACTGCCACCATAACCATAGAGACCCCACCCCTAAAGTGAGCCCCTTAGGCTGAGGCAGAAGGTTAGGGTGTGGGAGGGGGTACGGGCTCTGGGATGGGGGTGCGGGTTCTGGAGTGGGGCCAGAAATGAGGGGTTCAGGGTGCAGGAGCGGGCTCTGGCTGAGGCAGGGGGTTGGGGTATGGGAGGGTGAGGGTTCCTGGTGGGGGTGCGGGCTCTGGTGTGGGGTTGGGGATGAGGGATATGGGGTGCGGGAGGGGGCTCAAGATGGGCTGAGGGATTCAGAGTTCAGGCAAGGGCTCTGGATTGGGGGGAGGGGGTGAGGGCTCTGGCTGGGGGTGCGGGCTCTGGGGTTGGGCTGGGGATGAGGGATTTGGGGTGCAGGAGGCTGGGGGCAAGGGCTTCAGAGGGGGATCAGGGCTGGGGCAGGGGGTTGGGGTGTGGGAGAGGATGATGGGTGCAGGCTCCAGGCGGCGCTTACCTCAGGTGGCTCCCAGAAGCAGAAGTATGTCCCCTCTCTGGTTCCTATGCAGAGGCACAACCAGGCGGCTCTGCGCACTGCCCCATCCACATGTGCCGCCCCCACAGCTCCCATTGGCTGTGGTTCCCGGCCAATGGGAGCTGTGGAGCTGGTGCCTGAGGCGTGGCCCGGGGGCAGCGTGCGGAGCCCCTTAACTTTCCCTTTGCCTAAGAGCAGGAGGGGGGACAGGCTGCTGCTTCCGGGAGCCACGCAGAGCCAGGGCAGGTAGGGAGCCTGCCTTAGCTCCGCTGCGCCACCAACCGGATTTTCAGTGGCCCGGTCAGTGGTGCTGGCTGGGGCTGCCAGGGTCCCTTTTCGACTGGACGTTCTGGTCGAAAACCGGACGCCTGGCAACCCTGTGCAGTGTCCTTCTCCTCCCTTAACCACAAAGACTCTGACTAGAGCACCCCCCACTGCACTGACCCCCCCCATCCTGACCATAGAGTCCCCGCCTAGAGTACCCCCCCACTGCACTGACCCCCCCATCCTGACCATAGAGTCCCTGCCTCGAGTACCCCCCCACTGCACTGACCCCCCCATCCTGACCATAGAGTCCCCAACTAGAGCACCCCCCCACTGCACTGACCCCCCCCATCCTGACCATAGAGTCCCTGCCTAGAGTGTCCCACCACTGCACTGACCCCCCCATCCTGACCATAGAGTCCCCGCCTAGAGCACCCCCCCACTTCAGTGCCACCCCCATCCTGACCATAGAGTCCCTGCCTAGAGTGTCCCCCCACTGCACTGACCCCCCCCATCCTGACCATAGAGTCCCCGCCTAGAGTGTCCCACATACTACAGTGCCCCTCCTCCACCCTAACCATAGAGACCCCGCCTAGAGCACCCCCCCCACGGCAGTGTCCCTCCCCCATCCTAACCTAACTTACTCCCGATTTACACCAGGCTGGGATCAGATTTTGGCCCTTGTGGCTTTTGCCAGACATGATTCTTCCGCTTCCTGGGAGCTCCCAGTTTCCCAAGTTGTCTTATCTGCTGCTGGGATTCCCTGAACTCCCTGAACTTTTAATTCTATTTTTTTCTTATTTTTAGAGCAGCTGTTTATCCTGCCGGATCATCTAACTTCCAGCCTGACTGAATTTCTGGCCTAGTGTCAAACCTTTGTTCTGAGTCAATCCACCGATGGGGAGTGCATTTTTGCAGCTGTGATTTGGCCTCTCGGTCCAGCCCTTAGTGTTTTTCCACATGCCATTTCTTGTGTGTAGAACTTGATTCTCAAATAGTCACTAAAGGCCGGATTCGATCTCCTGTATCGTCTTTCTCAAAGGCAAAAATCGATTGCAATTTTTGCAGAACATTATAGCTGCTGTAGTAGGTCAGACAAACAGTCCGTCTGGTCCAGTATCCTGTCTTCTGACAGCAGCCAGTGCCAGGTGCTTATAAGGAAATGAACAGAACAGGCAACCACTGAGTGAACCATCCCATTGTCCACTCCCAACATCTGGCAGTCAGAGGACGGTTTAGGAACACACAGAACATGGAGTTCTGATTATCTTGGCTAACAGCTGATGCACCTATCCTGAGGGACTGATCTAATTCTTCGTTGAACCCATTCATAGTTTTGGCCTTCAGAACACAATGAACACACATCGACGATCCCAAGATACTTTGGCAACCACAGGATTTTTTAAAACATGAGTTATACACCCGGAAGTCAAGTCAAGACATTTTAATAAATAAATGATATTTTGTTCTTGCGCCTCTTTGTTCCTGAGCCTTTAGGGTGCAGTATGGCCAGTTCTGCCTAAACACCTGAATGAATCTTAGTCCACCCTCATACTTTTCCTGGGCTTATCGAGAATATGAAATATGAGAAATCCCAAGTATGACTCCAACCGGTTCCCTTGCATACAGGTCAGTCGGCCCTTTGAATGGTGGGAATGAATTTAACAGGGCCATTCCCGGCATCAAAGGAGGGATATACCAGCAGCCACAGACTAGCTTACAAGATGGGTTGAAGCATTTCCACTTCGAAATAAGTTGGCATCTGAGGTGTCAAAAAAAAATGTATGAAATTATACAGTGACTTGGCTGTCCACAGCTTGTACTGACAGATCGTGGGCCAGATTTCAATAATGAGGTAAACACTTTTTTTCTGAGGTTGTTTCTGACCATGTCGTCAACCACACTTCCAGATCACAGATAGTTGACAGTGAACATGGGCTTCATTGCCCTAGGGAGTTTTTCTTTATGGGCATTTTTGCTGACAAGTTTCCATGAACTCCCACTCTCCTTTGGCAAGGATTACTGCTGGGCACCCCGTCCGGGTTACTGTAACATTTTATTATTTCGTCTCTTTTCACCCACCAAACCTGGCATAACATTTTTTTTTCACTATAACCTAGACATTGCAAAAAATTGGGAATACAGCATAGCTTCACCAGCCCATACCATGCACGAACCAATGGATTGGCTGAAAACACAAACAAGTCCATCAAAAGGTAACGCCTAATATAATGAATGCCAGTGAAAATGAGGTAGGATCAGAGGCAAAAATAGGAAAAGAACAAGTTAAATATTACTTAGACAAGTTAGATGTCTTCAAGTCACCAGGGCCTGATGAAATGTGTCCTAGAATACTCAAGGAGCTGACAGGAGATATCCGAGCCATTAGCGATTATCTTTGAAAAGTCATGGAAGACGGGAGAGATTCCAGAAGACTGGAAAAGGGCAAATCTAGTGCCCATCTATAAAAAAGGAAATAAGGACACCCCGGGGAATTACAGACCAGTCAGTTTAGCGGGTGCACCTGGAAAGATAATGGAGCAAATAATCAAACAATCAGTTTGCAAACACCTAGAAGAAAATAAAGTGATAAGTAACAGCCAGCCTGGGTTTGTCAAGAACTAATTGTGTCAAACCAACCTGATAGCTTCCTTGACAGGGTAACAAGCCTTGTGGATGCGGGGGAAGTGGTCGACACGGTCTATCTTGCTGTTAGTAAAGTTTTTGATACTGTCTCCCAGGACCTTCTCATAAACAAACCAGGGAAATACAACCTAGGTGGATGAAAAACTGGTTGGAAAATCGTTCCCAGAGAATAGTTGTCAGTGGTTCACAGTCAGGCTGGAAGGGCATAACGAGTGGGGTCCCGCAGGGATCAATTCTGGATATGTTTCTATTCAAAATCTTAATGATTTAGATAATGGCATAGAGAGTACACTGATAAAGTCTGTGAACGATACTAAGCTGGGAAGAGTTGCAAGAGCTTGGGAGGATAAGATAAAAATTCAAAATGATCTGAACAAACTGGAGAAATGGTCTGAAGTAAATAGGATGAAATTCAATAAGGACAAATGCAAAGTGCTGCACTTAGGAAGGGACAATCAGATGCACACAGACAAAATGGGCAATGGCTGCCTAGGAAGGAGCAGTGCGGAAAGGGATTGGGGGGTCAGACTGGATCACAAGCGAAGTATGAGTCAACCGTGTAACGCCACTGCAAAAAAACTGAACACCATTCCGGGCTGTATTAGCAGGAGTGTTGTGAGCAAGACACAGGAAGTGATTCTTCCGCTCTGCTCCATGCTGATTAGGCCTCAGCTGGAGGGTTGTGTCCAGTTCTCAGCACCACATTTCAGGAAAGATGTGGACAACTTGGAGAAAGTCCAGAGAAGAGCAGAAAAAAAGAAAAAAAAAAGGTTAAAGGTCTCGAAAACATGACCTAGGAGGGAAGATTGACGCATGATAACGGTTTTCAAGTATGTAAAAGGTTGTTACATGGAAGAGGGAGAAGAATTGTTCTCCTTAACCTCTCAGGGCAGGACAAGAAGCAATGGGCTTAAATTGCAGCAAGGGAGGTTTAGGCTGCTGCATCAAGGAGCAGTTCTTTACAACAGCAGCTGCTTCCAATCTCTACGGAGCAATACCTGCTACAGACAGCACCTTTCTACACGTAGCAATTTCACACACTATACTGCACGACACTGCTGCTGGTGGGCGTTTGCTACATCTGGTAGCAGTTTTAGACAATAGCAGTTTCTTACAGTCCATTGGCGACCAGTTACTGCTACCAGTAGCACACGCCTGCGGGAGCAGTTTAGTTCACTACCCCAGGCAGGGAGGGCAAAGCAGCCCCTGTGGCTGGGGAGGAGCTCCCACCCACAGGGACACCCTGTAGGGATGTAAGGGGGGGAGGCATGGGCGTAGTTTGGGGGGCATAGCCCCCCCCCACTGCTCCCTCCCCCTGATTTCTGTGAGTGCCAAGCAGTGGCCTGTCCGGGTGGGTGGCAGGTTCTGTCCTTCCCACGCTGTGGCAGCTCACGCGGTGACACTCCCCAGCTGGGCTGGCAGCTCCGGGATGCTCCCTGCTGGGTGCTGCTTCTGTACCGGGGTGAGTGCCTATGTGGGGGCAGGGCGAGGCAGTGGGGGAGGCAGAGGGATGGGGCGGGGGGAAGAGAAGGGGGGATGGGGAGTGGGATGGGGCAGGGGGAGGAGGAGGAGGAGGGGATGGGGGAGTGGGATGGGGCAGGGGTAGGAGAAGGGGGGATGGGGGAGTGAAATGGGGCAGGGGGAGGAGAAGGGGGAATGGGGAGTGGGATGGGGCAGGGGGAGGAGAAGGGGGGATGGGGGAGTGAAATGGGGCAGGGGGAGGAGGAGGAGAAGGGGGGTGGGGGAGTGGGATGGGGGGGATGACTGTGAGAGCCACCCCTGGGGGAGCGTTGCCTCCTCACTTCTGGGCATCCGTGTTGGATGCATCCGGAGAAATGGGGGGGGACGTGTCCCCTCACTAGACACAGCCGCCATGTGTCCCCTGGGGGGGGGGTGAGCAGGCTCCAGGCTGCAGCTGCCTGTAAGTCTCGTCTCGGGTGGGGGAGCTGGTGTGCGGTGGAGATTTGCCCTGTGGGCGGTTTCCCGTGGCGAGGGGGGTAGGAGGATCCCCCCTGCCCGGACTGCCTGGGAGCAGGCATGGAGGGGCACGTGCCTGGCCAGGCCCCCACAGCACGGGGGTGATTTGTGTATTTCGAGCCCTGCGCGGATACAAACGTGGATCCGACCCGTGAGCCGCATCCACACCTGCAGCAGCCGGCCGCTCACCCGGGCTAGCGGGGGCGGGAGGGGCGGGTGCTCCTGCAGGGAAGATTTGGTTTGAGGGCAGGGATCGGGGTGAGGGCAGCGTGAGGTGGGGGGTGGGGGGGGGGCCCATCGTGTTCTGCTCCCTGGGGCGATGCGGGTCTCACAGACACTGATCAAAACCCCTAAAATCAGTTGGAAAGTGGCTGGGTGGAGCTCACGGAAATTAGACATGAACTGCGCTGTGTGTTGGTTCAGTGAGTTGTGTGGCACTTTCACTTTCCCTGTTACTTCACCCCAGACTTACAGGGAGCGAGACAGAGGGAGCGAGACAGAGGCGGCTGAAACACGAAAGCATCACTCACCCCATATCTTTAACTTCCCAGAGAAGCTCCCAGGAATGGCAGCGCTCAGGGGTGGAAGGTCAGAGATTTTCTGCTGCAGGGTGGGTTGGTGAGATTGGTTCTCGGTGCCCTTTTAGCAGCTTCTTCGCGTCTGTAAGCTGAAGGCACAGCTGAGTGAAAATGGTTGCTCTGAAGGGATCCTTGAAAATAGCTTCTAGATCAGGGATGGGCAAACTTTTTGGGCCGAGGGCCACATCGGGGAAGAGGAATTGTATGGCGGGCCATGAATGCTCACAAAATTGGGGTTGGGGCGTGGGAGAGGTGAGGGCTCAGGTTGGGGGTGCGGGCTCCAGGGTGGGGCCAGAAATGAGGAGTTCAGGGCGCGGGAGGGGGCTTCGGACTGGGGCGGGGGAGTCGGATGCAGGGGGAAGGTGGGGGCTTCGACTGGTGGGTGCTGGCTCTGGGGTGGGGCTGGGGATGAGGAGTTTGGGGTGCAGGAGGGTGCTCTGGGCTGGGATTGAGGGGTTTGGAGGGCAGGAGAGGGGTCAGAGCTGGGGCAGGGGATTGGGACATGGGGAGAGGCTCAGGGGTACAGGCTCCGAGCGGCACTTACTGCAAGCAGCTCCCAGAAGCAGCGGCATGTCCCTTCTCTGGCTCCTATGCGGAGGCACAGCCAGACGGCTCTGCACGCTGCCTCATCCATGGGCACCATTCCTGCAGGGCCCATTGGAGCACGTAGGAGTCAGAGAGGGGCCATGCCGCTGCTTCCGGGAGCCATGTGGTGCAGCCCCTGACCCTGTGCCCCAGCAGGAGCTCGAGGGCCGGCTTAAAACGGCTCGTAGGCCAGATCCAGCCCACAGGCCATAGTTTGCCCACCCCTGATCTGGCCCCATTGACTCCAGTGGAGCTACGGCCGATGGACCCCAGCTGGGATCCAGCCCCTTTTGCATGCAAATGCCACTTACCCTGGTGTAAAGTGGTTCATGCTGATTCTCATTCACACTGAGTCCCCTTTACAAACCTCTGCTCACTGCACGACCCCGGTGGAGGAGCCAGGACGTCACTGAGAATCAGGCCCAGTTAAGCTGCCTTCAGCGGAGTGACTCCCGGTTTGCGCCGGGGTGAGTGGGGCTGCAGGGATCCCGGGGCTGCAGGGCCAGTGTGAATGTGGTTCCCAGGGGCTGGCGTCTGGAATGCAGCTAATCGGAGCATTTTCTCTCCTTCGCTTGCAGCTGCAAAAAGGTCAGAGGCAGGGTGGGAATGAGCCCTGGCTGGTGGCTGCATTTGATGGCTCTGTGGACTCTCTATGGTAGGTACTTCCCGCTTCACTCTCCTGCTTCTAGAGTGTGATCTGGTGTCACTTTAATGGTCCATTTCCATACTGGGTCCCCCCTCCTTTTTTTAACTGGTCCCCCCCCGTCTGTCCCAGTGGCGCCGCTTCAGATTTTTGGGGGGCAGGGACCAATTTTAACCGTGATTTCAAGGCACCTGAAAACTCTAGTTTTTTTGCAGCTAATAAGTTAGAAATTGGCTGACAGGCGCATTGTATCTAAATCTTTCTACAAGAAAGAAAAAATATAGATACCAACCCCAAGTAAGCCACATTTTAAGTTTATATGTAAGTTTAGAACAATCAGGAGATAATCCAGATTTTATTTTCATATGAATTTTAAGTTGACGGATGTAATTAAAAATACAATTTGAAAACAACTGTACAATCTGCAGAGGGTCTAAAATTATGTGTTTAGCTAATTTGTTTCAACTGGCGCCTCAAAGCGGAGTACAAGCTACATTTACGTTCTAGAAGGGTACGGTCATGGGCAGTGGGTGATGGAGGCCGGGGAAGATTAAGCCTCCCCAAACCTCTGTTAATGCTCCAGCCCAGAGCCTGCACCACCAGCCCAGAGGCCTGACCCCCTCTTACACCCAACTCCATGCCACAGCCCTGAGCTCCCTCCCACACCCTGAACCCCTCATTCCCAGCCCCACCCCGTAGTCCTCATCCCCACACTCCAACCCTCTGCCCCAGCCCTGTGCCCCTCCCACACCCCGAACCCCTCACCCCCAGCTCCGTTGGGTCGCGGGCATCAACAATTTTCTTCAACTGGGTCCCCAGAAAAATAGTTTTAAAACCACTGGTCTAGCGTGTTCCCCTTCATATACAGAACTAGCTGTACTGGTTTAAAACCCCTTCATACCGCTGCAGCTGCAGCCATGTCAACACTACACACTTCTGCCAGCACAGGCTCTGTCTACACTGTGAACTAGGGGTCCGATTCCCCAGCTCACCATAGTTCAGGGATCGCTGCGGTGAGTATAGAGAGCAGTGTAAATGCAGTAGCACAAACAGCAGCAGCAGCTGCAGCCAGTGGGCACATACTCAGCAGGGCTACGCCAGGCCTCTGCTGCCGCCACTTGTCCTGCTGTGGCTCCACGGCTCCTTATACCCCCTACACTGGGTCTAGCTCACGTCTACAGCCCGCTAGTGTAGACGCAGGCCCTGTCTGCGCTAGGAGCACTTTGCCCGTTTCCTATCCCAGCAAAGCTCTTCTCGTGTGGCCAGGCCCATAGCATAGTGTGTAAAACCATCCCCTGTGAGCGCAACAAGCCGATCAATAAAAGCCCAGACTGGCTGGGATAGCTGTGTGCACAAGGGAACTCCTCCAGCCCAGCGGGGTTAAGGGAGGAATTGTACGTGGCAGTGCCCTGATGCCTTTTGTTACTAATCAGTAACCGTGCACTGGCCGTGGGTCTGTGGGGATGGGGTGCACCTGTTACGGATGCACATGTCCGACGGCGACAGGCTCTTCAGCTAGTCTGTGCAAATACTTGGGGAGGGAGAGGAAATATGGGTTCAAAGGCTCCCCCACCAACCTTTGCTTCCCTTTAAGGAGTCGCTGGAGCACAGGCGTCCATCACAGCTCAGTATGGCGAGGACGTCACTCTGGGCTGCACCTTCCACCACATACCGGGGGTAAAACTCCATCGACTGAACATCACCTGGAAGATGCAGAGAGCCGAGGGCGCAGCTCTCCTGGTTCACAGCTACTATGGGCAGAGGGACCTGTGGCAGGGACAGGACAAGGTTTACCGGGACCGGACACAGCTGGACCCAGAGGGAATCCACACAGGAAATGCGTCCCTGCGACTCAGGGCTGTGTGCTTCCAGGACGAGGGCTCCTACCTCTGCTACGTCACCTCTGAGCTGGGAACCTCGACCCAGAAGATTTCCCTGGCCGTGCTAAGTAGGTTTTCTCTGCCTGTGTCCCTGTCAGAGCGTCTGAGACGCAGTCACTCCCTGTGTACAATGTGATCACCCAGCAGAGCCAGGTCTGGTTAAAGTGCTACAATCCCCCAGGGCAGACACAGGCCACGTCTGCGCCAGCAGTGCTTTGCCTTGACTTTCACTCACCGTGTCACGTTATGTTTTCCCACATAGGTTTAGCCCACACAAGCTCAGCGCTCACCTTTGTCTGCCACTAGCAGCTGTATCACCTAAAGAGATAATAGCCTACTAGTGGTGTCAGGTCTTGGAGTTATTCCTTTAGCTCATGGGACAGAAATGAGTCCTTTAGTTCTAAGGGTCATGGGTTCAGATCCCACTGACACCCCAAGCAGAGGGCTGGTGAGGTTTTTGGCCTTTCTGTGCATGAGAATTTTGAAGGAAATGGTCGGTGGGTGCAAACTTTTTACTGCACAGAAAATGCTAAGTAGTGTAACGCTGTTAGTCTTCTCGGTAACGTGGAAGGTCTTTGTGTGTGGTTGTGCATGTGCTGTGTGTGCGTTGTGCGTGTGTGTCATGTAAGTGTGGTGGGTTGGGAGTGTTGTGAAGTAGTGGGTGTGCTGGGTGTCTGTTGTGTTGTGTGCATGTTACGAGTGTGGCATGTTTGTTTGTGTTACTATTGCTGGTTGGTTTCTATAAAACAGAATGAAAAATGTGACAAAAAGTTGCCTCTGGAGCTGGGGTGAGTAATTCTGAGCCTTGTTTCCCGTTCAGGGGAGAGTGAAATGGAGTCTCCCATCGTAGCTCGGCTGGGGCAGGACATCACCCTGAGCTGCCCCTTTGAATGCGGATTAAACCTCCAGCCGTTGAACGTCACCTGGACGAAGGAAGAAGCCGAGGGGCCGGATCTCCTGGTTCACAGCTATTGTAACGGGATGGACACGTTGCAGAGACAAGGTGTCGCTTACAAGGGCAGAACACAGCTCCACCCGGAGAGGTTCCCTCAGGGAAATGCGTCCCTGACGCTAAGGAGAGTTTGCAGCCGGGATGAGGGATTCTACATCTGCCACGTCCAGCCGGAACTGGGGCGGTTTTCGGTGCGGATGCAAGTTACAGTCAAAGGTACGGGACAGCGTATTGTACAAGCCCCGAGGGGTTTCCTACACTTGGGAAAAGCACTTGAGGTATCTCCCTCGATGTGACCTTAACCTATCCCCAGCCTCGGCAGGTTCTACCTCCATAGAGCTGGTCCAGGGTGTCCCTGCTTCCCCCTAAGGTCAATATGGACCATCCGTGCATTGCTGGCTTCTGACCCCCACCATAGCCACACAAGGAAGAGGCCTTGCGGATACCTCAACGAAAGCTGCGGCTTAATGTGCAGCAGAAGGGGAAAAACGAAGCAGTTGTTAGGCTGCACAAGGGATGGGAAGGGAAGGGCTGAGAATGTGCTAATAGCATCCCCGAGAGTTTTTATTTTGTTTTCTGTTTGTCTTTTACAGGCTTTGTGAGCGACTGGCCATCAGCAGTTGCGTTCTGTGTCGTCTTGTGTTTAGCTGCATTATCAATAATTATACTGTATATTATCATTGAGCACTGTCCTTCCTTGCTGCGGAGATTCAGGACTTCTCAGTTTTGCTCCCAATGGAACCAGCAGGCGGGCAGTGACCAGTCTGAGTCAAACCCGTTGACAGCCAGTGAGTCAGCAAATCCAAACACGTTCCTGGCACCACCGGCCAGCTCCTGCCCGGTGAGGCTCAAGACATTTTTGTTTCCTTCCTGTTTGCATGTGCTGGGGGGATTCTGGGGTTGGGTTTCTGGGTGACTAGGGGGATTCTGGGGATTGTTACAAATATCTGGTTTTGCTTTAAACTGTGGCATTGTTTCCTGGTTGGTTTTGTTATTGGTATTGTTAGTGATGGAGCAGCAGCAGCCAGGAGACGCATGTCCTGGGGGATGATGGCGGGATATGGGGGAGAATTGCAAAAGTTGAGCTGCAGCAGGAGGCACAAAGCACAGCACGTAGTAGGAAAAGCTGAGCCTGCAGGGGGAAGGCTGGCGTCGTGGTTAAGGCAGCAGGTCAAGCTTTGCCAAGCTGGGTTCAGCTCCCACTGTTGCAGCATACAGCAAACCCCTCTGGAAGAGCCTTTCAGTTGGAATTGTGCTCCTTGTTCCTGACCAGATAATCCAGCACCTACCAAGCACCAGCTACGTCACATGTGATGCATTTAGGTCATGGAAGGAGAGTGAAATACACAAAGGTAGCTAGGATAGAGCTCTGGTGCTGTAACAAGGTGTCACTTAAAGAGTCCCCTGTCTACAGTGCCAAGCTATTCATGTGTTGTGTGCTGCGGATCCATAGCTCCTAACACAGATTTTCTTTCATCTCCCCAAATGTGAATCTTTTGTAGGAGACAGACTCGAACTCACAGCCCGATGGAGAGGTTACCACCAGATGCCCTGGAGGCTCTCGAGTCATGAGACCAGGTTCTCATGGTGACACACAGTCTTCCAGCTCCTTGGGTAAAATACCATGTTTTTTCATGCTTTGGGGGTTTATAACCAAATCAGCCTGTGGCATTAGCAGCACTTGATGTTTAGCTGAATTAAGACAGGACAAAACCACTTGCTTATTAGGCTCAGGAATTGTTCAAGCTGGTAGAAGATAGGGGACAATGGGCCAAATCCAGTCACTGAGGATCTGGCCCCGGGCACGTCCGCATCCTCGGGAGGGCAAGTCAGGAGATCATAGTTAAAATTTTCAGAAGTGCCAAAGTGACTTAGGAGCCTGAGTCCCATTTTCAAGGATGCCCGAGGCACTTTGGAACCTAACTCCTATTGACTTTGAGTGAAAGCAGAACTGATTTAAGTGACAGGCAGGGATAGTTCCAGCATCCAGTCATTGGGGAGGGGGAGAATTGAGTATTTGGGGTCTCCTGGATATTGCTATTTAAAAAACAAACAGCCTTCCAGGAGTCCAGAGGCTAATTCGACCCCTGGAAAATCTTGGAAATTAAGAATTTAAGAGAGTAAAATTTGGCCCCGGTGTCAGTATTTTGCTGTCTTTTATATAAAGGCTGAGACCTCTATAATCTGCTGCAGTTCCACTGCTTAACATTGGATAATTTTCTACACCAAGGGGCCTTTCTGAGGTTGGGTTGGGGGCCCTTGACAATTGTTTCTCTTTGTGGGGTGGGAAGGGGCACAAATGTGCCAGGCCTGGTGAAAGAACCACCAGGCTCCAAAAGTCCAGAACTTCTAGAGAATTCAGTAAAGATTCGAGAGCTTTGCTGAATCAGGCTCATAATGAGCTGGAGCTCTGGCATGTGACAAAAGCAGCCTCCTTAAATGTCATCAGAATCTTGTTGCCTGTTGACGAGAGACCCTGCTGAGTGTAGCTGTTGGTTTTGATTGTATACAGCCTGTGGAAATGAATCTATCCATAACTGAAATGTGTCGTTCCCTTTCCTTAAGACTGGCAGCCAGTTCAGGAGCATGAACAACAGGGAAGAGCTGCTACAGATGTGGTTTGGGGAGATTTCGACCTGCTCTCTGAAGGAGAAATTGCAGAACTGAAAGCTGCTGTTGCAACAAATACCCCGCCGGGGCTGGCTTCTGCGCTGCAAGAGGTCAGTGAGGCAGTCAAGAATGAAGTGCTCAAAGTTGCTGTAGTCGGAGAGACGGGATCTGGAAAGTCATCTTTTGTCAATGCCACCCGGGGTCTGAAAGAACATGATGCAGATGCTGCTGAGACTGGGGTGCTGGGAGAAATGATGGTGGAGCCTCAGGCTTATGCATATCCCGAACACCCCAACGTGACACTATGGGACCTGCCAGGGATCGGGACAATGAACTGTCCCTTAGATACTTTCCTTGGGCAGCGTCAGGTCAGCCATTATGACTTGTTCATTATCATCTCCCATGAGCGCTTCACGCACACCGACGCCAGACTTGTGGAGGAGATTCGATCGCTGGAGAAGATGTTTTACTTTGTCCGTTCCAAAGTGGACTTGGACGTGGCGTCTGCACGGAGAAGAAACGGCCGTGAGGAGAGCGCCCTGCAGACGATCAGAGAGGACTGTACATCGCACCTGGGAGGAGAAACCGACGTTTTCCTTATATCCAGCTGGGCCCCTGACAAGTTTGATTTCCCCCGCCTGCAGCGAACGTTAGCCGAGGAATTCCGCCGTCACAGGGCGAGTGCTTTGCAGTGGGCTCTCTCAAAGAGCTCCTTACCCATTTTGCGAAAGATAAAAGTGCCATTATAGGAGGCAGAGCAGATATGGGGCCAAACTCTCTATTTGGGTAGCTCCAATTTACGCCACCAGATTATTTGGCCCATGTCCTATTTTTGTGTCCCTCTGCCAGCAAAGCCAGGAACCTGCGATTTATTAACAGTTCCACTGGCCAGGGAGTCACAGTTCTTTCCCCGCTCCCCTGGTGCTCTGGGTGGGGTTGGTGTGATGGTTTGGGGAGCTGTGTCCAGACTTTCTGAACTCTGGGTGATGCATGAAATTGTATCACCCTGTCGTAGAAAGCCGGATCCACCTCCACCGACAGTGCACGCAGCTGGCACACACCGGGAAGGCACTAGACATTCAGCCATGGCACTTTGACCACACTCGCTCTGCTAGAGAGCTGCAGCCTACGGGAGCAAAAACAGTTTGATCTTCCCTGTCCAGAGGGAAGGGAGAAATTACACAGCAAAAAAAAAAAAAAAAAAAGGCCTGAGGCACCAGGTCTTAGTGCCCGTGTCAATTGACTTGGTCGTGCTCCACAAGGCTAAGAATAGCCATGTAAACATGCCTGCTTGGCAGGGGCACTATTAACAGAGGGCGGGCACCTGCCCCTCCCCCACCCCAGGTTCGTCTCGCAATGGAGTGCAAACAGGAAGAGGAACCGCTGCTCCCTGCTCTCCCTGAAGGCCTTGGGTGGGGTCTGAGAAGTTGCTGCAGGCACAGGGTTGTCCCCGCCCCCACCTCTCCTGCTCCGGGAAATGTAAATTCCCCAGCTTTGGCCTCTGTGGCTGAGAGCTGTCTGCATGGCTCCGTCCGTTCCACCCTGAGCAGAGCGGGTGTAAGGAGGTTCCCACATGCCCCCTGAGAGCCTGGGTGCCCATTAGCCCTCCCAAGCAGCTCTCACAGCCCCGGCACCGGAGGGGACTCAAAGCCCTTCCTGTGGGGAAATAGCTCCTCGCTCCCCCGCTGGTGGGACGGGAGCCAGGGGAGGGCAGGGCCTGGCCAGCCTTGGCCCAGAGAAGGGACCCAGCGAGTGCTGAGCTCCAGGAGTCTCCCCCACAAAGCCGGGCAGTTTTATTTCCAGTGTCACCCTTGGTGCTGCCCTGAGACCTTTCAGTCGCTCCTGACGGAAACCTGAGGACGTTATTGTCTGTACCTCGGTGTCTCCATCAGCAAATACAAATGTTTGCTTTCTGAAATTAGTCTATGGACTCTGGGACTTCTTCACAGTTCCTGGAGGGCTCTTAATTGTACCAGGTTGTTACAGCCTGGGAACAGGTCTCTTGCCTAACTTCCTTAGTATCTGAGAGTGCCCTAGAAAGGACAGTGTTTAGAGGGCAAATTTTCTTAACATTTAAGATGTCTAGTGTCAGATTGTATTTTCTTTCAGGCACGGTTAAGAATGGCCCAGTTGGGTCACTTGTTAGTATATAGCTGGCTTGTCAGCCTGAGAGAGAATTTGGGGTTTGATTTTTTGATACTTTTATATCCTTACTAATATGTGTGAACAAAGACACCATGTGTCTTGCTTCTGCCTGGCCAGCTGGGTTTGTTACTATCATGGGACGAGATAAGGGATGGAGCTAACGTGTTACAGGGCATGGTGGGAGAGTAACATGAGCATACGCTGGGAGGCTGCCTGGCTCCTTTCTCAAGCCAAGGTCAAGCAACCCTTTAGGATCGTCATGGTGGATGCGGGGGACGCAGACATAAGAAACGCTACAAGCTTGGCCTTGGCCTGAAAACTACCTCACTCCTTACCCCTCTCATGGGGTACAAAAGAGGTGGGACGAAGACCCCAGGCATACGACCCCCGAGAACGGAGCATGACCATAAGTTGTAAGGCAGGAGTCGGCAACCTTTCGGAAGTGCTGTGCCGAGTCTTCATTTATTGACTCTAATTTAAGGTTTCATGTGCCAGTCATACATGTTAACGTTTTTAGAAGGTCTCTTTCTATAAGTCGAAAATATAGAACTAAACTATTGGTGTATGTAAAGCAAAAAATGTTTAAGAAGTTTCATTTAAAACTAAATTCAAATGCAGAGCCCCCCGGACTGTGGCCAGGACCCGGGCAGTGCGAGTGCCCCTGAAAATCAGCTCGCGTGCCGCCTTCGGCCCCCGTGCCATAGGTTGCCTACCCCTGTTGTAAGGGGCGTAACTAGGCGAGTGCATTGCAGGTATATCGGGGTCTGCTAAGAAGGAGGTGGTGGAAATGGGGAACAGAGACATGGGCCGGGCTCTGCGGTGTCCAAGCTGGGAAGGGAACACTGGGTTACAGACTCTGCCTGCCTGTAGAGCTCTGGACATGTTTGCTTGGAACTAACTCCAATAAACATGGCATTGCCTGCACTTTGGACTTCTGATCTTCTGCTTTCTGTCTGCGTGACAAGAACCAGGGGAGGGGGTGAAAGGAAACCCCTCTAACATCACTGTAGATACAGACTCGGGATTCCGGTATTACGCAATAGAACTGAACAGTTTCCAGAGGCTCAAAGTTCAATTTTTAAATTTGTTTTCTTTTGTGCTGGAGAAATAGCAAATGCATCGTATAAATAGATTACAATGTTTACAACGTTATTTCTAGTTACTGAGTAACTTAATAAGAAAAGAACACACATTGCCATTGGAAAAAGTCATTTTTTTATATATTGGAAATACACCTTCAGATGTGTCGGAGCTGATGGGAAACCTATGTTGGCCAAGCTGTTGTAATATTTTCTTTCCAATTATCACTTGAAAAGCTTTTTGGCTATTCTTTTTATTTAAATAGTGCCAAAACAAATTTGTGTTCTAATTTGTTAGTCATTCCATGTTTCAGAAGAATGTTTGAGGAGAAACACTACTTTAGACTTTATAACTTTTTCATAAGAAATGAGATACACAAATTAAAAGTGTGTATATTTGCTTGCTTATAATTTTCCAAAAGGTCATATAAATGAAAAAAAAGTATGAGGGTGTTTGAGGGGATTGGTGTGATGCGGTAAGGACAATGATATTGAGCAAATATGCTTCATGAATTTTATTTACCAGTTAAAGTTATTAGTTCTTGTATTCAGGCTCCAAAACTGATAAAGGACAGGAAATGCAAAGTAATGCCTATTGGAAAACATTATCCCAGCTATACAGACAAAATTATGAGGTCTGAATTAGCTGTTACCACTCAAGAAAGATCTTGGAGTTACTGTGGATAGTTCTCTGGAAACATCCATTCAATGGGCAGCAGCCGTCAAAAAAGGGAACAGAATGTTGGGAATCATTAGGAAAGGGAAAGATAATAAGAGAGAAAAGATCATATTGCCCCTATATAAATCCATGGTACGTCCACATCTTGAATACTGCGTGCAGATCTGGTCACCCCAGCTGAAAAAAGATCTATTGGAATTGGAAAATGTCCAGAGAAGGGCAACAAAAATGATTAGGGAGATCGAACAGCTTCTGTATGAGGAGAGAGTAAAAAGACTGGGAATATTCAGGTTGGAAAAGAGATGACAAAAGGGGGAATGTGACAGAGGTCTATAAAATCATGATTGTTGTGGAGAAAGTAAATAAGGAAGTGTTATTTACTTCTTCTTATAACACAGGAACTAGGGGTCACCAAATGAAATTAAACAGGCAGCAGGTTGAAAACAAACGAAAGGAAGTATTTCTTCACACAATGCACAGTCAACTTGTGGAACTCCTTGCCAGAGGATGTTGTGACAGCCAAGACTATAACAGGGTTCCAAAAAGAACTAGATACATTTCTGGAGGACAGGGCCAGCTAGAGTTATTAGCCAGGATGGACAGGGATGGTGTCCCTAGCCTCTGTTTGCCAGAAGCTGGGAATGGGCGACAGGGGATGGGTCATTTGATGATTCCCTGTTCTGTTCATTCCCTCTGGGGCACCTGGCACTGGCCACTGTCGGAAGACAGAACACTGGGCTAGATGGACCTTTGGTCTGACCCAGTAGGGCCGTTCTTATGGTACTTCAAGGCTTGGGTTTGGGGAATATCTTGCTGTATTATCTCCTGATTGTTCTAACCATACGTATAAACATAAAATATGGCTTTAATTGGTGGTTGTACTTGTATCTTTTTCTTTCTTTACATAGGAATTAGGTACAGTGCTCCTGTCAGCAACTTTCTAAGTTATCTCCCAAACAGAGTTTTCATGTGCCTGAGGAGCTCCTCGAATCAAAGTTAAAGTTGCCCCCCAATCTAAAATGGCACCGCTGCCAGACACACAGCAAAAGACAGCTGAGATCTGGGCTGCCCAGACATAGCCAGAGACAGGCCCTGCCCCTACGAGTTTACACAAACACAAAAGATGAGAGGGGAAATAGAGGCACAGAGCGAGACCCCAAGCAGGCCAGAAACACAGCCTGCATCTCCCGACTCCATGGCTAGTGGGCTAACAAACCACATGCCTCACTTCTTCACTCAGTCTTTTAGCTCCGCTCCCTTGTTCGCCTCTCAGCAGCAGGCTCCGTGCCGCCTGGGACGGGGCGTTCCCGGGGGGCTGCACAGGTCCTGGCAGCTCAGCTCAGCTCAGCGGCAACGCTACAGGACAAGTGAAATCTGAGCCTGGCAGCTGAGCCATCCGTGTGGTCTGCTGTGGGATCTACCCCCTGCTTCCCTGCAGCCCTAGGAACACACTCAGCCAGTGGGGGCAGAGCCAGGGGCTCCCTTGTGTTGTTCTCCTCTGTCCCAAGCCTCCCGCCAGACTAGCCTGGGGACCTCGAGAAGCCGGTCGCCGATAGAAACACCATGTGCATCGTTATTAACGCTGTAGGTTTCCTGGCTAGGGAATAGGTTTGAGTCCCTCACTCGCTGTTGGGTCTGTGTTACAGTGTTACCGTATTTTAACAATCAAAAAAGAGGATGGGGAGTCCCGCCCTAGCCCTGCCCCCATCCACTCCCTCCCATTTCCCGTCCCCAACCCCCCCCGCTCCTTGTCCCCTGACTGCCCACCCCCTACCTAAGCCTCCCTGCTCCTTGTCCCCTGACTGCCCCCTCCTCAGACCCCCCCCACCCTAACTGCCCTCCTACCCCCTACCTGTCCCCTGACTGCCCCAACCCTTATCCACACCCCCACCCCCAGACAGACCCCTGGGACTCCCAGGCCTATCCAACCACCCTATCCACTCCCCCACTCCCTGTCCCCTGACTGCTCCGATCCCTCTCCGCGCCCCCGCCCCTGACAGCCCCCCCAAGAACTCCCGACCCATCCAACCCTCCCCCTGCTCCCTGTCCCCTGACTGCCCCCTCCAGAACCTCCAGCCCCCCGGCCCCCTTACCGTGCCGCTCAGAACAGCGTGTCGGGCTCCGCGCGCACTCCCCAGCGGAGCGCACAGCCCGGTCCCCGTCCTGGCGGAGTGCGGCGGAGCGGGCGGCGAGAGGAGCACAAGAGCTGCCGGAGGTCACCCGGACGGTGATCTGAAGCTGCAGGGGAGAGGAGGGGGGAAGCGGAGGAGAGGATCTGGCTGCCAAAGCCCCTTGCCAGTGGCTCAATCCAGCCGGCTCTGCATGGGGGGGAAAATCCCAGACATTTTTAGATATTTACAAATTCCCCCCCCGGACGCTATTTTTAACCCAAAAAGCCGGACGTGTGCAGGAGAGTCCGGACAAATGGTAACCCTAGTGTTACATCTCCCTCTGCATCCTGCCCCCTGAGCCAGCCAGTCCCCACCTGGGGCCAGCACCGCCGAGAGGGAAAAGGCCCCATTTCCCGGGCCTGTCATTTCAAGCAATAGCACGACAAACCAGGCCACAGCTGATGGTTTCTGCCTTTGAAAGGTAATTGCTTGGCCTGCTCACCACAGGTTAGCGAGACGCTAATACAGTGTGTACGTTCGGTAGCCGGTGTGTTCTCCTTGTCACACTTGTTTTATACTCCACTAAACATGTATATTTTGGGATTGAGTGTCAGTGTTTCCGAACCTCGTCACTCACACAAGACTTTGCATTAATTCAGGGCTGGTGGACGGGTCAGTGCTGGGTCGCAGGCACAGGAGTAAGTGTGGGCCGAGCAGAAAATCTTAGGCCTTGTCTACACTACAGAAGTTTGCCACGTGCTGTACTGTTTGGCACCTCTCAAAGGGTTGAAACACACGTCTGGCCCACCTCCAGCATTGCTTCAGCTGTTTGCTAACCACGCTGGCTGCTGCCCGGCATCCTCGGCGCTTCATCAGATGTAAATTAGCCCCCAGCTATTTCTAAGCCAGCACATTTATCCTTAAGGTGAAAGTCAGGCAGGGAAAACACATTCAAAACAATGAAAGTACCTGCGCTAATAATCTTCCCAGAACTCACCCCTAACCCCAGCAGGGCCCTGGCAGCTGATCAGTCCTGCAACCCCCCATCGGGGTTTTTCTGTGGTTATAGGTTTGTCAGAGCTGTTAGCGCAGAACAGGAATCCCCAGGAATAGGCGAAGTCCTCCCAGCCCTTCCCAGGAAGCACTGGGGCTCTTGGGAGGTGGTGCAACCAGAGTCAATTTGCCTAATAATCCCCGCCCCTCGCCATGTTCTTATATCCCGGAGGTGTTGTGCTTCCCCTCCTCCATGGAATGACATACAATCCCTGCATGGACAGTGGGTGGAGCCCCAGCTGCGCCCCTTCCGCCTCCCCCCCCCATGGCCGGAGACCCCAGACCACCCCCCTCGGCTGGAGGAGCCCTGATCCGGCTAGAGTCCCAGGATCCCCTCCCTCCCTCCTCTCCGCGGCGGGTGTAGTGCGAGAAATTGCTATCTCCAATACAATACACCCATACAGGGTATACAGCCCAAGACAATACACTCATAAAGGGTATACAGCCCAATAAAATACACCCACACAGCGTATGCAGCCTTTGATCCCCCCTTCCTGGAGTTGCTGTGCAATGGGCCAGTCGCCAAGGGAAAGTGAGAAGGTCTCATTACAGGGGGAGGTTTCCAGCAAGACTTACAAGAACTTTTATGTGCATAGAAAGATTACGGCTTTCAAGTTAGTTTTGGAGCATCAGGGTAATTCAGGCTCCTGGCATGGCAAGGATATATACAATATTGTCCCAATGCAATGAAATCAACAAAGTTAAACATCTTAATGTGTACACCTTAGACACATCAGCCGAGTGTCTCACACACACACACACACACACACCATTCCCGGTCTGGGGTCCTGGACACCAGCCCTACTCAGCCCGCTGCCGGTCTGGGGTCCCGGCTGCCATCCCCTTGCCAGCTGGGGTCCCGCAGGCCCCGCTCAGCCTGCTTCTGAACTAGGCGAACGGAACCCCAGGCCGGCAGCGGCTGAGTGGGCCAGCGGCGTAAGATCAGCATTTTAACTTAATTTTAACTTAAGCTTCTTAAACATTTTGAAAACTGTGTTTACATACAATAGTTTAGTTATATAATATAGACTTATAGAGAGAGACCTTCTAAAAAACATTAAAATGTGTTACCGGCACGTGAAACCTTAAGTGAAAGTGAATAAGTGAAGACTCAGCACATCACGTCGGAAAGGTTGCCGACCCCTGCTCTTGACACTACCAGAGCAATCAAAAGTGGGCGGAGATTATAGACACCCACTTTGAGGCCCTTCAAAATCATCATGAGCACTTGAGTTTGTACCCACCGGAACCAACGGGGCAATTCACACCTCACAGAGATTGTTTCGGGCTCTCTGCAACCTTACGCTTGGGCTACACTTAAAACGTAACTATGTACAGCCATGTCTGCACTACAAAAGAAACTCAACCTCACTTAGGTGGGCGTACAGCTGCCGCACTAATTAAATTGCATGCCAGTGCAAGTCTACACGTCACTCCTCGTGTCGGCTGTGCGTGTCTGTCACTTGTGCTATCAGTGTGGGGCATTGTGAAACGGCTCCTGAAAGCGGGTCACCATCAATCTAAGCAACGCAGTGTCTACCTTGACACTGCGTCAACCTAACTACATCGACTTTGACTCTACACCGCTCATGGAGATGGAGTTATTACGTTAGCATAAAATAAATCAACTGGAATATAAATACTGCACTTACATTTCGGTGGATAGTCTATAGAGCAGAATAAACACGTCATTGTCGATATGAAATTTTAGTTTGTACTGACTAGGCGAGTGCTTTTTATGTAGCCTGCTGTAAAACTAGAAAATGTCTAGATGAGTTGATGTACCCCCCTGGAAGACCTCTGTGTACCCCCAGGGGTACATGCACCCCTGGTTGAGAACCACTGGTCTATGATGTCCCATAATGGCCTGTTTGGATTCAATGAGCAGGAGATGGGCAGGAGATAACCTCTCCTGGGGCAAACCAGTATTTCACACCTGATGAGGTTTCTTTCCTGACTGGGTTTACAGTTTCAGAGCAAACATTTTTACAGTGCCCTCAAGTATTACCTTATATGTAGCAGGGGATATAGACATTAAAAGCGAGATTATTATTTTTATTTATTCACACAGGCAGCCACTCACAAGTATTGCCTAACATCTGAACACATTTTTCCAAGCTTAACATCGATATTAGCAATCCTCATGCACAGACGGGTTTCCAGCTATGAATTTGTCAGGGCTGAGCCCTAGAGTCTTGGCATGAGCTGGCACCTGGTCTGCCAGTGTCACACCTGCCTCCAGCTGAGATTGGATTGGTTGGGTTTTTTTCCATGCATTACAGGCAAATTGAGTTCTTGGTGATGTTGTCTTGACTTTTTCTCTTCTCCCTCCAAAGCCTTTGCCAGGACTCTTTGGGTATCTTCAGCAAGGTCGCTTATAAAGTTATCCAGCATAAACACCGTTGTGCCAAAAGAAACTTGTGCAGAAAACAATGCCCCGACCACTGGCACACTCCAGGCAAAGTAAGTCAGAAACGTCACTCCCTCACCTACACACTTTTCCAGCAGCTTCAGTACAAGGTCAATTTTTATGTCTGTGGCCAGTGGAGACCTTATCACGGCCTTCAGATCTTCCTCCCGCTTCCCAACCTGCTCAGCGAGTGCAGAGAGGGAGTCAGAATTCAGGCCAAAATCCTTGCAGTAATCTCTCATGCAATCCATCAAGGCAGCCATGTCAGCAACAAGAGAAAGACCCGGAAGAGGAATGGCACCAGGGCCGCCCGAGAAGTCAGCTTGTTTCCGTGTGGTCTTCTGCAGGGCTGTTTTCTTCTCTTGCAGGGTCCAGCATGAGGTGTCAAGCAGCTTTTGTAACATAGCATGGCGGAGTTCTTGATCCAGACTTTCCTTCAGGAGGGGGAAATCGTGCTTGTCGGATTCCCAGCTGGAGAGGAGAAAAACCTGAGTGTCGTTCACCCCTGCTCTCTGCAGGTGGGCTTGGCAGTCCTCTCTGATCTGCCGCAGGGTTCTCGCCTCACTATAGTTTGGTTTTCTCTTTTCAGCCCCCAAGTCTTGGTCCACCTTGGAGCGCACAAAATAAAACTTCTTTGCGTTCTCCTGGATCTTCCGTGCAAGGTTGGCGTGGATCTCTCTGAAGCGTGTAGCGGTGACAATAAGGAAAAAATCATATCCTGACAAGTATGTATCAGTTATCTTGTGTTCAACTGACTGAAAATGTGGCGTTCCGATTCCTGGAAGATCCCATAAGAAAACATTAGGGTATTCAGGATGTGAATATATGGTTGACCACTCAGTTGTTTCCACCATCCCGACCTCGGCGGCTCCTATATCATCATCAGCTAAGCCCAGGAAGGCATTGACAAACGATGACTTTCCAGAGCCCGACTCCCCGACAACGGCAATTTCGAATAATCCGGGTGACTTCATCATCTGCTGCGCTATCGAAGCGGCTTTTCTAAGGTTTCCGACTTGGACAGCGGCTTTGAATTCTTCTTCGCTCATAGTGGGAGATTTATTCTCAACCACTGCTGGGTCAATGGACATTTACTGAGACTTCCTGTGAGCTGCTCAATCGATCTAAGCGGCCTGCCTTTGAAAAGGAGAAGAAATATTTCAGTTATTAAAAATAAATGGAATTAATCTCCCATATGACCCTCCTGTTATATCTACCATAAGTCCTCAAGACCTAGGGCCAGATCCTGGAGCTACGTCTGTTTTATCCCAGCTGGGAATCGGTCCCCAATCTCCCCAGTGGAGCTACGGCCCATTGACCCCAGCTGGGATCTGTCCCACTGACTCTAATGGAGCTACGGCCCATTGACCCCAGCTGGGATCTGTCCCACTGACTCTAATGGAGCTACGGCCCATTGACCCCAGCTGGGATCTGTCCCACTGACTCTAATGGAGCTATGGCCCATTGACCCTGGCTGGATATCTGGCCCCATTGACTCCAGTGGAGCTACGGCCCATTGACCCCAGCTGGGATCTGGCCCCATTGACTCCAGTGGAGCTACGGCCCATTGACCCCAGCTGGGATCTGGCCCCATTGATTCCAGTGGAGCTACGGCCCTTTGACCCCAGCTGGGATCTGTCCCACTGACTCTAATGGAGCTATGGCCCATTGACCCCAGCTGGGATCAGGCCCCATTGACGCCAATGGAGCTATGGCCCATTGACTCCGGCTGGATATCTGGCCCCATTGAGTCCAGTGGAGCTACGGCCGATTGACCCCCGCTGGGTATCTGCTCCCTAATTATTGTGTTATTAGTACTATTATATTTTGGCCAAGCAAAGTGAGGTCCTACATGCAGCTCGATGGCATTTCTCGGCTCTGTTTGTCTGTCCGTTGGACAAGCAGAACAGGGAAACGGACACACTGGGTACGTCTACACTGCAGTAAGGCACCCATGGGTGGCCCGTGTCAGCTGACTCGGGCTCAGGGGGCTTGGGCTGAGGGGTAATAAAATGACAGTGTAGCCTCTGGGCTTGGGCAGGATCCTGGGCTCGGGGCCCCTCGGGGGACACGGGCCAGCTGCAGATGTTTTATTGCGCCTTGAAACAGCTGTGAGGGAGGGGGGAGAAGAGGGAGAGGCGGGGCCGGGGCGGGGATTTGGGGAAGGGGTCCAATGGGGCAGGGAGGGGGCGGAGTTGGGGCAGAGACTTAGGGGAAGGGGTTGGAATGGGGGCAGGGCAGGGGCGGGGAAAGGGTGGAGTCGGGGCAGGGCTGGGGGTGAGGGGGCGCGAGCGCCCACTGGCTTGTGCTGGGAGGTGGTTTCCCTCCAGCCCCCCAAGTCTGCTTCTGGCCCCCACAGACCTTGGGCGCAGCCCCTCCCTCCCCCCGCGGAAGCCTGAGGCCAATCCCACCCCATGGGGGGAGCTGTGTAGGGCACCACAATGTCATGGGATGGCCCTGCTGGGCCCCTCCAGGCATATGGGTCCGGAGGGGGGCAGGCCCGGCTCCCGCTCTGTCCTGGCCGCTTCTGAGGGGCCAGAGGGATCCCTGACCGGCCCCAGCAGTGCTGCGGGATCAGCCCATAGTCACTTCCAGCCGGCCCCCCGGTGAGTGCGGCTGGGGGGCGGGAAGGGCGTGGGGCAGTGGGTCTCTGGAGGGGCAGTGGGGATTGGGGGGAGGGTACTCCTGGGGGAATGAGAACAGATCCCCTGCAGCTGAGAATGCCCGTGGGCTTAGTTTGGGGGGGGCAGTGCCCCCAAACAGAGGCGAGGCGTGGGGGTCACAGGCCACTGCCTCCCCCCCCTTTCTGCAAGCACAGAGCTGCCTGGCTGGAAAAAGAGGGGGCTGCTCAGAAAATGCCACTTTCTGGGTCCTGGTGCTGGTCGCGCTCCCCTTCCGTGTGCGGGGAGCCTCCTGTTTTCTGTACAACCGTGAGTGCCTATGGGGGGAAGGGCAGGGGCAGGCTGGGGCTAGGGGGGACGGAGGGGGTGGGGTGGGGTGGGGAGGAGAAGGGTCAGTGGGGAAGGGACATGGGATGGGGAAGGGAAGGGGATGGGGGACATGGGGGCGGGGGGGGGAAGCTGGAGCCCAGCATGTGGCATCCCCTGGGCAGAAGCTGGGGCTCCTCTGTTAAGCCGGCCCATCAAACCCTCACCCTGACAAGCCCCCACCTCCCCTGCACCTGTACCACCCCGATGAGCCCCCCGGACTCCCTCCCCACTGAGCTCCAAACACCTGCACCTGGATCCCCTGCAGAGTCCCATTGCCCCTGCCCCTGGAACCCCCCAAATGAGCTTCTGTGCATCCAGATCTCCCACTGAGCCTCCCGCATCCAGACTGCCCCTCAGAGACCTCTCCTACCCCCACCTGGATCCCCCCACACTAAGTCCCCCTGCGCCTGGATCCTGCTGCCGGGCTGAGCCTCTCTGCCCACACCTGGTGTGCCTGGCACAGGGGTGCAGGGCCCCAGGGTGTTTCTGGCCCTTGCGCTGTGTCAGGGTTGGGTGCAGCCTCACTGCCGAGTCCCTGTCCCGGGGTGGGGTGGGGGGTGGCTGCAGGGTATTCGCCCACCCCCATGCAACCAGCAGCCTGTGCTCTCCACTGCCGTGGTGGAGCCTCCACATTTATTGATTGACAAATACAATTTGCAGAATTTTAAAATATTGTGCACAGAATTTTTAAGTGTTGGTGCAGAATCCCCTCAGGACTATGGGGTGTAGAATCACAGACTATCAGGGTTGGAAGGGACCTCAGGAGGTATCTAGTCCAACCCCCTGCTCAAAGCAGGACCAACCCCTGACTAAATCATCCCAGCCAGGGCTTTGTCAAGCCTGACCTTAAAAACCTCTAAGGAAGGAGATTCCACCACCTCCCTAGGGAACCCATTCCAGTGCTTCACCACCCTCCTAGGGAAATAGTGTTTCCTAATATCCAACCTAAACCTCCCCCACTGCAACTTGAGACCATTGCTCATTGTTCTGTGCAGCTGTGGTGGTGGGGCTGTGAGGAAGAGGGTGGGCAGTGGGGAGGTCTATGGGCAGGGGGTGCTGGGCGAGCGGGGTGGTTTGCAGGGGGCTGGGCAGTTGGGGTGGGAGGCCCGCAGAGGAGGTCTCTGGGAGCAGCTGGGCAGAGAGGTCTGCGGTGGAGGTCTCTGGACAAGGGGCGCTGGGCAGCAGAGTGGGGCAGGGCGGCGGTGTGGTGTGGGCCCGCCCCCCAGGGGAAGGGGCTGGCAGCCCAGGGCCGGGCAGGCCAGTGTGCATCTGGCAGCTGCAGCTTTGCAAACAGGGCCCTCCTGCCGTGCTGCTCCCCCCACCCTGTGCCCCATTGCCCCCAGGCCGCCCTTCGCTCTGGAGACTGACCATCCCGCCCCCCTGCACCTTGCCCCACGAAAAGTGAATCCGGCACTGCATTTGAGCTCTGCTAGCCAAGGGAGCGGGCGGCCGTGCACTCCAGAACACCCAGGCCCTCCCCGAAAATAGCCCCGGGTCCGTCAGCTGGTTCATTTCATTTCTGGTTTTGTAACTTATGGCAGGCGCGTGCAGCACCTGGAATAGGTCCCTTTAAGATTTTGCATGGAAAGATAAATACATGAACACAAACAAAAGTTTTTAGTGACAGGCAAAGCCAAGCCTGGGGCTGGGCGGGAGGGCAGCATCCCAGCAGAGGGACGAGGCTCTGGTCCTGCCCCATCTCTCCGGCTCTGGTCTGCTCCCCCCCCAGGCCAGCTGCTGGGGTAACACTTGACCCACAGGACCCCCCTCCACACACACACCTGTGTCCTCGGGTCTAAATAATACTTTGTCCTGTCATGAGTGCCGGGGACTGGACTAGAAAACCCCTTGAGCTCTCTGCCAGTCCTATGACTCTATGAATCGAGAGCTGGGAAAAGACGGGATTTCTGTTTGTTGGCAATTTTGAAAACTCAGGGGAATAAAAAGCATTTGGGGTTGAGCCGAAAACAGAGCTTTTTAAAACTGTCAGCTAATGAACAAGTTAAATGGTTGTTTTGCTTTGGGACAAAGGAAACGTTTCGTTTGAGTTCTGCCATTTTTTAAATCATTGTGGAATTAAAGAGATCCGAGGAAATTGTGACACAAAAAGCCACTTTGAAACTTTTCATTTACAAAATGTCATGTCTGGTTTTTCCTGCAATTAGGCTGCCCCTCTTCCCAAACGGATAATTTGGCAAAAGCAACTGAAATCCACAGAACATTTCAGTGTCACCAAACCTGCATTTTATACACACACACACGCACACACACACACACACAAATGTTTTGGCCAAACGGTTTTGCCCAGCTCTAAGGACAAGCCCCTGGAGTGGTCTTTGGCTGGGTTATCAGGGTGGAGTTGAGTGTGGAATGGTAAACACGGAGTATCTAGAAGCTATTTTCAGTGAGGCCTTCAGAGCAACCATTTTCAATCGTTTGCGCCTTCAACTTACAGACTCGAAGAAGCTGCTAAAAGGACACCGAGAACCAGTTTCACCACCGTGGAGCAGAAAATCTCTTACCTTCCACCCCTGAGTGCTGCCATTCCTGGGAGCTTCTCTGGTGATCCTTTGTGTTTCAGCCCTGTCTCTCTCTCTCTCTTTCTTCCTGTAACTCTGCGATGAAGTAATACGGAAACTGAAAGTACCACATATCCGGGCTAGCTGTGTTAGTCTGTATCTACAAAACCAAGCAGCGGTTAGTCTTAAAGTGCCACTGGATTCCTTGTTGGTTTTGAAAGTACCATGGAATCTATTGAAGCACACAACAAAGTTCAAGCCTAATTGCTGCGAGCTCCACCCAGCCACTTTTCAACTGATTTAAGGGGTTTAGATCAGTGGGGGGGGGTCCCGCATTGTCCTCTTTGCTTCTCCAAGCAGAGGGGACTGGAATTCTTTTCATCCCACTTGGCTCAGGAATTGCTTAGTGTCTAACATTCTTCATTTCTTACCTTTCCCCTCAATCCCCTCATCACTACATTGTCTATAATCAACCGGCACAGAGCTCTGGCTGTTACCTGAGGGTGAAATTGTTTTTCTGGAACATTTAAGCAATTAAACAGTTTTATCTTTTTTTCCCAACAGCAAAGATAGGGAAAATTATACATTTTGGTTATTGTAAATTTCTTTGTGTGTTTGTTTTTGTTTTGTTTGAAACAGATCAGCTCAGGGGTGGAAGTATAAAGCGGAAATTCGGAAATCCAGCCAGGTGTTCCAGCTGAAATCTGATTTTGATTTGGCCAGGTTACAACATTTTGAAAATCGTTCTTTGTGAACCATCAATCAGTTTGTGTAAATGTGGAGTGACTCCAGTGCATCTCTTGGGGGGGAGAGGGTAGTTGCACTGATGTACGTTTATAGCAGGTGATGCAGCTACACCTGCTTAATTCCTGAGCTGTGAAGAGTTGGCTGTGCGAGGTCGGATTTGCAATGACTACGTCCCGATTACCTGTTGCTTTTCCAGGAGAAGCAGTGGGAAGTTGGCATCACTAACAACTTTGAACACAACTGTATTCTGTGCAGTCTTCCTCTTTGCTTTTTGGGACACTAAGTTCTTTTTGAAAGTACCGCCCAGGGGTGCAAGTAGGGAGATCCGGTCCAGTTGCCAGGGCCGCCCAGAGGATTCCAGAGGCCTGGGGTCTTCCACAGTGGGGGGCCCCCGTTTCGGCGGTAATTCAGTGGCAGGGGGTCCTTCCGTTCTGGGACCCGCTGCCGAAGTGCCCCGAAGACCCAGCTGCACTTCGGTGGCGGGGGGCCCCACCGCGGGTCTTCCGGGCACTTCAGTGGCGGGTTCCGGAGCAGAAGGACCCCCTGCCAGCGAAGACCGGGAGTGGAAGAAGCTCCGGCCCCCCCCGGAGTGAGTGAAGGACCCCGCTCCAGGGCCCCCGAAAAACTCTCGTGGGGGCCCCTGCTGGGCCCAGGGCAAATTGCCCCACTTGCCCCCCCCCCACCTCCCGGACGGCCCTGCCAGTTGCAGCAGGCTGGCATGTCTGGCTCAACAAGGCAGGGTTCTGGAGTCCCAAGCTGGCAGGGAAAATGGGCTCAGAGGTCACTTCAGCATGTCAGGTGACAGTCCCAAGGGGGTCTCTGTGACCAAACCCGTCACAGTGGCGTAGTCGAGCAGAGTCTCTGCACGGCTGATTGCTTTGAGATACTGGTATTGATTTTAAGTGAGTTTTGAGTGTGCTGGCTGGAGAACAGACAAAGTGGTTACTGGTTTGTGATCTTCTGTTTGCTTATTTCGAGTACGGGAAATAGTGACAGAAAAGTGAGTGAGAGTAAAGCTCAGGAGAAGCTAGAACTGTACAAATTGCAAATTTCCCAGAAAGGCTGAACACTGGGTGCTGGGAAAGTCCCTGTTAACTGAGAAGCCCCTGAGCTGAGTGGATCAAAACGGGCTCAGAGGTAATGTCAGCACATCGGGTGACCATCCCAAGGGGGTCTCGGTGACAGAACCTGTCACAACCCGATTGGTATGGGAATGGCTGGAAAGTAGTAGATGTAAAGGATATTGCATATTCAGAGGAATGGAAATATGGGTAACAAAGACCCCTAAACAGTTAAGGTTGCGACATGTAAAGGCACAGGTATGGAGACCATCTGGAATAACCAGGTAGATACAATAGCCCAACAGAACCACATCACAGTTGTAACCAGAAGTCAGAAAAGGAATGTCTATGCTGACACATCTGAGCCAACAGATGGCGCTACAGACCCCACCCAACCGAGTTCCAGGGAAAAAATCGAAAGACAGGAGCTGTTTCATGTGGTCCATCAGTTTATGCATGAAGGAGCGGAAGGGACTTTAAGGCGGTTAAAGCAAGTAGCAGAATGGGAGTGTATGAAAGATGATGTTAAAATGTGGGTGAGGATTTGTGTGTGGTGCGCTCAGGACAAGACTCGTCCTCTGCCCTGGCAACCCACGATGCACCAACGAAGGCTTGGGCTGCGGCACAGGGTTCACACCGATGTTATTGATAAATTGCCAAGGAGGAAGGAAGGATTCCGGTATTTATTGGTGATAATCGATTCCTTTTCCGGATGGGTGCAGGTGTTTCCCACTAAAAATAACAGCACCAGGGTAGTAGCCAAAAAGTTCTTTAATGAGGTAGGGTGTAGCTATAGTACCCCTGAAATAACAGATTCTGACAAGGGGGAGCCTTTGTAGTGAAAATCTTTGCCACACCGATACAAGCCTTGGGAATTAAACAAAAGCTCCATACACCAGACCGGCCTCGGTCCTCAGGCCCAGGAAGGCGCATGAACTGCACTGTTAAGGATGCTCTCCAGAAGGCAGTAAATCACACAGGGAAAGACTGGCCTGATAAACTCCCTCTGATTTCAGCTGCCATCCGCAGCAGTAATAGATTAAGGACAAAAATTCGACCCTTTCAAATTCTGTTTGGACATCCAATGCGCCTAGTGCTTGATCCTAGTTACCTGGTACAGGGTGAAGAAGAGAGCTCTAATATAACCCAGCATGATCATTTTCAATGGCTCAAAACGGTTACAAGAAAATAAAACCACCTGCCAGTATCGGGTTAATCAGGCCATTGAACACATGAACAACAAAATTTAATAACAAAAGCCCACAAAGGCAGCCCTGTGGGAAACAGAGGACCAAGTGATGTACCTTAAAATGAGGAAAAGGGGTCACTCACTGGAATGAAAATGGATAGGCCCTTACTCCATAGTGGACCACCTTAGCCCATTGGTATACCGCCAAAAGTGGTACGCCAGCTGATTTTCAGTGGCACTCACACTGCCCGGGTCCTGGCCACCGGTCCAGGGAGCTCTACCTTTTAATTTAATTTTAAATGAAGCTTCATAAACATTTTTAAACCCTTACTTTACATACAACAATAGTTTAGTTATGTATTATAGACTCATAGAAAGAGACCTTCTAAAAACGTTAAAATGTATGACTGGCACGCGAAACCTTACATTGGGCGAATAAATGAAGACTCAGCACAGCACTTCTGAAAGGTTGCTGACCCCCTGGTATACCGTATTAAAAAACCCTGAAATGGGTACGTTTCACAAATTAAACTGTTTACATAAATAATGATGTTTGAATTCTTTGCAGAAAAGGACATCCCAGAACCTGAGCACAGGGCGCTGCTTAACCACCACCATATTAATCCACAGAAATGAAACTCCAGTGTAAGGTCTGGTTTTACCTGTTTCTGGGAACGTTTAGTGCCCAGATAATTAGCGTGATCATGGGGGAAGTTGCAGCCCTCCTTATAAGCCAATATTTAAGGAATAATTCACTCCCTGCCAACCACTGACAGATTCCTACACGTGATCCGGTGATCCTCATGGAATGGTATGATAAAAACACTAGCCAGCTCTTAAAACCCTCAGGAAATATGAATGTGTATTTCTGGGAAGGGGAAATGGGACTTAAGGTTCACCTTATCAACACCGCAGGTTCAATTTACTATGGGGTATTGGACCATATTTCACAATACCCTATGGTTCCTGGACACATGCACCAGAACCTGGACTAGAGACTATGCATTCGAAAGAGGTACCCCACAAAAAAAACTGTGACGCAAAGTGATCCAGTAAAGTTTTGTTAAATCCACTATTACTAAAAATAAAAATTGGCATGGATTGGACTCAGTTGAATGTGTCTAAATTGGAACCCAAATGTTCACCCTACTCCCTTCCTATTATAATGGCCTGGATACAAACACATCAGCACTCCAGTGGCTGAGCAAAACGAGATGTAGCAGACACCATATTAGGAGGAGTTGGTTTGGGAGCAGGAATTATGAACGCTGTAGACCTGGAGGTAATTAAGAATAAGTTAAGTTCCTTGTCACAACTGCAAGATAGTCTCATTCCCAAGCAGGCAGATAATACTGTGGACTTGGTACAAATAGGTCTGGGAAACCTGAAAACAACATGGAATATGTGGTGGTGGCTGAACACCACCTCCTGGCTGGTGTATAAACAACAAATAGAATTAGGGAATACAACTGCCTGAGTGGCCTACCCATAGGAGCTCTAACCCCAGGTCCGAGAGCCCGACCCATAGGAGCCCTAAGCAAAGAACAGGCTGACGGTCTGTCTCCATAGCAAACCAAACCCTCGCAGCAGTGAGTCTCAGAGCTTGGGTCCACTGAGTTGGGCTCGTGCTGTGAAACCCAGCGAGTGGGGAGGGTCTCGGCCCCTGGCTATTCTTAGCCTTGCAGTGCACGCCCACATCAATTAATCCAGACGCTAGGACCTGCTGCTGTCGGCCTTTTTTTTTTTTCCTGTGTATTTTCTCCCCTGTCTCTGGACAGGGAAGATCAAACTTTTTCCCCCCGTAGGCTGCAGCTCTTTAGCAGAGCGAGTGTGGTCAAAGTGCCATGGCTGAACGTCTAGTGCCTTCCCGGCGTGTGCCTGCTGCGTGCACTGTCGGCAGAGGTGGAGACGGCTTTCTATGACAGGGTGATACAATTTCATCCATCACCCAGAATTCAGAAGGCCCAGAGACAGCTCCCCAAACCATCACACCAACCCCACCCAGAGCACCAGGGGAGCGGGGAAAGAACTGTGACTCCCTGGCCAGTGGGACCCCTAATAAATCGCAGGCTCCTGGCTTTGCTGGCAGAGGGACACAAAAATAGGACATGGGCCAAATAATCTGGTGGCGTAAATTGGAGCTACCCAAATAGAGAGTTTGGCTCCATATCTGCTCTGCCTCCTGCAATGACACTTTTATCTTTCGCAAAATGGGTAAGGAACTCTCCGAGAGAGCCTGGCGCAAAGCGCTCGCCCTGTGACGGCGGA
Organism: Mauremys mutica; assembly: GCF_020497125.1. Classification (NCBI taxonomy): domain Eukaryota; kingdom Metazoa; phylum Chordata; order Testudines; family Geoemydidae; genus Mauremys; species Mauremys mutica. Next base: position 9,492,656 of record NC_059088.1, read on the forward strand.
AATCCTCGGCTAACATTCGCTGCAGGCGGGGGAAATCAGGGGCCCAGCTGGATATAAGGAAAACTTTGTTTCTCCTCTCAGGTGCGTTATACAGTCCTCTCTGATTGTCCGCGGGGCGCTCTCCTCACAGCCGTTTCTTCTCTGTGCAGACGCCACATCCAAATCCACTTTGGAACGGACAAAGTAAAACATCTTCCCCAGCATTCGAATCTCCTCCACAAGTCTGGCGTCGGTGTGTGTGAAGCGCCCACACGAGATGACAATGAACATGTCACACTGTCTGAAGTGACGCTGCCCAAGGAAAGTATCTAAGGGACAGTTCACTGTCCCGATCCCTGGCAGGTCCCATAGCGTCACGTGGGGGTGTTCGGGATGTGCATAAGCCTGAGGCTCCACCATCGTTCCTACCACCCCAGTCTCAGCAGCTCCTGTATCATGTTATTTCAGACCCCGGGTGGCATTGACAAAAGATGATTTACCAGATCCCGTCTCTCCGACTACAGCAACTGCGAGACTTTCATTCTTGACTGCCTCACTGACCTCTTGCAGCACGACAGCCAGCCCTGTCGGGTTATTTCTTGCAACAGCAGCTTTCAGTTCTACAATTTCTCCTTCAGAGAGCATGGCAAACTCTTCCTAAACTGCCTCTTTTGTAGCTGCTCTTCCCTGTAGTTCATGCTGTTTTGGTTGCCAGCCTTAAGGAAATGGAACGACACATTTCAGTTATGGATAGGTTCGTTTCCACAGGCCGTATAAACATCAAAACCAACAGCTACACTCAGTAGGGTCTCTAGTCAATAGGGACAAGATTGTGATGACACTTAAGGATCGCTGCTTTTGTCACATGCCAGAGCTCCACTTCATTTTGATCCTGATTCAGCAAAGCTCTCGAATCTTTACTGCATTCTCTAGAAGCTCTGGACTTGTGGGGCCTGGTGGTTCTTTCACCAGGCCTGGCACATTTGCCCCCCCAAAAAAATTTTCTTCAAGGGCCCCCCCCCCAATTATTGTCAGAAAGGCCCTTATATGTACAAAGTTATCCAGTGTTAAGCAGTGGAATTGCAGCAGATTATAGAGGTTTCATCCTTTATATAACTCACAGAAAAATACCAACAAAAGGGGCCAAATTTTACTTTTTTTAATTCTTAAAATCCAAGATTTTCCAGGGGTCGAATTAACCTCTGGACTCCTGGAAGGCTGTTTGTTTTTTAAATAGCAATATCCAGGGGGCCCCAAAACACTCAATTCTCCCCCTCCCCAATAACTGGATGCTGGAACTAGCCCTGCCTGTCACTTAAATCAGTTCGGCTTTCACTGAAAGTCAACGGGAGTTAGGTTCCAAAGTGCCTTGGGCATCGTTGAAAATGGGACTCAGGCTCCTAAGTCACTTTGGCACTTTCGAAAATTCTAACCATGATCTCCTGACTTGCCCTCCCGAGGATACTGAGGTGCCCAGGGCCAGATCCTCAGCGGGTTTAAATCAATGTAGTTCTGGATCTGGCCCAATTTCCTCTATTTTGTACCAGCTTGAACCATTCCTGATCCTAACAAACAAGCAGCTTTGTCCCGTCTTAGTTCAGCTAAGCACCAAGTGCTGCTAATGCCACAGGCTGATTTGGTCATAAACCCCCAAAGCATGAAAAAACACAGTATTTTACCCAAGATGTTGGAAAACTGTGTGTCTCCCTGCGAGAACCTGGTTTCATGACTCGAGAGCCTCTAGGGCGTCTTTTGGTAACCACTCCATAGGTCTGTGAGTTCAAGTCTGTCTCCTAGAAAAGATTCACATTTGGGAAGAAGAAAGAAAATCTGGGTTAGGAGCTATGGATCTGCAGCACTGCTGTGCATGACACAGGAATTGCTTGGCATTGTAGCAAGGGAACTCTCTGTAACCAACACCTTGTTACAGCACCGGATCTCCCTTTGTGCATTTCACTTTTCCCCCCGTGTCCTAAATGCTGCACCCGTGACATAGCTGGCATTTGGCAGATTATCTGGTCAGTGTCAGCACTGAAGGACCAAGGAACACAATTCCTGTTGAAGGCCCTTCCAGAGAGGTTTGCTAGATGTGGCAAAACTGGAACTTGAACCCAGAATGGGAGAAGCTTGACCTGCTGCCTTAACCACAAGGCCAACCTCCCCCTGCAGTTTCTTGTTCCCCTAGTACATGCTGCGGTTTGTACCTTCTGCTGCTGCTCAACTTTTGCAATCCTCCCCCATATCCCGCCATCATCCCCCATGTACAGGACACGGGACTTGTGGGTGCCGCTGCTCCCTAATAACTGACAATACCAATAACAAAACCAACCAGGAAACAATGCCACAGTTTAAAGCAAAACCAAATATTTGTAACATTCTAAGAATCCCCCTTGTCACCCATCAACCCAACCCCCGAATCCCACCCACCCCCCAGCACATGCAAACAAGAAGGAAACAAAAATGTCTTGAGCCTCACCGGGAAGGAGCTGGCCGGTGGTGGCAGGAATGTGTTTGGATTTGCTGACTCACTGGCTGTCAACGGGTTTGACTCAGACTGGTCCCTGCCCTCCTGCTGGTTCCATTGGGAGCAAAACTGAAAAGTCCTGAATCTCCGCAACAGGGAAGGACGGCACTTCTTAATGATAATATACAGTATAATTATTGATAATGCAGCTAAACACAAGACGACACAGAACACAACTGCTGATGGCCAGTCGCTCACAAAGCCTGTAAAAGACAAACAGAAAACGAAATAAAAACTCTCGGGGATGCTATTAGCACATTCTCAGCCCTTCCCTTCCCATCCTTTGTGCAGCCTAACAACTGCTTCGTTTTTCCCCTGCCGCTGCACATTACGCAGCAGCTTTCGTTGAGGTATCTACAAGGCCTCTTCCTTGTGTGGCTATGGTGGGGGTCAGAAGCCACAATGCACGTATGGTCCATATTGACCCTAGGGCGGAAGCAGGGACACCCTGGACCAGATCTATGGAGGTAGAACCTGCCAAGGCTGGGGAAAAGGTTAAGGTCACATCGAGGGAGATACCTCAAGGGCTTTTCTCAAGCGTAGGAAAACCCTCGGGGCTTGTACAATACGCTGTCCCGTACCTTCAACTGTAACTTGCATCCGCACAGAAAACCGCCCCAGTTCCGGCTGGACGTGGCAGATGTAGAATCCCTCATCCTGGCTGCGAACTCTCCTTAGCGTCAGGGACGCATTTCCCTGAGGGAATCTCTCCGGGTGGAGCTGTGTTCTGCCCTTGTAAGCGGCATCTTGTCTCTGCAATGTGTCCATCCCGTTACAATAGCTGTGAACCAGGAGATCCGGCCCCTCGGCTTCTTCCTTCCTCCAGGTGATGTTCAACGGCTGGAGATTTAATCCGCATTCAAAGGGGCAGCTCAGGGTGACGTCCTGCCCCAGCCGAGCTACGATGGGAGACTCCATTTCACTCTCCCCTGAACGAGAAACAAGGCTCAGAATTACTTACCCCAGCTCCAGAGGCAACTTTTTGTCACATTTTTCATTCTGTTTTATAGAAACCAACCAGCAATAGTAACACAAACAAACATGCCTCACTCGTAACATGCACACAACACAACAGACACCCAGCACACCCACTACTTCACAACACTCCCAACCCACCACACTTACATGATACACACGCACAACGCACACACAGGACATGCACAACACACACAGACCTTCCACGTTACCAAGAAGACTAACAGCATTACACTACTTAGCATTTTCTGTGCAGTGAAAAGTTCACACCCACCGACCATTTCCTTCAAAATTCTCATGCACAGAAAGGCCAAGAACATCACCAGCCCTCTGCTTGGGGTGTCACTGGGATCTGAACCCATGACCCTTAGAACTAAAGGACTCATTTCTGTCCCATGAACTAAAGGAATAACACCAATATCTGACACCACTAGTAGGCTCTTATCTCTTTAGGTGATACAGCCGCTAGCAGGGGACAAAGGTGAGCGCTGAGCTTGTGTGGGCTAAACCTATGTGGAAAACCATAAGGCGACACGGTGACCGAAAGTCAAGGCCAAGCGCTGCTGGCACAGACGTGACCTGTGTCGGCAGTGGGGGATTGTCGCGCTTTAACCAGACCTGGCTCTGCTGGGTGATCACATTGTACACAGGGAGTGACTGCGTCTCAGACGCTCTGACAGGGACACAGGCAGAGGAAACCTACCTAGCACGGCCAGGGAAATCTTCTGGGTCGAGTTACCCAGCTCAGAGGTGACGTAGCAGAGGTAGGAGCCCTCGTCCTGGAAGCGCACAGCCCTGAGTCGCAGGGACGCATTTCCTTTGCGGATTCCCTCTCGGTACAGCTGCGTCCGGCGCCGGTAAACCTTGTCCTGTCCCTGCCACAGGTCCCTCTGCCCATAGTAGCTGTGAACCAGGAGAGCTGCGCCCTCGGCTCTCTGCATCTTCCAGGTGATGTTCAGTCGATGGAGTTTTACCCCCGGTATGTGGTGGAAGGCGCAGCCCAGAGTGACGTCCTCGCCATGCTGAGCTGTGATGGACGCCTGTGCTCCAGCGACTCCTTAAAGGGAAGCAGAGGTTGGTGGGGGAGAGTTTCACCTTGAACCCACATTTCCACTCCCTCCCCAAGTATTTGCACAGACTAGCTGAAGAGCCTGTCGCCGTCGGACATGTGCATCCGTAACAGGTGCACCCCAGTCCCACAGACCCACGGCCAGTGCACGGTTACTGATTAGTAACAAAACGCATCAGGGAACTGCCACGTACAATTCCCCTGCTGACCCCACTGGGCTGGAGGAGTTCCCTTGTGCACACAGCTATCCCAGCCACTCGGGGCTTTTATTGATCGGCTTGTTGTGCCCACAGGGGATGGTTTTACGCACTATGCTATAGGCCTGGCCACACGAGAAGAGCTTTGCTGGGTTATAAACGGGCAAAGTGCTCCTAGCGCAGACAGGGCCTGCGTCTACACTAGTGGGCTGTAGACGTGAACTAGACCCAGTGTAGGGGGTATAAGGAGCCATGGAGCCGTGGCAGGACAAGTGGTGGCAGCAGAGGCCTGGCGTAGCCATGCTGAGTATGTGCCCACTGGCTGCAGCTGTTGCTGTCTGTGCTACTGCATTTACACTGCTCTCTACACTCGCTCCAACGATCCCTGAACTACCGCGAGCTGGGGAATCGGACCCCTAGTTCCTAGTGTAGACAGAGCCTGTGCTGGCAGAAGTGTGTAGTGTCGACATGGCTGCAGCTGCAGTGGTATGAAGGGGTTTAAAACCAGTACAGCTAGTCCTGTATATGAGGTGGGTTTAGCCCACAAAAGCTTACGCCGAAATAAATTCGTTAGTCTCTAAGGTGCCAAAAGTACTGCTCGTTATTTTTACAAAATAAGTGGGAGAGCGAAGCAGGCGGCACGTACCACAGAGAGTCCACAGAGCCACCAAATGCAGCCACCAGCCAGGGCTCATTCCCACCCTGCCGCTGACCATGTCGCATCTGCAAGAGGAGAGAAAACACTCCGGTTAGCTGCATTCCAGACACCAGCCCCTGGGAACCACATTCACACTGGCCCTGCAGCCCCGGGATCCCTGCAGCCCCACTCACCCTGGCGCAAACCGGGAGTCGCTCCGCTGAAGGCCGCTTAACTGGGCCTGATTCTCAGTCACGTCCTGGCTCCTTCACCGGGGCCTTGCAGTGAGCAGAGGTTTGTAAAGGGGACTCAGTGTGAATGAGAATCAGGATGAACAGCTTTAAAGCGGGGTAAGCAGCATTTGCATGCAAAAGAGGCCAGATCCCAGCTGGGGTCCATCGGCCGTAGCTCCATTGGAGTCAATGGGGCCAGATCAGGGGTGGGCAAACTACGGCCGGTGGGCTGGATCTGGCCTATGAGCCGTTTTAAGCCGGCCCTCGAGCTTACGCTGGGGAGCGGGGTCAGGGGCTTGCCCCACTCCGGCGCTCCAGCTGGGTTGCAGGGTCAGGGGCTGCACCACACAGCTCCCGGAAACAGCGGCATGGCCCGGCTCCTATGCGCTCCAATGGCCCTGCTCCAATGGGAGCTGCAGGGACAGTGCGTGCAGACGGGGCAGCGTGCAGAGCCTTCTGGCTGTGCCTCTGCATAGGAGCTAGAGGGGGTCATGCTGCTGCTTGAGGTAAGCCCCGCTCGCCGCCTGCACCCCTGAGCCTCTCCCCACGTCCCAAGCCCCTGCTCCAGCCCTGATTCCCCTCCCGCCCTCTAAACTCCTTGATCCCAGCCTGGAGCACCCTCCTGCACCCCAAACCTCTCATCTCCAGCCCCACCCCAGAGCTCACACACCCCCAGCTGGAGCCTTCACCGCCTCCTCGCACCCCGCTTCCCCACCCCAGCCTGGAGCCCCCTCCCGCACCCTGAACTCATTTCTGGCCCCATCCCAGAGCCCGCACCCCCACCCAGAGCCCTCACCCACTCCCACACCCCAACCCCAATTTTGTGAGCATTCGTGGCCCACCATACAATTTCTCTTCCCAGATGTGGCCCTCGGCCCAAAAAGTTTGCCCACCCCGGGCCAGATCCCAGCTGGGGTCAATGGGCCGTAGCTCCATTGGAGTCAATGGGGCCGAATCCCAGCTGTGGTCAATGGGCCGTAGCTCCTTTGGAGTCAATGGGACCAGATCCCAGCTGGGGTCAATGGGCCGTAGCTCCTTTGGAGTCAATGGGGCTGGATCCCAGCTGGGGTCAATGGGCTGCAGCTCCACTGGAATCTGGCCCCATTGATTAGCGTGCAGACACATGCACAAATAGGTTGACACCAGGTGACTTACATCAACCTAACTCTGTAGCACAGACCAGGCCTCAGGCTTTCCTGGTGAAGCTTTGGATCAATAATTAAAGAGAGATTGGGCCAGACGGACGGCGCATGAGAATGACTGTAGAGCCTGGTGGTTAGAGCAGCCACCTGGAAAACACAGTGTCCAGTCCTGCCGCTCACTGACCCTTCAATTATTTATCCTCAGTGGAACAGCGTCACCGGGAGAGACTGGGGGAGCCCGCGTCAGCATGTCACCTTCTGCCAGGCTACCACAGCTGCAAGTGGCTGATGCATTTGAGCTCTGCTAGCAAAGGAAGTGGGCTGAAGACGGGGCATTCTCTGTGGGCGGCTGTCTGCTCTGGAACACCCAGGCCCTCCCAGAAAATAGCCCCTGGTTCGTGATCTGGTTAATTTTATTTCTGGTTTTGTAACTTATGGCAGGGGCACGCAGCACCTTGAATAGGGCCCTTTATGCTTTTGCATAGAAAGCTAAATGCATTAACACAAACAACAGTTTTTAGTGACAGTCAAAGCCAAGCCGGGGGGGGGGGGCAGCAAGCATCATCCCAGCAGAGGTAAGAGACTCTGGCCCCACCCCTTTCTCTCCGGCTCTGGTCCGCTCCCCACCCAGGGCTAGTTGCTGGGGGGAAAACTTCACCCATATGAACCCCCAACATGTGGCCTTGGCTCTAAATAATACTTTGTCCTGCCACGAGTGCTGGGGACTGGCCTAGAAAACCTCTTGATGTCTCCTCCAGCCCGATGATTCTATGAATCCAGAGCTCAGAAAATAATGGATTTTGCAGTTTGTTGGCAATTTTGAAAACTCGGGGGAATAAAAAGCATTTGGGGTTGAACTGAAAACAAAACTTTTTAAATTGTCAGCTAATGAACAAGTTAAACTTTTGTTTTGGGACAAAGGAAACGTTACCTTTCAGTTCTACCATTTTTTAAAAATCATTGTGGAATTAAAGAAATCGGAGGAAATTGTGACACAAAAAGCCGCTTTGAAACTTTTCATTTACAAAACGTCAAAACGAAACATTTCTGTTGTTTTCCTGCAATTAGGGTACCCCTCCCCACCCAATAATTTGGCAAAGCCAACTGAAATTCACAAAACATGTCAGTGTCATCAAACCTGCTTTTTTTTTTTGGCGCGGCGTGTGTATACACACACACACACGTACGTTTTGGCCAAACGGTTTTGCCCAGCTCTAAGGACAAGCCCCTGGAGTGGTCTTTGGCTGGGTTATCAGAGTGGAGTTGAGTGTGGAATGGTAAACACGGAGTATCTAGAAGCTGTTTTCAAGGAGCCCTTCAGAACAACCATTTTCACTCAGCTGTGCCTTCAACTTACAGACACGAAGAAGCTGCTAAAAGGGCACCGAGAACCAATCTCACCAACCCGCCCTGCAGCAGAAAATCTCTGACCTTCCACCCCTGAGCGCTGCCATTCCTGGGACCTTCTCGGGGAAGGTAAAGACATGGGGTGAATGATGCTTTCGTGTTTCAGCCTCCTCTGTCTCGCTCCCTCTGTCTCTCTTCCTGTAAGTCTGGGATGAAGTAACAGGGAAACTGAAAGTGCCCCGTGATTTCCGTGAGCTCCACCCAGCCACTTTTCAACTGATTTTAGGGGTTTCGATCAGTGTCCGTGAGACCCGCATCGCCCCCGGGAGCAGAACACGCTGCGGCCCGTGGCCCCCACCCTCGCCCCACCTCTTCCCTGCAGGAGCACCCGCCCCTCCCGCCCCCGCTAGCCCGTGTGAGCGGCCGGCTGCTGCAGGTGTGGATGCGGCTCACGGGTCGGAGTCACGTTGCTTGTGGCGCCTGCGGATCCACGTTTGTATCCGCGCAGGGCTCGAAATGTACAAATCACCCCCGTGCCGTGGGGGCTGGCCAGGCACGTGCCCCTCCACGCCTGATCTCCTGCCCCATCCCCCTGCCCCATCCCCTCCCCACTTTTCTCCCCTTGCTCCTATCCCACTCCTTCTTCCCCTGCCCCATCTCTCTCATCAATCCACTCCCCCACCCCCTCCTCCCTGCCCCATCCTATTCCTCCATCCCCTCCCCCCTTTTCTCCTCCTGCCCCTATCCCACTCCCTCATCCCCTCCCCCATCCCATCACCCCTTCTCTCCCCCGCCCCTATCCCACTCCTCCATCCAAGGTTAATGCCAAGGTTAAAAAATTCCCCAAGGCACAAATCCTTCCTTGTCCTTGGATGAGTACGGCCACCACCACCAAGTGAGTTAGACAGAGATTCAAGGAAAAGGACCACTTGGAGTTCCTGTTCCCTCAAATCCCCCCACGCCCCTTCACCCCGTTTCCTGGGGAGGCTGGAGAATAATCTACCAACCAAACAGGTAAACAAGGTGAGCACAGACCAGACCCTTCGGTTTTTAGGACACCACAAACCAATCAGGTTCTTAAAAGCAGAATTTTATTATAAAGAATAAAGTAAAAGAAGCCCCTCTGTCAAATCAGGATGGGAGGTAATTTTACAGGGTCATACGATTGAAAACACAGAGGATTCCCCTCTAGGCAAAACTGCAAAGTTACAAAAACCAGGAATAAACCTCCCTCTTAGCACAGGGGAAATTTACAAGCTAAAACAAAAGATAATCTAATGCATTTCCTTGCTATTACTTACAATGTGTAACCTTAGATGCTTATTTCAGGTATGGCTTTAGGAAATGTGTTTTTCCTGCCCTGGTCTCCCTCTGTCCCGAAGAGAACAAAACAAAACCCTTCCCCCACAGTTTTGAAAGTATCTTCTCCCCTCGTTGGTCCTTTTGGTCAGGTGCCAACCAGGTTATTTGAGCTTCTGAACCCTTTACAGGTAAAAGGAGGGATTTTATGCTACCCTGAGCTGTACGTTTATGACAGCTCCTCTCTTCCGGATCAGGATGAAGATGTTAAATAGATCGGGCGCTGTTAGGGGCAGGGGAATGTCTCTCACTGGGTTTGTGCAGCGCCCGGCGCTTATCTAGTCTGTGAGGAAAAAAACAAAGAGGGCTATTTGCTTTCAGTGAATGAGAGAGGGGTGGGGGAGGGGGTTGGAACTTTCAAGGCAGCTGCTGACAGAGTGTCGGCTCCAAAAATTCACTCTCTCTCTCCCCGTCACACTCCACTTCCTCCCTTTTGAAAAGCAGGCTGCAGCCACTTGAACGCTGGGATCGCTGCCCATAATGCACCGCTCCCAACGCCGCTGCAGACGCTGCAAATGTGGCCACAATAGTGCGCTAGCAGCTGTCAGTGTGGACAGACTGCAGCACTTTCCCTACACAGCTGTACGAAGACAGGTTTAACTCCCAGTGCTGTACAGCTGCAAGTGTAGCCATGCCCTTGTCTCATTAAACCCAGCACCCAGGAGCATGAATGACTGTTCAGTCCCGCAGCAGCTGCAGCTCCCACTCCTGAGCCAGGGGTGTTATATCCTTGGGGGCAGCCGGTTTAGGAAGAAATCACTTGAGGCCAGACAGCAGACAGCTAACAAAGCTACCATTTGATTTACAGACACGGAGCTCACCCAACCGGCCGAAGCTGGCTGGGCTATCCCCTAATAATCTAACTCAGTTGCCATAGGAACAAAAACCATGACAACCAAATACACAACAAGGGGAACCAGTCCAGACAGGCTCCCTGCCCCCTGCCCCAGCTCAGTGGAGACCCACGTGGGCACGGCCACCTCTAGCGCCAGGCGAGCTCCCCCAGCGCCGCGCCAGCCAAGGATCAGTGTCCCAAAGAAGGGGAAACTCTGCTGCAGGCCAGAGTGCAGCTGGTAGCTGCTGGCAGGGCGCCCAGCTCTGGGAGGGGTGGCTACAGGTGGGCTAAAGCAAATTTTGGGGGTGGCTATAGCTCCTGCAAACCTCACCCTCAGCGCCGCCCCATATGTCGGCTATGTATGTGCTTTTCCATTGATACAGTTATACTGGAACAAGCCCTAGAACACACGCACTGACTCTGGTGTAAAGCTGCCTTACACCGGTCTAGCGTGTTCCCCTTCATATACAGGACTAGCTGTACTGATCAAAACCACTGCAGCTGCTGCAGCCATGTCTACACTAGAGACATCTGCCAGCACAGGCTATTTCTACACTGTGAACTAGGGGTACGATTCCCCAGATGAAAGGCTCCCAGCTGTAGCTAAAAGCCGTGTCTTCAACAGGCCCACGCTGTTTGCCAGGTCTCCAAGTTGTTTACAAGTCCCCTTTGTAGCTACTCCCCAGGCCGGGGAGAGAAGGGGCGGGGAGGTTACTAGAGCTGGGGAAATAAGGGATTTCTCAATTTGTGGCAAGTTTGAAAAGTCGGGTGGGGGGGGGAGGGGCAGAGGGAGAATTTGAGGTTGAGCCAAAACCAAAACTTTTTGAAATGTAAATCAACAAGTCAATAGTTGCGGAGGAGATTCGATCACTGGGGACGATGTTTTACTTTTACTGTTCCAAAGTGGACTCCGACGTGACGTCTGCACGGAGAAAAAACGTCTGTGAGGAGAGCGCCCTGCAGACAATCAGAGAGGACTGTATAACGCACCTGGGAGGAGAAACCGACGTTTTCCTTATATCCAGCTGGGCCCCTGACAAGTTTGATTTCCCCCGCCTGCAGCGAACGTTAGCCGAGGATTTCCGCTGTCACAGGGCGAGCGCTTTGCACCGGGCTCTCTCAGAGAGTTCTTTGCCCATTTTGTACAAGATAAAAGTGTCGTTGTAGGAGGCAGAGCAGATATGGGGCCAAAGTCCATACTCATGTAGCTCCAATTTATGCCACCAGAGAATTTGGCCCATTTGTATCCCTCTGCCAGCATAATCAATGCCTACGATTTATCAGGGGTCCCACTGACCAGGGAGTCAGTTCTTTTCCTGCTCCCCTGGTGCTCTGGGGGAGGGTTGGTGGGATGGTTTGGGGAGCTGTCTCTGGACCTTCTGAACTCTGGGTGATGCATGAAATTGTATCACCCTGTCATAGAAAGCCGGATCCACCTCTGCCGACAGTGCACGCAGCAGGCACACGCCGGGAAGGCACTAGACATTCAGCCATGGCACTTTGACCACAATCGCTCTGCTAAAGAGCTGCAGCCTACGGGAGAAAGCAACAGTTTGATCTTCCCTGTCCAGAGAGAGGGGAGAGAAAACACAGCAAAAAAGAGATACAAAAAAGGCCCGGCCACAGCAGTAGGTCTTAGCACCAGGGTCACCCACATGGGCATTGACGTACCCACCTGGGCTTGAGCCAAGGAGCCAAGATGCCCCCCCACCCCACACACACTGTCTAGGTTTCACAGCACAAGACCAAGTCAATTGACCCAGGCTCTGAAACTCCCTGCTGGGGGTGTGGGGGGGATGTTTGCTGAGGAGACAGACCCTCGGTGTGTTATTTCCTTCGGTATTACCACAAGTCCTGGGAGACAGTTAACCAGTGAGCCAGGGGGAGGAGTTCTGGGAGAGGCCGTTCTAAGTGCAGGGGAGGGTTTGTCTCAGTGTTGCCCCCTTGGGGTGACAGCAGGTGCCACGCTCACCTCATCCATTGTTTTCCAGGTGGCTGCAGCCCTATAGTCTGGGTCTGGACATGGTTCATCCTCTGCTTGCTTAAAACTCCTGGGGAGCCAGAAGCTTGGGTTCCCCTCCAGCAGGGTGGTAGGGGGGACGTGACTGGGATCCGGGACAGGTGGATGCAGCTTATTCCTCCCTTCTGCCAGTTCATCTCCTCTGGTCAGTGTGGGGCAAGGGGAGAGAATGCCAAAAATCCATCCGCCGGCTCAGGGTAAAGCAGGGATCACCAATGTGGCTGTGCAGCCAGGGGAATATGTTGGTCTCATAATGCCCCTAATTCACAGTTCAGCAACGTATTTAAACATGTCCTGATCTCCCATTCACTCCAAGGTAGGGAGGCCATTACTCCGGCTCTGAACTGGGCAGTCCTCTTCCAGGGTCATTTGTCCTCCATCCGGTACTAAGACAAAGCCAGAAGTGGTTTCGTCCAGTATCAGATGGGGGATGCCATTTTTAGGAGCATCCTGCCCCCCCCATCCCAGCCTGACCTTGAGTGTGTCTGTTACAGCTCCATTTTGTTTCTTAAAGCTGTCCCCTTACTCCATTTTGTTCTTGTTCTCCTCTGTGGCCGCCCCTCCCTGGCTGTTAAGTTGTCTAACCAGAGCCATTGCCCTTCTCAAAGGAATGGCCACTCATGCTAAGTGGGACCACTGCCCTGTTCAAAGGGTTAGTCCTGTTATCACCTTGTTAAAACCTGGGCTTGGTGTAGGGTAGGCTCTGTCCAGAGCTGCAAGACCTATTGTGTTTTTAAGATCCTGGGCATGAGTCATACCTCTGGGCTCAGGACTAGTCCAAACATGTCTTGGTGGCTACCTGCAGTTTTTTTTCTCTGCCTTCTCTCCTACCTGTAAGAGGGGGAGCCAATCAGAGTTACTGGCGGGAAGCTGCCAGGGTTTGCCTTTATAAACAGACATTTTTTTAACAGACTTCAGAAAGGTTCTTGCATTGCTGCCTGGTCTGATCAGCCAGGGGTTCTGGGGGTCCTTTCTCCGCTCTCGTTTTATTTTTGAGCGTACCCCCGTTTTTTGAACCCCCTCCCACGAAGAACGAATTGCTGCCTGAGAGATCTCCTGATTATCAAGACTGTACCGAGCCTTCTGATGTTCTTGCTGCTTCTGCCTCTGTTGCTGCCTTGGGGGATGGTAAGAATCCCTCTGTGAAACTTTCTGTACTTTTATTTTATTATTTTAGCTGCTGGCTCTGTCTCCCCAGCACACAGACTCAAGCTAAACCTTGGTCTGTGTTTTAAAACCTCTCTCTTAAACCCCGTGGCACTCTGCCACTGAAAATAAGTTTGTGCTGTTGCTAAGTTCTGCTCCTGTGGGCTTTGCCTTGGACTGTTTTCAGCTGTATCCACTGCTGCAGTCACCCCCCCCCCTTTGGAGCTGTGTCCTGGACACACACCACTCAGCCCTCTGGAACTATCCTTAGCATAAGGTGCACCCATTAAGTTAAGTTTAGCATTATACTTTGTAAGTTAGGCTTAGAGAATTGTTGCATTGTGTTTTGTTACTTGCTAATTTGTGTAGTCTTGGTTAAGCTAGATCATAGATAAGATTTTGCTGTGTTCTGTATAATTGTAATTAAGTCTGTCTTCCCACTGCACCCCCCCCCAGCTTCTCTGTGTCCTTCTACCTTGTTACACTCTCTCTGCTGCTTAAAACTTGCAGCCTGTTTGTTCTTCCTAGCCTGTTTGCTCTGTGTGTCTGTGTCTCTGTGCTCCTACTGCCAAACCTCAATTGTATTGCTGAAGTCTAGCACAAAACCCCATTGGTTACTTTTTCCTCTCTGATACACCTCACATTCTACATTTACACCACTGTGACACATTTTACCTAAAATTGTTTGTTATTTAACACATTTTATCCATAACTGTTAGTTGGTTATATGCTGCTGTGACACACCTTTTTACATAGAAATCGCTAGCTACCTGTTACATTTATACCTCAGTGTTAACTGGTTACCCACTGTATTGTATCCTACTGTGTTGTACCCCACTATTGAAACCCCCTTACTGTTCACCAAAAAGAAACCCCTCCCCAATTGTCTACCTTAACAACCCCATACCCCTCACTATTGAATTTTCCCTGTTTTTTGCATTTGCTTAATAAAGTTTATTTTGCACCCCACCCGTGTGGTAATTGCTCCCCAAGATCCCATATACCTGCTGGCAGGGACATGGCGTCACGAACAGGATCTTGGGGTAACAATTACTGCCCTCCCTGTCCCTGGAAAGAGGCCAAGACCTCTGGGACAGAGGAAGATCAGACCAACCACCTACAATACCACTTGCTGCAAAGCAAACAGCAGCCTGAGGCCCTAGAATGGGTCTGTACTATTGACAATGGCCAGAGCTCCAGGATGTATACCACCCACCTGGGGCTCACTGATGTGGGGTGCCTCTTAACCTGCCACCCCACATTCAGGGCCAGCCCTGCTGATTCCAGCCTCAGGCCAGTCTGCACTAAGGCAGGAGAGCCAGCCGCAGATTCAGATCCCACCCGCCTCTGGAGAGAGGTGGGAAGGGTCATGAAAGCCTGTGGGGGGGCCCCATCTAAGCTCACCCCTGAACCTCGAATTTTGCAGGGGTCCCCCACCCACCAGATATTAACAGAACTGGTGCAGAAGCTGGATGAAATTCGAAAGCCCAAGAAACTGTGGCATGACATATATAAGCCCCAAAAGGTAGCCACAGTTACCTATGAGATCCTGGCTCTGGCCCTTGATAAACTAACTGTTTTCCATGGGGCCCTAATGACCTCGGCCAAGGAGGCCACTAGCCAGCCTAGCCAGGAGGGACCACCACTGACCCCTAGCCTGCCCAGTCCCAATAAAACCCCCAAACACCCACCCCCATACGTTCACCCAGAGGCCCCACTCCCCCTTGAAAAAACCCCACTATACCCAGCCCTACCTTCAGCCCCTATAGAGGCCCAAGCCCATGAACCTGCACCCACTGTCACCTCTGGTGAAGCCCTGCCGGTATCCATCAGTCGTATAAAGATTGATGCCCAGGGCAACACCACACAGGTGACAGAACTCCGACCCCGCTCCAAAGCAGAGATGAAGGAGTTCATCTCAGACACCGCTAGGGGGGCCAATGAGCCGCCACTACTGTGGCTAGGCCGCCTGGCTCTGGAAAATGGACAGGAGCTAGTGGATAGGGAAGAGGGCATAGTATTAGCCAGGACCAGTAGCTGGTCCAGGGGTCTCTCAGGGAGCCTGGTGATATCTAACACTGCATGGCCCCTGACTGCCCCAGCCCTGGCCTTCCTCCATTTACAGCACTCCCTTCAAGGGATCCAAGTCCCCAGAGGAAGTGTCAAGGACATCCCTTCCCTGAGATGTGCCATCGCAGGGGGGTCCATCATGCTGTGGTCCCCTACCCAACACCCTCTCGGACTTACTCAGGCCCAGATTAACCAGGTCAATGCCTTCAGGCATGTTATTGACCCCACCGAGATACCCATAGCCGAAGCTGCCATTGACTTAGCCATGGATAGCAGTACCACCCCTGACACTGGGGCAGTTCTGTGGCTAAGGGGGTACGCTAGGCGCCCCATTGGGCGACTCTATGAAGCCCTCAAGAAAATAAGATGGCCCTCAGCCCAAGCTCTACCCATCAGTCCACCCCCACCGCACGCCAGTCCACAACCCAGGTCCCAGTACCCACAGCATTCATTTACAGAACGCAAAATCTTTGGGTTCTTATTGTACAAGGGCCTCACTAAGGAGGTTGTACGTAAGCTCAATAGTGAGCAGCAAAGAGCCTTGGCCATAGCTCTGGGATGGGAAGAGCGCCCAGAACCTTCCCAGCCAAAAAACGGATAGCGGCCGGGTGCTTGGCGGCGGCCAGCACCCGGCCAGGGGACCCCCGTCCCTATTATCCGCTAGTTTTTGACAAGGGTCTTGTCATCCCCTTTTTGCTGGACACGGGGGCACAGGTGTCCATTGTACCCCCTCACGTCCCTCACACTCCCACAGGACACACCATTTATGTGCAAGGCCTCAATAGCACAGAGCCCTGCTCAGAGGTAAAGGTACATGCACACATAAACCACACACCAGTAACATTTCGGGCCCTAGTGGGACCCACGCCCCTCCTTGGGGTTCAGGAGCTATGGCGTTTTAAACTGGCCAAAGCTGTGCTCGATGCACTACCAGTCACCCTATCGGGTGCCAGTGCCCCCCACGAGCCTGAACTGCTCAACCCCACACCCTGGAAATACAGACCCATACCCACAGGTGGGCCTGTGGGCATCGCCATGCTTGCTGTCCAGTGTGCTCTCCCATGGGGTAAATCTGCCACAGGCACCCTAAAGGGGCCTCATGTGGAGCTTCTCCCATACCTCACCTTCACCCCGGCCCCCCAGTTCCAGGGAGCCCCTGCTACTTGGGAGCGACTTGTTAACCAGGCCCAAGAGGTATTTGGACATTGGGCCCTCAAGTCCTCCTCCACCACAGCTCCCACTGAGCCGGGGGCTATTGGCCAACTAAGTGCCTATGCCCCTTGGATTGTATCTGATGGGGGCACATCGCCTTCTCCCCGAGCAGGAATGCTATGTGCCACCTGTAATACCCTCAAAGTTAAACTCCTAGATTTTTGCAGCTCAGCTCAGAAGGCCGAAGCAGAAGGCATCCTGTTGGCAGCCTCTCACATTGTGGCAGCCCGCCCGAAAACACGCGTGGTCCTGGGAGTGGACTCAAGCTACTGTGTGTCCATCCTGGTGGGAGAAGGACGGCCCACCGCTCGTGAAGAAATATGGGCACAGGTTACTCAACTGGCAGCACAGTCCAAGCTGCCATGGTTTGTTACCCATTGTCCTTCACACAGGTCTGACAGTAACTCTCTTCATTCCAGCCTGGATCTACAACTCCGAGAATATAAATGTAACACCTCCCAGGTTAACATTATCTCTTGCAGTGATCCCTTCATCACCTGGCTCCATAAAGAGTGGGGGCACCTGCCTGCCCATGCCCTACATCAGCTGTTGACTGACCGAGGGAGACGAACATCGAGTGTGTCTAGGCAGCAGTGCACCCAAGCTGTCCAAGGGTGTCTGAGCTGCCAACAGGCACGAGTCACTAACAAGCCTGTCTATGCTCATGGTGCTTATAGCCCTGAGCACTTTAGCCCGGGTAAAACCTGGCAGATGGACCTCATTGGCCCCCTCCCGGGGGCAAAACAGTATCTAATGTGTTCTCCCCTCAGGCGATCTCCTGCACCAGCTGTTTCTGTAGCCCTTCTCCAGGTAATTGCTGCCTGGGGGGCACCCGAAGAGATCCAGACCGATGGAGGGCCACCGTCCACCAGTAGAGCTATAGACCAGATGGTGTCCCAGTGGGGGGAATCAGTCGCCATGATTGCCGCCCCGCCTCGAGGAAAAACCCCTGGTTGCTTGGTTGAGAGTCTACGCCCTACAGGAGGTCCTCATCGGGAACCTGTCAGATGTCCCTTCATCACATGATTGTGTCGCCTGTACAAGACCAGAGGCCTCAGAGGGAGGGTCCCCCTTCCTCTGGGAGTTCCTCCCCCTCACGAACCTGACTCCACAGCATCCGGCTTCAGCCTGCAACGACACAGACTGGGTTCATCGGCCTCTGTTCACGTGCCACACCACCAGTGACGCCCTCACTATCCTAGCCAGCTACGCCGAGCAGAACCGTCTTCTGATCCAGACCATCCTTCAGAAGGTCTTTTGTGTTGCCTTAGAGGACCCTGATCCTCGCTTTAAGGGACAATGTTGCCTGCACCTTCAGCCTGGGTGGAACAACATCTCAGCCGTGGCTGACCAACTGTCCTCCTTCGCCGTGCAGATTCGTAAGAAGCGTAAGCAGTGGGATCCTGGGCCCAGTCCATTGAGCTGTGGCTTATTACTGTTGCTATTATTCTTATAGTCTTTTTGTTGGGGA
The DNA here is from genome assembly GCF_020497125.1 of Mauremys mutica. NCBI lineage: Eukaryota > Metazoa > Chordata > Testudines > Geoemydidae > Mauremys > Mauremys mutica. Next base: position 9,510,872 of record NC_059088.1, read on the forward strand.
TGGCAGTGGTCAAGCAGCTAATTCGTAAGGTTGTGTCAGCCCTGCCTTTGCAGGTGAGGTATCACTCCATCCCCTTGGACAGCAGCAAACCACCACCTCCATACTACAAAGACGGCGACTTGTAAAACACCTTTTTTTTTTCCCTTTCCTTTTTTTTTTTTTTGGTCTTTGCATGGGATATCCCCCTCACAGCCCGTTCAGGTCGGCCAGGGGGGCATGTCTGTTACAACTCCATTTTGTTCTTGTTCTCCTCTGTGGCCGCCCCTCCCTGGCTGTTAAGTTGTTTACCAGGGCCTCTGCTCTTCTCAAAGGGAGGGCCCCTTACGTTGTTTAACAAGAGCCATTGCCCTTCTCAAAGGGATGGCCACTCATGCTAAGTGGGACCACTGCCCTGTTCAAAGGGTTAGTCCTGTTATCACCTTGTTAAAACCTGGGCTTGGTGTAGGGTAGGCTCTATCCAGAGCTGCAAGACCTATTGTGTTTTTAAGATCCTGGGCATGAGTCATACCTCTGGGCTCAGGGCTAGTCCAAACATGCCTCTGGGGCTACCTGCAGTTTTTCCCTGCTTGCTCTCCTCCCTGTGAGAAGGGGAGCCAATCAGAGTTACTGGCGGGAAGCTGCCAGGGTTTGCCTTTATAAACAGACATTTTTTAAACAGACTTCAGAAAGGGTCTTGCATTGCTGCCTGGTCTGATCAGCCAGGGGTTCTGGGGGTCCTTTCTCTGCTCTCATTTTATTTTTGAGCGTACCCCCGTTTTTGAAACCCCCCCCCACGAAGAACGAATTGCTGCCTGAGAGATCTCCTGATTATCAAGACTGTACCGAGCCTTCTGATGTTCTTGCTGCTTCTGCCTCTGCTGCTGCCTTGTGGGATGGTAAGAATCCCTCTGTGAAACTTTCTATACTTTTATTTTATTATTTTAGCTGCTGGCTCTGTCTCCCCAGCACACAGACTCAAGCTAAACCTTGGTCTGTGTCTTAAAACCTCTCTCTTAAACCCCGTGGCACTCTGCCACTGAAAATAAGTTTGTGCTGCTGCTAAGTTCTGCTCCTGTGGGCTTTGCCTTGGACTGTTTTCAGCTGTATTTACTGCTGCAGCCACCTCCCTTGGCTTCCTTTGGAGCTGTATTCTGGGGCACATACCACTCTGCCCTCTGTAACTTCCCCATAGCATAAGGTGCACCATAGATTTTGTTTCTTTAGTTTAATAAATCATAGTTTGTTAAGATTGTAAAGCTTGTATGTCTCACCTGCCTTGCTATAGTTCGTTGTTTTGTTGCTCCATATAGCTGCTTGTTGCAGTTTGCTTAGAATTGTGATATTTGTTGTTTTGCCTAGTCATTGGTTAAGATAGATTTAAAAAGCCATTGCCTGATTGTATTCTGTACCTGTTTTGTTACTTTGTAGAAGCTGCTTGTCATTTTATATAAGTTTGATTAAGTTAGAGGATAGATAAGGTTCTTGCTGCTCCAATCTCCCCCTCTGAACTTCCCAAACCCCTTGCTGCTTTTTTCCCCTGTGTCTGCATCACCCCTGAACTTCCCAAACCCCTTGCTGCTTTTTTCCCCTGTGTCTGCACACATTCTACATTTACACCACTGTGACACATTTCTACCTAAAATTGTTTGTTATTTAACACATTTTATCCATAACTGTTAGTTGGTTATATGCTGCTGTGACACACCTTCTTACATAGAAATCGCTAGCTACCTGTTACATTTATACCTCAGTGTTAACTGATTACCCACTGTATTGTATCCTACTGTGTTGTACCCCACTATTGAAACCCCCTTACTGTTCACCAAAAAGAAACCCCTCCCCAATTGTCTACCTTAACAACCCCATACCCCTCACTATTGAATTTTCCCTGTTTTTGTATTTTCTTAATAATGTTTATTTTGCACCCCACTTGTGTGGTAATTGCTCCCCAAGATCCCATATACCTGCTGGCAGGGACAAGAGGCAGCCTTCAACCCCAGGAGGAGGGCTTGGAACCTTGCTCCAGTGCAACCCCCTCCCATGAGTTTTCCATTGTCACAGATGCACAAGTGGAACATTTCTTACAGGGACCTCTTGTCTGAAAGTGCTTCACACACAGAAATCAATTTAGTCTCATAGTGCCCATGTCAGTCTGGTCTGTATTATCACCAATTTACACATGGTAAAACTGCCAAACATTGTGCTTGATCCTGCACCCACAGGAGTCAGTGTCCCAGTTCCCAGTGACTTCAGTTGTGCAGGATCAGGGCCAGAGAGAAGTTGAGGGATTTGCCCAAGGTCACACAACAAGTCTGATTCCTGGCTGTTCGGATCCCTAGAATTAGTCACTTGGTCAGGGAGCTACTTTGTGCATCAAGGCTTGACCCATGGTACAGCTTAGGGAAAATGTCTCCTATTTTCTGATCTCTTATGAACCAATTGTGACAGGTTTGGTCACAGAAACCCCTTGGGGACTGCCACCTGATGTGCTGGAACTACCTCTGAGTCCATTTTCTCTGGCAGCTTGGGACTTCAGTGCCCTATCTTGTTGTGCTAGACACACTGGCCTGCTACAAACACAGACCCAGGTCTGAACCACGTCCCCCTAAAGCTGCAGGCTTAACTGAAAACAGCTTAAGAAGTGCTCCTGTCTCCAGCACCTAGATACCCAGTTCCCAATGGGATCCAAACCCCAAATAAATCCATTTTACCCTGTATAAAGCTTATATAGAGTAAACTCATAAATTGTTTGCTCTCTATAACACTGATAGAGAGATATACACAGCCGTTCCCCCCGCCCCCGTCCAGTATTAATCCATACTCTGGGTTAATTAATAAGTAAAATGTGATTTTATTAAATACAATAAGTAGGATTTAGATGATTCCAGATGATAACAGACAGAACAAAGTAAATCACCACAAACAAAAAAAACCCCATGCAAGTCTAAACCTAATACAGTAAGAAACTGAATACAGATAAAATCTCACCCTCAGATCTTTCAATAAGCTGCTATCACATAAAACATAAAAGCAGCATAATGAAGCAGATTCCATAGAAACAGCAAAGAATCCTGTGGCACCTTATAGACTAACAGACGTTTTGCAGCATGAGCTTTCGTGGGTGAATACCCACTTCTTCGGATGCAAGATAGACTGATATAGAAATTCCATAGACTGATATAGAAATAAATTCCTATAAAAACAGGATCTAAACACTAAGGACTTTGAGTCTGGTTCTGCAACCATCCTCCAGAAGCATCGGGTGCGCACCTGACAAGACTCGGCTCCATCCTCGTGTCCAGGCTACCTGGTCAGTGACTTGGCACAAGCAACCTCCAGGCTGGTAACTATAACTACCCTGCAGAACATTGTGTGTGTGGATGAACGAATGTGTGAGAGGGTGAAATGTTATAGGTATAACTGATTGCTTACTCTGACTCATTTTTTGTATTCACAATAAATGTGGCATTTTGCCTTGTCCCCTGTAATAAGATCCTGCTGGTTTTTATTTTATTGGTATAATAAGGTGGTAGTCCCAAAGGGGGTTTCTGTGATCCAACCCCTCAGTCTTTTCTCAAGAAGCTGACCAGATGCTTCACTGAGGCTACTAAAAAATCAAACCAGTACACAGGCAATATTCATAACTTCGAGTACAAAAATGATACATGCATAACCTTTGCAGAGAGATGTTACAAAGCATACGTAGCATAAAACATATTCCAGTTATGCCATATTTGCACTCAGAAGCATATTTGTATAAAGCATTATGAGGTGCCACGTCACACCAATATTTGTCTGATTCGGGGTGATGGATGTTGTCTGCAGCTCTCACTGAGATGCATGTTGGACTCTAGGTGCTCTTGGCAGCTGTCGGATCCAGTGGCAAAAACGGTGTGTTGCAGAACATCACTGCACTTGACAGTTATGCTCACCAATCTCAAGTCTCACTTACATGTAACGGAACAGAGCAACAGATCTTCTCAATTGCACAACAGGGTCCCACAGGATCTATCTTGACACCATCTCGCTTTAACATTTATATCAGCAACATGCCATCGACCTAGTCATGGGAACTTGGATAATGGATGATCTCACACTCACCATCCAAGTGAGCATCAACACCCAAGTGGAACACATCTTCACGGAAGATCTGACTGTTAGACTAAATCTACACTAGAAAGTTCAAAGTGGTGCCACAGGAGCACCATGAGGGGAATAGTGCTGAGCGCTGGAAGCAGGCCATTCAGAATGGGTGTCTACTGCAACAAAAACATGTCCCATGAATGGCCCAGCCTGGGGGGTGGCTTCACTACCACAGGTTGGATGCCCGCTCCCATGGATGCAAAGCAGCATGTTGAGGCATGTGTTGTTTGCTGACAACTGTGACACTATTTTGCCATTTTGTGTGTTTGTGTATCAGTCCCTGGCCACTACATAACTCCTGGCCACAACTTTTACTTTTATAACTCCCAAATGGCCTTTGGGTAATTCTTGGAGTACACAGGACCTGAGCTTTGTAGGAATAACCACACTGAGACCACAAAGCAGGCAGCCTTGATATACGATGAACTGCTCTTTCCAAGCAAAGGGAGCTGGAGACAGTTGTTTGTGGGCATCAGCCCATCCACTCACAATAAATTCACACCCTTTTTCCAGCTGTAGCAGGGTGGACCCTGCTCCTGCTGTGAGGGGTTTAAAAGCAGCCTGGCAGGGCTTGAGAGCTGCTGCTCTAGGCTGGGCTGATTGGGGAAGTGGCTGCAGCTGGGGCCACGCCCCAAACAGAGCTACAGGGCCTTATAAGAAGGCCAGGGAAGCCAGAATGGAAAAAGAGACAGTCTCTCTCTGCCTTCAGAGAGAGAAGGGCCTAGCTGCAAGGGGCTAAAGATTGGCTACCTGAGTGAAGCAGGGCTGGGGAAGGCTGGGGAGCTCCTGCCTGGAAAGCCCCAGGCTGCGGCCTAGCACAAAGCTAACAGGTACTAGGGGTTGCAGAGGGCAGCCCAGGGGCAGGCCAAGGCAGCAGGTCCAAACCCCTTTGCCAGTGATGAGTGGCTGATACTGCAGCCTGCCCCACAGTGTGGGGCTAGACAATGACTGGCAGTAGCCAATACTGAGGCAAGGTGGGGATAGAGGGTGAGGGTTCCCAAGGAGGGGAGACCCAGAGAGAGAGGGGTTACTGCCAAGGGGCAGCACCCCATGTAAAAGGGCACCGGGTCCAGGGAGGAACACGGGGGCCAGAGGACAGGTGGATCACCAGCCTGCAGAGGGCGCTCCAGCGCTGGAAAAGAGCTAATTCCCGGAGTCACCAGCAGGAGGCGCCGCAGGGGTGAGTCAGACCCGTTACACCAGCACTCGATCATTCTTAGTTTTGTGTGTGGTCCCACAGCATTTGTTACTGGCAAGGATTCAGTTTGTGTAATATAGAACATATCAATTGTCTCTCTGGTTCGACTTTAGTATCTTCACTTGCCACTTCCAATGGCAGGTGTGACAAGCAATCTGCATTTGTCTCTTGTTTGGTACCATTGATCTCCAGATTATAATAGTGAGTGCCCAAGAATATTGTCCTTCTGAGAAACTGTGCCACAGCTGTTTCAGGGACTGTTTCTTTGAGTTCAGCAGCAGCTGATGATCTTTAACCAGAGTAAGTCATTTCCCAGAGGGAGACTGTTGAAATGCTTTAGATCCCCAGACTTAATTCAGAGTTCCTCAAGGTGAGCATAGCTACGAAGACAAAGGCCTTTCAGCACAATCTGCCACCACATGAGAAATTACTGCTCCTATTCCATATGGTGAAGTGTCCCAAGTTGCTCTGGAGGAAAAGCTGCACTGCAGTGGGTAAGGACCATTTCAGACTCTTATCAGTTCTTGGCCTTACTAACAGCTTTGTTGCACTATGTGGATCAACACCATTGCTGACCATTGTATAACAGCTCATTGAGGGATGTAACTAGACAAGAACCTAGAGGTAATCATTGGTCATATCCAGAAAGAAACAAATGTGACATGTTTTAATTTGTGCAGTCCTGTTGTAGCTGTCAGTCCCAGGATTTTAGAGAAACAAGGTTGGGGAGGGGATATCTTTTATTGGACCAACTTCTGTTGGTGAGAGAGAGAAGTTTCTGAGCTACACAGAGATCTTCTTCAGGTGTGGGAAACTTTCACAGACTGTCTCAGCTAAATTCAAGCTGGAACCCTTGAATGGTGCCTTGAAATATGTTTGAACTACTTTTGCTAAACAATCTGTTAAATCTTGTACATGCACAGCACTGGAGTAGGGGCGCAGTAGCCGTCTCTGTGAACATGAGTCATGAGAGGTTGTTCAGAAGCATCCTGGATAACAGAAAACCTTGGCCAGGCCATGCCAGTCAACAGCAGCAGTGGAACAGCTATCCACTGGTTGCCTAAAGCAAGCGACACGAAGATAGTGCTGAAGGGAAGAGGCACAAAGGTTGCACTGGCACATAACCCCTCTCCTCCTGCTCGGGCTGAAGGAGTAACTGGTAGGCAAAGTAATGGGCATCCCCAACACCCACTCCATCCCTAAGAAGTACCTCCCTCACTAAGCACAAAACTCAACCCTTGCAAAGGCCTAAAGGATGACACCCCCAGATGTCAGTGGCAGCTGAATCAGTTACCAAGGTCTCGGTGATTAGAGCAGCTCCCTGACCAATAATGTAATAGCAGGGACCCCAGTAACCAGGATCCAGACTCGCCGTGTGACCTTGTGTTCCTCTCGGTTGGATCCTGCACCACTGTGATCAATAGGAGCTTTGTCATAGATTCCAGTCGGGACAGGTTTAAGGCCCTCTATGTGGCAGCCATGTCATCTGTAAAATGAAGATCATACGTATCTGCCTCACAGAGGTGTGGTGTATTGAAAACTGTGTTAAAATTACAAGTTATTACTTTAAGTGGAAGGAGTTTCTTGCACCTGCCTGTAGAATAGGAGCTCTGTAGGGAAGCAGGAGATCTGGATGTTTAGCAGTCAGTCTGCAAAGAGCCAGCCTGCAGCAAGGTGGGTGAGTTGAGCCTCACTGCCTTATAGAGCAGCCTGCTTTCTCTCTCTCTCTGTTTTTGGTTATTCAGTGTTATTGCTCTGAACAAAGCAATAAAGGAATGTTCCATTGCAACCTTGCAGCAAGAGCAATTATGTTTTTCTCTGTTTTTATGACATGAGACAGAATAAAAGGAGCTGTGAGGATAAAGTGACTTTTGTTTGGAAAGTGATCTAATATATAGCAGCTATAGAAGAGTCATTCCAGGGTGTTTGTCCTCTTGTTAACACTGGAGGTAGAAACAATAATAACTACATCCTTTCCAGAAGGCTGTTTGTCTCAGATATCTAATGTCAATATCACACTTTGAAGATAAGAAGTGCTAACCTTTACTGGTACTGGGGGAGAGCTGATATGGTTTCAATTTTCATTTCTTATCTAGGTGTCTATGACACTGGAGTTAACTTTGTCACTTTCCAGAAATCTTGGGCTAGGCAGGAATTTTCTTTGCCTATCGACCTTTTCCTGGTGTAGTAAGATGAGTTCCTGAAACATAAAGCCTTGTATCAGAGGCCCAGTATGAGGCCTGAGGCCTGAACTGAAGTAATGGTCAAGACCTTGCTAACATAAAGCATAATGTAAGGCCCTGCTCACAGAAGTTGGCAAGAAGAAGGCTGCTAAAAGCATGTATACACATATAAGCACTAATAAGATGAACGTGTGCCAGGATGGCACCAGAACATAGTCGTACGAACACATCCCATAGAGATAACAGGGAACAGGCAGACCTTTCCTAAAGACAGAGTCAAAAGGACAATATAATGGATAGACTTGTTTGTTCGAACCAACCTGTACCAGGGGAGAGGCAGCACCCTAATGCGTAGAGGGGTTGTACCTAACTGCGTCAGGAGTGATGTGTAACTTGATTGTACCTGTGTATAAGAATGCATCCCTGAGTGGAAGTCTTTGTCTGGCCTAGGGGGCAGTGGAGAAGCTCGCCACGGACTGAGCTGGTCCATTGTCAGGGTCACATATTCGTAGTATGTCCTATAGCGTCTGCGGGGAACTATTACTGTGCTTCGTTTGACAATAAACCTGGCCAGGTGCCTTCATATCCTATCTGAGTCTGTGGTCATTGGGGGTTCTCTCGGGGTCTGCTCTGTCAGCGATCTGCACAGAGCCAGAGCAGAATGCAGAGGGAACACATGCATGCAGCCGACTGTTATAATCATCGAACAAGAGCCGAGCACCACACCGGTAGCTTCTGACAACTTTGGTGACAAATACATGCCTCAATTCCTTACTCCTTAAAATGATTATTTGGTTGTACCACATCTGTGTTGACTGCCATTTCCATCCCCTTCTTCACTCGCTGTAGCTTAGCTTTCTTAGTTTGATGTACCAAGTAATAGCACATTCCCATGAGAACAACAACTGTTAGGGCCTGGATTCCCATTAGGAGTCCCATCAGGGTTCAGACCACTGGATGTAAAATCACATCCTTTGGAATCACGCACCAGGGTATTTCTACCTCTTTTTGTACATTTTCTGTTTCAGCCATTTGCTGCTGGATCAATTGAGTTATTGGTATCAAGGATTCTTTAGTTCTTGCCACCAATTCATATATATCCAACTGCAAGAGTTTCACTGGGGGGAACAAGTCAATCAGTAAATCTTGTAAGCATTCATGTGGAATGATCATTTCCGTGATAGTATTACCTTTGCTCATTGGCCAGAAGGCCTGGGCTCCTATTTGGATGGTGCTGGTAACAGGCACGCAGAACTCAGCATCACTTGTAGGGCAAATGTTTCCATTTATAGAAAAATTATGATAATCAATAGCACAGGCCGTGTCCTGAATGAGTATTACCTCCTTAACCAGTTCCTTTTGTACCAGTCGAGCCCAGCCTTTCCTTGTGGTATTAATGTCAATTGTGGCGTAGCACTCACACAGCTACCATCCATTAAGTTTTGCACAACAGTCTTGATTAATTTCCAAGCCAGTTTCAATTACTAGGTGCATGGTGGGGTAATGCTGTACATACATCTTATTTACAAGCATCCCCACGCTATTTGCATAATATACCTTAACTGGCTCTTGCATCCATCTAGGGACTGCCATCATGAGGTAGATGCTTTTACCGTACTCTTGGTCCAATATTGGAACCCTATCAAATTTAGCAAATTGTAAAAAGATAGGTACAACATGGTTTATGCCCTGTTGTATTTGGTGTAGGATGGCTGTGGGGTCTAATATCCGTGGTCAGTTCTGAAGTTGCAACTGCAACAAAGCAGCAAAGAATCCTGTGGCACCTTATAGACTAACAGACGTTTTGCAGCATGAGCTTTCGTGGGTGAATACCCACTTCTTCGGTATTCACCCACGAAAGCTCATGCTGCAAAACGTCTGTTAGTCTATAAGGTGCCACAGGATTCTTTGCTGCTTCTACAGAACCAGACTAACACGGCTACCCCTCTGATACTTAGTACAGCAAAGTTTGTTGCAGTTATCTCAATTACTCTATTGCCATAGGCCGTGCAAGCAACTACCAATGAAACATCATTATTTTGAATGCTGTTGATGAGGGACAGAATTCAGGTGGCTAAACCCTTGAGCAATCAAATGCATTGTGGGAAAAGAAATGTGAGATAAGTTAGACAGGTGTGTAGGATGATAATTATCCCACAAGGTTACAGCTGTGCTTGTGTTAATTTAATCAACCAATTAGTTATTGCCTGATTGTTTGATATAATTGTATATAAGAGCATGCTGGAGTGGAATAAACGAGCTCTCTGCTTATGATCACACTTGGTTGTCAGACTCTATTCCCGCTCCTGCGATGCAACAAATGGTGCCTTCTCTGAGGCCGATAGTATCGGTGGCCTGAAAAAAGGAGGCACACCTGAGTCTCAGTGTCGAGTGGCTGGGAGCCGCAGGGCGTCCGAAAAAAGGAGGCGCACCTGAGTCTCAGTGTCGAGCGGCTGGGAGCTGCAGGGCGTCCGAAAAGAGGGGCGCACCTGAGTCTCAGTGTCGAGTGGCTAGGAGCCGCAGGGCGTCCGAAAAGAGGGGCGCACCTGAGTCTCAGTGTCGAGCGGCTGGGAGCCGCAGGGCGTCCGAAAAAAGGAGGCGCACCTGAGTCTCAGTGTCGAGCGGCTGGGAGCTGCAGGGCGTCCGAAAAAGAGGGGCGCACCTGAGCTCAGTGTTGAGCGGCAAGCCGCAGGGCGTCTGAAAAGGGAGGCACACCCGAACCCAGAGGTGAGCAGCTAATATGGGAACCGCTGCGTCAGCAGAGGAGAAGACGGTGCATGAATATCTGATATGCATCGCGGAGCGGCGGGGAGAAAAGCTCCCCTCTGATGCGTTATCCCGCCTGTTGCGGTGGGGACGAAGAAGGGGACTTTTCGTTCAACCAAGTATAATATTTGATAAAACTGTTTGGGAGCGGCTGGGCTGTGAGCTTTGGAAATCGGTGGCTCAGGGCGATAAGGAGGCTTTCTCCCTGAGTCCAGTATGGAAGAAGGCGACGGCATTGGCCTCTACTGGCTCTCGCGATGTGATTAAGCATTGGCAGGCATGCTTTGCTGTGTTGGGGGTTCCTGCCCTCATTAAGACTGACAATGGCGGGGGTTATGTTTTTCATCGCGCTGCCCAGTTTCTTTCCCACTGGGGTGTGCAGCACTCTACGGGTCTTCCTGGCAATTCTACTGGACAAGCTATTATTGAACGTGCTCACGCCTCTTTGAAGGCGCTCCTTTTAAGACAGAAAGGGGGGATTCGCAGTGAGCGGGCAGACGCCTTGGACAAGACGCCTGCCGCTCGGTTGCTGAAAGCTCTTTATGTGCTTAATTGGTTACATCTTGGTAAAAACAGCCAGGTGCCCCCCGCGATTAAACATGTCAGCGGGATGACTGGGGAAGAGCAGGGTGCGGCCCCCCGACCCTCGGTCAAATGGTTTGATTATCAGCAGCAAATATGGAAAGGACCAGTTGACTTGCTAACGTGGGGCAGGGGTTATGCGTGTGTTGCCACTGATGCAGGTCCCAGGTGGATACCGGCGAAGTGGGTCCGGCCTTGGCTGCGTCCTCCGGAGCGATGGCAGGCAGATGCGGAGGAGCCTCACGAGACGCGCCTAGGCGCCGTGGAACCAGAGCCCCCGGAGGAGAACTGTTTGTTAGCTCTGCCAGGACTTTTTCTGTTTGATCCTCTGTGAATGAGTTACTTGTTTGAAATGATTTTTGCTGTGCCTGAAAGAAATTTTGTGTTGGCTGTATAGCATTTAGTGTATCATACAATTATTATTTAGAGTTAAGATTTATGTTTTGTGTTTGTTTTCTGGCCAGAATTGTTGTTGTGTTGTTATGTGGTTTGATGTGTCTAGGACCTCCCCCCACCCTCAGTGTCAGTTTGATCGCCTGACATCTGAGGGATACTTTGGTAACAGCACAAGCAACAGAGAGGGGGGAATCCTGCAGATTTTACATCATTTGTTTGTTGTGTTTTGTTTTTGTTTGTTTGGTGTTTTTGGGGTTATATGTTAAGGATTGTATGGTCATATAGGTTGATTTTATAAAGTTATAATTTTGGTTTGTGATAGGTTATAGTGTTATGCTGTTATGAGTTGGAAATGTTTTCTTCTCCTCTTTCTTTTCCCCTCTCCTTTTGATTTTTGAATACAGGGGGGAGGTGTGGGAAAAGAAATGTGAGATAAGTTAGACAGGTGTGTAGGATGATAATTATCCCACAAGGTCACAGCTGTGCTTGTGTTAATTTAATCAACCAATTAGTTATTGCCTGGTTGTTTGATATAATTGTATATAAGAGCATGCTGGAGTGGAATAAACGAGCTCTCTGCTTATGATCACACTTGGTTGTCAGACTCTATTCCCGCTCCTGCGATGCAACAATGCATATTATCAATAGTTATCGCATGCTGGTCCAATAGTAGACTGCTAATACCTTCTCCTGTTTTCACTGCTTTGCCTATTCCACTCACCATGGTATTTATTTTTAAATTAAGATTTTCAATATCTGCAGGAGTTCCATATGTACATGCCAATTCTGGAGCCTCCCAACGCTGAGGGCCCCCGATGGAGCCCCTCCTGACCCCTTCACAGTTGAGGCCCCAGCAAGACCTGAAGTGAGAGTTGCTTCAGGTGCTGGCGGGGTGAACCCTGGGGTGACTAATTAAAAAAAAAAAATTTAAAACACACACAAACATGCTTTTAAAAAGCCAGTTGCAGAAAATTACTTTCCACCACAGGGTAAAGGGGTACTGGCACATGGTTATTCTGTTTTCCCCCATGTGCATTTTAGTTAGTATTATTCCCCAAATGCATCAAATCCCTATGCAACGTGCGTAATACCTGGTGTTTTTTAATTTAACAGTATTAAGCACTACCATAGTTACCTGGCCTGGTAAAATGCAGCTTGAAGTTGCTGTCTCCATGCGAAACAGATCACACTGCAATAAAGATAGGTACGATTATTTAGTACTTACAGCATGGACAAAGAGTGACATTATATAATATATATTTTCAGAGTTAGAAACAGGGAGCATATCTCCTCTTGCAGTCCAGCAGCAATTCAATTCAAGATTATTTCTTTTGAAAGAGGACAGTCTCCAAAAAACTGAGATTTTTGTACCATCCTAACGCTTTGTTTCAAACAGACTTCAAAACCTTCCCTAACATTCCCTTTTGTGATCTGGGGTGGGGGACTTAAGTTGTCTGCACAACTGGTCTGCTTTTAGCTATTTTTTTCTTTTAGTTAAAATACATTTTTCTGTAGGGCCTTCTTACAGTATTAAACAGTAAATCGCCATACATGCCAATCGTTAATGTTACTGTACCCATTCCCGGGAGAGGGGCTCCTTGCAGATATCAATGAATGTCTTGGGGCTTGTTTGTTTTTTTAAACATGTTTCTTTCATGCTTAAAGTTTGGGGTTGTGTTTTAAATAAAATGGGTGTATCACAACCATAATAAGCACCCTACGAATATCCATAGTTTTTAAATGTTTGATTGTCAAATGCTTGTTTTAAAGTATGGTGGAGATTTATGAACCCTTGAAACATTTCAGTTTTGTGTTAGATCCTTGTTTATTTTTGTAAATATATTATTTTAAACTTTTAATGACTTTGAGTTGCCAGAAAGAGTGATCCATAGTGTTCAATCAACTCCTGAGATTTTATTTAAACTGTCCAATAACATCTGCCAACTCCTGGGGTTATATTTAAACTGTCCAATGATGTCTGTGAACTCCTGAGGTTTTATTTCATTTCATATTAATCAGAGCTCACAATCCTCACCCCCTCCCCCTTACTGTGGGTGTACACCCATCAAATTTAATTTCTGATCACTAATACGATTAACCCTGATGGCAACAAGGGCGGGTAATCACAGTCACCCTTGCTATTCAGTGGGGTGTGGTTAAAACCATTCAGTTCAACAGGGTCACTCAGCTCTACTGTACCCAAACACATGTTTGAACCATCACCTCCCACCCTCTTTTTTTTTTTTTTGCTTTTATTTTAAAACACATTGTTAGCCCCACCCCCCACCCCCGATTCTACAACATAGATTTCAGGATCTTCCTGTAAAAGGGTCTCTTTTACACAAAGACAAGAACTAGATTCTCACAAACTATTTTTTAATTTAAAATGTTATATCCTTGGGGGAAGCCGGTTTAGGAAGAAATCACTTGAGGCCAGACAGCAGACAGCTAACAAAGCTACCATTTATTTACAGACACAGAACTCACCCAACCGGCTGAAGCTGGCTGGGCTATCCCCTAATAATCTAACTCAGTTGCCATAGGAACAAAAACCATGACAACCAAATATACGACATATTCCTCCCCCACTAATAAGAACATCCCCTAAGTAAAACACACACTGGACTAGAGAAGGAGGGTAGACTGCCTCCATTCCCGGCTAAACCCTGGGGATTATTTTGCCCCATAACCGTGGGTTTGCCCTAGCTAAAGATCCAGCCAATGAGGAGGTCTTCTGTCTCTAGGTGGATTACGGCGAACTTCTGGTGGTGTTGCACCCGAAAGTACCATGGGCTCTGGGTCCGCAGCACGAACAGGTGAGGAGATGGTATCAGCTCGTGCTGGGCAAAGGGGTATCTCAGCTGCCGGCAGTAATGGAGGAGAACAGTCAGGAACAGGTGATTCGTGATTCGGTGTCTCACCAGAAGAGCTGAAGTCAGACCCCTCAAATGCAGATGTGTCCTGAGGACTGGCATGACCTGGTAACAGCTGATCTACATGTCGCCGCCAGGTAAGATTCTCTGCAGTCTGGACTGTGTAGGAAACAGGTCCTGTTTGAGTGATAACTGTGGCCGGGACCCATTTAGCTCTGGAAGTATAATTCTGAGCCAAAACTGGCTGTCCCGGGCTAAAGGCTCGGTCTTTTGCTCTGGGTGCCCGTCTGATGACTTGATATTGCTGCTGATGTTGCACAATTTGTCAGGGTTCAGAAGGTTTCAGCAGATCAAAGCAAGTGTGCAGCTGTCGTCCCATCATTAGAAAGGCTGGGGATGCCTGGGTCATAGCATGAGGTGTGTTTCTGTAAGAAAGTAAGAAGGTATCCAGATGCTTTTGAATAGAGTGTTGTCCAGTTGCTGATTTCAAAGCGTGTTTCATTGTCTGCACAAATCTTTCAGCTAATCCGTTGGTGGATGGATGATATGGTGCTGACGTGATGTGGTGTATCCCATTTGCCTTCATAAAATTTTGAAACTCCTGAGAGACGAACTGCGGTCCGTTGTCGCTCACAAGTTGTTCTGGCAGACCAAAACGACTACAGAGTCCCCGTAGTTTTTGGATAGTACTCTAGTGGATAGTGGACTGCATTATAGAGACTTCTGGCCATTTAGAATGGGCATCTACCACCACCAAGAACATGCTTCCTTCAAGGGGGCCAGCGAAGTCAATGTGAATACGTTGCCACGGGTTTTCAGGACAGTCCCATGGGTGTAGGGGTGTTCACTGGGGTGCATTGCTCACACCCTGACATGACATATAAGCTTTTGCCTTCTCTTCAATAGCACTGTCCAATCCAGGCCACCAAAAATAGCTTCGTACAATTTCCTTCATGCGCACTATTCCACAGTGACCGGAATGGAGCTGTTCTAACATCTGTGATCTCAGTGGTGGTGGAATAATGACACGTCTCCCCCACAACAAACAACTAGATTGGACCGATAACTCCGTCCTCCTGGACATGTAGGTAACAAGGTCAGGTGAGACCGGAGAGGTTTGTCAAGATTTTCCATGCATTACCAAGTTCATATCTTGGGACAATACTGGGTCAACGTGAGTTGCCTTCTTTATCTGAGTAGCAGTGATGGGTGTATTTTCTACCTGTTCAAAGTAGAAGATTTCCTTTTGGGCACTGTCTTGATGTTTGACCGGCAAAGGCAACCTTGAGAGGCCATCTGCATTGCCATGCAGAGTGGATTTCCGATATTTGATTTCATATGTGTGTGCTGAAAGTAACAATGCCCAACGTTGCATACGACTAGCAGCTAGTAGGGGAATGCCTGTGTAGGGTCCAAAAATTGACATCAGAGGTTGATGGTCTGTGAGAAGAGTAAACTTTTGCCCAAACAGGTACTGATGAAACTTCCGAATTCCAAAAACAATTCCTAATGCCTCACGTTCGATTTGGGCGTAGTTAGTTTCTGCTTTGCTTAGAGTGCGTGAAGCAAAAGCAATAGGTCTCTCTTCTCCCGAAGGCATAATGTGTGACACAACTGCTCCCACTCCATAAGGGGAGGCATCGCAGGCCAGTTGCAGGGGTAAGGATGGATCAAAGTGCATTAGAACTTCAGATTTTAGCAATGCATCCTTAGCTTTGTTAAATGCAACATCACAGGCTTCAGTCCACTTCCAGGCCTTGTTCTGCCCAAGGAGCTCGTTAAGTGGTTTTAGCAGTGTGGCTATCTGTGAGATGAACTTTCTATAATAGTTCAGTAGTCCTAGAAATGAGCGCAGCTGGCTTACATTTCGAGGTGGGGGAGCCTCCACAATAGCTTTAACTTTTGCAGGGGCCTTATGAAGACCTGCAGAATCAATGATGTGTCCCAAATATTCAACAGAGGGCTTGAAGAATTCACACTTGTTTTTGCGAACTTGTAGGCCATACTCTTCCAGTCTTTGTAGGGTAGCCTCTAAATTCTTTAAGTGATCCTCTTCATTTCTTCCAGTGACCAGGATATCATCCAGATAGCACTGAACTCCTGACAAGCCACACAAGATCTGGTCCATAGCCCTCTTGAACAGGGCAGGAGCAGATGTTATTCCGAAGGGTAGGCGACAGTATCGATAAAGCCCCTTATGAGTCACAATAGTCAACAGCTCTTGGGACTTTTCATCGACATGCATCTGATCTGAGTCAAGCATATTTACAATCTTACTGAACTTTTGTCCCCCAGCCAGGCCTGCGAAGAGGTCATCGATGCGGGGAAGCAGGTATTGCTCTGCACACAACACTGGGTTGACAGTGACTTTAAAATCATCGCAAATCCGGAGAGAGCCATCTTTCTTCACTATTGGAACGATGGGAGTGGCCCATGAGCTATGGGTAACTGGTATTAGGACTCCATTGGTGACCAGGCGCTCCAGGTCTGCTTCAACTTTTGGCCTGATGGCATA
The DNA here is from genome assembly GCF_020497125.1 of Mauremys mutica. Classification (NCBI taxonomy): domain Eukaryota; kingdom Metazoa; phylum Chordata; order Testudines; family Geoemydidae; genus Mauremys; species Mauremys mutica. Next base: position 9,527,507 of record NC_059088.1, read on the forward strand.
TGGCACAGTTCAGGCTTTCAGATATTTTGGTGGACTGTCAGGTTTAATGTTCAATGTCACAGTGATTCCCTTCATACTTCCCAAATCATCTCCAAAAACAGCAGCATGTTTCCTTAGTATAGGGGTTAGGCTGGTTTCTTCTTTAGTCATCCGGTGGACTTCTGCCCGATTCAGTTGAATCGGGCAGAAGTGCACCAAGACCTACCCATTAAGGCTGGGTAGCTACCTCTCACCACAAACAGTGGCAATTTAGCAGCCTGTCCATTGAGCTCCACCATAACATCAATAGTGCCCAACATGGGCACAGCTTCTCCCGTATACGTCTTCAGAACAGTTTTTGTTGCCTTAAGCGGAAGATGCTGTAGCTTTTCTTTATACACAGTCTCGGAGACCAGCAAGACGGCTGCACCGGTGTCCAGTTCCATGCGTATAGGTTTGCCATCCAACAACGGGGTTACCCAGTATTCATGTGAGCCCATTGCCAAAGACAAAATATGCAGTGGCACTTCCTCTTGCGATGAGGTGTCACCTTGATCATCTTGGGTCTGCTCTAGGGTATGCAGGGTTCCTCCTTTTGTCGGACAGACCACAGGCCTCTTTTTTAGTTTGTTTACAGGCACACTCAATGTGTCCCTTTTTGCCACAGTGTCGACACACCAGGTCCTTACACCAGCATTCTGATGCCTGGTGACCCGGCTTACCACAGCGGTAACATTCTTGACTCTGCACAGTTTTGTGGGTCGGTTCTTGTGACACTTTTTGCACCCTAGGGGATGCACCGATGTATTGCGCCTCCCTTGTAGCCAGTTCCAGGGAGGCAGCAATACCTTACAGAAGGCTGTTGATAAGCTAAGCCTCTGTCAGCAGGCGCTTCCGTATAGCTTCACTGTAGAGGCCACACACTAACCTGTCATGCAGGGCATCATTTAACATCTCTTTAAATTCACAGTGTTCTGCTAGTTTTTTTAAAATTGCTACAAATTGTACAACTGTTTCATCTTCCTTTTGGTCTCTTTTGTGGAACCTATATCCTTCAGCAATTACCAGTGGTTTGGGGGAAAAATGGGACCCCAGGATTTCCACAATGTCACTGTAAGATTTAGTCTCAGGCTTAACAGGGTGTATTAAGCTGCGTAGCAGGAAGTAGGTTTTAGCCCTGTTAGGCCTGAATGAAAATATAGCAGGCAAAACAGTTATGTCAACCTGACTGAAGTCAGGCTACCAGAGGTTTCTGGGTAATCCCCGAGTGGAAAAGTACTGAGAAGCAGCATTGTTTTACAGAGCCCTGGAAAACGTGAGATAAGCCAGGGATTGCATTCCTGGCATACCATTAGCTGTGCTAAGGAAAGTGTTTGAAGAACTGATAAGGAACTCTAGCATCCCACAGTCCAGATTCTAACTTTTTGGTTGAGTTATAGGTTTGTTTAAAACTCCCCTGGATTTCTAACTTTTGGGTGTTAAGATATAATTAATAATCTAAAGTTGTAGACATAAAGTCTAGACATGAGTGTATATTAAAAGTGTCTAGTTTTAAGTAGTTAAACAAAGGGGGGGTGGGTTTTGCTCAAGTGAGTGATGTATGACGTAATAAAACTGTCTATATAGGCTAATACTAAGCGGTAAAGTGCCTGCTGGTTCTCACTGGAGACGAGCAGCCCTTTGTTGATGCGTGCACTTGTCAATAAAGGGCTTTTGATCGGACCTTGCTGGTGTTGCCTGTCTCTCTGTGAACAGACAACGAATTTCGCTGTCGGGGTTCGAGTCCCTGACAGCCCCTACAACACTTAAGAATATTGGCACCTTCTTTGCTTCTGTAATGTCATTTGCAATAACTAAAAGCTCAAAACGCTCAGTATACACAGGCCACTGCTCTGTATTCTCATCAAAAGGTTCCAGTGGCCTGGTCAGAGTAGCCATGATTTTTAGTTTCACTTTCACAGTCAGTGGAAACAAGCAGGTTATTTTTTGACTTCTACTTCCTTCTGTTACTGGAGCAGCACCAGGATCCCATCCATCGTCGCCACTTGTTATATCCTTGGGGGCAGCCGGTTTAGGAAGAAATCACTTGAGGCCAGACAGCTAACAAAACTACCATTTTATTTACAGACACAGAGCTCACCCAACCGGCCAAAGCTGGCCGGGCTATCCCCCAATAATCTAACTCAGTTGCCATAAGAACAAAAACCATGACAACCAAATACACAACAAGCTGCAAGCCCTAAAGAGGGCTGGCTCAGAGGAACGTGCTGGGCTAAGTAGTGACAGCTGGGCTGAGGCAGGAGAAGGCTGTAAAAGCCCTGGGTAAACCTCAGAGGGGAGGCCAGCCTGGGAGGAGACAGGAGGGCAGGATCTCTGTCTCCTTGCCAAGAAGGAAGCCTCAAGGGCCAGGAGACCCTGGGGAAGGTCTGTGGGGCACTGACTGTTGGGGGATCTGGGCACTGCATGGGCACTGTAAATAAAGACACTGGGGGGATTCAACAAAAGAGGGAGTGAACACTCTATATTAAACCAGCCTAAACACAGGGTGCAGGCACAAAAAATAGGAGAGCCTGTGCTCACCCTGTGACAGGGTGGAACAGAACAAAGAGGCGGGAAGACATCATGAGGAATCCCCTGGCTACCACCTGAGCTGGAAGAAGAGCTGTACCAGGGGAAAGGATTATGCCCAGGCCTGGAAGGTGTCCAGTCTAAAGCATCTCTGAGGGTGAGATTATCTGTAGTCAGTTTGATCAGACATAGATTTGCACATTTTATTTTATTTTGCTTGGTGACTTACTTTGTTCTGTCTGTCACTACTTGGAACTACTTAAATCCTATTTTCTGTATTTAATAAAATCACTTTTTACTTATTAACTCAGAATATGTGTTAATAGCTGGGGATCAAACAGCTGTGCATCTCTTTCTATCAGCGCTACAGAGGGCAAACAATTTATGAGTTCACCCTGCATAAGCTTTATACAGGATAAAACAGATTTATTTGGGCTTAGACCCCATTGGGAGTTGGGCATCTGAGTGTTAGAGACAAGCACACTTCTGTGAGCTGCCTTCAGGTAAACCTGCAGCTTTGGGGCAGGTAATTCAGACTCTGGGTCTGTTGGAGCAGACAGGCGTGTCTGGCTCAGCAGAACAGGGTGCTGGGGTCCCAGGCTGGCAGGGAAGGCAGTAATAGAAGTAGTCTTGGCACCTCGGGTGGCAGTTCCCAAGGGGGTTTCTGTGATCCAGCCCATCACATATTGTTTATTTCATCTTTATCTCATCCTTTTTTAATTTCTATTTTTGTGTATGTTTTATAATGTACATAATATATTAGAGTAATACATGTATATAATTTATATATAGATAAATATACATATATTGGGGGGTGCATGCTCAAACATTTTTTACTGATAGGGGTGCATGATCAAAAAAAGTTTGGACACCACTGAGTTAGACACAGATTCAGGAAAAGAACAACTTGGCATTCCTGTTTCCCCAAAATATCCTCCAAACCCCTTCACCCCCTTTCCTGGGGAGGCTTGAGAATAATATACCATCCAAATAGGTTAACAAGGTGAGCACAGAACAGACCTTTGGGTTTGTAGGACACTAAAAACCAATCAGGTTCTTAAAAACAGAACTTTATTATAAAGAAAAAATACAAGCAGCTCCTCTATAAAATTAGAATGGAAGAGAATTTTACAGGGTAATAAGATTTAAAACACAGAGGATTCCCCTCTAGGCAAAACTTTAAAGTTAAAAAAAAAATCAGGAATAAACCTCCCTCTTAGCATAGGGGAAATTTACAAGCTAAAACAAAAGATAATCTGACACATTTTCTTGCTATTACTTACAATTTGTAATCATAGATGCTTATTTCAGGTATGGCTTTAGGAGATGTGTTTTTCCTGCCCTGGTCTCCCTCTGTCCCGGAGACAACAACCAAGAGAGAACAAAACAAAAACCTTCCCCCACAGATTTGAAAGGATCTTCTCCCCTCGTTGGTCCTTTTGGTCAGATGCCAACCAGGTTATTTGAACTTCTGAACCCTTTACAGGTAAAGGGAGGATTTTATGCTACCTTGAGCTGTGTGTTTATCAGCGGCGGCTCTAGGAATTTGGCCGCCCCAAGCAGTCATGCCTGCGGGAAGTGCTGGTCCCGTGGCTCGGGTAGACCTCCCGCAGGCATGACTGCGGAGGGTGCGCTGGTCCCGCGGCTCGGGTAGACCTCCTGCAGCTGCGGAGGGTTCGCTGGTCCCGCGGCTCCAGTGCAGCATCCGCAGGCATGACTGCGGAAGGTCTGCTGGACCCGCCTGCCGCCCTGCCAGCAAAATGCCGCCCCACGTGCGCGCTTGGCGCGCTGGGGTCTGGAGCCGGCCCTGGTGTTTATGACACTTACGCTTGGCAGAATTCATTTTTTCTTCTTTTTATAATTTCAGCTAAAAACATTGATGTTTATTTTTAAGCCTTTGGTTCAATTTACATTTTCACAATTGCAGGAGAGTATGAAGGGGGATCAGATACTAAGCGTTTAATACCAGTAGATGCTAAGATTCAAAAAGCGAAAGCTTTATTACCATAAAAACACAAATTGTCAATATCGCATGTCAAAATACACCAAGTAAATAGTCTTAAATCAAACTCTAATAGGTTCTCAAGCAGTGTTTCTCTGACTCTGCCGGTCTGTACATGTCAATTATTATCAATGGAAATATTTTTTTCCTATGTTTGTGTGTGTCCGCTGAAACTGACATTTACCAATAAAAATTAATCCTTCCACACCTGTATGCACTGTAATGAACAATCTCTTTTTGTAATGTTTCTTGGTGCACGTTTACTGTAGTACAGTTTCAAACAGCACGATGGCAAAGAACACTAGCGAGCCTCTCGTGTGCACCAGCAGCGCCTACACAGAGAAATTAATGCGCCACGTGATTGAGCAGTTTAGAAACCACACCCCTGCAGTCAGCGTTACCGCTCGGTGTAGATACAAGTAAATGTTTCTGGTGTTCTGGCAGGCTGTGCTGGATAAACACCATTTTGATTTTGTATCAGTTCAAAGAGCGCAGTGATTGTCTCGGTTCACCCACATAGTTTTATTGCTCAATATGCTACACAATCTGTTCCAGCTTGTATTTAGCTGTGATAGTTTTTCTTGTCCCTTGATCATTCTCATGGTCCTTCTCTAAATCCCCTCTAGTTCTGCCAGGTCCTGTTGGAGATTTATAAGAATATTTTTGGTATTATAACTTGAAGTTAGGGCTGGTTTCTGACTCTGCATGGCTGCTTTTTCCTTGCACAAGATTTTTGGGGAACAAGAGCTCAGCCAGCCAAACGACTCCCAGATTCTTGCTGTAATATTTCCTCTAGGAGAGGGAAGTCGTGTCGGCCATGTTCAAAGTTAGACAGGAGAAAAACCTGCGGGGAAGTCACCCCTTCTCTCTGCAAGTCTTTCACGCAGCTGTCTTTGATTTGCTGCAGAATTCGCTCTTCGTTATAGGTAGAAGGCCGATTCCTCCGGGCAGCAAGCAACTCCCTGTCCACCTTGGAGCGCACAAAATAAACCTTCTTCCCTGCTTGCTGGATCTTCCGGGCCAGGCCGGCGTGGGTGGCTGTGAAGTGATGGGAGGAAAAGATGAGGAACGCATCGTATTGGCTCAAACTGAAGAAATCGAGGTCCATGTCTGATTGACGTGTCATCGACCCGAACCCCGGCAGGTCCCATATTGTAACGTTGGGCTGTTTGGGAAGCTGGTAAGAAGTTGGTACCATGGTCGTTTCCACCACCCCGGTTTTAGCAGCACCTTCCTCTTCGTCACCCAGGCCTCTAATGGCATTGACAAAGGATGATTTCCCAGCGCCCGTCTGCCCCAGGAGAGCGACGCTTCGCATGGTGTTTTGTGATGACCCCCCATCCTCCTGCCGTGCAGAATCTGCTTCAGAAAGATCAGTTGTGGCAGAAGTGAACTTGTCACTCCAGGAATCGGCGCTATCCCCGTGAGAGCCCAGCTGCTGGTCTTTGAAAAGGAAAAGAAACGTTTCAATTAGAAGCAGCAAAGAATCCTGTGGCACCTTATAGACTAACAGACGTTTTGCAGCATGAGCTTTCGTGGGTGAATACCCACTTCGTCGGATTTCAGTTAGAGTTGGCTTTAAAATTCCCTGTAAATCATGAAACTCTCAACTCTTATTTCAGCCTTCAGTGACATTCCGTAGGGGGGTGGCTGGGCTGTTCCCCACACATGGCTAGGATGCTGCTGTGGGCTGCCAATTCTTGATTCCCATGGGGGGCATTGCCAGCCTCTGTCATTTACAGCATCCGTTAGGCAGGGCTTGGAAACATCCAGTACATGCCCATATCCATACCTGCACCTACCTGAAGCTGCTCGCTTGTTCTCCAGAATCACCACTTTCCTTTTCCTTTTTAAAAGTACCTCCCTAGCTGTTATGCTTGTGAAGAGAACCTCAGAATGAGGAGCTGAGGGTAACGGATGGAGAGATCAGTCTACAGATAGCCTGGGGCAATAGATGTCAGCGGAGGAACTCCCCAAGTGTTACTGATGCAGCACCTGCCTGAGTTTGCAGAGAGCCTGAGACCATTGCTGGGATAGCAGGGGGCTGCAGGTCAGGATCAAGGGTCACCGGCAGAGCTGTGGAGGGAGCCCAGGGCTGGAGTAGCAGGGGGCTGCGGGTCGGGACTGAGGGTCGCTGGCAGAGCTGTGAGGGTGGGGAACGCAGGGCTGGGGTGGCAGGAGGGGCTGCAGGTCAGGACTGAGCTGTGTCTCTGCCTTTTTTAGTGTCTCCTTCCCTTGCCCTCTGCACACACAAGTTTGATTTACACTTGGAAGTGACATTTTACCGTAGATCACACCCCATCCACAGTCTAGCCTGGCTAGGAGCCAGAAGCCGTGCATGTGAGGGGGAGGGCAGCTGGAATGTGTGGGGTGGGGGACACAGAGGCATTTCCCTTCCCAGCCACTAACAAACCCACTTCGGGGGGAGGGATAGCTTAGTGGTTTGAGCATTGGCTTACTAAACCCAAGATTGTGAGTTCAGTCCTTGAAGGAACCATTTAGGGATCTGGGGCAAAAATCTGTCTGGGGATTGGTCCTACTTTGAGCAGGGGGTTGGACTAGATACCTCCTGAGGTCCCTTCCAGCCCTGAGATTCCATGATTTTATCTCAGCTCCAGGCTCTGTGGGGAAAGCTGTGTTCAGTGCTCTGAGCTCACCCATGCCTGCCTGCCTGGGCTGAGGCATTTGCTCCCAGCTGTAGTTCCTGGGGGCCTTATTAGAAATCCTGGGAGGTGGGTGGGTGGAAGCCCACCCATGTCTAGCAGCCCTCAGATCCAGGGGGGAAAATAAAGTTACAAATGGAACCAAGAGCCAGGACTTGGTCTACAGGTGGCTCCCACCAATTCAGCTGGCTGTGATCAGTGGCAGCTCTAGACATTTCACTGCCCCAAGCATGGCGGCAAGCCGCAGGGGGTGCTCTGCCGGTCGCTGGGAGGGCGGCAGGCACGCAGCCTTTGGTGGCACACCTGTGGAGTCCTGCGGCTCCAGTGGACCTCCCGCAGGCGTGCCGCCGAAGGCAGCCTGCCTGCCTGCCACCCTCCTGGCGACCAGCAGAGCACCCCCCAATGGCATGCTGCCCCAAGCACGCACTTGGCATGTTGGGGCCTGGAGCCGCCCCTGGTTGTGACGGTCAGGAATCAGGGCCTGCAGCAGAGCTGGTCTCTGGGCAACCTAACGAGCACAGCCTGAAGTAGGCTCCCTAATTGGCTACTCCACCTGATTGGCTGGAAGTCTCAGCAGACCGGCTCTGAAGAAGCAGTGGTTTGGGGGCTGCTCAAAGCATTTGCCCACGGCTGGGATGGTGCCTGCTTGTTCTCAGCCTTGGATCCTGCCCTGCCCCAGCCTTGCTCCTCTCCAGGTACCTGGCTCTGACCCGCAGCCCCAGTTCCTGAGTTCCGACGGGGAGTAACTCACAAGCAAACCAACCCCTGGCCTTGTATTAGAGTCCAAACGCAGAGCAGGGCTGCCTGTAGCACTGGGCACTGCCACACCCTGATTGAAATCAGGGCTGCATATTGCTGGGCACCACATGGAGCCCAATCAAGATCCAGGGTCCCAGGGTGCCAGGCGCTGCACAAACCCAGTGAGAGACATTCCCCTGCCCCTAGGAGCGCCTGATCTATTTAACATCTTCATCCTGATCCGGAAGAAGGAAGCAGCTTGTTAGTTACACGCCTAGATACGAAATTGGGAAACAGGTGTGAGAAATAATCCACAGAGACCTAGAGAGTTAAGAACTAATGAGAGGGCTAGGAAATAAACATGCCTAACTCATTCTTTTGAATTAGTTTTCCTCCTTCTGCTGCTTACAAGTGGGACTTTACCTTTTTCACTAGGCTTCTGGGCAATGTTTCTGGGAACCTTTTCCCTTGCAGGGGACTTTCCACGGGAGAATTTTTGCTGTTCAGGCTTCTCCCATGCGGGTCTTTCATCCCAGGCTGGCATCTAGAAAAGATTCACAAGGGAGAAAAGAAAAGGTGCATTTACCCTGTAACCGGCACAACTCTCATTGCACTAGCTTGTTAAAAATAGCGGGGTGGCTGCAGGGTACAGGCGGCGGCTCAGGCTAGCTGCCCCAGGACGTGTCTAGGATCTCGGACGGGATTGTACCGGGAGGCCACTGCTTGCGTCTCCATGGCCTCACTGCGAGGGGCTAGCTGAATCGGTGCCGGGCGCAGGCTGAGACAGCTGCTGCTCCTGCAGAGAGAGGAGGTGCATGGCAGCCTCCGCAACAGGTGACTCTGAGGGGGGGGGGGCTTATCCTGGCTGGTCCTTCTGAGTGGGTGCTGAGGGGGGTTGGGTGAGTGTCTTGCCGGGGGGGCTGCATGGAGAGGGCTGGGGGAGTCGTCCTCTCTGGCCTCCCACCCCAGTCCCAGGGCAGCCTGCCTCCTCCACCCCAAGCTCCTCATCCCTGGCCCAGTCCCATGCCCTGCACCCCTTCCCACACCCAAACACTCTGTCCCAGTCCAGAGCCTGCACCTAGCACCCCAAACTCTCTCCTGCACCCCAACCCCCTGCCCCAGCCCAGAGCCTGGACTCAGCACCCACACTCCCTTCCAGAGTCTTAGGAAGGTGGTGAGGGGGGAGGGAGAGACTTGGACCTGTTTTGGGCACCACCAAAAATTATACAAACCTGCTGCCCCTGATTACTGCAGTGGCTGTAAATTAAGCTAATATAGGTCAATTTAAGTTTTTAATGTAGACTTACCCTAAGAGGTTAAGGCCAGAAGTGACCACCATATCATCTAGTCTGACCTCCTGCATGTCACAGACCTCCAGCACCCACACACTAAACCCAACAACCCAAATTAGATCAAAGTATTGCAGCCCCCAGAACTGGACTGTTCTGTGCCACAGGCAGGGAATAGGAGGGACCAAGATGCACCAATGCATTAGGCCCCTGCAATGACAGGGAAATCGTTTACCCAGATAATCCTGGCAAAAGACCTGCACCCACATGCTGCAGAGGGAGGTGAAAACCCACCAGGGTCACTGCCTATCAGACCTGGGGGGAAATTCCTTCCCCCACCCCACCTATGGCAATCAGTTACACCTGCACATGAACAAGAACCAGCCATCCAAGCACCGAGAGAGACAATGCTCGGTGATACCTCAGAGCACTGGCTCACTCTGCCCATTGTCCCGTCTCCAGCCGGGGCCATCCCGGATGCTTCAGAGGAAGGAGATTTAAAAAAAAATACCCCAGAATACATTGCCGGGAGAGGGGAGAGGAGGGAGGAATCCCTTCCTGATCCCTACAAGTAGCCAGCTTTTCCTGAACATGAGCTTTTAGGAGTATAAAACATACCCTGAAAGGATTTAAAACTTAAACTCAAGTTTACATTTGAAGATGGCTTGACTCCAGATAAAATTAGAGAAAGACACCTATTAACATACAGTCATATAGTCGTAGAATCCTAGGACTGGAAGGGACCTCGAGAGGTCTCTAGCCCCGTCCCCTGCACTCAAGGCAGGACTCAGTGTTATCTAGACCATCCCTGACAGGTGTTTGTCCTGCCTGCTTTTAAAAATCCCCCGTGATGGAGATTCCACAACCTCCCTAGACAATTTATTCCAGTGCTTAACCACCCTATCGTCCAACCTAAACTTCCCTTGCTGCAATGTAAGCCCGTTGCTTCTTGTCCTGTCCTTATAGCTTAACAAGGACAATTTTTCTCCCTCCTCCAACTGTTCCCATGTCCCCCCTCAGTCGCCTCTTCTCCAGAAGAAACAAACCCCAGTTTTTCAATCTTCCCTCACAGGTCATGTTTTCTAGACCTCTCATCATTTTTGTTGCTCTTCTCTGGTTTTCTCCAATTTGCCCACATCCAGTGGTGAGCAGGAACCGGTTGTTAAATTGTCCCAGTTCTAAAAAGGCTTTTAAATTTAACAAAATCTGTGCCAGCTCCCTGCCCTGCCCCTAGCCCCAGCTCACCTAGCTCCACCTCCTCCCCTGATGCTCCCCCCGGCTTCTCCTCCCCCTCCCCTGCTTCCTGCAGGTGAACTGGGGTGGGAGTGGGGCAGGAGGAGAGCTCCAGGCACCGCGCGGCCTGACTCTGGCCGTGCGGCGCAACTCCGGGCCGGGCCCCGGCCCAGGCCCCGACTCTGGCTCCGGGACAGGCCCCGGGCCCAACTCCAGCTGCGCGGCTCTGGCTCTGGCCAGGCCACGCAGTGCGGCTCCGGCCCAGGCCCTGACTCCGGCCAGGTGGTGTGGCTCCGGCCCCGGCCAGGCCCCGACTCTGGTCCCCAGCTGCGTGGTGCGGCTCTGGCCCGGCCCTGGCGGGGGTAAGAGGCCGGGGTTGGATAAGGCAGGGACAGGGACAGGGAGCGGGGGTGGGTTGGATCGGGCAGAGCCTCTTGGGGAGTGGTCAGGGGATGGGGAAAGAGGGGGTTGGGTAGGCGCCACATGGGAGTTCTGGGGGTCTGTCGGGGTGTTGGTGGATGGGGTCGGGGCAGTCAGGGGACAGGGAGCAGGGCGAGTTGGGCAGGGGGTGGAGTCCTGGGGGGCAGTTAGGGTTGGGGGTCTCAGGAAGGTGTGGTCAGGGGACAAGGAGCGGGCGGGGGGTTTATGGGTTGCAGTTTCTGAGGTGGGCAGTCGGGGGCAGGACATGGGTGGGAGGTGTACTCACCGAGCTGTTCCCTACCGGGTCTTCGGCGGCGGGTCCTTCTCCCGCCAGAGCCGTGCCGCCGAAGACCCGGTAGGGAACTGGTTCCTAAGATTTTGGCAGCTCATCACTGCCCACATCTGTCCTGAAATGTGGTGCCCAGAACTGGACACAATACTCCAGCTCAGGCCTAACCAGCGCAGAGTAGAGCAGAAGAATCACTTCTCGTGTCTTGCTCACAACACTCCTGCTAATACAGCCCAGAATGGTGTTTGCTTTTTTTGCAACAGCGTCACATGTTGACTCATCTTTAGCTTGTGATCCACTATGACCCCAGAGCCCTTTCTCCAGGACTCCTTCCTAGGCAGCCATTTCCCATTCTGTGTGTGCAACTGATTGTTCCTTCCTGAGTGGAGCACTTTGCATTTGTCCTTATTGAATTTCACGCTATTTACCTCTGACCATTTCTCCAGTTTCTCCAGATCATTTTGAATTTTAATCCTATCCTCTAAAGTATTAGACTGTATGCCAAAATTAAGCTCTTTTGCCATGGATAGGGAAACAGGAAATTTGGGGCACCAGCCCCTGCTCTAGCTGTTCCCTGCCCCTGCCCAGCCCCACCCAGGGGTGGCTCTATAAAATAGGCCGCCCTTCCCTGGTCCCGCGGCTCCGGTGGACCTCCCGCAGTCATGCCTGCGGGAGCTCAACCGGAGCCGCGGGAAGAGGGGACCCTCTGCAGTCATGCCTGTGGCAGGTCCGCTCATCCCGGGCTCCGGTGGACCTCCCGCAGGCATGCCTGCGGAAGGTCCGCCGGAGCCAAATGCCGCCCCCCAGGGAAAGGGCCGCCCCACGCGCCTGCTTGGCGCGCTGGGGTCTGGAGCCGGCCCTGGCCCCACCCCCACTCCCCTAAGGGCTGCAGCAGGGCTGGGGCTGCACTCACCAGTGGCGGAAATGCAACGACCTGGCCCCAGCTGCACCGCTAGTGAGTACTGGGGAGCGGTTCCTCCCTGCCCTCCAAGCCAGCCCCACCTCCCCCCCCCCCCCCGTGGAGGCCTAGGGCCAGCCCCTCCCCCCCCGCTCCCTCCCACAGAGGTCTGCCCCCCCGCGGGGGGGGGGGGCGCTGCATAGGGCTCCAGAATAGCTAGGATGGCCCTGAATATATCCACACACATCTGTCTCCAGTCAATATATCCCTGAATCAAATTGGTGTAGTCATTCCTCTTTCATTGCCACTGCAGCTCTACATCAGAGGAGTTAAATTGATGTAGTGGCAACATGGACACCTACTTATAAGTTCTCCCACTGATATCCCACACTGCACTGCTCCATAAAGAACTGATCTGTCTGGTAACCTCTCTGAATGACACTGGCCAGGCAATGCAGGCGATCCTGAAATCCTGCCCATAGGGCATGTCTACACTGCAATCAGAGATGTGACTGAAGTAAGTGCAGACATATCTGAGCTGGCTTGTACAGCCCAGCTGCTACCCTGTCTGCTACGGCTACAGGACTATTGTTATTCAAGCTATGCAGATCAAAGCTAGCTCAGCTATGTCTGTACATGATGCAGTCACACCTCTGATTGTAGTGTAGACATACCCACAATGCACCATATTTATGTGGATGCAGCAGGTTGCTGTGTGGAATGGATACAGGTTGCAACATGCACTGATGCAAATGCAACAGGGTGAATGCATTCAATTGAAACAGTTGTATCAATATAACTAAGCCAGTATAACTTATACCAGCGTGAATTCTAAATATAGACAAGCCCTATGAGGTCCTGATTCTCAGCCATGCTGAGACCTTTTTTACAGTGCTTTGCTGGTGTAAAGGTGCATTTATACCCAAGCTCCTTCACTCTGCAAGAGTGGTGTAAATGTCCCTGAGCATGAATGAGAGTCTAAGCCAAAATGTCTGGCCCCTTACCTTGGGGGAGTCTGCAGATGGACTCTGGTGTACATTCTTTCTGAGCTCCTCTAGCCTCTTTTCATGCATCTCATTCAGTAGTATCTCCTTGCTAGTCTCAGTTTTGGGTAACAGTTTAGACAACTGCCATCTCAGCAGCGGGAAAGAACAAAACTTCCTGATGATAAAGAGTAATAATTGAATAGCTAACAACAAACAGAGCCAGAGCCAGATCCATGGTGGCAGGACACTCGGAGACTCTGTAAAAGACAAACAAGCAGAGAAATCCTGTGAGTACAGAACGGAGAACTCCCCAGAGGTCTTAGGCTGCTTCCAGCTGAGATAAGTCATAGGTCAGGTTATTTGCTGAGGTTCAAATCATCCCTCCCACTGAACAATAAAAATAGGAGGATGGGGGAGAATGGAAAATTGTCAAGATCATTCTGTCAAGGAAAAGTTGAACAAGCCTCTCTTCAATGCCTAATCCTGGGTGGAATTCTCTGGCCTGTGTTATAAAGGTGGTCAGACCAAATGATGACAGTGGTCCCTTCTGGCCTTGGAATCTAGGAATCTATTGAATGAAGTGTTCTGCCTTAAAACCTCCTTGAGATCCATGCAGGTCCCGGGGAGCTGCTGGGGGCACGTCTCTATGGCAATTGTGTGCTTCTGCACCAGTTCCAGGGTCCGTGACACCTTCCTCCTACTCCACAACTTCCCTCTCAGTTACCTCTAGGATACTCCCACCCAGTGAGTCTCACAAGCTAATTCTTGTTTGTGCAAGGAAAATGTCCTGCCTTTCATTTGAGGTTAAATGTTCTATCTCCCCTTGTCCTTCTGCTATGACAAAGGATGATCAGACGTTCTCAAGCTGTCTCTATTCTACTCATTATCTTGTGGAACCATAGAAATGTAGGGCTGGAAGGGACCCCAAGAAGGGCTACTAGGATGAGCCAAGGAATGGAAAACCTGTCTTATGAAAGGAGACTCAGAGAGCTTGGCTTGTTTAGCCTAACCAAAAGAAGGCTGAGGGGGGATATGATTGCTCTTTATAAATATATCAGAGGGATTAATATTAGGGAGGGAGAGGAATTATTTAAGCTTAGTACCAATGTGGACACAAGAACAAATGGATATAAACTGGACACTAGGAAGTTTAGACTTGAAATTAGATGAAGGTTTCTAACCATTAGAGGAGTGAAGTTCTGGAACAGCCTTCCAAGGGGAGCAGTGGGGGCACAAGACATATCTGGCTTCAAGACTAAGCTTGATAAGTTTATGGAGGGGATGGTATGATGGGATAGCCTAATTTTGGCAATTCATTGATCTTTGATTATTAGCAGGTAAGTATGCCCAATGGTCTGATGGGATGTTAGATGGGGTGGGATCTGAGTTACAACAGAGAATTCTTTCCTGGGTGCTGGCTGGTGAGTCTTGCCCACATGCTCAAGGTTTAACTGATCACTATATTTGGGATCGGGAAGGAATTTTCCTCCAGGGCAGATTGGCAGAGGCCCTGGAGGTTTTTCGCCTTCCTCTGCAGCGTGGGACACGGGTCACTTGCTGGAGGATTCTCTGCACCTTGAGGACTTTAAACCATGATTTGAGGACTTCAGTAACTCAGACATAGGTTAGGGGTTTGTTAGAGGAGTGGTTTGGTGAGATTCTGTGGCCTGTATTGTGCAGGAGGTCAGACTAGATGATCATAATGGTCCCTTCTGACATTAAAGTCTATGAGTCTATGAGGTCATCTCGTCCATCCCCCCCGTGCTGAGGCAGGACCAAGTAAACTTAGACCACCCCGACAGGTGTTTGTCCAACCTGTTCTTAAAACTCTCCAAGGATGGGGATTCTGCAGTTTCCCTTGGAAGCCAATTCCATAACTTAACTCTCCTGAGAGTTGAGAGTTTTTTCCCTAAAATCTAATCTAAATCTCCCTTGCTGCAGATTAAGCCCATTGCTTCTTGTTTTACCTCCAGTGGACAAGGAAAACAATTGATCCCATCTTGTTTATAATAAGGCTTCATATATGTAAAAGTTATCATGTTCCCTATGAACCTTCTCTTCTCTAAACATGTCCAGTTCTTTCAACCTTTCCCCATAGGTCCTGTTTTCTAAACAATATTTTTGTTGCTCTCAACTCTTAATTAAATCATTACAATTTTATTAGAGAGACCAAGTGGGTGAGGGAATATCTTTTATTGGAGCAACTTCTGTTGGTGAGTGAGACGAATTTTCAAGCTTACACAAGCTTGTCTTCAGGGCTGGCCTCTGTATAAACTCAGAAGCTTGTCTCTCTCACCAACAGAAGATGCTCCAATAAAAGATATTCCCTCACCACCTGGTCTGTCTAATATCCTAGAACTGACACAGCTACACCACCACTGCATACTACAGTTTTATTCTGCAGTCAAACTCTCTGGAGTTTGTGGGAGGCTCATAAGAAGGCACCTAAAACAGAAGAGTCTTGGGGAAAAAGTAGACCAACAGTTCTGGACTGAACTGGCCAATCAAAATTGGCAATGCAAAAAAACCCAAAGAGAAAAGAACAAACAAATACTGAAAGAATGCCAAACAAACATACAGCACATCAGGTAACCAGCCCTTGCAACAACCATTGAGTGAAAAAAACCCAAGCCACGATAAAGAACAAAAAAGCTAAATTTTTCACCAAAAATGTCCAATAAAAAACTTTGGGGGGAGGGGACAGAAGTTTTTGGTGGGATATGGCTTTGTGAACAGTTCTGATTTTGAAAAGAGACCATTTCCCTGTGGAAATTAACTCTCTAGATAGATACTAAAAGTGGGTATGACTCATTTAAAGTGTCCCTACTACCCAACTCAGGCTGGTACTACACCATCTGTGAGGAAACATACCCTCCACAATAACTTGCATCTGCGTAGTAAACCTCCCCAGTTGGGGTTTGACATGGCAAGTGTAGAATCCCCCATCAGCCAAGCGAATGCCTCTCAGTCTGAGAGATGCATTTCCCTTTGAGAACGCATCTGGATACAGCTGTGTCCGACCCCTGTAAGCCTCATCTTGTATCTCCAGTTGGTCCATCCCATTGTAGTAACTATGAACCAGGAGATCTGGTCCCTTGGCTTCTTTCTTCTGCCACGTGATGGTCAATAGCTGGAGGTTTGAACCAGGTTCAAAAGAGCAGTTCAGGGTGATGTTCTCACCATACTGAGTTATGATGGGCAACTTTGTTGTAGAACCTTAAATAGAAAGAAGATTTATTCATCCCA
Source organism: Mauremys mutica (assembly GCF_020497125.1). NCBI lineage: Eukaryota > Metazoa > Chordata > Testudines > Geoemydidae > Mauremys > Mauremys mutica. The sequence goes on from NC_059088.1 coordinate 9,543,818, forward strand.
GCTCAATTTGAGTTTTGCAAAAAACTACTAACAACATATACATGGAAATGACATCCATTGGCTGGGGCCAAAATAGGCAGGGTTGGTAACCTTTCCCTGGTATCTACCATCTAGCCCAGGGGTAGGCAACCTATGGCACGGGTGCCAAAGGCGGCACGCGAGCTGATTTTCAGTGGCACTCACACTGCCTGGGTCCTGGCTACCAGTCCGGTGGGCTGTGCATTTTAACTTAATTTTAAATGAAGCTTCTTAAACATTTTTAAAACCTTATTTACTTTACATACACCAATAGTTTAGTTATATATTATAGACTTATACACAGAGACCTTCTAAAAACATTCAAATGTATAACTGGCACGTGAAACCTTAAATTAGAGCAAATAAATGAAGACTCGGCCCACCACTTCTGAAAAGTTGCCGAACCCTGATCTAGTCCCTAGTATGGAACAATATCTCTCAGAAGTGGGAACTATCTCTGTTTATCTCAAGGGCTGTTGACTTTGTGTCAACATTGTTAACTATTTTGCTGCTGATCAAAGCACACAATAAAGGAGAGGGACAATAATACTATGAAGATCTCAGTGTTGGAAAGTCTTGCAATTTTTATCATGAGTTTTGCGAAGTTTGGTATTTTTCTGAAGGTCCCAGCTCCTGAAATCCTGTTTACACAAGAAACTCAGTTTTCATTTAAAAAAAAACCAGTAAGTTTCTAGCTATTAGAGCTGCAGAAAAACATTTGAAAAGTGAAGCGAGTGCAACCTAAATACTCTGAAATTAGAAAGAAAAGGAAAAGAACCCAGAATTTCCCTTTTTATTTTTAAATTGCCTGCTTTTGGGGGGCTGATTCATGCATGAGGCTAAATAGCATCTTAAAGACAGAGCCATCTCCAGCGTGGTGTTCAAAGGAGCCACTCTGCAGTTGCAGCTTACTATGGCTAGAGAGGTTGGCAGAGAAGATGCAGTTACAGAAGAGTGTGGCAGTTTGTTTGCTTTCTGCAGCACTGACAGGGATTTACACTGTGACTTTGCAAAGAGGAGAATTATGCAGCCATTTGTGCAGCCCTGTAACCACACTGGATATGGAGCTTTGATGGTATTCGTCTACAGAGGAGAATGGAAGCACAGCAGATACCAAGAAAATGCACAGGAAGAAGAGTCGTACTCAGCACTGTGAGGAGTGTTGTTTCAGACCATTCACCCAGCTCAGAAGTGACACTACAGATGTAGGCTCCCTCATCCTGGATGTGGATACCCCTGAGTTTCAGGGAGGCATTTCCCTTGGCAAATCCCTCTGGATACAGCTCTGTCCGGCCCCTGTAAACCTTGTCCTGTCCTTGTAGCTGGTCCATCTCTGCATAGTAGCTGTGAACCAGGAGATCCACCCCCTCAGCATTTTGCATCTTCCAGGTGATGTTCAATCGATGGAGTTTTATCCCATGTATATGGGGGAAGGTGCATTCCAAGATGACATCTTCTGCACACTGAGCTGTGACAGGTGACTGAGCTCCGGTGACCCCTTAAAAAGAAGCAAACATCAGTGTGAGAGCCTGTCAAGGCTGTTTCCCCACTCTGACACTTTGAGTTCAGAAGGTGGGGGCCCGCAAAAGACCTTAAAAGTACTTGCCACTGACTAAAGGCTTTCATTAAAGCTCCAAGGTTACAGACTCCCTGGCCTTGGATGGATATTGCTGCCACCAGCCAAATGCAAAAACCTCTTTGAGAACTAAGGAAGGCGCATTTGGAAATTCCTTCCTGTGAGGTGCCCCCAAGTTCTTTTAAGCCTCCCGCTGGAGAGAACCTGAAAAAAAAATCCAGCTGCTGCTATGAGCTGAAAAAGGAACTTTAATTTCTTAATTCTTCTTCGTAGCTGGCTGTGCAGTCTTAGACACGCGCAGGGGCGGCTCCAGGCCCCAGCACGCCAAGTGCATGCTTGGGGCGGCATGCCGCGGGGGGCGCTCTGCCGGTCGCCGGGAGGGTGGCAGGCAGCTCTGGTGGACCTCCTGCAGGCGTGCCTGCGGAGGGTCCGTTGGTCCCGCGGCTTCAGTGGAGCATCCGCAGGCGTCCCTGCGGGAGGTCCACCGGAGCCGCGGGATCGGCGACCGGCAGACCTGCAGACCGGCAGACCTGTGGTGTGCCGCTCTGCTTGGGGCGGCAAAATGGCTAGAGCCACCCCTGGACACATGCACACAGAACCTCCACCTTCTAGGACACAGGAATCAGGTCATGTTCTTAAAAGAATGATTTTTATTAAGCAAAAAGAAAACAGATCTGGCAAAACATTGCTTAATAAAATAATTGGAGACATACCTATATCCTAGAACTGGAAGGAACCTTAGAAGGTGATTGAGTCCAGCCCCCTGCTTCACTAGCAGGACTAAGTACTGATTTTTGCTCCAGATCCCTAAGTAGCCCCCTCAAGGATTGAACTCACAACCCTGGGTTTAGCAGGCCAATGCTCAAACCACTGAGCTATCCCTCCCCCTGCTTGCTTGTCAGCTGTTATAGAACAACTAAAGAAGAAGGTTTAAAAAACACAAAGTTGCTTCCCAGGAATTCAGCTTGAAAAGTTACAGAACAGGGGGGAAGTTACATGCAGGGCCGACGAGAGTGGGGGGGGAAGCCGCTGCAAATTACCAGGGCCTGGCGGTCCGGAAGGGGGCCCGGGACCCGGCTCCTGCCCCCACCCCCTTGTCATCCCCATTTAGCCAGTCTGCCCTTGTTGGGGGGCCCCCAAAATTTTTTTTCACCAGGGCCCGAACCCGCTCTTGGCGGCCCTGGTTACATGTGCTCAGCACAGAGAATCCAGCAAACCCAGAATAAAGAAATAAACCTGATCGTGTCTAACTAAACATTCCCTGTTCTACTCACATATCTGTAATTCAAGATTTAGTCCTTTCTTAGGCATGGATTTCGCTGGATTCCCCATGCCTGGCCTTTGGGCTTATTTCATGCCCTTTCAGCAATTCTGCCTCCCAAACACAGGAAAAGATAGGGCTGCTGCTTCCAATTCAAAATCCCATGCTTTGTTTTCATTGGCTCTCCTGGTCTCCTGCCAACTCACCTCCTGTTTCCCTAAGTATTCCTGGGAACCTGGGACTCTCTAGGACTCACTGTCTAAGGTTTTAACCCTTACAGCCAAGGCAATTTAGAAGTTAGGCCTAAAGAATTAACGACTGACAAAGATTCTTGCTAACTGAATGGCTGGAACATCCAGTAAATGGTGACTCCCTCCCCCATTCACCAGAGCCTTTCAACTTGTATCCACATTTCCACTCCCGCCCCATTGCATTGACCAGCTGAAAAACCTGACACTGGAGGACATGCACATCTGTAAAAGATGCACCCCATTCCTAGAGACACACAGCCAGGGGCGGCTCTAGGCATTTTGCCGCCCCAAGCACGGCAGGCAGGCTGCCTTCGGTGGCTTGCCTGTGGAGGGTCCGCCAAAGCCGCGGGACCAGCTGACCCTCTGCAGGCATGCAACCAGCAGAGCACCCCCAGTGGCTTGTTGCCCCAAGCACACGCTTGGCGTGCTGGGGCCTGGAGCCGTCCGTGCACACAGCCAGTGCAGAGTTACTATTTAATGCGGGCCCTACTTACAGGATGGGGGATTCTCTCCTGGGAAGCAGTAACTAAAAAAGATTTAGAGGGGTAGTGTGCTAGTCTGGATCTGTAAAAAGCAACAAAGAGTCCTGTGGCACCTTTAAGACACACATGCATCTAACAAAGTGGGTATTCACCCACGAAAGCTCATGCTCCAATACGTCTGTTAGTCTATAAGGTGCCACAGGACAAGATTTGGGGATCACAGTAGGGGTCACTTGCTGGAGGATTCTCTGCAGCTTGAAGTCTTCAAACCACAATTTGAGGACTTCAATAACTCAGACATAGGTTAGGGGTTTGTTACGGGAGTGGGTGGGTGAGATTCTGTGGCCTGCGTTGTGCAGGAGGTCAGACTAGATGATCATAATGGTCCCTTCTGACCTTAAAGTCTATGAGTCTATGAGTCTAATTAGCTGAATATGAGTAGGGTTACCATTTGTCCGGATTCCCCCGGACATGTCTGGTTTTTTGAGTTAAAAATAGTGTCGGGGGGAATTTATAAACATCCGGACTTCCCCCCCCACGCAGAGCACGGCAGGGCTGACAGCGCAGCCGGCCTCATCGAGTCACTCACATGGGGCTCCCTCCGGCAGCCAGAGCCCCTCCTCCACTTCCCCTTCCTCTCCCCTGCAGTCGCCCAGCAGCTGTACAGCTCCTCCCCTCCCATTCTCTTCCCGCCCTGCCCCACATTCTCAGATCCCCGGCCGACTGCCCAGCTCCACCGCTTTGCGGCACTCTGAGGGCCGGGGACCGGGCTGTGCACTCTGCTGGGGAATGCAGCACTCCACGCAGAGCCGGACATGCTGTTCTGAGCGGCACGGGAAGGGGGCCAGGGGGTTGGAGAAGGGGCAGGGAGGTTCTGGGGGGGCTGTCAGGGGACAGGGAGTGGGAGGAGTGGATGGGGCATGGGTTCAGAGGGGGGTGTCTGTGGGAGACGGGGAGCGGTTGGATGGGGCCTTGGAGTCCCAGGGGTCTGTCAGGGGGTGGGGATGTGGATCAGGGTCAGGGCAGTCAGGGGACAGGTAGGGTCCTAGTGGGGCAGTTAGGGGCAGGGGTCCCAGGATGGGGCAGTCAGGGGACAAGGAGCGGGGGGAGGGTTGGGGGCGGGAAGTGGGAGGGAGTGGATGGGGGTGGGGTGGGGCTAGGGCGGAGCTCCCCCATCCTCTTTTTTGATTGTTGAAATATGATCATTCTAAATATGAGCTCCCAGTGCAAGGCTATGGCCAAAAGCTATGGCCCTGCAGCCCCCAAAGATACTGTGGGGTTTGCTCATCAAGTGGGTTACTGCCAGTATAATTGTAACGTGAAAGTGGGATAGGGACGTGTTAAACTTGGGGCACATAATGGGGGGCAGCTGACAGTGCTGCTTAACCCAGCCTATCGAGACCGGGGTGCATAAGGGTACCAGCTTGAACGTGCTGCTTAACCCAGCCCATTGAGAACAGGGACATATGAGGGGATCAGCTGGAGAGTGCGGATTGACCTGGTCCGCTCAGACTTGCTCTGCTGGTGTGTGTGTGTGTGCGTGTGTGTGTGCGTTTGTGCGTGCGTGTGTGCGTGCATCTAGTTCTAGGGCTGGAGGAACCCAGCCCTGGGGAACCTAGGTCCTGCAGGAGAGCTCCATTGGGAGGTGACTTGCAGAAGGAAGGAGTAGCGCTCCATATGAACACACAAGTGACATAAGCAGCACATTAAGAGAATTACAGAACCCCACACACACACACAAGAGTAACCCTAATTGGATTGTTCTCTATAAATACATCAGAGGGATAAATACCACGGAGGGAGAGGAGTTATTTAAATTAAGCATTAATGTGGACCTCAAAACAAATACATATAAATTGGTCATCAACAAGTTTAGGCTTGAAATTAGTTGAAGGTTTCTAACCATCAGAGGAGTGAAGTTCTGGAGCAACCTCCCAAGGGGAACAGTGGGGACAAAAAGCCTAACTGGCTTCATGCCTGAGCATGATAAGTTTATGGCCGGGATGGTACGACAGGACTGCCTACCATGGCATGTGGCCCATCGGTGACTGCCTGTAGCAAAAATCCCCAACGGCTGGAGATGGGACACTAGGTGGGGAGGGCTCTGAGTTATGACAGAGAATTCCTTCCCACCGTGTCTGGCTGGTGGATCTTGCCCACATACTCAGGGTCTAATTGATTGCCATATTTGGAGTCAGGAAGGGATTTTCCTCAAAGTCAGATTGGCAGAGACCTTGGGAGTGTGGGGGGGGAATAGCCTTCCTCTGCAGCATGGGGCACGGGGTCACTTCCAGGTTTAAACTAGTGTAAATGGTGGATTCTCTGTAACTCAAAATCTTTAAACCATGATTCGAGAACTTCAGTAACTCAGCCAGAGGTTAGGGGTCTGATACAGGAGTGGGTGGGCGAGGTTCTGTGGCCTGCGTTGTGCAGGAGGCCAGACTAGATCATCACAATGGTAATAGGTAATATAACAATCTCCTAGAACTGGAAGGGACCTTGAAAGATCATCAAGTCCAGCCCCTTGCCTTCACTAGCAGGACTAATTTTTGCCCCAGATCCCTAAGTGGCCTCCTCAAGGATTGAACTCACAACCCTGGGTTTAGCAGGCCAATGCTCAAACCACTGAGCTATCCCTCCCCCAATGGGCTCTTCTGACTTCAGTCAGAGTATCTGAGTAAGAATATACATTACAATTTTAAATCTAACCAGTGTCCAATTAGTGACTTGTCACAAGATGTCAGAACATATTAGTATTAGAGCTGAGTGGGACTAATATTTAATTTTTTTCTTAACATAGAAATTAGATACAGTGCTCCTGTCAGATATTTCTAAGTTATTTGCAAAAACACTAGAGTTTTCACTTGCCTAAGTGACCCCTGGAATCACGGTTTAAGTTGACCCCCCACATCTGAAATCAAGCCCCTGTGAAGGCACAGAATTCCGGTGCCTCTCACCCCCATGCTGCCTGCACAGCCCCACTGGCCTGACTGAAGTAGCCCCCCACTCCCAATATAGAAGTCACAATATCATCCCATTTCTATTATTGCAGTTTACAAGGTCATCCAGATCTTCTTGTATGGTCCTCCAGTCCTCCTCAGTATTGGCAATATCTCCCCACTTTGTGTCATCTGCAAATTTCATGAGCACACTCCCACTTTCTGTGCCAAGGTCAGTAATAAAAATGTTAAACAAGGTCTCAAGGTCCCAAGACAGATCCCTGAAGAACTCCACTAGTAACCTCCCTCCAGCCTGACAGTCTTGCCTTCAACCAGTTCCTTATCCACCCTTCAGTTCTCTCCATTAATCCCGATCTTCTCCAATGTAACTAATAATTCCTCATGTGGAACTGTATCAAATGCCTTCCTGACATTCAGGTAGATTAGATCTACTGCATTTCCTTTGTCTAAAAAAACCCAGGCCTTTTCTCAAAGAAAGGTATTCGCAGTGATGGGTTTACAATAGCACCAGTGGCGCCATGGAGCCGGGCCCATGCTCAGAAGGGGCCCAGCCTGCTCTGCCTGCACTGTGCCCTGAGACCCTGCCAGCCCGCTGGCTCCCTACCTCCCACCCCGCCCACCACTTGCTCCTCTTGGCCTGCTCACCAGCCGAGGGCTCCTCTCCACCCGCCAGCTTCTCTCTGCCCCTTGGCCGGACCCCAGGGCACCTCCGGCTCCAGGCAGTCTCTGCTTCCCACCACCTGTGGGCCCCACCTGGCTCCCCAGAGCTGAGTTGCCTGGGACTGGGGCAAAAGCCGGCCAGTCTCAGCCAGTTGCAGATGGGGGAGGGAGGACAGTGGGGGGGCTTGGCTGGGCCCCTCCAGGCAAATGGGTCCTGAGGGAGCCCGGGTGGAGCAGGCCCTGGCCTGGCTGATCGCGGCACTCCCGAGGGGCCGGAGCAATTCCCTGCCCCGGGACTAGCCCTGGCTGCGCTGCCGGCTCAGCCCATCGGACACAGTCACCTCCCAGCAGGGCCGGTGAGAGCGGCCAGGAGGCAGCGGGTGGGATTGTGGGAGGTGCTGAGCTGTGAGGTGACGGGGAAGATCTGTGTGTGTTGGGCACTAGGGAATGGAGCTTCTGTGCGGGGTGCTGGGCAGTTGTGTTGTGCAGGGTGCTGTGCATTTGTGGCAGGGTCTGAGGAGGTGCTGGGGATAGTAGACCCAGGGAATTGGAGGGCTGTTCTGGTGTTGGGCGGGGGGGGGGGCTGTGTGGCATGGCATGGGCCCACCCCCGAGGGGAAGGGACATGCTGGCAGCACAAGGCCGGGCAGGCCACTCTACGTCTGGTGACACCCGGTTTGTAAATAGTGCCCTGCACTGGGCTGGGCGGAGTGGGATCGCCCCTGCCCTGCCCCATTGCCTCTGGCCGGCCCCTTGCTCTGGGGACTGACCTCCCTGCCCTATGCTCCCATGGGGGCCCAGAAATATGTGTGGGGCCGGGCCCACAAAAGGTTAATCCAGCCTTGGGTATTAGTAACTTTGTTACACTTCTTGAATACAACAATTGTAGAAAAATCTGCAATTACTTTCTATCATTTAGGCTAAGTCTACACTGGGAAGTACAAAGCACTGCCATGGGAACGCTCCCGTGGCAGCGCTTTCATGTGGCAGTGTGCTTGGGCACGGGCACTGGGAGCCTGCATTGTGGGACAGCTGCTGGAGAACTGTTAGAGTTGACATAGATCACGCACTATCTACACTTGCACTGTGTTAACCACACTATGTCGACATCTGCACAACCAGGTCAATACAAGGTGGCTTAGTGTAGACCAAGCCTACAGGAATACCAATACCAGTATAAAGCACAGTTACACTGGTATAAGATGTAATGAGTGTAAACAACCAACTAGTCTGAAGATGGAATTTGATAAATTTACAAATGGGATTTTATGACAAACCTGCTATAGCAGGGATTGGACATGAGGACCTGTCCAGTGCTGTGTTCCTATAACTGTGTCCCCATGACAGGATTCTACTGCTTTCACTGGAGCAATTTCAAACCGAGCTAGCTGAAGCAGTATAAAACTCTGTGTCAGCCCTTGGTGTAACTGGGAATCAGGCCCTGGCAATGAGCTGAATAATTTTTTTAACTGTGTTAATGTGGCAGTTTCAGCAGTGAAAGGATTGAGTGGACCACAGAGACTGATCTCAGGTTCTCTCTGCACTGGGTGCCTACAGGATAGGGAGAAGAAGAACATCACCATGTGATATGTGGGGCAGGCTGGGGGTGGGTGGGAATTCTCCCTGCTGCCTTCCCCAGGCACCTTCCCCAGTGCTAAATTCACTAGGGAAGTGGGCAATTAAAGTAACACCACATTGCTCAAAAGAAGCAGGAGAGTGAAGCAGGAACAGGAAGTACCTACCATAGAGAGTCCACAGAGCCACCAAGTGCAGCGACCAGCCAGGGCTCATTCCCACCCTGCTTCTCACCATTTTGCAGCTGCAAGCGAAGGAGAGAAAATGCTCCGATTAGCTGCGTTCCAGACACCAGCCCCTGGGAACCACATTCACACTGGCCCTGCAGCCCCGGGATCCCTGCAGCCCCACTCACCCCGGCGCAAACCGGGAGTCACTCCGCTGAAGGCCGCTTAAATGGGCCTGATTCTCAGTGACGTCCTGGCTCCTCCACCAGGGTCATGCAGTGAGCAGAGAGTTGTAAAGGGGACTCAGTGTGAATGAGAGGCAGGATGAACAGCTTTACACCAGGATAGGAATGGGGGGAGTTGTTTGGGGGTCGGAGCGGGGGCTGCTGCCATCTCCCCTGGGGACACACGGCCAAGGGGGTGAGGGGTACGGGCCAGCACTGGTCGCAGGAGGCAAATAGTACGCGAAAGCCTGATCCCTGACTGCAGCCTCGTGGTGGGGCAGGGGGAACAGGCAGGGTTGGGCTGGGGCTGGTGATGGGGCCTCAGAAAAAGGGTATTGATCATCCAGGCCCATGTGCGTGAACAGCCCCAGCCCCACAGCACTGGGCGAGCTCGTCCCTGTGACTCATCACAGCCCCAGGCCCTCTCCCACCCTGGCCCCAGACAGCAACACGCCCCAGCCCCTCTCCTACCCAACCCCCTAGAGAGCAACAGCCCCCACCATCCCCTCACAGACAGCAACACCCCCATAGCCCCTTCTTCCACGGAGACTGCGCCCGCATGCCAGACAGCCTGTGCCCGACCCTGGCCTTCAGTGCAGCCCCAGGGACCTCTCCACTCGCCCGGCCAGGCAGAGCCAGCACAGGGAAAGCAGACGGAGCCGCGCTCTCAGGCTGGAGTCCGTGGGGGGCCCTGACCAGCAGGGACCAGGACTCACGGGGGATCTTTCCACTCCCCTCCCAAACCTGGCCCTTGAGTGGGGCCCCGTCTGCTTTCCCAGCGCAGCACTGAAGGGGCAGGGTCGGGTAGGGGTGGGGGTAGGAAAGACGCATCCAGGAATACTGGCCTCCTGCTGCTGGAATCCGGGATAAAAAGCATCTCTTGCTGACTGAGAGTGGGACAGGCCATTTTCTATTTAAATAAGGGACGTCCCTTGTAATACAGGACTGTTGGCAACACTAATGGGGTCAGATCCCCAACTGGGGTCAATCAGCCATAGCACCATTGGACTTAATGTGATTATGCCAATTTACACCTAACCCTTAAGGGGGGGGAGGTTTCTATAGACATTACACCAAAAGCTCTAGAATCGAATAGAAACTCAGTGCCTGGTTCTCATTTACACTAACGCCCCTTTAAAACTGTTTGGCAGCGTAAAGGGACATTAACGTCAGTGAAAAAAAAACATTTGCTCGCACGTTCAGTTCCTTGTACACTGCTACAACAGAGCAATAGGATTTCAGCGTAAGTGAAATCACATCCCCAGATAATTTCTGCAGGTTTTTTTAAACCACCCTATAAACATCATGAGTAGTCTAATTCCAGGACCACTCATGATAAATCCCCTTGGGGAAGCTAGCGGGGCCTGCATCCAGAGGAGGTTCTGGTTCGTGTTGGTAGCTCACAGGAAGCAGAAGAAGTGTGTTTGGCAAAAGCACAAGGACCAAATCCTGCTCCCACTCTGGTGCAAATCAGGAGTAAGGTGGGGGAGGGCACTGCAGCAGTGGGCCACTCTAGATGTGAAATACTGGTTTGGCCCAGGAGAGGTTATCTCGTGCCCCTCAGGAAGGCCTATTGAATCAAATGCGCCATTGTGGGACATCATAGATCAATGGTTCTCAACCAGGGGTATGTGTCTTCCAGGGGGTGCATCAACTCATCTAGCTATTTGCCTAGTTTTAAAACAGGCTACATGAAAAGCACTAGCAAAGTCAGTACAAGCTAAAATTTCATACAGACAATGACTTGTTTATACTGCTCTATGTACTGTGATAAAGCTCTGTCCTTGTCTCCGTGGGTCCCATGTTTCCTGGCAGATTTCACTAGCCTCAGAGGCTCACTGTGACCCCCCACGTAGCCCTTCTCTCTCTAGAGGTGTTAGGCCTGAATAGAGATGTAGCACAAAACCAGTTATGCCAACCTGACCAAAGTCAGGCTAACAAGGGCTTCTGGGTAATCCCAGAGTGGAAAATACTGAGAAGCAGCATGTTTCACAAAGTTCAATTGCTGTTCCCTCCAGCAACTACAGAGTTAACTCTTCACTCTCCTTTAATTCACTTGCTTGTCTGCTAACAGCCACTTTTTAATTCAGATCACCATTCCAAATATCCTCCTGAGTATTTGAAATCGCCATGCTTATACTTACTTACTCCTTTCTTCCATTGCACCCTCAAAAGTTTCCAACCTGTTTGTCTGTTGCATGCCCGCCTGGGCCCGATCCTGCTTTTCTTGCTGAACCATCCCTTCCATGGGCACCAACGTGTTCCACTACCAGTTTAGCTAGGAGGGTGGGCTTCTCAACTAGCCCCCACCTTTCTGGTCTTTTCCCTAAAACATTTTTACTCACAAGACTACCCGAGTCCTCCCTTGTGAGGCTTGCCACCTGGGCAAAACGCATGGCCCACTGGCGTTTAACTATTTAATGTCCTCTTGTAGCAAACACACTGCTGTTACGACATATGCTGAGCACAAATGGTTAAATTTTAACAAGTCCCTGAAGGACTGGTACTTGCTTAGCCAGGGCTTCCTTTTCTAACTGGAAGTCCTGTCTCAAGGCCAGCAACTTGCCCTGGCACAGGTTTGAGTTGCTGCCTGGTTCATGATCTATGCTCTTAATTGCTCAATTCTAGTTATCAAGTACACATTTTTTTCCTTTTCTTCAACTACTCTATTGCCCAGTCCTGCTACGACTGGGGGTAGATCCACCTGCCACCCTTCCCGGCCAATGCACCAAAAGATGTCAGGGACTCGAACCCCGACAGCGAAGTTCGTTGTCTGACCACAGAGAGACAGGCAACACCAGCAAGGTCCGATCAAAAGCACTTTATTGACAAGTGCACGCATCAATAGAGAGCAGCTCGTCTCCAAAGAGAATCAGCCCCCCTTTACAACTTAGTGTTAGCCTATATAGACAGTTTTATTACATCATAGATCATTCACTTGAGCAACCCACCCCCCTTTGTCTAACAACTAGAAATTAGACACCTTTTAATATATACGCATGCCTAATCCCTATGTCTACAACATTAGATTGTTAATAATATCTTAACAAGCACCAAAAGTTAGGAATGTAGGGGAGTAAAAAAACAAACCGAAAACCAAACCAGGGAGTAACAATAAGAGCGCTGGGAGTTTCTTATCAGTTCTTCAAACACTGTTCCTAACACAGCACAGCTGGTACTATGCCAGGAATGCAGCCCCCTCACTTATCTCACTTTTTCCCAGGGCTTTGTGAAAAGCTGCTTCTCAGTATTTTCCACTCTGGGATTACCCAGAAGCCCTTGTTAGCCTGACTTTGGTCAGGTTGGCATAACTGGTTTTGTGCTACATCTCTATTCAGGCCTAACAGAGGCAAGGGTCACAGTCTACTAAGCCCTTTTCATCAGCAGCCAGCGAGGGAGGTGAGGAGAAACAGCCCTCCCTCACAGTCTCTGTTGTCTCCCAATATCAGAGGGGTGGGGGGAGCCCAGGCCCACCCTCTACTCCAGGCTCCAGCCCAGGGACCCTAATAATAGCTGATTTTTTGGAAATAGGATGTGTATAATTCCCTGGGCCACTTCACCACAGCAGCCCCCACTCAATATCTCCTTCACCATTACCTCAGGGCCTCCTTCCTTGCACCTGATACAGATTTCCTCCCCCACCCCACCCCACCCCACCCCACCCCTCCTCCTCCTATAGCTCCTGACACCCCCACCTCACTGACTAACTGGGAGGCTTTTAACTAGTTCCAGCCAGCCCTTGATTGGCTTCAGGTGTCCCAATCAATGTAGCTGTCTCCACTGCTTTCCAGAAGGATCTTAATTGGCCCCAGGTGTCTTGATTAACCTGGAGCAACTGCCATTGGTTACCATGGTACCAGGGATTTGTTTAGCCTGGGGCTAACATACCTGTTCCTCAGTACTTTACTGTAGCCATCTGGCCTTGCCCCATCACAGTACCATACACTAAATATAAGTATAATATTTATATCCCAGTTGATTTATTTTATAATTATATGGTAAAGGAGACAGTCAGCAATTATTCAGTAACAGTGTGCTGTGACATGTGTGTATGTTTATGCCTGAGATTGTGAGCAAGTAGATTTTAAGTGAGGTGAAACTTGGGGGCACACAAAACAAATCAGACTTTCCGGTAGTCTGGAAAGCTTGAGAGCCACTGGCCAGTGTTAGGATATAGATATTCAAGCCTGTCTGACCTATACTTTAAGAATTTAGGTGCATTCTTATCTCTTATCTAGTTATAGAGGTAGAAAAGAAAGAATCAAAATCATTGTCTATTTGTGTAAGGGCCTTCTCTTACTGTGACAGTCTGAGGCCCTGTTTAGTCATATTGAAATCAGGCAATCTGGGGCTGTTAGGAAGGGGATCCGATCTATCACCTCCAGAGAAAGGGAAGAGCCTAAAACATGTAAAAGGAAATTTAGTTTGATAGTTTTCTGTCTGGCAAGAACTCACTTATCAATAGACACAGCTGGAGAACACACTGAGTGTGGGGCGGGAGAGGGGGGGAGAGAGAGAGAGAGACACTGTGTGTGGGGGGAGAGGGAGAGACAGAGACACACACCGTGTGTAAGTGTGTGCGTGTGAGAGAGAGACGAGCATTGCCCCTTTAAATACACTGACCCCACTCTAAGTACATTGCCTTTTTAAGTAGATCAGCAACATGAGACAACAGCTGCTGCCAGCAAACTCCCTCCCTCCTGAGCCCTGTCGTGTCCCCGCCTGCTCTGTGGAGATGGGGTAAGCAGGGGGCAGCAGCAGGGAGGGAGCAGGGGGACACCCTGACATTAGCCCCCCAGGCAGCTCCCAGGCAGACGGCAGGAGCAGCACATGGCAGTGGGGGGTGGGACACCTGAACTGCTGGCAGGCGGTAGCCTGCTGGGTGGCTGCTGCACGGGGACCCTGGGGGAGCTGATGGGAGGGCTGCCGGCCCACCCAGGTTCCAAGCCCCCACCACTAGCTCCAACAGCTGCTCTTCCTGCAAGCAGGGGACAAAGCAGGCGGCTGCCAAACGACGTTATAACGGAGCATTGCGCAACTTTAAACGAGCCTGTTCCCGAACTGACCAGTGAGGTAACGACGACACCTCGTTAACCGGGACACCGTTCAGTGCGGAGTTACTGTAATAACGCACGGCACTGAGCCCCATGGGGCCTGGGGCCAGGACTGGGGTTCGTGTGTGTTACCGTGATACACCTAATAAACAGCAATCAGAATGGACAGCACCGAGCAAAGTGGGGGCTTGGGTTGTGACTGCGCTCCTGGGCACTGAAGTCGTTATCACCAGCATCCTGACTAACAGATAAGATGCAGGCGAGCGGAGCTGGAATACTTACAGCAGAGAGTCCACAGCACAATCGAGTGAAGTGAGCGAACGAGACTGACTCTCGTCATGGCGAAGGCAGGACGGTCTCTGAAGGGCTGGCTCCTGCCCCAGGGGATCTGCTGAACGTCAGGAATGGAGGCACAGGGCGCGATTCCCCTCGGGCTCACCCCGGTAGCGCTCAGGCGTAACGCCGGGCCGGTTCCGATCTCTCATCTCCTATGTCATTTACTAGCCAGGAAAGCAAAGGGGTGAGAAGTATTTGGCAGGTGCTGTGGAAACGCCTTTAACAAATGCAGACCTGGTTTCTCACTGATGCTCACACCCCTTTCCCTGGGTGTAAATTACATTGAATGCAATTCCGTAGCAGGAATCCAGTTCTCTCTGACGTCCCAAGGGAAACCGAAATGAAGCACCAGCCCTCTAGAGCAGTGGCTCTCACCCTTCCCAGACTACTATACTCCTTTCAGCAGGGGTTCTCAAATTGGGGTCAGGATGCCTCAGGGGGTTGCATGGGGGGTCATGAGCTGTCAGCCTCCACCCCAAATCCTGCTTTGCCTCCAGCATTTATAATGTGTTTAAAAAGTGTTTTTAATTTACAAGGGGAGGAGGGGTCGCACTCAGAGGTTCGTTATGTAAAGGGGTCACTAGTACAAAAATTTGAGAACCTCTGCCTTCCAGGAGTCTGATTTGTCTTGTGTACCCCCAAGTTTCACCTCACTTAAGAACAACTTGCTCACAAAATCAGACGTAAAAATACAAAAGTGTCACAGCTGTACTGTTACTGACAAATTGCTTCCTTTCTTGTAGTTATAATTTATAATTATAAAATAAATCAATTGGGACATAAATATTGTACTTACTTTTCAGTGGACAGTATATAGAGCAGTGTAAACAAGTCACGGTCTGCATCAAATTTTAGTTTGTACTGACTTTAACAGGGCTTTTTATGTAGCCTGTTGTAAAACTAGGCAAATATCTAGCTGAGTTGATGTACCCACTGTGAGGTCTCTATGTCCCCCCAGGGGACATGTACCCCTGGTTAAGAACCACTGGTCTAGAGAAAAGGGATTGTTTTCTATTACTAATAGAAAATGGGGGAGGGGTGTTTCTGTGCTGGGAACTGAGGGCTTGTGCCTCTCCCAGAGAACGTGTCTTCCCGGTCAGACCGGAGACCCTCCCCCATGGCCACATGCTGCCCGGGGTCCTGAAAAGGGTGGACTCACCCTGGCTAACTCGATGGCCCGTGTGGAGCGTTAACAGCAGAGCCCAACTCTGTGCCATTATTCATCGGTATGTGGCGTTCAGGACACCTAAAATGGCTGCTAGTCAGGAACTGCTACAGTGCCTCTCTGGCCTTCAAACAACCAGCTGCCGCAAAAACAAGACCCAAAGCCAAGAAAGGCCACTTGCCGGCTTCCCTCCCAGGAGCCCCAGGTGTCCCAACTCTGCAAAGAGCTCACAGAATCATATGTGTTCGGTTTCCATCATTCTTGTGGCCTCTCTCCCACTGAGCAGGGTGAATAATCTGGAAAGTGAAAGCAACTGGCAGGGTTTTTTTCCTGTTTGTCTTTGAAAGCAGCGAGCAAACAGCTCAGTTCCAGCACTGCCGGCTCCCCAGCCAATGAGCCGGGACGTCGACCCCAACCAAGAATCCTGAACATCACAGACGGTGGGAGATTAGGGGCAGGTCTGCGCTAGAAATGGACATCGGCACAACTGCACCCCTGTAGCACATCTGGGGAGACCCTCTAAACCAACGGGAGAGGCGGTAGTTATGTTGGTGGGAGACTCTGCCCACACAGAGCTGTTTACACTTGGGGGAGAGGGGAGGTTTCACAACTCCCCCTCCCAAGTGGCGCAGTAAGTGTGTAGTGTAGACATGTCCTAAGATCTGATGGTGACACCACAAAATTTCCAGGGAGGATGCTCTTTCACTCTTGCCAAAGGGTTTATGCGTGTCCTACAAGGGTCCCATGCAGAGAGCTGTGTTAGCATGACACGAACTGGTCAGGTCTCAAGCTAAGTGAGCTTGCAAGTGTGTTTGGCTAGGAGAGCTCCCAAAAAAACCAGAGAGAGCTGCAGGAAACAGAATTAGTGACCCAGTACTAAGGGGCACTCTCCCCTGGCAGTCAGGGCTGGCCTCAAAGCCCCAGGCGGTGCTAGGGGTCACCGATCTCCTTTCTGTGGTGTTTCCAGAGAATCATGGCCATGTCGGGCTGGATGGAATCATCACGTCCAGCCCCCTGTACCAAAGCAGGACCAAGCAAACCCAGACCTGCCCTGCCAGGGGTTCGTCCAGCCCCAGCGGGGCTAGCCGGCCTGGCTAGATGTGTCATTTGTGGGTCGCGGTGGGTGGCCAGGGAATTGTCACTCTTAGCTGACCAGTTGAACACGTCTGTGCCTCCCAGCTTCTTGCTGTGGCTTTAAGTCTCTCTGGAGTAAGGGCTGATGGGGGCAGTCCCCTAGTCCTGGTGAGACGCTCATGGACTCCCTCCCGAGGGGTCACTGTTTCCTAACCCCAAGACGTGTGCGATTTCACCCTGGGCCATTAGCTGCTGGTTACAGGTGTCTGGGTGTGTTTGGGGTGTTGATTCTGGGCTGCCTCTCTCAAAGGCAGAAGGAAATGGTGCCTCTTGAGCTAACCCTGGAGGGGGCTGTTTGGGCCTCGCATCATTTATTTATTTATTAGATGTATTATGGTAGCTCGAGGGTGCTCTAATCATGGGTCAGGATCCCGACTGCACCAGGCGCTGTACATCATTATTGCTATATTTTAGGTGTATTACAGTAGCACCCAGGCATGCCAGTGCTGGGCCCGGACCTCACTGTGCCAGGCGCTGTATGGACACAGAATAAAGCCAGTCCTTGCCCCAAAGACCATCCAGTCTAAGAGAAGAGATGCCAGCTGGAGCCATCTGGACAGAAAGGGGAGCAGGGCCGGCTCAAGGCACCAGCAGAGGAAGCACATGCCTGGGGCGGCACATGCTAAGGGGCGGCACTCCGTCCATTCTTGGGGCGGCATAGTCCGGGCGGCTTTTTTTTTATTATTATTTTGCTTCGGCAGTTTGGGCGTTTTTTTTTGTTGTTTTTTTTTGCTTGGGGTGGCAAAAATGGTAGAGCCGGCCCTGAAGGGGAGAGCAAGGAAATCACGAGTCATTGTAGCCTAGCAGGATGTTTACAGGGAGATCCCCACAAGCATGAAGGAGAGTGGGGGAAGGGGATCATGGAGGGTCTTATCTGGAAATGTACTGAGTGGGTGATGGCAGCTGGCAGTACGGGCCAACCCGAGGTGGGAGTGTGAACGACAGTGCCAGCTCTAGCTTTTTTGCTGCCCCAAGCACCAAGCCGCGGAAGCCAAAAACAAGAAAGAAGTAAAAGTCGGCCAGAGCTGCCAAAGCAAAAAAAACCCAAACAAACAAACAAAAAAACAGCCCTTGAAATGTGCTGCCCCAGGAATGGCCGGAATGCCGCCCCTTCAGATGTGCCGCCCCAAGCACGTTCTTTGTTTGCTGGTGCCTGGAGCCGGCCCTGGTGAATGAAAGATGAAAGGTCGGGTGAGGATTGGCCGTGAAGGCCCGTCAGAGCAAAGAGAAGCAGCTGACGTTTAAGGAGTTGGAGAAGGGGGAGCCAGCAGAGAGGTGCAGAGAGAGGAGTTCTTCCTGTTCCACTCCTCTCATGGTACGGTTCTGCTACCTACCCCAGTAAAGGAGAACTAACAACTTAAAATGTCTTATTCAAAAATGTTAAGTAACACTTCACTTTCAAACGCCTGAACAGCAAATGGAACTTTCCTTGTCTGCATAGTAAACACTGGCATTTTCATCTGTTTGAATAATCAAAGTGGTGCATTCCGTGCCTTCCTGGTTGCAAAGATTTGAACTGCTCCCTGCTGAAGGTCCACAGTCTGGGCCAGCTCATGCTCTACTGAGACGGTGGCAAGGATTATGTGTGGGTGTCCGTGATGACGGGACTGATTTCCCCATGATTAATTCTAGTGGGGGTCGTGGAGGCATCAGAAGCCTGATTCTGTAGCTGTTTGGATCGAGGGCGACCCATAGTAATGGAATCAGGAGAGTGTGCACGCACGTACACACACACACACACACACACACTCTCTCTCTCTCTCTCTCAGGACACAGCCTTCACAGCCATCTCCCATGCCACCCCTCCCGCAGGCCCTAGAGTCTGTTGGAAAATGGGGTTTGTTTACTGGGGGTGTGTATGTATTTATTAGAATATTCCAATGTTTTTATCATAAAACTGAAAAATATTCAGCTGAAAAACCTGATTTTTTTAAGCACAAAGATTGTTTTGTGGAGACCGTAAAGGGTTAAAGCAGCTTCCCCCTCCCCCTACGCCTGCGGAGGCCAGGGCAGCTCTGCTTCCTGCATAGAGCAGTTGTTGGAAAGATGCCAGGCACCAGGATTGAACCTTGGACTTGGGGAGAGCAGGGCGGGGCAGGGGCAGGAAATAAACACAGGAGTGTTTAACACTGGAATTAAATTAATTAAAGGAGACGCATGTATAGCTGTGCGTGCGGCATCACAGCTCCCTAAACCACTTTACAGGATCCAGCCACTAGAAGGGGTGACAGACACTCACTGGTATAAAGAACAGGAGCCCTTGTGGAACCTTAGAGACTAACAGATTTATTTGAGCATAAGCTTTCGTGGGTAAAAACCACTTCATCAATAGCCCACAAAAGCTTATGCTCAAATAAATCTGTTAATCTCTTTGCTACAAGGTGGGGTGCCACGTGCCCATGCAAACAAAGGCGTAGACGCACAGCAGTGTTAACACAATGGTTGTGTTCGGCCCCCCAAGTGAGTAGACATGCAAGCATGTAACACAGTCCTTGTGTAGTGTCACAGGCATATACACACTCAGGCCCTACAAGACAATGATTGTGTTGTGTCACACAAAAGTGTAGACAGAGAGCTGCGTCAACACAACTGGTACAGTGCCTATCTGAGTCTACCCCCAACACCCTTGGCTGGTGTGTTAAGAACACTGACTGTGCAACAACAACCCCCTCGCTTTGCCTGTAAAGTGGAGGCGGGGGGGTGCAAACACACAGGTGTGTCACCATACCAAGGCTTGTGTGTCACTGCAGCCCCCTTTCCCCCTTAAACACAACCTCAACGACAAGCAATTCTCCCTTTTGGAGGGAAAATGTATCATTGTAAGCCCTGCCCCCTACCCCACACTTCCTGGAGTTTGAAAGGGAGGGTCCCCCAGCCCTCAACGTATTTGCAGGCTGTCCCCCCTCTGTCTTTTCTCCAGACTAAACATGCCCAGTTTTTTAACCTGTCCTCAGAGGTTTTCTAAACCTTTGATCATTTCTGTTGATCTCCTCAGGACTCTCTCCAGTTTCTCCCCATCTCTCCTAGAGCGCGGTGCCCAGAACTGGACCCACTTCTCCAGCTGAGGCCTCCCCAGTGCCGAGCAGAGCAGGATAATGACCCCCCCCCCGTGTCCAACCTACAATAATAATCACACAATGTACAACAATACACCACACATGATAACGGCCTTTTTCACAACTGCATCACATTGCTGGCCCACAGTCAATTTGTGATCTAACCCCAGATCCTTTTAAGTGATACATCCGCCTGGCCAGTTATTCTCCAGCTTGTAACTGTGCATGGGAGTTTTCCTTCCCAAGTGTCAAACTTTGCACTTGTCTTGACTGAATTTAACTTGTCTCTTGGAGCCCTGGACCTTCTTCACCCCAATCCTGAGAGATGCCCTGACTGAGCGGGCTAGAGAGAGGGACCCGGATGCTACCTTCACCTAGGGTGACCAAATAGCAAGTGTGAAAAATCGGGACAGGGTGAGGAGTAATAAACGCCAATATAAGACAAAGCCCCAGATACCGGGACTGTCCCTATAAAATTGGGACATCTGGTCACCCTACCTTCACCGGCTGCAGCTAACACCTGGATATCTCCTTGGATGTGAGGCTTCATCTCCCCCTCCCCCTTTCCCGATGTGCCCTTTTCCTTCCCTGCCTTATCTTGCCTCTGTCCTGGCTCTCTCCCTTTGCCATGATCTGGCTAAGAAGAGCCTGGCTTAGGAATCCAAGGCTGTATATTTTGCAACACTGCTGTGAGCCCATTATCAGCTGAAAGTGGTGCCCTAAGCGGCACCACTGCTGGTACAAGTTTGACAGGGCTCAGAGTGCCTGATAGACTGTGGGTTGGTAGACTGCTGTGCATGTTTGTCTTCAAGGCTGATTCTGCTTCCTTTAACAACAAATGCCACTTTAACAGGAACTGCAACTACCATATTAACAGGCCCTTGTTCTGAAGCTGGTTCTGAAGGGGGCTGGGCCCCAGGGCTGTCCCCAAATAGCTTTTCCAAGGACAGATCCAGGCGGTGCTCCAGTGGCATAACCTATATGGTGACTGGCCTAAGGACCAGGGTATCTTCTTCCCATTCATCCAGCATCTGGTCTCTGGGAAGCAAGGGGGATATTTTGGGACTGAAAGGCTGAGAAGTAGAACCCCAGGGGATTGTGAGATACTGTTGGACTCTCCAGGTCTGAGTCTGATGACCCATGTGACCTGAAGTGCCCATGGCAGCCCACACTGAAAATGCCCAGGTCAGTGTGGGCTGCAGAAAGGAGAGAAGATTCTCCCAGAACTGATGGTTAGCAATTAAGTTAAACTCCCCAACCAGTGCTCCTGATCCCCAAGATTGGTTATTGAGAAGCTGAAAAAATGAAATCACACAGCCCCCTAATTGTATTCCAGTCTCTGGCTCCAAATCAGCAAATAGGTCAAACAAAGTGAGAAGTTATTTAAAACTCTACTCACTGTACAAAATGTTCTTCTGGTTCCCAAAGGGCCAGTCACATTCCCAGATCAATAGGAGTTTCGATCTTACCCAAAATACAACACTGCCAACCAATCCTTTAGTATCTAAGAACTAAAGGTTTTATTATAAACTAAAAGAAAAGAAAGAGGTCATGAGCACGGCCACTTGAGCAGGGGGTAGGAGATATCAACACACCAGACATCAGCTGCCCAGGAATAGGATGCCCTGTCCTAGTCTAGAGCAGGCACCTCCTAGATCCCCCAGCCCTGAGTTTCAGTAGGTCCCCCGCTCCTGTCCTGCTGCCTCCCAGTTCATAGGGAGATCCCATCACTGTCTCCCCCGCCCCAGTTAATTTGAAATGGGGATGCAGCCACATGAAACTAACAGGGACATAATTTATTCCAAACCAGACTCACTTCTAAAGTAAAAAAAAAAATCATTTGTGTGTGGACACGATAATTTATGCTGAAAAAACTAAAAATATACAAAAATAACTTCCCCATGTAGTTACATCCATATAACAGCATCCAAACTGGAGCATTGTATCACTATAACTATACCAGACTCATTTGGCTTAGAACAGGGGTGGGCAAACTTTTTGGCCCACGGGCCACATTGGGTTTGCAAAATTGTATGGAGGGCTGGGTAGGGAAGGCTGGGCCTCTGCAAACAGCCTGGCCTCACCCCCCTCCAACCCCCACCCACTTCCCGCCCCCCTCAGAATCACCGACCGATCTATCCCCCCTTGCTCCTTGTCCCCTGACCCAACCCAAACATCTCCCTGGGACCCCACATCCTAGCTAAGCCCCACTGCTCCTTGTCTGAGACCCCCAACCCTAACTGCCCCCCCAGAACCCCAACCCCTATCCAACCTCCCCGGTCCCTGTGCCCTGACTGCCCCACCCCCTATCCACGCCCCCGCCCCCTGACAGACCCCCAAGACTCCCACGCCTGTTCAACCCATTCCCCGTCTCCTGACCCCCACCCCAGCCAACTGCCCCCTGCTCCCTGACCGTCCCCTGAGACTCCCTGCCCCTTATTCAATCCCCCAGCCCCCTTACCATGCCACTCAGAGCAGCGTGTCTGGCAGCAGCGTGGAGCCAGACATGCTGCCCCGGAGGAGCATGCAGCCACGTCCCCCAGAGCGCTGCCTCCCTGGCTGGGAGCTCAGGGGCCTGGCTTATAAGGATTCAATTTTTATCAGGATTAATGTCCATTTCAGTGTCCATACACAAACCAAGGAAAAATATTTCTACTGATAATAAACTGAAATTTAAAGAGTTTGATTCCAGGATATTTATTTAGTATATTTTGACAAGCGATGTTGACAATTTGGGTTTTGAATCTCAAGAGTTTCTGTCATAACTCATAAGAACATAAGAACGTCCGTACCGGGTCAGACCAAAGGTCCATCTAGCCCAGTATCTGTCTGCCGACAGTGGCCAATGCCAGGTGCCCTAGAGGGAGTGAACCTAACAGGCAATGATCAAGTGATCTCTCTCCTGCTATCCATCTCCATCCTCTGACAAACAGAGGCTAGGGACACCATTCTTACCCATCCTGGCTAATAGCCATTTATGGACTTAACCACCATGAATTTATCCAGTTCTCTTTTAAACGCTGTTATAGTCCTAGCCTTCACAACCTCCTCAGGTAAGGAGTTCCACAGGGTGACTGTGCGCTGCGTGAAGAAGAACTTCCTTTTATTTGTTTTAAACCTGCTGCCCATTAATTTCATTTGGTGACCCCTAGTTCTTGTATTATGGGAACAAGTAAATAACTTTTCCTTATTCACTTTCTCCACACCACTCAGGATTTTATAGACCTCTATCATATCCCCCCTTAGTCTCCTCTTTTCTAAGCTGAAAAGTCCCAGCCTCTTTAATCTCTCCTCATATGGGACCCATTCCAAACCCCTAATCATTTTAGTTGCCCTTCTCTGAACCTTTTCTAGTGCCAGTGTATCTTTTTCGAGATGAGGAGACCACATCTGTACACAGTATCCAAGATGTGGGCGTACCACGGAACTCATGTCTGCCCCCGATTGTTTGACCCACCATAACTTCCCACAATTGTGAAAATGTAAATAGATAAAAATGAAAAACAAAAAAGCTTAAAAATAAACATTGGTATTGCCAAGCTAAATTATACAAAAATAAAAATTGAATTCTGTCAGGCCTGAGTATAAAATGCTCTCTAGAACATGCGAGGCAATAACCAGTTTGCTTTCTTAAACTAACAAACTAAGAATTCACTGACAAAAATCTGCCTTACCCTGGGTTACCTTAAGTTTGTGTTATCTTATGAGCTTCCAGAACATCAAGTTCAGCTGAGTTCAAACCTCTGAAAACCAGGATATAGAGAGTTAAGATTGCCCATGCAGCTGCATTCACTGTGTTAGGTAGTGCTGTACTGAATGGTGGAGGTTGTGGATAACACTCAGAAAAGTTAATGAAAATCAACTAAATGAGTGAAGTCCCCGTGCATAAGATAAAGTGTGTTAAATCCCCGTGTGGATGCTCTCATTCCTGAGTAAAGTCGTTTTACTGCAGCACCATAGCTGTGCCACTGTAGCACCCTATAGTGTAGACGGGGCTTTAATCCTCTTTCAGTGTGACTGAAACAGGCCGACTGACATCCATAGGGTTACTCCTCATTTGCACCAGCATGCAGAACACAGAGTTGGTACAATTTGTGTGGTTTACATGATTATATACCAGTAATGATGCGCACATATAGTACAAGACAGCTGAAGAATCAAGCCTGCCGTATATGATACACCTGTATTTCAAAGTCTGACAAGATGACAGGCTAAACATGTACAGATTAGTACATGTAGATATAGATTAGTAAATCAGGCATTTGAAAGTCATTACAAAACATATACAAGCAGAATCCATGTATCAATATTGGTAATGAGCAAGCGAGCAACAGCATGTCTATGAATATGGTTCTAATATTAACCAGAGAAATTCACTGGAAGTTGCAATACAATAAAAAGTTTCATTGCTCCTATTGGCACAGCAATATTGTAAACACCAATGGCACCTCGTACCCCTTCATTTCCCCCCCCCACAGGCTCTCTGGGTGACATCTCGGACCTCTCTATGTCAGGGACTCCCTGAAATACCCACACCCTCTCACGCCCCATACCAGGTCCCTGATTCTATCCCCAGGCCAGGGGCAGCTGTGGGCATGGCCCCAGATCCCCAGGTGGTTTGAATGCCCAGTTCAATATTCAGTGTTATAGGGGCTGGTTTGGCTGCCTTTATATTTCTGTCCCTGTATATGTAAGTTCTGCTATCCCTCATGTGTCCTACTGATATTTTTGACACCACTTTATTTCTGGGTATTTCCTGCCTTTCCTAAAGATAAGAACCAAACAAACCAAGGCCAGCTAGTTAGCTGAATCTGGGAAATGGAAAGTGAAGTTTCTGGCTAATTGACTTTCTTTGATGAGTCTTCTCCTTCTGTAGCTAGAACCTCAAGTTCCCAAGCCGTTCTCCGCACATTTTTAGCATCTTCGGCAGCATATTCCAAAAATGACTGCAATGCTGCGTAGGAAGTTTTATAAGAAATCCCAGCACATACGACAGAACCAATCACAGGTACCCACTGAAAGGCAGAAGAACCTATCGCTAAAGCAAAAGTGGCCAGTAATGTGATTACAAAAGCCTGGGTTATCTCTTCAGCCACTCGTGTTTTTATAATAGCTCTTTCCAGTTCCTCCCTGGGTTTGTGTGACCGTTTTGAGAGTCTGGTGAAGGAGTCTCTATCCAGCCCAAAGTTCTTGCTGTAAATCCTGAGGTATTTTACTAAGACAACAATATTGCAAGCAGCAGAGACACCTGGAATAGGAACAAGGGCTCCAACACATGATGCAGCGGCTACCCGCCAAATCCCCTCCTCCAGGGCTTCTTTCTTCTTTTGTATGATTTGGTCAGAGTAGTTGGACAGGGCAAGAACAAGAGAGTGATTTTTGTCACTGGAGAGCTCTTCCGCCAAAGTCTCCTGCAGGAGGTGAAAATCATACTTGCCTAAATACCAGGTGGAGATGAGGAAAACTTGTGGGTTCCCCAGCCCTTCCTCCTGCAGACATTTGCAGCAGTATTCTCTGATCTCCTGCAAGATCTTCTCTTCATTGTAGCTGGATGGCCGGCGTTGTGCAGCAGAGTACAAATCCACATCCACTTTGGAGCGCACAAAATAGCACTTCTTTCTCATCCTCTGGATCTCCCTGGCCAGGCAGATGTGGTTGAATCTGAACTGTTGTGAGGTGATGATGATGATGATGTCATAGCAGCTGAAATTCACCTGCTGGAGGAAGCTTCCTGCCTGAAACCTTGGACTCCCAATTGACGGCAGTTCCCATATGGTCACATTAGGGTGTGTAGGAAATGGATACGGAATTGGCTTTCTTGTCATTTCTAGAACTCCGGTCTTTGCAGCATTCTCATCTTCATCATCCAGGTCACGGATGGCATTGATGAAGGATGATCTCCCAGAGCCGTTCTCCCCGATGACAGCAATGTTGAGCTCAGCATTTTCTGAAAATGTCAAGGCTTTCCTCACAGCAGAAGCCATATCTGTTGGCCTTCCAGCTCTCACAGTAGCCTTAAATATTTCTATATCAATGGCATTTTTTCTATTTCAACAGAAAACCGTATCTCAGTAATAGTTCCTGTATGTGTAATAGAGAGTATATATTATTATTACTTGTTATTAACACAGACTTTGTTTACTGATAATTAAGGAGGCATCATTGAAAGCGTGGAAGTAACTTATTTCAGAAAATGTTTACAGGAAATTACCAGTTTAGAGCTGTTTTTGTTTTTTTCAGTTTTTGGTCCTTTTGTTGCCTCCCCCTTTTTACAATTTGTCCCAGAAAAATGGTAGTCAGCAGAAGAGAAATGGTAACATTAAAAATTCAACAATTTCCCCCCTCCCAGTTTCTTGTTTGCCAGATTCATTGAAAAAATCCAAAACATTTCAAAAATATATACAAATTTTCATTTTAGAAAAATGGCCAGTTTTTGATGAAAATTTGTTGTACTGAAATATATTGACTAATGTTGTGTGTGACATTATTTTATAGAGAGGCTACTTGCTATAAGGTTTTGTATTACATTTATGCCTCGTCTAAGGGTCCTTTATTCAACCAGAACTATTTAAAGAGGCCTTTGTGAACGTAAGAATTTAAGGCATTTTTTTCAAAAAATCACAGCTTTCTTAATTCTAGTTCTTCCCTATGCCCCCAAATCTAGCAATGAGTCATTATCTGCCTGTACCACAGTTTAAAGTTTCTTTTTTTTAAAACAAAATATTCTATGCTAAAAAAAATAATCCATGGCTGACAATATTTTTTACGAAGTAGGAAAAGTGTTTTTATAATTCAAAAACAGCTGAAGGGATTTGGCCTTAAAAATATAAACTGTCACTCACTGGGATAACTAAACATGGATCATTTTCTGCACCCCCAAAATTCAATGGTTCAGAATGTCACAAAGGTCTGAAAAGAGGAAATTAGAATGGAAAGAATTGTGCAACATGACACTCTTGAACCTGAATACCTTAGAATGTTGGTTTTCAACGTTTTTAGGCGGTGAACCCCTTTCCAAATAATGTAGTTTATGCATACCTCCAGCGGAGATAGGGTCATAATATATTTGTGATTAGATTGCCAAGCCTTACTAAACAAAATATGCTGTTCACCATTACACGATTTTTCTGACATACGTGAGCTCTCATCAGGGGGTACCCCACTTTGAAAACCACTGAAGTTCTGGCCCTAAGTTAAATAAGGTTGCCAGCCCTCTGGGATTGGCCTGGAATCTCCCTGAATTGGCATTGCTCTCCTGATAACTAATGATAGCAGTCTGAGAGGTTTTAATAGGATATTTTAAGAAAATGACATTATGTCATGTTGGGGAGAAAAATCTCTGGGAATAGCTTCAGTCAGAGTTGGCAACCCTAAAGTTAAATCATTCTGATGTTTTTTAAAATTTTACCCCTAGTGCACACAGGAATATTATACTCACACAACGCACACACCCAGCTCTGCATGTATGGTTATTCTGACAAAATCTATAGCTAGATGGAAGATTCAGCAGCAGGCACGGCTGTGTATTCAAGAGCAGGCTTCAGAGCTGTGAAATCCATAATGTGCGTTCACACTGGGCAGCCATGTTTAAGCGCCACGCAGCCATTTTAAACAAGCCTTCAGCTTTTAAGCAAATAACAGCAGGTGATTAAATATAGTAACATAATAATTTAAAAAGGCACAAACGAGAGAAGAGTGTCTTACCTTCCAGTCTCCCAGTCTTAAATGCCTCTGTTAGTCTGAGCTACATGGAGAAGTAAAGCAAATGAACACAATGTTGGTTTTCTGTCGCCTTCTTTCTGTCTCTGCCGTCTGTGGCTTTCTCTCTGAGTCAGAATGGAAGTGAAAGCACAAATGTCACTTGCAAATTATCACGTATCAGAGTCCAGACCACAATTCTGAATGCGCATTCCCTAGTTACAGCAGCCAGATGGCACCAACGCAAAGCCAGATTCTTGAATGTTAAAAATAGTTTGACAAATGCCTGACTGACCTTGGGCACAGTCAGGTTCTGAGAAAAGCGAGTTTGGCTGGATTGTTGTTGTAAAGTCCTCTGAAAAGATTTTCCTGCAACAACTTGGAGTTTAATCAAATCAGCTCTCATAAAATAAACAGGACTGGGCCCAGTCAGTGTACAGCGATCTCCAGGAAAAACATAAGCATTTCACTGAGGTGCACTAAAATTGCAAGGTCTGTCCTCATGTGCTCTATCCCATGAGACCCCACTTTCCTCCCAGAGCCAGGGAGAGAACCCCGGAGTCCTGGCTACCAGCAGGGGTGCCATTTAAGGGATCCAGGGGAGATCTCTTGCTGCTCCAAGTTTCTTAGCACCAGCTGAAGTAATGTTGCTCACTAAGGAAGGACTCTCTCTTCCCCTCCCCTGCCTGGAGCAATGTTGCTGGCTCCTCTCCCAAGTTGCTCCCTCCCCTCCCTGGCTATTCTCTGCTCAGGCAATAGCAATGCATAACTGTATCTCGCAGAGCCAATAGCAGGGCTGGGAGCTTCTGCAGCACTTTTTCAGATTCATTCCTGGCACAAACAGGCTCAGGGAGAAGCAGCTCTGGGCTTAGGTCAAGAGATGCCTGCTGCAGATTTCATCATGATCTGCCCCTCCCCTTCGCATGGCGACATGTTACAAAGGCAGGAGCAGCCCCTTGGGACACCAGTAGACACGGGGCTGCTCAGGCAGGGCAGGGGGGTGCTGCCCCAGGCACATTCAGGGGTTAAATATCCCCACAGCCAGCCCCACTTCGGGGGTTTCATGCTGCAGGAGCAGTGCTGCAGAATGACACCTGGAACCTGTTGTTGGTGTCACTAGGCATAAATCTAGGTAACTCGGGAGGATGGCTCTGGGCCTATGTGAACCAAAGTACCTCTATGTGAAGCACTTCTGTTAGCCTTACTAAACTTTTGTAACCTCTTGTGCTATGTGCTGACTACTGGCAGCTGCAGGGCCGGTTGGTACTAGATGCAGCCAATACTAGATAAAATAGGCGGAAAGCAGATGCTGTAATCAAGGTTATATGCGTGAGAAAATGCCCACACAGTAGGAAAGTACAGATAAAGAAAAACAAAGGGGGTATAAATGCTGGGACCCCGCCTGCGTGCGGGTGTGCAGGATTTGAGATTGCTATTTCTCCCTTGCACCTTATTTGGGCTCAAATAAACTTGGTTTGCTTCTCCACCCTGGTATGTTAATTAGTGCGACGCACACCGGCCAGCGAACCCCGCTGTTGCCCCCTTGGGCCCTCTGGGCCGGCAACACTCTCCCTGCTGGGAAGAAACGCACGTGCTGTCGCCCCACAAATAGTGTTTAAATGACACTGAAACTTTCCCATGTTTTCCAACTCGCTCTTTTTGCAGTGAATGGCAGTGCCTCAGTGTGGCCTTTTATTCTACCACAGGGGTCGGCAACCTGCGGCACATGTGGCAAACACGACACGCGAGCCGATGGTGAGCTGCACGCGGCCGCCTGCTGCAGTCCTGGCCCTAAGCCCCCCCACCGCTCTCCCCGGTGGGGGCAGGAGGCAGAAGCTTGGTTCTGCGGCAGCCAAGCTTCCCCCTCCCCCGCTTCTTCCCCCCGCGCGGTGCTTTCCTGCCCTGCCCCCTCTCCATCCCTGCACCGATCAGCTGATGGGAAGAGCAGCAGCCTGCAGGCAGCTCCATGCAGGATGCAGAGAGAGGTGGGGATGGGGCCTTGGGGAAGGGGGTGGAACAGGGCACATCCCTTCCAGCCCCCTGCCCTGAGCCGCTCAGGACAGGGGGCTGGGAGCACCCCTAGGGGCTGAGCACCCCAGCCCTCTTCCCTGCACCCCCCAAACCCCCAGCCCTCTGCCCTGATCCCCCCCCTACACTGTCTTCTGTCCTACACCCCCCACGCCCCACAACCCTCTGCCCTGACCCTTGAACCTCCTCACACCCCCAGCCTTCTGCCCTGCACCCCCCCACACTCAGCATTCTGCCCTGACCCTTGACCCCCCACACACACCTAGCCTTCTGCCCTACACCCCCCGCCACCCCAGACCTCATCCCTGAACCCCCCCACCCCAGCCCACTGCCCTGACTCCTGAAACCGCCTTGCTAGGTCTGGGGTCCCAGCCGCAGGCCCTGCTCAGCCTGCTGCCGGTCTAGGTGAACAGAACCCCAGGCTGGCAGTGAGCTGAGCAGGCTGGCAGCGTAAGATCAGCATTTTAATTTAATTTTAAATGAAGCTTCTTAAACATTTTGAAAACTTTGTTTACTTTACATACAATAGTTTAGTTATATAATATAGACTTATAGAAAGTTAAACCTTCTAAAAGCATTAAAATGTATGACCGGCACGCGAAACCTTAAATTAGGGTGACTAAATGAAGACTCGGCCCACTGTTTCTCAAAGGTTGCCAACATCTGTTCTACCATTTAATCCCAAGTGTCTGGGAGAGTTATTCCTGTGCCAACAATGGGCTTTCAGTCAGGCCCATAGGCTGTGACACAGAAACACCGATTCCTCTGTGAATGCCAGGATTATACCAGATCTCCCCAGAGTGAAGATGCACTTTTCTGGGACCTTTTCCCAGATACCTTTTGAGGAGCTGCTGCCCTCAAGCAGCCATTTTGTAGCTTTCTGCTGCATCTCTTCTTCCAACTGATAAATATTCTTATTGTACTTATTATTGAACATTTCTGAAGGGGGAAGAGTCTCACAAACTTGAATATCCTCAGTGAATTTCCTGGCGATGATATTTACTCTCTCAATTCCTTGCAACAACTTAATCTTTTGTATTTATCATAACTATTTGTATAAACCCTTCAGTGTACATAACCCTAAGCCAATCTGAACAATTTGGCTACCATAAAACTGTTTGTTATAGATCTATGCTGCTAACATCCATCATTTAATTCTTTTTAAAGGAGTAGACCATAGTGTTAATAAAAAATGTATTTACATAAATAGATTGGGCTACTGGGGGCTAGTTTTAAGTGACTGTGGACTATTGAAGCTGTAGAAAATAGCCCCGGGAATCATGGTTAAAGTTGACCCCTCCCCCCCACACCAAAATCTGAAATGGCCACCCTCAGGGCTGGCCCCAGCATCCCAGCACAGTTATAGGGGGTGCTGTGCTGGAGTGGGAGCTCAGCAAGATCATTGTCTATGTTGTATGAATGAATTGGTGTCTTCCTTGTAGATAAACGTCAGCAACAGGGAGTTCTAATATAAGCTTCTCCTGAATAAGCCATGATATTATGTCATATGTCTTGTGAAATAAATGCTGAGTCTCCTCCAGTGACTCGAATGGGAGTCCAGCCCCAGGGCACCCACGGAGTCGGCGCCTATGTCCAGGGCTGTGAGTCAGCATGAGGGAGCCTTGTCTATTCCTGCCAGTGATCAGCTCCCCAACTCCTCCATCCGTGGGCAACATAAGCCCTCCCCTTTAGGCCTCGCAGGCCCTGCTGTTATTTACAGGTTAGCAATAGGCACATCCCAATCCCTAAGCCTTCTGAATGTCCCCCTGGAACATCTGTCTCTGGGTCCACCGAATGTTTGCAGGATTCTGAGATCTGCTGCTTCCAAAAGCAGCAGCAACACCCCTGCTTACCAGTTCCACCTCAGCTCACAGCTCCACTGAACACCCAGAACCTAGACGCATTTATAGCGAAAATACGTTAAAGTTTATTTACCAAGACACAGAACAGAGCAAAAAACGGCCATGAGAGGTCAGAGCAAAGGTCCATCCAGCCTAGTATCCTGTCTGCTGACAGTGGCCAGTGCCAGGTGCCCCAGAGGGAATGAATAGAACAGGGAATCATCAAGTGATCCAGTCCCTGTCACCCATTCCCAGCTTCTGGCAAACAGAGGCTGGGGGCACCATCCCTGCCCAGCCTGGCTAATAGCCATTGATGGACCTGTCCTCCATGAACTTATCTTGTTCGTTTTGAACCCTGTTATAGCCTTGGCCTTCACAATATCCCCTGGCAAGCAGTTCCACAGGTTGTCTGTGTGGTATGTGAAATAATACTTCCTGTTGTTTGTTTTAAACCTGCTGCCTATTAATTTCATTTGGTGACCCCTAGTTCTCATGTTATGGGAAGGAGTAAATAACACTTCCTTATTCACTCTCTCCACACAAGTCATGATTTTATAGACCTCTATCGTATCCACCCTTAGTCGTCTCTTTTCCAAGCTGAAAAGTCCCAGCCTTGTTAATCTCTCCTCATATGGAAGCAGTTCCATACCCCTAATCATTTTTGTTGCCCTTTTCTGAACTTTTTCCAAGTCCAGTATATCTTTTTTAAGATGGGGTGACTAAATCTGCATGCAGTGTTCAAGATATGGGTGTACCATGGCTTTATATAGAGGCAACATGATATTTTCTGTCTTATTATCTATCCCTTTCCTAATGACTCCCAGCATAACCGGCTCTATGGATATGGGTGTACCCCATAGGGCTAACCTGCTTGCTTGCCTATGTGTATCTTTTCTTATGGACTTCTTATTTCCTTATGGTGTTGATTATTTGTTTTATTATAATAGGTTACAATAGATTTATATTAGAGTATATTTTGGCTGTAATACATGGGATTTACAGGCCATATCCTATATGTTGAGCTAAGACAAAGTTAGCATACATATGTCTGGGACCTTTCACCCAGCTAGCAAAGTTGGCTCACATATGTCTGGGACATTTCACTAGACAGATGGTGAAGAGCTAAAGCATAAGGTCCACATGTGGTGTGTTAAAGTAGGTTGGCAGAGGGGCTTTCCTAAGTTCATACCCTTTTAAACTTAACAGGTACCTCCCTACAACTTGGAAAAACCCAAAATAGTTGGTTAGGACAGAAATAACAAATGTGATACCTAATGACAAAAGGGCCCTGGTAGCGAACTGAGATCAATGATATACTAACCTATAGGAAAAAGACATTCCAACCTTGGTAAAGTGAGGAAATACAAATAAGGAAAAGGGGAAAATCCCCTTCTGAATATGCATCAAACATAACAGCGCCGGCATAACATCGTATAAAAGATGGCCACTGGTGATGATGGGGAAGATGATGGTGATGATGAAGATGATGGCTAGCACTTCAAGTTGTTCTATAAGGGATGATGTGAGCATATGGAAGTGCAGATGTAAAGCTTTTGATACGGTTTCCCACAGTATTCTTACCAGCAAATTACAAAAGTATGGATTGGATGAATGGACTATAAAGTGAACAGAAAGCTGGCTAGATCATCTGGCTCAACGGGTAGCAAACAATGGCTCAATGTCTAGTTGGCAGCCCCCAGGAGTCCGTCCTGGTGCCAGTTTTGTTCAACATCTTCATTAATGATCTGGAGGATGGCGTGGGCTGCACCCTCAGCAAGTTTGCAGATGACACTAAACTGGGAGGAGAGGTAAATACACTGGAGGGTAGGGATAGGATACAAAGCAGTGGTTCCCAAACATTAAAAACCTGCAAACTCCTTTCACTAAAATGTCAAGTTTCTCAAACCCCCTCCTAAAAATGAATATTTCCAGGGATTTTCTCCCTTACCTGAGCATAAATTATAAAAGCAGTGATCTTGGAAATATAAAATTTGTTTTAATGACACTCATTACACACTATTTATTATTATTTAACATTACAGTATTAATTTTCTTACATTATGAAAACAGCAACATGCTTCCAAGATTTCACTTTCGTAGCTTGTATCACTTTGGTTAAGCCTGTTACAAGACAAGGCTCCTGTGTTTCATCAAGGAGTATCAGATGTGAAACAGCAGGAAGGTATTTAACATTGGGTGTGTACAGGCTAGTATCAGTGGCATACTGGCCCACTTTCATCTCTGGGTGTCTTTAAACAGTTTCCATGCAGCTTACAGGGATTTCACTTTTTGCACTGTACCCTTCGATTTCAAGTTTAACTAACTTCTGCATTTTGCATAGTTCCCCTTTCTGAAATTAAATGCTAATGTTGGACTGCTGTGGTGTTTTCCCCGCCCCAGGATGTTAAATTTAATAATATTGTGGTCACTATTACCAAGCGGTTAAGTTATATTCACCCTGTGAACCAGATCCTGTGCTCCACTCAGGACCAAATCAAGAATTGCCTCTCCACTGGTGGGTTCCAGGACTAGCTGCTCCAAGAAGCAGCCATTTACAGTGCCAAGAAACTTATCTTTGCATCCTGTCGTGAGGTGACATGTACCCTGTCAATATGGGGATGGTTGAAATTGAGTTTTTGGTTTTTGTTATTATTGAGTTTTTTATTTTGATAGCCTCTCTAATTTCCATGAGCATTTCAGTCACTATCATCATCATCCTAGCCAGGTGGTCGGTAATATCTCCCTACCACTATATTTTTATTATTAGACTGTGGAATTACTATCCTTAGAGATTCTATGGTACAAATTGGTTCATTTAAGATTTTTACTTCATTTTATTCTACACTTTCACATATAGCGCCACTTCACCAGCGGCATGACCTGTTCTATCCTTTTGATATACACCTCTACCTTGATATAACGCTGTCCTCGGGAGCCAAAAAATCTTACCACGTTATAGGTGAAACCGCGTTATATTGAACTTGCTTTGATCCGCCGGAGTGCGCAGCACAGCCCTCCCAAGCACTGCTTTACCGCGTTATATCCAAATTCATGTTATATCAGGTCACATTATATCGAGGTAGTGGTGTATTTTGTACCCTGGTATTACTGTGTCCCATTGATGATCATCATTTCACCAAGTTTCTGTGATGCCTGCTACATCAATATCCTTATTGATACCTACATGTACCTCGACCACCGGCTCCTCCCCAGTCTGTCTTGAGAGATCTGCAACCTTTGCACCTGGCAGGCAAGTCACCATGTGGTTCTCCCGGTTATTGCATACCCAGCTCTCTATGCTTCTAATGATCAAATCTCCCATTACTAACACCTGTCTCTTCCTAACAGCCTGACTTCCCTCCCCTGGAGAGGTATCCTTATCTGGAAGGAGGGTTCCAACTATGGGATCATTTCCCTCTGCTCCAGTTGGATGTTCTTCCTTGAGACTTTCATCTTCCTTGTCATAACCATAGGGGTAGCCTAAATTCCTCCTTACCTATAAGGGGTTAAGAAGCTCAAGTAACCTGGTTGGCACCTGGCCAAAGAAACCAGTGGGGACAAAAGATACTTTAAAATCGGGGGGCGGAGGGGGGGAAGAGGGTTTGTTTTGGGTTCTTTGTTTCTGTGGCTGTTCGCTCTTGGGATTAAAAGGGACTGGACATCAATCCATGTTCTCCAAATCTTCCTGCACAAGTCTCTCATATTTCAAACTTGTAAGTAACAGCCAGGCAAGGCGGGTTAGTTTATCTTTGTTTTCTCAACTTGTGAATTTTTTAGAGGGAGGTGTATCCCTGTTTCGTTGTAACTTTGAAACTAAGGCTAGAGGGGGTTCCTCTGGGCTCTTTGAATCTTCTGCTACTCTGTAAGGTTAACTACCAGCCTAACTTTACAGAGGTGATTCTTTTACCTTTTTCTTTTTAATAAAATCCTTCTTTTAAGAACCTGACTGATTTTTCCATTGTCCAAAGACCCAGGGGTTTGGGTCTTTGATCACTTTGTAACCAATTGGTGAGGAGATTATTCTTACGCGTCCCCAGGAAAGGGGGTTTAAGGGCTTGGGGGGATATTCTGGAGGAAGAGGAACTCCAGCTGGACCTTTCCCTGTTTTTGTTAAATCACTTGGTGATGGCAGTGTACCAGGTTTTAACCTAAGCTGGTAGCAATAAGCTTAGGGAGCTTTCATGCGGATCCTCACATCTGTATCTCAGAGTGAGGAGGGAACCCTGACACTCCTCAATAGCACAGAGGCTGTCAGATTGGGGGTGGGACTGTTCTATGTGTCCCGGAAAGTGTCATGTCTATACCTCTGTCTCCCTTAGCTCCTCCAGTTCAGTCACTCTGGCCTCCAAAACCCATACATGGTTTCTGAGGGCCAGGAGCTCCTTGCACCAAATGCACACATACACCAACTGCCCATAAGGCAGGTAATCATACATGCTGATGTTGTTAGATGTTCGGCTGTGTGTGGGGGTTCTTTCTGTATGCTACACTGGCTCTGGCCAAAGAGCCCATACAGCAGGCTCTGATCGAACTGCCCAATAAGATCATAAACTTTGTTTAGTAGTGAAGGCATCCGGCCAGGTTTATTGCTGATGAAGAACGGTGCTAATACCCCAGCGCCATGGTTACAGGTATACTACCACAGGTATGACCATAACAATGAACCAGCTCCGTCAGTGGCAGGACTTTCTACTGCCCTAGGTCAGACAAAGGGTTAAGGCAAAGTATTCCAACATTTATAGACTGAGACAAACAAAACAATCTGAGACAAACTTACATATCCCCTTACGCGTTTCATGACATGTTTGTTACCTCCCCTTGTACTTTCCTCCCAATGTTTCAGACAAAACATCTCTATTCATCACTTCTGTCACACCATTTTATTGAGTGCGAGGTTGGGGTGTTCTTGTGCTGGCCTGCTGGAATGTGTTCACATATCAGTATGTACTAGCAATGCCAGCAATACCGGTGCTGAGTTTGTGTCCCGGACACTGACTTGCAGGCAACCATCAGCTTTTGACAGGCCTTGCCTGTAGCTCAAAGCATAACTTGTGCTGACTTTGGTTCAGGCCTCAGGCCTTGCACCAGGCCCATGCCTCAGGCTCTCTCTTTCTGCTACAGATGCATTCAGTGCAATCTACTGGATAGCCCCTGACTCTCTGCTGCTGGACTTCTGCCTGTGTTCTCTTTTTACGCCTACAGCTCTTCCCTTTTGTTATTGTTTTGTCTTCTTTTAAACACACATTCTAGAGTCTAGACTTAATTAACAAGATGTTAATTGGAAGAGTCTTGCTGCTCACCCAAAATCTCTGGAGCTAGGCTGGCTGGAACTCCCCTTTCCTGAGACAAGCATGCTGTCAATTTGCCTGCATGGTGAAGAACTGATGATGTCCCTTGGCCTCCCAATATATGTCCAAACTATCCTTTGTCTGCATTAAAAAAAAAAACAGGACACCCTCTCCCTGCTGTTTGTTTCATTGTTCAGATTTCCTTTCTTGTAGATTTCACAAGTTCTTGATTAGTGCCAGGCATAATATCCCTAAGGGGGAGGGGTAGCTCAGTGGTTTGAGCATTGGCCTGCTAAACCCAGAGTTGTGAGTTTAATCCTTGAAGGGGCCATTTAAGGATCTGGGGCAAAAATCTGTCTGGGGATTGGTCCTGCTTTGAGCAGGGGGTTGGACTAGATACCTCCTGAGGTCCCTTCCAACCCTGAGAGTCTATGAAATTGTCTCAAAGTGCAAGGTAGATTAAAAACACAGGGAGACAGCAATCTGTTACCTCAGAGGAGTTTCTTTCAGACAGGAAGAATGTGATTTCCTGCCCAAACTCCAAGAACATAATTTCCAATATAGGTAACTCCTTAAATATTATCCGCACACACATTTCACCACCTGAGCGCTGGTTCCTGGCACAGACCTCACATGCTGCCCTTCAGTGAATTATTATGCATAGATCTGACCCAGAGGATTCTCAGTAAAACCCTATGCACCTGCTGTGCCCTTTGTTGTTAGCACCAAAACTTCCCTGGGACACAAACTCCCTAATGGAGACACAATTCAAGTCTCTAGGCACAACCGAGTTCTTCTACTAGGCAAGGAAAATCATGCTGGTCGTATTCATTGTGAGAAAGGAGAAAAAGCTGTGGGGTACGGAGCCCTTCTCTTTCCAGGCATTCTATGCAGGTGTTCCGGATTTGCTCCAGGATTCTTGACTCACTGAAGTCTCTGTTTCTTCTGTTATTGTACAGGTCTGCATCCACCTTGGAGCGCACAAAATAAACCTTCTTCCCCATT
This sequence comes from Mauremys mutica, assembly GCF_020497125.1. Taxonomy (NCBI): domain Eukaryota; kingdom Metazoa; phylum Chordata; order Testudines; family Geoemydidae; genus Mauremys; species Mauremys mutica. Next base: position 9,581,596 of record NC_059088.1, read on the forward strand.
CGTTGAATCTCCCGGGCGAGGTTGGCATGGAGGGTTGTGAAGTTGCCAGAGGAGAAGATGAGGAACACATCAGACTTGCTCAATTCGATGTCCTTGTCCAGTGAAAATTTTCCCAGGGTGATTCCTGGCATGTCCCATATCGTTACGTTTGGGTGTTTGGGATGCTGATAAGACTTCCTCTCCTTCGTTGTGTCAATCACCCCAGTCTGGGCAGCATTGTCATCTTCATCTTGCAGGCCCCGGATAGCATTGATGAAGGAGGACTTCCCACAGCTCGTCTCTCCCAGGAGAGCAATATTACGCCCAGTGTTTGATAGCGACTCCTGAGAACCAGACACTGAGTCTGAAAGGTCTCCTGTTCCAGAAGCAGCCCCCAGTTCTTCACCACCATCTTCAGGGAGATTGGCGCTGTCTCCATCAGGACGTAGGGGCTCCAGGAGACAGTCTTCAAAAAGGAGGAGAAATATTTTGGTTACTCTTTGCTTTAAAGTTATCGGTTGAATACTAAACTCTCTGCGCAAGTTACAGCCTTCAGCATCGTTCTCTGGAGGCTAGACGTTTATTGCAGCAAACTCTGAACCAGTCTGTTAAAGGAGTTTGATAACAACACCCTCCCGATCCCTCACAAAGGCACAGTTTCCACTAACTCAGGAAGTCTTGAGCTTTTACAGGGTCAGATCCCAGGCTCTTTGCTCTGCTCTGGTTGCATCAAGGAATCATAAAACTGCCTTCATTGGGCAGCTGAAGATACCCCCAAGTTTTATGGAGGTACCATTGGTGGCTCTATGCCGCCACCCTCCCAGCACACTCATGGACTAGCCTCTTAGAGTGTGCCCAGGACAGCAGATGTGCATTACCATGATCTGGCTATCCTCAGCCAGCACAACAACCCCTTGGGGTCAGTTAGCAGACAGCATAAATTAGAACCTCGGGGCTTTTAGTTGGCACATAGAGCACAAATATGGCATATAGTCATTTTTGCCCCCATCTCAGGTTCTGTGCCAAGCACTGCTTGGCTGTACCTTTGGATTGGGCAAATAATTACAAAACACGGGTCCCAGATGATATAACATGTAATTTATCACTCATCTTTTGCTGCCAGAGTGATATAACAGGTTTAAGTGTCACTGATCAGACCCACTGAAATCACATGCAATTAACCTTGTTTATGAGGGTTTTGCTACAAGTCAGCCCAGACTTGTAAAAGGCTTTGCAGTCTCTTCATGTTAATAAAGTCATGAACAAGGCCAGGTTTGCCTGAAGAGTTGCAAAGCCTTTTACAAGTCTTTATGAGCCATGGACCACTGTCATGGATCAGCTTGCAGGACTGGGGCCATGTATTTCCAGGATCAGGGCCATATTAGAACGAGAGAGAGTGCCAGAGGGCTTCCAATCTATTTAACATGTCCATTAATGATCTAGAAGAGGGGACAAAACTGCATGTTATTTAAATTCACAGACCATGCTAACTCAGGGTTGAGTTGCGAACACCGATGAGGACATGGAAATAATGCAGTGTGACCTAGAGAAATTAAAAACATGAGCTGGTCTATGAAAATGCACAGGAATATTGGTGGGGAACTAACACACCATAAATCGCGCTGCCTTCCAGCTAGCTGGACAACGGATAGGCATATAATAATAGTTCAAATAAAAGGGACATTTCATGCAATGTTTATGTGTCCCAACTTGCTGGAATCCTGATGTCTCTAATTCAAGAAGGATGTTGATAAGGGGGTCAGAGAAGAACCACAAGAATGATTCTGCATGGGCAACAAATATTGGATCATGGGCTCTTCAGTCAAGCAGAGGAAGGTCTGACACAATTCAATGGCTGGGAGTTGAAGCTAGACAGATTCAGACTGGAAATAAGGCATCAATGTTTAACAGTGAGGGAATTAACCAATGGAATAATTTATTTGGGGTCATTGTGGATTCTCCATCACTAACAAGTTTTAAATCAAAATGCCTCAATGCATCTTTGAACTAGCTTTTCTTCTTGCACCCAATCACACCTTTTTCCATACAGAATTATTTTACCTTTCTCTCTGGGATTCAGTGTCCCCCTTTCATGGTCCCCTGCTTCTGAGCTACTCTGGATGATCCCATGGTTTTCAGATCTTGGATTTTCATTCTCGGCTGGCCTCTAGAAAAGATTCATATTTGAAGAGGAAGAAAATTGGTTAGTGTTAGGAACCAAAGAATGTTTCCAAGGCTGTGTCGACACTACACAGTTTTTAGCAACAAGGCTGTGTCAACACAGCCGTGTAACCGCTGTTTGTTCGCACTTCTGCCAACAAAATACTTCTACCCTCCATGAGTGGCATTCACTTTGTTGGCAGGATCTTTCGGGGGGAGTTTTCTTGCTCAATTGCAAGTGCAGACATAGCCTAATAGTAATACCTAGAAGAGCAGTTCCCCTCAAGCTGGTAAAGGAGAACAAAACAGGGGCAGCTGGACCCAGTGACTCAGGGTGGATGCACAGAGAGGCTAATGTGGTAGGAGGTGCCCACTACTATACAGCATTTTAAAGCCTGTGACAGTGAGTCTTGGAGCCCAGGTCTAGGGCACTAAAAACAGCAGTGTAGATATTGGACGTCAGACTTCTTCACAAATAAATTGTCCTCCTGGTTGGTGTTACTGGGGCTCTGGAACAGGGCCCATCACACATACACGTAGAAGGAAATACAAACGTCTGGAGAGTTACCTGGAGGCAGTCATCAGGGGGGTGCTGGGCTGTGTTGCATACTCCTGACTTTGGGATTTCCCAGGGTCTAAATGGCTGCAGATTCCTGAATGACTGCAGCAGGGAAGGATGGTGGTGCTTAAGGATAATATATATTAGTGGAATGAGAACACAAAGCAGAAGCAGCCAGAGCCATGATGAGTGGGCATTCTCAGGCGCTGTAAGAGACAAAAATAATTCCAAGAGATGCCTAAGAACACAACTGAGAGAGGGAAAATTTCAAAATCTTTCCCTTTGAAATAGGCAGGGAGCTCTGCAGCATCTTCAGATCATAGAACATAATAGCCAGACTGGCAAAGGGAAATATCCCCTCCCGTTCCCTCTCCCATCCGGCCTCTCCACTCTCCCCTCCCATTCCCCCCACACTTAGCCCCCACGCCCTCTTCACCCCGCTCCCCTCCCCCTGCCTGGCCCCACCTCACCCAGCCGCCCTCCCCTCCCATCGCCCTCCTTGCCCAGCCCCACTCCTCTCTCACACCGCCCCCCCGCAACCTCTCCTCTTCCAGGTCCATCTGGTGTCCACATTGTGCATCCCCATCAAGCCTTCCATTCCCCAGCCCCCACCTCCAGTGCCATTTACAGCTCTATAACATCCTTGTGCCTACACTGAGCTGTACAGGTCTTTACCCTGAGTAGTTATGAGAAGTTCAGAAGCCAGTGATACATCTGAGTTGATCAAATTGTCCAGCCTACCAAGCTTTGGGATTTTGCTGCATTCTGAATGAGGAGCCCTACCTTTCTCCACAGTCACCGTCATCCGCATGGAAAACCTGCACAATTCTGGCTTGACGTGGCAGGTGTAGACCCCGTCGTCCTCCAGCCGGACGTTCCTGAGTCTCAGGGACGCGTTTCCCTCGCGGAATCTCTCCGGATACAGCTGGGTCCGGCCCCGGTAAGCCTCATCCTGTGTTTCCAGTGCGTCCAGCTCAGAGCAGTAGCTGTGAACCAGGAGATTTGGTCCCTTCTTCCAGGTGATGTTCAATAATTGGAGGTTTGACACAGGTCTGAAGGAGCAGTTCATGATGACGTCTCTCCCTTGCTGAGCACTGATGGTTTTCTCTTCTTGAATCTCCCCTTAGAGAAAAGCAAATTGGGATTATTCATTCCAACTCCAGCCTTGCTTTTTGACAAATATTTTTGTTTAATTTTTCAGAAACCAGCAGCACAATAAACAAAGCACCTCACTCATCACACAGACAACAGCCCATACACAGATTTTCCATAATCTAAGAAGAATATATTTTGGACCCACATTCCCCCATCCCAAAATTGTTATTTTTCTGGAAGTCCCAGCTCCTGGAATCATGTTTACATAAGAAACTCAGCTTCCATTAAAAAAAAATAGTAAGTTTCTATTAGAGCTGCAGAAAAAAGCTTGAAAAGTGAAGCAAGTGCAACCTAAATACTCTGAAATTAGAAAGAAAAGGAAAAGAACCCAGAACTCCCCTTTTTATTTTTAAATTCCATGCTTTTGGGGGGGGCTGATTCATACATAAGGCTAAATAGCGTCTTAAAGACAGAGCCATCTATGGTGTGGTGTCCAAAGGAGTCGCTCTGCAGTTGCAGCTTACTATGGCTAGAGAAGTGGGCAGAGAAGATGCAGTTACAGAATAGTGTGGCAGTTTGTTTGCTTTGTGCATCACCAACAATGATTTACACTGTGGCTCTGCACAGAGGAGAATTACGCAGCCATTTGTGCGGCCCTGTAACCACATTGGATATGGAGCCTTGATGGTATTTGTCTACAGAGGAGAATGGAAGCACTGCAGATACCAGGAAAATGTACATTAAGAGGAGACATACTCAGCACTGTGAGGAGTGTTGTCGCAGACCATACGCCCAGCTCAGCGGTGACATTGCAGATGTAGGATCCCTCATCCTGGATGCGGACACTCCTGAGTTTCAGGGAGGCATTTCCCTTGGCAAATCTCTCTGGATACAGCTGTGTCCGGCCCCGGTAAGCCTTGTCCTGTCCTTGTAGCTGGTCCATCTCTCCATAGTAGCTGTGAACCAGGAGATCCACTCCATCTGCTCTTTGCATCTTCCAGGTGATGTTCAGGTTTACCGTAGATTTGTAGTAGAAGGTGCATCCCAGGATGACATCCTCTGCACACTGAACTGTGCCAGGAGACTGCGTTTCAGTGACCCCTTTAAAAGGAGCAAACATCAGCATGAGGGCCTTTCAGGTTGAGTCCACATTTCCACTCCCTCCTCATTGCATTGACTAGCTGAAAAACCTGACACTGGAGGACATGCATATCTGTAAAAGGTGCACCCTGTTCCCAGAGACACTACAGCCAGTGTGGAGTTTACTATCTAATGTGGGCCCTATTTACAGGATGGGGGACACTATGCTAGGGAGAAGGGACTCTGAACAAGATTTGGGGGTCATGGTGGATAATCAGCTGAACATGATGAGCTCATACTGTAATGCTGTGGCCAAAAGACCTAAGGAGATCCTGGGATGCCTCAACATGGGAATCTCGAGTAGGAGCAGAGAGATTATTTTACCTCTGGATTTGGCCCAGGTTATGACTACTGCTGAGATCCTGTGTCTAGTTCTGGTGCCCACAATTCATGGACGCTGATAAATCAGTGAGGGGTCAGAGAAGAGCCAGGAGAATGATTAAAGGGTCAGAAAACCTGCCTCAGAGTGAGAGACTCAAGGAGCTCAATCTATTGAGCTGAACAAAAAGAAGGTTCCGGGGTGACTTAATCACAGTCTGTAAGTACCTACATGGGGCACAAATATTTAATAATGGGCTTGTCAATCTAGCAGAGAGCAGTCTAACAAGATCCAATGGCTAGAAGTTGAAGCTAGACAAATTCAGACTGGAAAAAATATGTAAAGTTTTAACAGTGAGAGTAACTGACCATTGGAACAATTTACCAAGACTCAGGGTGGAGTTTCCATTACCAACCATTTTTAAATAAAAATGGGATGGTTTTTCTAGGAGATCTACTCTAGGTTATTTCAGGGCAGGTTTCTGGCCTGGGTTACAGAGGAGGTAAGACTAGATGACCACAGTGGTCCCCTCTGGACTGGGAATCTATGAATTATTAACAAAAGCATCACAAAATCACAACATAACATTCCTCTACTAAAACAGCTGAGTGAGTTGCACCTCAGCTCACTGTCCTGGTGATTAGTAACGGCCTTCTCTCTACTAACAAGTTTATCCTTTAACTCTACTGGTCTAGTTAAAGCATCATAATCCCCAGTAGAGATGCAGGCCATGTTTACTCTAGCAGCACTTTGGCAGTCTAGGCTGTGTATACACTGCAGGCATTATAGTGGCATAGATATGTTGTCATAGTTATGCTGCTATAGCCCCATAGTATAGACGCAAACTACAGCAATGGAAGGGGTTTTTAGTCTGTAGACCAGACCCTAATGTGGATGCAGATATAGTATTGTACAATAAAACCACCCCATGAGTGAAACAAGCTGTAACTAGTAACGTGCAGTTTTGCTGGTATTGCTGTATCTGCACTGGAGACTTTTGCTGGCACAGCTATGCCAGAAAGCCTGGCAGATCATCAGAAGACTTCCTGGAGATTTGAGCCTCAGCAAAAAGGAGTTTCCAGTCACCACAGATGCTATCTCATCCCTGCTAAGGCTAATGGCCAGGCACAGACCTTGGATTAGTTTTTCAGTTGTGAGGTCAAAACTGAGGTTACAATGGTGTGGTAGACTCTTAGTGTGGACTCAAACCCAATGGCACCTTTTTCAGTCTAAGAGGTGGACCAGACCATATAGCTTGTGTAAATAGGAAAGGCTCCAGGCCTGAGTTATATGCATAACTAGTTCCTACTTCACCTAGGCACAAGAGCAAACTGCTTCAGTTCCTTAATCAAGGTTTCCAGGACAACTGCATCCCAAAAATCTGGAGCAGGTCAAAGATACCTTACCTGAGCTGAAAGCAGATATACCTAGCAGGTGTATTAAAGGATCTTATGAAGGACATGTTGTAAGAACAGCAGTGATCTGTATGCGCTGTAAGTATGACTATGCTATGTATAACCTGTATGCCCTAAAGGTCTGGTACACTCCCCCGCTCCCATTTGTCTCCTCTCCCTCTCTGAATGCCTGTGAAGTGGGTTTCCCCCACCCCTCCCTCCTGGAACGCTTGTGGGATGAAGGGGCTGGTTGAACAGCTGGAAGATCAGAAGAGCTCCCAGGTAGGCAAGGTGTCTGGGACTCTAATTAGGCAGCACTCGCACACCCAGAGCATGGACACTGCATGGACACTGGCTGAGGTGGAGTGTAACCCACCAGATGCAGCCAAGTCATCTCTAGTCACAGGCCATGAGGAGCAGGTCCTTAAAAGGGGAAGGGGCCATGTGCTCAGCAGTGCACTCACAAGCTTGTACCTCCCGTGGAGGCCCTTCACCCGGACGGCCTGGCCAGTGCTTCGCTGCGTTGCATTCCATCGTGCCTCGGGAAGACTTACCTTCATCACACCATCCATCGCGGCGCTGGGGGACACTTACCTTGAAGGATCCTGACATCTCCAGTGCCAGGCCTGTCCTGGGAGTGTGAGTATGCGAGTGTGAATGTGACACCCCCCTCCCCGCTTCTTTTGAGCTTAGCTATCAGTATAATAAATGTGCTGTTTTCTGCCAAACTCTGGTGGGTCATTAGTCCTCCCTACACTTACTAGCTGGCCCAATTTCAGGTATATGTCTCTGCTATGTGTCTCTTATAAAGGAAGCTCTGTAGCCAATCCACATCTGCTACAGAAGCTAGTAGCAGCCCTGAAACCTACCATATACAAAGAGTACCTGGCATGGTGTCAGAAGTAAAGGCAGCCTAACTGATGCCAGAGAAGAACAGAAACAGAAGGAAACAATAACAAGTTGCAAACACAATGGGGGGAAGCAACAAAGGTAGCAGGATCACTCTCATCGATATGCCCCACAGAACCTCACCTTTCATAGACCTTCAGAAGGGACAGACTGGAAGCAACATTTTTCATGATTTCACATTGCTACAAAACTCCATAAGGAAACTGGAGGCATATCTTTAAATCTTTTTTCCTTTATTGCTGACAGTCACAAAGAAGACTGTGAAAAGTTCCGGCTATGTTTGATGCATACTTTACACCTCAGAGAAATGTGGTTTATGAAAAAGCACGTTTTCACCATAGAATTCAAGAACCGGGGGAATCTGACACATGTCAGGGATTGTTGACCACAGGCACTGATCCTCCAATGTGCCATGGGGGGAGGGGGCAGATGCTCTGGCCCCATCCCCACTCCATCCCTTGTTCTGAGGCCCCACCCCACCTCTTCCCGTCCAGTTCTGCCCCCTCTCTCAAGTGCACCCATCCCTGCTCCTTCCCTTCCCTCAGCATCCTGCAGGCTGCAAAACAGCTGATTGGGGCAGGTGGGAGGCACAAGGAGGTGCTGATCTGTGGGGCACACTGATAGGTGGCAGGCACTGGGAGGGGGGCTGCTGGTAGGTGCTCAGCACCCACCATTTTTTCCCCATGGGTGCTCCAGCGGAGCACCCACAGAGTCAGTGCCTATGATGAGAACCAAGGAGGGCCTGTCCCGTGCTATGTTCCTATAACTGTGTCCATGTGACAGGATTCTACTGCTTTCACTGCACCAATTTCAAACTGAGCTAGCTGAAGCAGTATAAAACTCTGTGTCGATCAGCCCTTGGTGTAACTGGGACTCAGGCCCTGGCAATGAGCTGAATATTTTTTTTAATTGTGTTAATGTGGCAGTTTCAGCAGCAAGAGGATTGAGTGGACCACAGAGACTGATCTCAGGTTTTCTCTGCACTGGGTGCCTACAGGATAGGGGGAAGAAGAACATCACCATGTGATGTGTGGAGCAGCCTGGAGGTGGGTGGGAATTCTTCTTGCTGCATCAGGAGAGGCACCTTCCCCAGTGCTAAATTCATTAGGGAAATGGACACTTAAAGTGACTCCAGATGGCACAAAAGAAGCAGGAGAGCGAAGCAGGAACAGGAAGTACGTACCATAGAGAGTCCACAGAGCCACCAAGTGCAGCGACCAGCCAGGGCTCATTCCTACGCTGCTTCTCACCATGTCACATCTGCAAGAGAAGGAGAGAAAATGCTCCGATTAGCTGCATCCCAGACATCAGCCCCTGGGAACCACATTCACACTGGCCCTGCAGCCCCAAGATCCCTGCAGCCCCACTCACCCCGGCGCAAACCGGGAGTCACTCCTGTTGCCGGCCCAAAAGGCCTGAGGCAGCAAACAGTGGTTCGTTGCCTGGTGTGCTTTATTCCAGTAAACACACCAAGGTGGAGAATGCAGAAAAAAAGTTTATTTGAGCCCAAATAAGGTGCAAGGGAGACATTACAATCTCAAATCCTGCACACAGACATAAGCTGTGTGTCTCTTCTTATACATGACTTCAGCTTGGCATCCTCATTACCCCCCACTATTCTCCTCCCCCTCCTATATAATAGACACATTGTATAGTTAGTAATTAAATCATCCTTGACAGCAAACAATTCATCTTGTTAGTAACTTTTCAAGGCTGTTAGGTTGGTTTACTTCTGGATTTATTACTTTCCCTCCCCCCCCCCTTTCCCTAAGCCAGATACAAACAGGCTTTCAGTGTTGCACTGATAAGGAGCAGTTACACATTCCATTCTCAATTCTAACCTGGGAGTTCAACTAAAGTTTAATATGGAGGCACTCTGGATAAGCATAAAATAACTTTGGTCCATTCAGGCCTAGTACAGAAAGTCTTCATTAACACTATGGTTTTCCACCCTCCTGAGTTACCTAGAGTTATGCCTAATGACACCAACACTCCGCTGAAGGCCGCTTAACTGGGCCTGATTCTCTGTCAAGTCCTGGTTCCTTCACAGGGGTCTTGCAGTGACCCAGAGGTTTGTAAAGGGGACTCAGTGTGAATGAGAGGCAGGATGAACAGCTTTACACCAGGATAGGAATGGGGGAGTTATTTGGGGATGGGAGCAGGGGCTGCTGCCATCTCCCCTGGGGACACACGGCCGAGGATGTGAGGGGTCCCGACCAGCACCAGCCATTTGACAGAAGTCACCAAACTGTGCACAAGAGCCTGATCCCAGGCTGCAGTCTTGGGGACAATGAGGTGGGGCAGGGGGAACCGGTGGGGTTTTGATGGGGATGGTGATGGCGCCCCAGAAATGCGGAATTGATCATCCAGGCCTGTGGATGTGAACAGCCCCAGCCCCACAATGCTGGGCGAGCTCCTCCCTGTGACTCATCACAGCCCCAGGCCCTCTCCCACCCTGGCCCCAGACAGCAACACGCCCCAGCCCCTCACCTACCCAACCCCCTAGAGAGCAACTGCCCCCCCACCCCCGCACAGACAGCAACACCCCCATAGCCCCTTCTTCCACGGAGACTGCGCCCGCATGCCAGACAGCCTGTGCCCGACCCTGGCCTTCAGCGCAGCCGCAGGGACCTGTCCACTCGCCCGGCCAGACAGAGCCAGCACAGGGAAAGCAGACGGAGCCGCGCTCTAAGGCTGACCAGCAGGGACCAGGACTCATGGGGACATCCTTTCACTCCCCTCCCGACCCTGGCCCTTGAGTGAGGCCCCATCTGCTTTCCCAGTGCAGCACTGAAGGGGCAGGGTGGGGGTGGGGGGCAGTGGAAAGATGCACCCAGGAATACTGGCCCCTTGCTGCTGAGATATGGGATAAAAAACATCTCACACTGTAAGTGTGGGACAGGCCATTTTCTATTTAAATAAGGGATGTCCCTTGTAATACAGGACTGTTGGCAACCCTAATGGGGTCAGATCCTCAGCTGGGGTCATTCGGCCGTAGCGCCATTGGAATTAACATGATTATGCCATTTTCTACCTAACCCTTAAAGGGGGTCTATAGAAATTACACTAACAGCTCTAGAATCAAATAGAAACTCAGTGCCTGGTTTTCATTTACACTAAGGCCCCTTTAAAACTCTCTGGCAGTGTAAAGGGGCCTTAACATCAGTGAAAAAAACATCTGCTCCCACTTTAAGTTCCTCTTCCACTGCTACAGCAGAGCAATAGAACTTCAGTATAAGTGAAATCACATCCCCAGATCATTTCTGCAGGTCTTTTTAAACCACCCTATAAACATCATCAGCAGGAATATAATTCTCTATTACATTCTATAGGATGCTTTAACAAAAAACCCTTGGGTTGTGCACAAGGCCGGCTCCAGACCCCAGCGCGCCAAGCGCGCGCATTGGGCGGCATTTTGCCGGCAGGGCGGCAGGCGGCTCCGGCGGACCTTCCGCAGTCATGCCTGCGGGAGGTCCACTGGAGCCGCGAACCAGTGGACCTCCCGCAGGCATGACTGCGAAGGGTTCGCTGGTCCCGCGGGAGCAGCAGACCCTCCGCAGGCACATCTGCAAGAGGTCCCCCAGAGCCACGGGACCGACAACCGGCAGCGCGCCCCCTGTGGCGTGCTGCCCTGCTTGGGGCGGCCGGATTCCTAGAGCCGCCCCTGGTTGTGCATTCTGCTCTACTCCATGCTGATCCAACCTCAGCTGGAGTATTGTGCTCAGTTCTGGGCCCCACATTTCAGGAAAGATGTGGACAAATCGGAGAAAGTCCAGAGGAGAACAACACCAATGATGAAAGGTCTGGAAAACATGAGCTATGAGGGAAGATTGATGTTATATCCTTGGGGCAGCCGGTGTAGGAAGCAATCACTTGAGGCCAGAGAGCAGGCAGCTAACCAAAACCTCCATTTTATTTACATATATACAGAGAGCACCTCAGCCGGTTGAAACCGGTTGAGCTAACCCATAATAATCTAACTCAGTTGCCATAGCAACAAAACCATGACAACCAAATACACAACATATTCCTCCCCCCCCTAATAAGAACATCCCCTAAATAAAACACACACTAGACTAGAGAAGGAGGGTAGACTGCCTCCATTCCCGGCTAAACCCTGGGGATTATTTTGCCCCATAACCATGGGTTCGCCCTAGCTAAAGGTCCAGCCGATGAGGAGGCCTTCTTTATCTGAGTAGCAGTGATGGGTGTATTCTCTACCTGTTCAAAATAGAAGATTTCCTTGTGGGCACTATCTTGGTGTTTGACCGGCAAAGGCAACCTTGAGAGGCCATCTGCATTGCCGTGTAGAGTGGATTTCCGATATTTGATTTCATATGTGTGTGCTGAAAGTAACAATGCCCAACGTTGCATACGACTAGCAGCTAATGGGGGAATGCCTGTGTAAGGTCCAAAAATTGATGTCAGAGGTTGATGGTCTGTGAGAAGAGTAAATTTTCGCCCAAACAGGTACTGATGAAACTTCCGAATTCCAAAAACAATTCCTAATGCCTCACGTTCGATTTGGGCGTAGTTAGTTTCTGCTTTGCTTAGAGTGCGTGAAGCAAAAGCAATAGGTCTCTCTTCTCCTGAAGGCATAATATGTGACACGACTGCTCCCACTCCATAAGGGGAGGCATCGCAGGCCAATTGCAGTGGTAAGGATGGATCAAAGTGCGTTAGAACTTCAGAATTTAGCAATGCATCCTTAGCTTTGTTAAACGCAACATCACAGGCTTCAGTCCACTTCCAGGCCTTGTTCTGCCCAAGGAGCTCATGAAGTGGTTTTAGCAGTGTGGCTAACTGTGAGATGAACTTTCCATAATAGTTCAGGAGTCCTAGAAACGAGCGCAGCTGGCTTACATTTCGAGGTGGGGGAGCCTCCACAATAGCTTTAACTTTTGCAGGGGCCTTATGAAGACCTGCAGAATCAATGATATGTCCCAAATATTCAACAGAGGGCTTGAAGAATTCACACTTGTCTTTGCGAACTCGTAGGCCATACTCTTCCAGTCTTTGTAGGGTAGCCTCTAAATTCTTTAAGTGATCCTCTTCATTTCTTCCAGTGACCAGGATATCATCCAGATAGCACTGAACTCCTGACAAGCCACACAAGATCTGGTCCATAGCCCTCTGGAACAGGGCGGAAGCAGATGTTATTCCGAAGGGTAGACGACAGTATCGATAAAGCCCCTTATGAGTCACAATAGTCAACAGCTCTTGGGACTTTTCATCGACGTGCATCTGTAAATATGCTTGACTCAGATCAATCTTACTGGACTTTTGTCCCCCAGCCAGGCCTGCGAAGAGGTCATCGATGCGGGGAAGCGGGTATTGCTCTGCACACAACACTGGGTTGACAGTGACTTTAAAATCACCGCAAATCCGGAGAGAGCCATCTTTCTTCACGATTGGAACGATAGGAGTGGCCCATGAGCTATGGGTAACTGGTATTAGGACTCCATTGGTGACCAGGCGCTCCAGGTCTGCTTCAACTTTTGGCCTGATGGCATATGGCACAGTTCGGGCTTTCAGATATTTTGGTGGACTGCCAGGTTTAATGTTCAATGTCACAGTGATTCCCTTCATACTTCCCAAATCATCTCCAAAAACAGCAGCATGTTTCCTTAGTATAGGGGTTAGACTGGTTTCTTCTTTAGTCATCCGGTGCACTTCTGCCCAGTTCAGTTGAATCTTCCCAAGCCAAGACCTACCCATTAAGGCTGGGTAGTTACCTCTCACCACAAACAGTGGCAATTTAGCCACCTGTCCATTGAGCTCCACCTTAACATCAATAGTGCCCAGCATAGGCACAGCTTCTCCCGTATACGTCTTCAGAACAGTTTTTGTTGCCTTAAGCGGAAGATGCTGTAGCTTTTCTTTATACACAGTCTCGGAGATCAGTGAGACGGCTGCACCGGTGTCCAGTTCCATGCGTATACGTTTGCCATCCAATAACGGGGTTACCCAGTATTCATGTGAGCCCATTGCCAAAGACAAAACATGCAGTGGCACTTCCTCTTGCGATGAGGTGTCACCTTGATCATCCTGGGTCTGCTCTAGGGTATGCAGAGTTCCTCTTTTTGTCGGCCAGACCACAGACCTCTTTTTCTTTTGTTTACAGGCACACTCAATGTGTCCCTTTTTGCCACAGTGTCGACACACCAGGTCCTTACACCAGCATTCTGATGCCTGGTGACCCGGCTTACCACAGCGGTAACATTCTTGACTCTGCACAGTTTTGTGGGTCGGTTCTTGTGACACTTTTTGCACCCTAGGGGATGCACCGATGTATTGTGCCTCCCTTGTAGCCAGTTCCATGGAGACAGCAATATCAACAGCCTTCTGTAAGGTAAGCTGAGCCTCTGTCAGTAGGCGCTTCCGTATAGCTTCACTGTACAGGCCACACACTAACCTGTCACGCAGGGCATCATGTAACATTTCTTTAAATTCACAGTGTTCTGCTAGCTTTTTTAAAATGGCTACAAATTGTACAACTGTTTCATCTTCCTTTTGGTCTCTTTTGTGGAACCTATATCTTTCAGCAATTACCAGTGGTTTTGGGGAGAAATGAGACCCCAGGATTTCCACAATGTCACTGTAAGATTTAGTCTCAGGCTTAACAGGGTGTAGTAAGCTGCGTAGCAGAGAGTAGGTTTTAGCCCCTACAACAGTTAAGAATATTGGCACCTTCTTCGCTTCTGTAATGTCATTTGCAATACCAAAAAGCTCAAAACGCTCAGTATACATATGCCACTGCTCTGTATTCTCATCAAAAGGCTCCAGGGGCCTGGTCAGAGTAGCCATGATTTTTAGTTTCACTTTCACAGTCAGTGCAACAAGCAGCTTTTTTTTTTGTTTGTTCTTTACCTTAACTTCTACTTCCTTCTGTTACTGGAGCAGCACCGGAGTCTCACCCTCGTCGCCAGTGTTATATCCTTGGGGCAGCCGGTGTAGGAAGCAATCACTTGAGGCCAGAGAGCAGGCAGCTAACCAAAACCTCCATTTTATTTACATATATACAGAGAGCACCTCAGCCGGTTGAAACCGGTTGAGCTAACCCATAATAATCTAACTCAGTTGCCATAGCAACAAAACCATGACAACCAAATACACAACAATTGAAAACTGGGTTTGTTTAGTCTGGAGAAGAGAAGGCTGAGGGGCAACATGATATAAATTTTTAAGTTCTGTACATAGAAGGTTGTTATAAAGAGGAGGGTGATAGATTGTTCTCTTTAACCAGTGAGGGCTGGACAAGAAGCAATGGGCTTAAATCGGAGCAAGGGAGATTTCGGTCAGACATTAGGAAAAACTTCCTCACTGCCAGGTTACTTAAACACTGGAACAAATTACCACAGTGAGTCTCCCTCACTGGGGATTTTTAAGAGCAGGTTGGACAAACACCTGTCAGGGATGGTCTAGATAATGCTTAGTCCTGCCTTGAGTGCAGGGGACTGGACTAGATGACCCCTCGAGGTCCCTTCCAGCCTTACGATTCTATGATTCTACAATTGCCATTCATTGCTCCGCAGCCATTTTAATGGTCATTTTGCAGCTGCCATTTTAAATGTTGATTGTACCTGGAAGCAAAAGGCAGCAGCGGCAGCAAATGAGAGCCAGTCCGGAGAAGGGTCTCTTACCTTCCACCCCAAGTGCACCAGACCCTCCAACCTCCTTGATGAACTCAGAGAAACAGAATAATCCCTGCGTGTTCCTGCATCTCCCTCCCTTCCTGTGTCTCTTGTCGTCTCTGAGCTCTGAGTAACATGGAAAGTGAAAGTAAATAATGCAATGATCTAACCAGGTAGCAAAGTTCAGAGCTCTCAGGGCTTTCAGGGGAGTAAAGAATCAGAATCGTACATCTGCAGCTTGTCACTTGTGTGTCACCAAACACATGAGCCTGATGACCAGAGAGAAACCCTAGCCCAAATTTTCTGGTGATGTTTGGGATTTACGGCTAGCAATTTCACGAGTGTCCACTTCACCTTTTCAAAAGGGCTCCCTGGTATGTGACACCTGTAAGAATCTCAGGCCCTGTCCACACTGCAGCTGGGTGGTGCGACTCCAGCCCGAGCAGATGAACTCACACTAGTGCTTGAGCTAGTGTGCTAGAAATAGCAGTATGAACAACGTGGCACAGACCGGGAGGGGAGAAGGAGCTCACACTTCAGCCATTTGAGCTTGGATCCAGGGAGTTGCGCGGAGTTGGACTTGGGTGACCGCTGGTGCCCTAATATCGACTCTTTTCAGTGTGCTAGCTGGAGCAAAGTTAGTGTCTGTCTATCTGTCCTGAGAAACGTGCCTCCCAACTGCAGTGGAGACCTCCCCCCCCAGGCCTGGTCTGCCCTTAAAGTTAACAGGATCATTATTTCAATGAGGGACGTGACTTTTATCTGGCTATAGGGTTCTTCTACGCTGGAGGGTGATTTGCGGCTCGAGGAAACACCTGAGTTAGCTCTGACAGCCCGTCGGGCGGCCGTGGCCACACTTCCGTTTTTAGCATGATTGCTTGATCAGAGCTAGTGCGGCTAGGTCACATGAGCGGGAATCACACTGCTTCCAGTGTAGACCTACCCATAGAGACACTAGTACAACTGGGAGCATGGATGTGGTTATATGGGTAAAAGGTGGTTTATATCAATATGGCTTATTCCCCTGCTCATACGCAGGGGTGAAAGTAACTTAAAGGACTTGCCGGTGCTCTGGAATCCTAAGGAGGGGCGTGTCCTCCACCGGAAGATGCGGAGCCTTTAAATCCCCAGGCCCTTTTAATCAGGATTTAAAGGGCCCGGGGCTAGGGCTGTGGTAGCAGCAGCTGGGAGCCTCAAGCCCTTTAAATCACCCCCTGAGCTCCCAGCGGCAGAGGTGGCTGGGAGCCCTGAGGTTCGGGGGCAATTTAAATGGGGGGGATTTAAAGGGCCCGGGGCTCTAGCTGCTGCTACTGCAGCAGATCCCCAGGCCCTTTAAATTGCCAAAAGAGCCCCAGGGCTCCAGCAGCAGGGCCTGGGGCTCCGGCTGCCGCTACCCTCCATGGCCCTTTAAATCGTCTCTGGAGCCCTGCTGCTGGAGCCCTGGGGTAGTGGCAGCAGGGCTCTGGTGGCTATTTAAAGGGCCCAGGGTGGTAGAGGCAGCGGGAGCCCCGAACCCTTTCAATAGCCACCAGAGCCCAGCCGTCGCTACCCCAGGGCTCTGGCAGGCTCCGGGGGCTATTTAAAGGGCCCGGGCCCTTTAAATTGTCCCCGGAGCCCTGGGGTAGCAGCAGTGGGGCTCCAGCGGTGATTTAAAGGGCCCGGGGCGGTAGCGGCAGCAGGAGCCCTGGGCCCTTTAAATCGACACCCGAGCCCCACAGCCGCTACCCCAGGGCTCTGGCAGCGGGGATCTGGCAGGAATTTAAAGGGCCCTGGGCTCCAGCCCTTTAAATTGCTGCCTCAGGAAGCCGGTCCACCCCGGTATGGCGCACCAGCTCTTGCCGGCTGGGGTGGCAGGTTTGTAGAAATTTTGGTGGTGCCCAGAACCTGCCCCTGACCAAAATCTACCCCCACCTGCCCAAGACTCTGGGAGAGAGTTTGAGTGGGGGAAGAGGTCTGGGGTGCAGGCCCTGGGCTGGGGCAGGGGACTGGGGTGCAGGAGGGGTGCAGGCTCTGGGAGGGAGTTTGGGGATGGGAGGGAGTGTGGAGGGAGGGGGTGCAGGTTCTGGGAGGGAGTTTTGGGCTAAGAGGGGGTGCAGGGGTGAGGGCTGTGGGGTCAGGCTGGGGTGGATTTGGGGTGAGGCTGGGGACGAGGGGTTTGGGCTGTGGGAGGGGACTCAGGGCTGAGGCAGAGCATTAGGGTGCAGGGGGGTGAGGGCTCTGGCTCTGGCTGGGGGGTTGGGGTGTTGGAGAGGCTCAGGGCTAGGACAGAGGGTTGGGGTATGAGGGGATGAGGGCTCTGGCTGGGGGTGTGGGCTTTGGGGTGGGGCAGGGCTGGGATGAGGAGTTTGGGGTGCAGGCAGAGAGCCAGTGAGAAGGACTCCCCCCAGCCCTCTCCCTGCTGGCAGCAGTGAGCTCTGGGGTAGGGACCCCCTTCTCCCCCACCCCCCCCTTGGCAGCACACTCACCCCCCCACTGTCACTGCACGTGCTCCAAGGGTCCCTCTCAGGTCCAGGAATCCCCCTCACCTCCCCTGTGGTGGGTGCCATGCCGGAGGCGGGGGGAGGGTCTGCCATCACATGTGCACCTCCTCCCCTGCTGCTGCCCCTCACTGTAGCCACACTGGGGCTGCCCCTTGCCCAGCGTGGGGCAAGAGCAGTGACTGCGGGCAGGGGGGCGGCTGTACTGGTGGAGGGTCCCACTGGAAAATGAAAGGGTCCGAGAGGGAAGGGCAGCCTGCCCTGGCAGTGGTGGAGGGGGGCACTAGGACCCCGTGGTGGCAGTTAATGCAGGCAGGCAGCATGGAGCTGCAGGGGATGGGGAGAGACAAACGCTCTGCTCCGGGACCCAGGGAGGTGCCTGGGGGCAGCAAAGGGGGGGCCGGGGCGCACTCAGGGGCGGCGCGAGGGGGCAGCGGGGGGGAGACCCGGCCCCGAACATTCATGGAGCCGGGCTCCCGGACCCTCAATTTTGCTGGAGCCCAGAGGTGGAGTCAGAGAGGGAGAGAATGCTCCATTTTCTTGCCGGTAGCTACTGCACTTTTTTTTACCAGTCCTCCATACCGGCCCGTACCCGCTTACTGTCACCTCTGCTCATACGGGACTAATCTGTCCCAGGATAAAGCACATTTGTACGGATCTAACTTCATGTACACTGGAAGAGCACCCCACACATTGCAGTGTCCCTCCCCCACCCTAACCATAGAGACCCCGCCTAGATCATCCCACACCCTGCAGTGCCCCCCCCCCCCACTTACTGGGGGGAGGGATGGCTCAGTGGTTTGAGCATTGGCCTGCTAAACCCAGGGTTGTGAGTTCAGCCCTTGAGGGGGCCACTTAGGGATCTGGGACAAAATCAGTTCTTGGTCCTGCTACTGAAGGCAGGGGGCTGGACTCAATGACCTTTCAAGGTCCCTTCTAGTCCTAGGAGATAGGTATATCTCCATTATTAAAGAGCTGCTCCACTTTAAGTAAACTCATATCTTTAACACAGTCTAACTTTCTAGTGCAGACAAGCCCTTGGATATTGGTCAGATCTCAAGAAAAGCCGAGTTTGGTGATGTCAGTGCTTAGGAGAGAGCCAGAAAAGATCAGAGTGATGCTGGGAAAGGAGCAGGGGGCTCAGCAGGCTTGTCTACATGTGTGAATGAATCTGGAATCAGGTCCTGTGTGAATCTGCAGTGGATTAACTAGTCCTGATTAGCTTCAGGTGAGTCCACATGTAGTGTTCATCAAGAGTAGTTAATCAGGATTAATTAAACCAGAATAACTCCCTGTGTAGAGAAGACCTTACACTAAAGCCCCTTCCACTGCTCTGACAGTCCAAAAGAGCCTTAAAATACCCCAGGATTAGCACTGTAGCAAATAAATTTCATTATTGTTTATTAGGTATATTATCACAGTGCCTCAGAGCTCCTGTCATGGCCCAGGCCCCCACTATGCAAAATATATTATAATTGCCATTTATTGGGTGCATTATGGTACCCCTTAAACTTCTCAGTCCTAACCTTGGCCCCCACTAAACTACACGCTGTACAATACGACGGTCCCTGACCCAAAGGCTTTGCAACCCAGTCCACGAGCGCCCATTAATTCACCACCAGATGTCAGGGTAGAGCTCATCCTGACTCTGCTTACAACCCTATAAATGTCCTCAGCAGGAACAGAATGCTCCATTACATTCCATAAGCTGGACATCTGGAAGAGAAGGAGCAATATGCTCTGAAAGGCATTCGGGGCAGAATCCAGCCAGTTTGAACACCGACGAACCGATTCTCAGCCTGCTATTTGAGGCTTTGTCTTGTGTAGGTGCGTACAACCCCCAATCCCCTGACCCAATTTTTCACAGTTGCTGATTGTTCACCCTATCTTTGCTCCTGTTTACATACTCTAATATTTCTGAGGGTGGCAGAGTCTCACAAAATTGATCCTTTGTATTTATCATAACTCTTTGTATAAACCCTTCCGTGCACATAAACTCAAACCAATCTGAACAATGTGTAAGATCTGGCTGCCAAAATCTGTTTGTTATAGATCTATGCTGCTAACATCCATCATTTAATTACACTCTAGAGAGTGATTCTTTTTAAAGTTGTCAATGGATGTGTTAATAAAAAATAAAAATAATAAAAATAAAAAAAATAGATTGAGCTACTTTGGGGGCTAATTTTTAAGTGACTGTGGAATATTGATGCAGTAGAAAGTAGCCCCTGGAATCATGGGTAAAGTTGACCCCTGCCCCACCAAAATCTGAAATGGCGCTCCTGAGTCTAGGGCAGGGAGCCTTGGGACAGAGGAGAACAACACAAGGATGCAGAAATTTGTACGCCCCTGGCTCTGCCTAGGGCTGCTGGGGAAGCAGCAGCAGCTCCCTCAGCAGACCACACAGATGGCTCAGCTGCCAGGCCCAGATTTTCTTCTCCTGTAGCGCTGCCACTGAGTTGAGATGCCAGGACCTGTGCAGCCCGACCCCACCCCGCCCCCACGGAAATTCCCCAGGCAGCACAGAGCCTGCTGCTGAGAGGCGAACAAGGAAGCGGAGCTAAAAGACTGAGTGAAGAAGTGAGGCATGCGGTCTGTTAGCCCACTAGCCTTGGAGTCAGGAGATGCAGGGTGTGTTTCTGGCCTGCTTGGGGTCTCGCTCTGTGCCTCCATATCCCCTCCCACACATCACCTCCATATTGGTGCACATAGCAAAATTCATTCCACACATGGATGGGAAAAATTAAAGGGAACATTGGATTTAACTGTCTTGAGTAGCTTGGTATCACATGCAAATTTATCAACCTCACTGTTTACCCCTTTTCCAGATCATTTATGAATATGTTGAATTATACTGGTCCCAGTACAGACCCCTGGGGAACTCCACTATTTACCTCTCTCCATTGGAATTGCTCCCAATTTGCACCAGTGGAAGGGATGAGAGATTCAAGTGCAATATCCATCTATCCATCCATCCCCAGACACACTCCTTCATCAATCTCTCTCTCAGCCAATACATATGTGGTCACACTGTATGTTTCAGTAATTTCTAATATACATTATATTAATATTACAGACATTAAAATGAATCTTGCTTGTTTTTGTTCACTGATGTCAAGGCACATATCCCGAAATACCTGAAATAGTTTATGCCAGTTTTGGCTCTAGTGAATATAAAATGTGCCGAAGCAAAGTGGCAAGAAGATGTTGTAGCAGGGCCGTGAGGCTAAATGTTCATAGCTCCTCTGTAGTTGTAATATCCACAACATGACATGGAAGAGTACAGGAAGGTACCAAAGGTAGCGTTTGCAGATACTAGTGTGATAAACTTAAACTTTAAGAGACTTAAAAAGTCTTTTAGTTTCTAAACAGCCATAATATAAACTGGAGTGGGTCAGAGGGTGGATCTTGGAAACACACCTACTGAGTAAAAAAGCTTCCTGGAAGGGTTGGTGATGTAATGATACTTTCCATTCTGGGTTGTATTGCTTTGGCTTACACAATCAACTCGGTTAAGCTTGGTTATTTGGTCTCCTGAATATTTTTAATACCCAGCTACAAGTGTAGCTGAGACGTTGGCTACACATTTTATTTAGGTGTGGCAGAATTCAAGTTTTTTTTAATAAAGTTGATGGATTATTGTTTTTATTGATTGAAATGTTCACAGTTGTGGGAGATAATGGGAAATCAGACAATGGTTTAATGCCAATAGATGCTAAGATTTAAAAGGTTAAAACTTCATAACTGTTAAAACACAAATTGTCAACCTCATGTGTCAAAATACACAAAGCAAATAGCCTTAAATCAATACTTGTACCTGTTTGTACTATTTGTTTGCTGGTTTATTTGTAAAAATCCTAATTCAAAAATCTAAACCAAGCAACCTTGCATCCAAAGAAGTGGGTATTCACCCACGAAAGCTCATGCTGCAAAACGTCTGTTAGTCTATAAGGTGCCACAAGATTCTTTGCTGCTTAAACCAAGCAACATTTTTGTACTCCACCTATCCTTACATTTTGATCAGGGGCGTCTCTAGGTATTTTGCCATCCCAAGCACGGCAGGCAAGCAAGCATGCCGCCGAGCCCCCACCTGCTGCTTGCCACCCCAGGCACGCACTTGGCGTGCTGGTGCCTGGAGCCGCCCCTAATTTTGATTATGACAGGTGGAAATATTATTTGTCAGTTTATGTGTGTACAGTGAAATTGATTTTTTACCAATACAAATTGAAACCTTCTAATTAATAATTGGCAAGCTGACTAGGGACTATTAGCCAGTATTAGCCACACCAGCTAGAATGGAGTTGCGACCTGGTCGTTTGGATTTGGGATAGTAATCCCCAGGCATTGAAAGAAGGAAAGATAAACCTACAAATAACAGATGCTCAACTACAGTTCAACCTTCCATATATGCAGCAAAGAATCCTGTGGCACCTTATAGACTAACAGACGTTTTGCAGCATGAGCTTTCGTGGGTGAATACCCCCTTCTTCGGATGCAAGCAGTGGAAATTTCCAGGGACAGGTATATATAAGCAAGCAAGAAGCAAGCTAGAGATAACGAGGTTAGTTCAATCAGGGAGGATGAGGCCCTGTTCTAGCAGTTGAGTGAAAACCAAGGGAGGAGAAACTGGTTCTGTAGTTGGCAAGCCATTCACAGTCTTTGTTTAATCCTGAGCTGATGGTGTCAAATTTGCAGATGAACTGGAGCTCAGCAGTTTCTCTTTGAAGTGTGGTCCTGAAGTTTTTTTGCTGGAGGATGGCCACCTTAAGATCTGCTATTGTGTGGCCAGGGAGGTTGAAGTGTTCTCCTACAGGTTTTTGTATATTGCCATTCCTAATATCTGATTTGTGTCCATTTATCCTTTTCCTTAGAGACTGTCCAGTTTTCCGATGTACATAGCAGAGGGGCATTGCTGGCATATGATGGCATATATTACATTGGTGGACGTGCAGGTGAATGAACCGGTGATGGTGTGGCTGATCTGGTTAGGTCCTGTGATGGTGTCGCTGGTGTAGATATGTGGGCAGAGTTGGCATCGAGGTTTGTTGCATGGATTGGTTCCTGAGCTAGAGTTACTATGGTGCGGTGTGCAGTTACTGGTGAGAATATGCTTCAGGTTGGCAGGTTGTCTGTGGGCGAGGACTGGCCTGCCACCCAAGGCCTGTGAAAGTGTGGGATCATTCTCCAGGATGGGTTGTAGATCCCTGATGATGCGCTGGAGAGGTTTTAGCTGGGGACTGTATGTGATGGCCAGTGGAGTCCTGTTGGTTTCTTTCTTGGGTTTGTCTTGCAGTAGGAGGCTTCTGGGTACACGTCTGGCTCTGTTGATCTGTCTCCTTATTTCCTCGTGCGGGTACTGTAGTTTTGAGAATGCTTGGTGGAGATTTTGTAGGTGTTGGTCTCTGTCTGTGGGGTTAGAGCAGATGCGGTTGTACCTCAGTGCTTGGCTGTAGACAATGGATCTTGTGGTGTGCCCGGGATGGAAGCTGGAGGCATGAAGATAGGCATAGCGGTCGGTAGGTTTTCGGTATAGGGTGGTGTTAATGTGACCATCAATTATTTGCACCGTAGTGTCTAGGAAGTGGACCTCCCGTGTAGATTGGTGCAGGCTGAGGTTGATGGTGGGGTGGAAGCTGTTGAAATCGTGGTGGAATTTTTCCAGAGTCTCCTTCCCATGGGTCCAGATGATGAAGATGTCATCAATGTAGCATAGGTAGAGAAGGGGCGTGAGTGGACGGGAGCTGAGGAAGCGTTGTTCCAGGTCAGCCATAAAAATATTGGCATATTGTGGGGCCATGCGGGTGCCCATAGCGGTGCCACTGATCTGGAGATATATATTGTCATCAAATTTGAAATAGTTGTGTCTGAGGATAAAGGCACAGAGCTCAGCAACCAGTTGTGCTGTGGCATCATCAGGGATACTGTTCCTGACAGCTTGTATTCCATCAGCGTGTGGGATATTGGTGTAGAGAGCCTCTACATCCATGGTGGCCAGGATGGTGTTTTCTGGAAGGTCACCAATGCATTGTAGTTTCCTCAGGAAATCAGTGGTGTCACGGAGATAGCTGGGAGTGCTGGTAGCATAGGGTCTGAGTAGAGAGTCCACATATCCAGACAGTCCTTCAGTGAGAGTTTCAATGCCCGAGATGATGGGGCGTCCAGGATTTCCAGGTTTGTGGATTTTGGGCAGTAGATAGAATAGCCCTGGTCGGGGCTCTAAGGGTATAGTGATTTGTTCCGGTGTTAGTGTAGGGAGTGTCCTGAGTAGATGGTTCAGTTTCTTAGTGTATTCCTCAGTGGGATCTGAGGGAAGTGGCCTGTAGAATTTGGTGTTGGAGAGTTGTCTGGCGGCCTCCTTTTGGCAGTCAGACCTGTTCATGATGACAACAGCACCTCCTTTATCAGCCTCTTTGATTATAATGTCAGGATGGTTTCTGAGGCTGTGGATGGCATTGCGTTCTGCACGACTTAGGTTATGAGGCAAGCGATGTTGTTTTTCCACAATTTCTGCCTGTGCACGTCGGCGGAAGCATTCAATGTATAGGTCCAGACTGTCATTTCGACCCTCAGGAGGAGTCCATGTGGAGTTCTTCTTTTTGTGCTGTTGGTGGGAGGGTAACTGTGTATCAGTGCGCTGTTCAGTGTTGTCCTGAAAGTATTCTTTGAGTCGGAGACGGCGAAAGTAGGCTTCCAGATCGCCGCAGAACTGTATCATGTTGGTGGGGGTGGCAGGGCAGAAAGAGAGTCCCCGAGATAGGACAGACGTTTCTTCTGGGCTGAGTGTGTGGTTGGATAGATTGATGATATTGCTGGGTGGGTTAGGGGTACCACGGTTGTGACCTCATGTGGCAGGTAGGAGTTTAGACAGCTTACAGTCCTTTTTCCTTTGTAGAGAGGTGAAGTGAGTGATGTAGATCTCCTGTCTTATTTTAGTGAAATCCGTTCGTATGGAAGTTTGGTTGTTAATGAGAGTCTCCAGGTTGGAGAGCTCTTTTTTGATGTTTTCCTGTTTGCTGTATAGGAGGCTGATCAGGTGGTTCCTCAGTTTCTTTGATAGAGTATGGCATAATCTCTCACTGTGGTCTGTGTAGTATGTAGATAGCAGTGGATTTTTTACCTTTAGTCCATTTGGTATGATGTCCATCCGTTTGCATTTGGAAAGGAAGATGATGTCTGTCTGTATTTGAATGCTATCAGCTACAAACACAAGTCTAAATGTTCTTTAAATGTGTTTTTTATGAAGCAAAGTGAGCTTATGCATATAACTGGATGTAATTGTTCTCATTCGAATATGGATGAACTGGGTGTGATGTTGCACCCCATAAGGCTTTATAGAAATATGCTTATGAATGTAAATATGATATAACTGGAATATGTTTTATGCTAGATTTACCATGCAACATATCTGCAAAGGTTATGATCTACTAGATATATTCATCCTATTTGAATGCATGTGTCATTTATGTATTCGAAGTATGAATATTGGCTGTGTACTGGTTTGATTTTAAGTAGCCTTAGTAGGGCATTTGGGCAGCTCCTTAAGAAAGGAATTTGCAAGTTAAGTGCCCAATCAAGAATCACTTAACGGACAATGGATCTTGGAAGGCTCCAATCCACATAAGACATCTACTTGAGGACTTTCAAGGTAGCATGTGAGCAATGGCTGCCACCTGTAAAGTTCTGAGTCATGCATGGACATGTGACTTGCCCATGTGACTCCAAAACTCCATCTTGCAGCTGGATTCTGCATAGGAGAAAGGAGGGTGGTCTCCATCTGCAAGAGAGAGTCTATTTAAGCCCCCGGAAGACCCCTCTATTTGGTCTTCAGCTAGCTCAAGAGAGAGCCTCTCCACCCCAAAGGCAACCTGAAAGAAACTGGAACAAAAGGCAGTAACCACAAGGGTGGGAGTGATTGCTGGACCCAGACTAGAAGAAGGCTAGTCTGTAAAAGAAGCTTCCTGGAACATCTCTGAGGGTGAAATTTCATCTGTAATCACTTTCTTAATGTATTAAGTTTAGACTTGCAAGTTTTATTTTATTTTGCTTGATAATTCACTTTGTTCTGTCTGTCATCACCTGGAACCACTTAAATCCTACTTTCTGTATTTAATAAAATCACTTTTTACTTATTAATTAACCCAGAGTATGGATTAATACCTGGGTGGGGAGGGGACAGCTGTGCATATCAGTGTTATAGAGGGCAAATAATTTGAGTTTATAAAGCTTATACAGGGTAAAACGGACTGAGTGTTAGAGGCAGGAGCACTTCTTAAGCTGTTTTCAGTTAAGCCTGCAGTTTGGGGTGATGTGGTTCATAGCAGTCTAGTGTGTCTGGCACAACCAGGCAGGGCACTGAAGTCCCAAGCTGGCAGGGAAAACAGGCTCAGAGGTAGTCTCAGCACATCAGATGGCAGTTCCCAAAGGGGGTTTCTGTGATCCAACCCGCCACCGTGGTTATGCCAATTTACATCTAACCCTTAATGGAGGTCTATAGAAATTATACTAACAGCTCTAGAATTGAATAGAAACTCAGCGCCTGGTTTTCATTTACACTAAGGCCCCTTTAAAACTCTCTGGCAGTGTAAAGGGGCTTTGATGTCAGTGAAAATAACATTTGCTCCCACTCTAAGTCCCTTGTTCACTGCCACAGCAGAGCAATAGTTGTTCAGTGTAAGTGAAATCATAACTCAGATCATTTTCTGTAGATTTGTTTAAACCATCTGATAAATGTCCTCAGCAGGAACAGAATTCTCTATTACATTCTATAAGATGGACATCTGCAAGAGAAGGAGCAACATGCTCTGACAGGGATTCGGGGCAGAATCCAGCCAGTTTGAACACCAACTAACCGATTCTCAGCTCGGCCCAGCAGGGTCCTAGCGAAATGTCTCTACAAACCTAGAGAAACTAATAGAGACTGAAGCCAGGTCTATGCTACAGACTTACATCGATATAACCACCTCGCTCAGGGGTGTGAAACATCCACCCTCTGAGCCACGCAGTTACACCGACTGAACCCCTGGTGTAGACAGCACTAGGCCTGGCTTCTCCCGTCGACGTAGCTACCGCCTCCTGGGGTCTTCCAGCGACTGTGAATTACATTTACTCCCATTTTAAGGCCCCTTTGTACTACCAAACCAGCGTGAAGTGCCCGTGGAGAATCCAGCACTGCCATTCTGATCTGCTGGCATTTTTGCACTTAGTTTGCACCAGGGTAAAGGAGGGCCCAGGGTGCAAGGAGAATCCGGATTTGGATTTTGCTGCACATGCTGGGGGCCATGTCTAAACAGCCACGCGAAGGTGTAAGTGCCGCCCTGTGCTGCAATCACACCTGCATCTGGCTGTTTAGACCAGATGTCCCCAAACTGTGGGGCGTGGAGGAACGTCCTGGGGGCGGGCAGGGCAGGGCCAGCCCCCAGAGGGGTGAGGAGGAAGCGACACCCAGCCCCGCTCTGCCCCCCTCTCTGCTTCCGTCCCATCCCCAGCCTCAACCCCTGGCTGCAGCCCTGGTCCCGGGCACCAGCCTCGGCACCCTTACCCCATCCACATCCCCCCGGCCCCCGGAAGTGTGGCCATATTCCCAGCCCTGGCTCGGGGGGAGGGGGGGAGACGGGGTAAGTGGGGGATGTGACCCTGAAAAGTTTGGGGACCACTGGTTTAGACACATACCGGGGATTCAGGGCTTCTCCCCCCCCCACCCTTCTGCTGAGCCACAAAAGTCTTCCCCCATCTCCACATGTTGCTAGGCATCATTATCTCACAAAGGTCGGGGTCCCCCTGACTAAATCCGTGGGCCACGTGGAGCTGTTACAGCCGTGACCCCGTTAGAGCAGCAGAGATCGGTTCTGTGTAGAGCCATTGACGTGCAGTTCAGTGTTTAGCAGCCATTTTCGAGGCGCCGTTCAGCAGGCCTTAGAAACTTATTTTGGAGAAAATCCCAGCAACAAATCAACCCCAGGTGGGAGGGGAACCTCTTACCTTCCACCCCACAGGCACCAAACCCTCCGATCGTCTCGGTGTGCTGGAAGAAATGGAATAATCCCTGTTCGTTCCCCGTCTCCCGCCTCATCCCTCCCCCGACGAGTGCAGCCTCTGAGTAGCAGGGAAAGTGAAAGTAAAAGGCAACCGTTTATTGAAACAGCACAAAATTCACGCAGCAGCGCCGGACAGCCAGCTAGTTTAGCTAAAGGAGGCCCAGCCCTGGAACCTGCGTCCT
This sequence comes from Mauremys mutica, assembly GCF_020497125.1. Classification (NCBI taxonomy): domain Eukaryota; kingdom Metazoa; phylum Chordata; order Testudines; family Geoemydidae; genus Mauremys; species Mauremys mutica. The sequence continues at coordinate 9,609,478 of NC_059088.1, forward strand.
GAACGCCACCAAACGCCGAAGCCCTAATGTTTGCGGGTGGCGCTTTATGGATTCAGGACAGGAACCTCGAGGCCTTGTCTAGACACACAGAAGTTACACGTCTTCAGCTGATGCATTTCAATTGCTTCTTAAATGCTTTCAGAGGGTCGGTGCAAGGGTTTACACTCAATCAGCTACATCGGTTTAGCAAAGAAACCTGACGTTAAACCGCTTCAGCTCTGTTTCATCCCCGTAAAATTGTTGCCCAGATGTTCAGCAAGGTTCCCCGGCACACAGCAGCCTTGATCTCAGTGCCTGGGTGGGACACCAAAAAATTTAAGGTGGCTCCAGGGTGTGGGGTAGGTGACTCAGTAGGGGGTGCTCTCCCCTTGCAGTCAGTGCAATGAACCAGGACAGCGCTAGGGGCGCTGCACTGTGGGGGGCGCTCTCCCCTGGCAGTCAGGGCTGCCCCTATTCCCCAGGGTGGTGCTAGGGGGCGCTGTGCTGCAGGGAGCAGGGTGGGGGCTCTCCCCTGGCAGTCAGGGTGGCCCCAATGCCCTGGGGTGGCGCTAGGGGGCGCTGTGCTGCAGGGAGCAGGGTGGGGGCTCTCCCCTGGCAGTCAGGGTGGCCCCGATGCTCTGGGGTGGCGCTATGGGGTGCTGTGCTGTGGGGGAGGGCAGGGGGGGGTTTAACAGACCTATCTGAGCACCTCTAGCAGTTAAAGCGTTACTGATTTCTGTATGTTTGCTGGCTGCTGAGCTTGGGTTTCCTGTTTGTTCTGGAAGGGGAAATGGGTGGGGACGTGTTCAGAGCTAATACTGCCCTCTGCAGGCTGCCAAACGACATAAACGCACTGGACTTGGATGGCTCAGCTCAGGGCTTCCAATTTCTTTTCATCACTGAAAGGTGCAGATCTCGTGGGTGAGTCGCAGCTTTTTTTATAAGGGACGTTCCTGTTTTTGGACCCTAAGGTGTCTCCATTCTGCCCCCCTCCCCCAACACACGCAGAGTGTCTCTTGATTTTTTTAAATTATAATTGCATTTCAAAACACAAAATCCTGCAATCACAGTGCTAGCAAGTGGTGCTTCCTCACACATTGATTAGCTGCTGATGTATCATTTTGTCCTGCCTTTGGGAGTCTGTTGGTTCTACCCTTGGACCTTGGCTGGCTGAGATGAAGCTGGTTGGGGAATTGGATAATAGCCAAACAAACAACCAGGAGTAAACATTTCAAAACTGCTTTAGGAGCTCAGGGCTGGATTTTCAAAGGTATTTAGGTGCCTGGGGATGCAGAAAGGCACCTAGTGGGGTTTTCAGAAGTGCTCCAGCAGGGTAACCACCCAACTTCCATTGATTTCCAACCCCTCTTTGCATCTTTAGGTACCTAACTAGCGATGGAAATGTTGCCCTCAGTCACTTATGAAAATAGAACGTTGGTGCCTAAGTCCCTTAGGCTTTGCTATGACCTGAGTTAAACAGCCTCCACTGTCTACGTGCTCTCTCTGAGAAGTCTCCATTGTATCCAGTTCCTAGGAAAGTCCTTGGGAGTGTGAATTCCCTTTAATGGCCAATCAGCGAATCTGGCTCCTCCTTTGCAGCCTCTGAAAGGCTGGTTGTGGGTGTTCTCAATAAGGCAGCCCTCCCCAGAAACCTCCCGGAAAGGATTGTAGAGAACCTCCATGAAAGTTTCCTAGAGATCTCCATGGAGGATTCCTGGGCCATCCCTGTGCACATAAACAGCCTTTTTTGGGGAGAACCCTCTGCGTAGCTGGGACGGCCACTGGAAATCAGATACTCACTGCACCTCACTTTTCCTTCATATTAAACATAAAATATAAGAGCATGTAACCCCCACAGTTTCATTGGAATTGCATCCTCACCAGAGATGCCTTCTCCAGCATCACACCTGACCACAATGCTGTTCCGGGAATAGCTGGACTGCTCTGGGGTTAAAAATAGCTCCTGGCTCTCAGGAAGAATGGATCCCCCGCTCGCCCGCCTCCCATTCTCCTCCTCCTGCTCTTTGTCCACAGTGTCCTCCTCGTTGTTGCCTGAGGTGGCTCGGGACTCCTGGGAGGTATCCATGCTGTGTTTGGGGGTAGTGGTGGGATGGCCGCTGAGAATCGCACACAGCTCGCTGTAGAACCAGAGCGACTGTTCGCCTCCCATGTCTTCCGGTACCTCTGCCTGCTGAAGTGCTTTGGTTTTCACACGGCACTGCTGCGTGTCCCGGGTGTAGCCTGTCTCCCCCATGTCCCGCGCGGTCTTTGCGTAGATGTCGATGTTTCTTCGGCTGGATGGGAGCTCTGCCTGCATGGCCTCTTCTCCCCACACAGCAATAAGATCCACCACCTCCTGTGTTCTCCAGGCTGGGCCGCGTTTGGGGCGTTGAGTCACCATGCTCAGCAGGGCTGGCGAGCTCGCCATGCCGATCAAACAGGAAACGGGAATTCAGACGTTCCCGGGGCTTTAACTGGGAAGGGACTGTTGTCTGTGTACCGGGCTGCCGTGCAGCGGAGCTGAAAACGATCTCCAGAGCGGTCACAGCAGAGCATTGTGGGACACCTCCAGGAGGCCAATTCAGTCGACGTACACAACGCTGCGTCTGCACTGCCTGTCTGTCGACCCATCAACGTCGAATTCATTAAGTAATTAAGTCAACACTACAGGCGGATTAGATCGGCAAAAAAGACCTCGCAGTGTAGACACAGACATTATTAAATCAACGTAAGACGGCTTCCTTTGACCTAACTTTGTCGTGTAGACCAGGCCTTAATTAATTAATACAACGGGAGCTTCATCGCCACTCATCAGCAGGTCTGCACCACCCTAGCGAGATGGCCCAGAGGGCAGCTCACAGTCTGGCCTGGGATCCAGGCCACCAGTGGGTGGGTGTGTTACTGGCTGTCCATGGGGCCCAGCTCTTATCGGGGCAGAAAAGGGAATGGAGCCATGATCAGGGGGACACCAGAGTCCAGAGAGAGACAGGCAGTATGGGAGAGTGAAGAAACTAGGGGCTGGGGGCAGCAGAGCTGGACAGGAGCAGTCTGGGGAAGTAAAAGGGGCAGTGACATGGGGGGGGATAATTTGGGGCAGGTGGGGGGGTGGATTGTTTTTACGTGTGGCAATTTGCACCCCTCCCCGGGAGCAGGACAGGGTTAGGAGTAAGGAGAGGAATGACCGTGGGTTGGAAGTTTGGACTAGATACCTCCTGAGGTCCCTTCCAACCCTGAGATTCTATGATTCTGAGATTCTATGATTAAGCCAGGCCCCCACGCTCTGTCAAATGACAGGACCCCTTCTTCAAGGAGACTCTATGAAGAGCCAGAGGGGAAGCTGTGGCCAGGATTTTGCAGAGCAGGGGGCTCCTGCCCGCTTCACTCTGAGGAGGGGTGTTTGACCGGAGAAACTCCTGTGTGTGGTGTTGGGTGAGGAGCCCTTAAGAAGGGAAACTGAGGCAGGGTGCTGTGGAGCTGCTGTACCCACAAGGGGGCGCACAGTGGGCAGCAGGCCTGGTTACCTGGAGGCTCTGGGTGCAAGGAGAGAGCACTGAAGTTGCTGAGGGGAGTTTCGTGGTGTTTTTGTCAACAAGGCGAGGAGAATGTCCGAGCAGTCACATCCCCTGTCCTCTTACTGCGTTCACCGCCAGCTGCAGGTAACTTCCATACGGTGCTTGTGCAAAGCTGAAGCACCGGCCTGGCTTGGTCAGTGTTGCTGACTAATTGCCAGGTGGAGTGTGACCCTGATAACGAAACACCTGCACTTTGCGCCTGCCTCTCTCGGAAGAAAGCTGGGAGCTGCTGTGGCTGCAAGGCGGAGGAAGCTCTGAGGTATCTGGGGAGGGGAGGGCACTGAGGGGCGGGGAGGGGGTCACAAGGGAGATGATGAGGAGCCCTGGAGGGCGCCTGAGGGGCCGGGTGGGGCAAACAGAGTTGTGGAGCTCTGAGGTACCGAGCTGGGGAATTATAGGGTGGGAGGAAGGACTAGGGAGATTCTCAGTTACACTCAATCCCCTTCATGCTGCTCGACAAAGCATCACTGAGATTTCGGACCCCACGTTCCTCTCCACAAAACCCAGAGGCTGTTCCTGTCATTTACCAGGCCCGAAAACGAGGCATTAAGGACGTCAGAAATCTCGCACCCCTCACAGAACACACATAAAAATACAACCACCAGTTTGGGCTGTTTAATCTCCCAGAGATTTAAAACCCGGAGCTGGACTGGAGCCTGCGCGCTGGAGGAGAAAGGCCTATGTCTAGGCCTGGCAGAATGTTTAGTTTTGTTTGCTTGCAAGGTTTGTTTTTAAGGGTTGATTTTTTTTGTTTTGATTTCAGTTTTCTCAGTTGTGCACAATGATGGGCTTTAAGCCTGTTCATTGATTGAAATTTTCGCAGTTGCGGGAAGCCAGGGAAGGTCAGACAATCGGGGGCAGGGGGGTGTCAGACAATAATGTCAACAGACATCGAGACTCAGAAAGTTGAAACTTTGTAGCTGTTAAAACACAAACTGTCAACATCGTGCGTCAAAACTTTGACCTTAAATCGAATTCTAATCAGCTCGTTAGCAAAGTACGGAAAATACTGCTGATCTGTCCGTTTCAGTTATCGATGGCAACATTTTCCATTCCCAGATCCCGTGAGCCAGCCAACGCCCTGGAGAACACAAACCAGACAGGGGCACATTCTCCTGGCCCTTCCTCCTATTATAGCGGCCCAGCAGCTCTGCTAGAGTTAAAGTTTAGACCAGCTTTCGGTATCTTCTAAGTGCTCTAAAATCTGCCTGGTTAATCAGACTGCTTTGAACCAGGGTGTGCCTCATGGGGGTACTGGCTAGGGTTACTGGTCCAAATCTGGGGTCATTTAAGCAAGGGATTCCCAAGATCCAGTGCTCCCCCCCAAAAAAATCATTTTCTTAAGGATCACGGGTTCTACCAATGATTTTTGGTGCCAGACCTGATGAAGAGCTCTGTGAAGTTTGCAAGGTTGTGTCTCTTCCACCCAGAAGCTGGTTCCATAGGATATTCACTCACCCACAGAGACGGCGAGTTTATAGGCCCGTGGTGCCCGTACTCCACCAATATAAGAACACGGGGGCCCGGCTCCACCAAAGTTCGGAGCCAGGTCTTTCCCGCAGCCCCGCCTGCCACCCCCACATACCTCCCCTGGCCTGGCCACCCGGTCCCTGCCTGCCACCCCTGGGCAATTTAAAGGGGTCTGGGGGCCCCCATTGCCACCAGCAGCAGCACAACGCGGCTAAGGCGGCTTCCTGCCCGCCCACTCCGCTCCCGGAAGCAGGTGAAAGCCGCCGGCACATCCCTGCAGCCCCGGAGGGGGGAAGGGGGGGGTGTCTCCATGCACTGTCCAGCCCCGAGCACTGACTCTGCGAACTACATCCAGTGGGAGCTGCGGGGGCGGCACCTGTGGGCAGAGACCCCTCCGGTCCCCCGCCTAGGAGCTGCTGCCAGAGGGGGCTGCGGGTCGCCTTTGGGAGCTGCCCAAGGTAAGTTCTGCGCCCCTCACCCTCTCCCACACCCCAACTGCCTACCCCAGCCCAGAGCCTGCACCCCGCACCCCCTCCTGCACCCCAACCCCCTGCCCCAGCCGAGAGCCTGCACCCCAACTCCCTGCCCCAGCCCAGAGCCCGCACCCCAACTCCCTCCCAGAGCCTGCACCCCATGTCCCTTCCTGCACCCCAAGCCCCTGCCCCAGCCCAGAGCCTGCACCCCAACTGCCTCCCAGAGCCTGCACCCCGTGTCCCCTCCTGCATCCCAACCCCCTGCCCCAGCCCAGAGCCTGCACCCCAAACTCCCTCCCAGAGCTTGTACCCCACACTCCAACTGCCTACCCCAGCCCAGAGCCCAACACCCGCACCCTCTCCCGCACCCCAATCCCCTGCCCCAGCCCAGAGCCCATCCCCTGCAACCACTCCTGCACCCCAATGCCCAAGCTGACAGGTCTGCAATTCCCTGGGTTGTTCTTATTTCCCTTTCTATAGATGGGCACTAGATTTGCCCTTTTCCAGTTCTGGAATCTCTCCCGTCTTCCATGACTTCTCAAAGATAATCGCTAATGGCTCAGATCTCTCCTCAGGCAGCTCCTTGAGTGTCCTAGGTTGTATTTCATCAGGCTCTGGTGACTTGAAGACACCTAACTTGTCTAAGTCATGTTTAACTTGTTCTTTTCCTATTTTAGACTCTGATCCTGCCTCATTTTCACTGGCATTCACTATATTAGATGTCCCATCGCCACCAAACTTCTTGGTGAAAACCGAAACAAAGACGTCATTAAGCACCTCTGCCATTTCCACATTTTCTGTTATTGCCTTTCCCCCGTCATTGAGTAACAGCCCTACTCTGTCCTTGGGCTTCTTCTTGCTTCTAATGCATCTGTAGAATGTTTTCTTGTTACCCTTTATGTCTCTAGCTAGTTTGATCTCGTTTTGTGCCTTGGCCTTTCTAATTTTGTCCCTACAGACGTGTGTTGTTTGTTCATATTCATCTTTTGTAATTTGACCAAGTTTCCACTTTTTGTAGGACTCTTTTTTGAGTTTTAGATCATTGAAGATCTCCTGGATAAGCCAGGCTGGTCTCTTGCCAGACTTCATGTCTTTCCTATGCAGGAGAATAGTTTGCTCTTGTGCCCTTAATAATGTCTCTTGGAAAAACTGCCAACTGTCTTCAGTTGCTTTTCCCCTTAGACTTGCTTCCCATTGGCGTCTTACCTACTAACTCCCTAAGTTTGATAAAGTCGCCTTCTTGAAATCCATTGTCTTTATTGTGCTGTTCTCCCTCCTACCGTTCCTTAGAATCATGAACTCTATCATCTCATGATCACTTTCACCCAAGCCACCTTCCACGTTCAAATTCTCAACCAGTTCCTCCCTCTTTGTCAAAATCAAATCTAGACCAGCCTCCCCCCCAGTAGCTTTTTCCATCTTCTGAAATAAAAAATTGTCTCCAATACATTCCAAGAACTTGTTAGATAATCTGTGCTCTGTTGTGTTATTTTCCCAACACATGTCTGGGTGGTTGAAGTCCCCCATAACCACCAAGACTGTGCTTTGGATGATTTTGTTAGTTGTTTAAAAAAAGTCTCATCCACCTCTTCTACCTAGTTAGATGGTCTGTAGTAGACCCATACCATGACATCACCTTCAGTTTTTTACCCCTTTTATCCTGACCCAGAGACTTTCAACAAGTGTTTCTCTTATTTCTATCTCAACCTCAGTCCAGGTGTACACATTTTTAATATTTAAGGCAACACCTCCTCCTTTTTCCCTGCCTGCCCTTCCTGAGCAAGCTGTACCCTTCTATACCAATACTCCTGTCATGATATCAGTTTTCAAGTACAAGGAGTTTTGTTACAAGGAAGAGGGAGAAAAAATGTTCTCGTTAGCCTCTGAGGACAGGACAACAAGCAATGGGCTTAAACGGCAGCAAGGGCGGTTTAGGTTGGACATTAGAAACAACTTCCTGTCGGGATGGTTAGGCACTGGAATAGATTCCCTAGGGAGGCGGTGGAATCTCCATCACTGGAGGTTTTTAAGAGCAGGTTGGACAAAGACCTGTCAGGGATGGTCTAGATAATACTTAGTCCTGCCATGATGCAGGGGACTGGACGAGATGACCTCCTGAGGTCCCTTCCAGTCCTACGTCTATGCTTTGTCCAAGTAGGTTTTTATTCTGGTTATTGCCGTTTAGCAAGGGGAGGGGGATATGTGAGGTGGGGCTGGGAAAAGGTGGGGATTAGAGGGATGGGACGCTAGGATAGGTGACACGGAGGTGAGTGGCAGGGAAAGGGGAAGTGATGAGGGGTGAAGCAGTGTGTCAGCCCCACATAGTCTCCTCCCAGGTGTGTACCAGGATCGGGAAGTGTCGGAGTCCTTCTCCTGACCACCCCTCGTGTCAGCCAGGATCTGGGGGGCCCTGCACTCTAGAGGTGCCTGCCCCCCATGTGGGAGTCGGGAATTAGGAGCATTTTGATCTCAGGGTGTCGTCTGAGCCCTGTGCCTGTGCTGGGTGGTCCTTGGCTTTTACTCCCATCTCCAACATATCCTGAAAAGCAACACATACGCCAGACATCATCAGACATCCCTCATGGCGACCTCCTGCTCTCCTGGCTCTGCAGAGCAGCACATCAGATGGCCCCATGGTCTACTCCCGGGAGAATTCTGCGCTAAAATCTTAAAAATATGCACAGCTCATTAATTTTGTGCACACACAGTACGCAGATTTCCCCCAGGAGTAACAGTCCATGCACCAGGGAAGTTAACCCGTATTAATAGTGCTTAAGGCTTGTGCACCGTGGGGATGAGGATGCAATTTTCAGTGTACGTGCTGGTGGGGGCTGCAAATCTGTAAGTTGCTACATGAACAGTTTTGTTTTTTAAGGCTACATTTACACTAACCGAAACATGCCTTTCCCTTTTCTTGTCTTGGGAAGAGGGAATCTCTTGTAGGTGCCATGGATATGGAGCTAGTCTCAGTGCTCATGAAGGGTATGGAGTCTGTCTCCGTGCTCATGAAGGGTATAGAGTCCATCTCAGTGCTCATGGAAGCTCTGGATCTAAGGTTGGACCCAAAGGAATTCTTCAATGGCTCCATAAAAGTGTTTGAGGAGTTCATGGATCTTTTCAAAGATAAAGGACAGGATGAAGTGGCTTCTATAGCGCAGGCGGAGCTGGATTCGTTCAAATCCACCATGCTCAACATCGCCATCACGGGGGAGACGGGCGCCGGGAAATCGTCCTTCATCAACGCCCTGCGGGGACTGACCGCTGAGGATGACGGGGCTGCCCCAACTGGGGTGACAGAAACGACGACGGAGCCGACTGTTTATCCCTATCCGAACCACCCCAATGTGAGGCTGTGGGACCTGCCCGGCATTGGTGCCCCGGATTTTCAGCCAAACACGTACCTGCGGCAAGTGAACTTCAAACGCTATGACTTCTTCGTGATCATCGCTTCGGAGCGCTTCAAATGCAACCACGCGGCCCTGGCCCGGGAGATCGAGAAGATGGGGAAGAGGTTCTATTTTGTGCGCTCCAAGGTGGATGAAGACTTGCGCAACGAAGAAAGGGATCACCCTAGAACGTTCAGTCAGGAGAGCGTCCTGGAGCGACTCAGGATGGACTGCAGGAAACACCTGCAAAAGGCAGGGATGAGCAACCCAGAGATTTTCCTTCTCTCCAGCTGTGAATTCACCAAGTATGATGCTCCTGCCCTGGTCAAGGCTTTGCAGGATGATCTCCAAGGTCTGCAGAGACTTGCCTTTCTGCTCAGTCTGCCAAACCTGTCTGCAGAAATCATAGAGGAGAAGAAAGCTGCCCTGAAGAAGCTGATATGGCTAATATCTCTTGCGTCGGCTTTGGTCAATGTCATTCCTATCCCGCGGCTCTCTGTTGCTTGTGATATTGGCATCCTGCTAGCATCCATGATTGGCTTCTACAAGTACTTTGGCCTAGATGATAGATCCTTGGCTAATCTGGCCAGGCAGGCTGGAATACCGATAGCGGAGCTGAAGGCCGTTATCATATCTCCCAGGGCAGAAGAAATAACCGAAGATGTTGTAATCAAACTGCTGCTAAAGGAGAAGGGTTTGCCTAGATTAACTGCAAATCTACCAGTGCTTGGTCCCATGTTAACTGTGGGAATCTCTTTTTTAACCACCTACCTCATGCTGTTGAGATTTCTCTGTGAAGTGGCTGAAGATGCCAAAAGGGTTCGGAAGACCGCTTTGAAGGAAGACAAGAAAAAGCGTAAATGAGCAGCAGACGTGTTCATGAATCAGAGACCCGATCCCAGCTGGAGATTGGGCCACCACACTCCCAAATGCGAAAAATCAAGCCGAAAAGAAGCAGCCTTTTCATTCTTTAATTTCCCACAGTGAGTCGGGTTTCTAGGCTTTCTGTTGGACTCGTTAGGGAAGCCAAACCGTTTGTCTAAAACAGGAAAACCAACAAAATGCACCAAGATCCTCAACTGATGTAAATCAATGTAGCAACCAACCTTGCCATCAGCTGCTGTCTCTTTAGTATCCGGCCTGCACAACCGTCCAGCCAGTGCCTATTGCAGAGTTCGTGCACCTTAAACAATGCCTTTGATTTGAAGAACTGAAGACGATGGCTAATTTGTGCGCTAGTAGCTGGGTTACAAATGAATAAGGGGGCTGGAACCAGGATTTCCCAGTAATGTCATTGCAAGCATTCAAAAATCACCATTCAGGCCCCTCAAAATCATACCATTTTTAAAAATGTTTGGCTTTTTTTCATTTGCCTCCTGTTTTGAGAGTTTTCTGGTCACCTTGTTCTGCTGTTCTGCACAGCCACTAGAAACTAGGGCCAGAAACAACTTCTCTTGTTAAATAAAATCTGAGATTCTCCTGTGATCATACGACTCCAGGAAGCTTTAAAGGGAAATATCAATAATTGCAAGAATCACAAGAGTTTGCAACACTCACATATCGACTGTTGCAATCTATCGCCAGTGCAACTGCATTTATGCTGTATCAATAATTACTGTGCTTGTTTCTTTATGATTACTGCTCATGCAGATATAGTCGTATCATGTAATAAATTCACTTATAACCTGAATTAAGCCTCTATGTAGATCGTGATGACAATGGTCAGAGAGAAAAACCCAGTGGTAGGGAGTCCCATGGGTTAACTGCAGTAATTCCCAGTGGCAGGGAGTCCTGCTGGTTAACACCGCTAATGCCCAGTGGCATGGAGTATCGTGGGTTAACCCCACTAATTCCCAGTGGGAGGGAGTCCCACTGGTTAACACTGCTACTTCCCAGTGACAGGGAGTCCCATAGGCCAACCCCACTAATTCCCAGTGGCAGGGATTCCTGTGGGTTAACCCCGCTAATTCCTAGTGGCAGGGAATCCCACTGGTTAACACTGTTAATGCCCAGTAGCAGGGAGTCCTGTGGGTTAACCCCACTAATTCCCAATGGCAGGGAGACCCTCTGGTTAACACTGTTACTGCCCAGTAGCAGGGAGTCCTGTGGGTTAACCCCATTAATTCCCAGTGGCAGGGAGTCCCGTGGGTTAACACTGCTACTCCCCAGTACTGTTACAAAACACTTAGGCATCACTTTAAACACAAGACTTCAGTGACTTTGCTGCTCAGGGGGTTAAAGTTCTGCAGGCCTTGAAATGCTTTGCTGAACCAGGGCGCCAAAGAAGGGGGCAGACAGTCACACAGGGGGTGCGTCCTGTGACGAGCTTTCAGATCAGTGAGGAAATGGAAGGCGAGAGCAGCCCCGCGACTTCGAAACGAGCCAAAGCTTTGTCTGGACTTGGGGAAAAGCCAAGGGGTGCCTTGCTAACTGGCCTGGCCTGCATTAGGATGTTAACACCAGTGAGCTCACACACATTAACAACAACACCCCTTTCCTTCTAGTGCCGACAGAGCCCTAAAGAGTGTGTGTCCCTGCTGTGTGGGATGAGCCCTGCTCTGTGTGTGTGTCTCTGTCCTTCCAGCCCCCAGCTGGAGGGGCTGAGCCCTGCTCTGTGTGTGTGTGTGTGTGTGTGTGTGTGTGTGTGTGTGTGTGTGTGTGTGTGTGTGTGTGTGTGTGTGTGTGTGTGTGTGTGTGTGTGTGTGTTGCCAACTTTCTAATCTCACAAAACCAAACACCCTAGTCCCGCCCCTTTCCTGAGGCCCCGTCCCCTGCCCCGTCCATCCCCCCGAGGCCCCATCCCCCACTTCCCTTGGTGTCTCACTCTCCCGCACTCACACTCACTGGGCGGGGGCAGGGGCTTGGGGGCAAAGGGGGTGTGAGGGTGTGACGAAGTGAGGGGTTTCCTTGGGGTTTTCCAGTTGGTTGCATGCAGAGTGTCCCCGGGTGTTACTGGTTTAACGAGGGCAGGGGAGAGGGAGTTTGTGGTGACACAGGGCCAGCGACAGAACTTGGGACCCGCCGATGGCCTGGAGGACGGATACCCCAGCGCCTGGTGACCCAGAGACTCCACTCAGGAGTCGCCACCGGTTCTGGCCAGTGGGGGGACAATGGGCTGCGGGGAGAGGACCCCGGTGACCTGACCAGCCGGCTCCAGCCAGAGGGGCCAGAGGACAGAAGAGGGGAGAGGAGGCCCAGGCGACCCTGTTTCCCTGGAGAGAAGCCAATGGACAGAGGGGGCCTGGGGCAGGGGGTATCTGAGGCCCAGTTGGGAGCAGGGGGGCTCAGGGCTGGAGAGGGGGAGCAGGCAGAGCTCCCCTGGCTGCAGGGGGACTGGGATGTGCTGGGCTGAGGGAGGCCAGGCCTGAGGCCGGAGAGTTTCCGCTGCTGGGTTCAACCCTCAATAAACCCTCCTGTGTTACGCTGGGGGAGAGTCGCTCCGGGCTAGAGAACAGGGCGCGGGGGGGGATCATCCCCTTCGGGGGTGAGGAGGCCTGGGGGGCCCAGAGCGAGGGGACTCCCTGGGGGGCCCACGGCAGAGACAGACGTGCTGAGGCTCAGAGAGGTGCGGCTCCGGGAGGTGGAGGGTCCTGACCCCAGGAGAGAGAGTGGACCCCTGAGACGGGCTGTTGCCCTGAAAGGGGCACCCCCCACGGACCGCATGGGGCCAAGAGTGGGCCCGATCTGTGAGTCCGTGACAGAGAGCTCTAGCTGGGATTGCAGGCTCTGAGGTGGGGCTGGGCCTGAGGTGTTTGTACTGCAGGAGGGGGCTCTGGGCTTGGTGGGGCTCAGGGCTGGGGCAGGGGGTTGGGGCTCAGTGTGTGTGTGTGTGTGTGCGCTGCCCCCTACTAGGGGGGCTGAGCCCTGCACTGTGTGTGTGTGATAACTGCACACTGTCCCCCCTGACTGCATGGCAACATTTAGAGCTGTGGCCACCTGGAGATGCGCTGGGGGGATGGGGGCGCACGCTGCAGCCAGCCTGGGGAGATGTCCCTCAGCCCCCACCAGCGGGGCTGGAGTCTCTGGAGTGAAGAGTTACTGTGACTAAGGCATAGACCCAGCGCTGCACCTGACAGCAGGTGTCCTCATTCCACCTGTGCAAACTGAGAGCTCCCCCACTTTGAGAGCAGCTCCTGCTCTGTCCCTACCAGGCTCCTGCCCTTGGGCTCTGAGTGACGGGCTCCTGCCCGCAGACCAGGGGTGCAGCCACTCTGCTCCTGCTGCAGGTCTCCAGCCTTTCATCTCTGACCGGAGCCCAGGGTCATTCTGGGCAACTACACCTCAGCCTCCAGGACTCCTATCTCCTGGGGCTCATCTATTCCCCTCCTCATTCAGCATCTGCAGGAGACCAGCAGGTGCGCTGCCAAGATGCCCAGGCTGAGGGGCCAGCAGGGCACACACCACACCTGGCTTTGCTCTGGCTTTGTGGCCAACGTTACCTGCCCTTTCTGTTAGGCCTCTCGCTGCCTGGCCAGCATCAGCACTGGGGTGAGAGGAGCGGCAGCAGCCACCCCACATGAGGCAGAGCTGACTCTGGCAGTGAGAGGGGAATTAGGGTGACCAGATGTCCCGATTTTATAGGGACAGTCCCGATTTTTGGGTCTTTTTCTTATACAGGCTCCTTTTACCCCCGACCCCTCGTCCCAATTTTTCACACTTGCTGTCTGGTCACCCTAAGGGGAATACTTTGGAGAACTCTGCCAGAGCAACCCCATCCCTTGACAGCTAGATGGACCCATGGCCATGGGCGCCTCCCGTGTTGGTTTAACTGGAGCGGGTATTCCTGTGCCAGGCTGTGTGGACGCTCCTATCTTGGAAGCAACGTGGCTAGAATGGAGTTAGCTAAATTGTGTTTGTTACCAGCCATAGCTGACTCCACCCTAAGCCAGGTTTATTCCAGAGTCAGACCATCCACACAGACCTTCACCAAGATACCCACATCACCACCGGGAATCCCGTTTAGCTGAACCGTCTGCATCTGTGCAGGCCAGTCTGATTCTGCCCTGCTCCTGCGCCCTCCCCCAGCAGAACCCCCTCCCATCTATCTGCAGCCTGTGAGCAGGTCACACCTGATCTTATCAGCTGCTGAGCTGGCCACAGAGTTAGGTGGGAAACGCCCTGATAAGATTGCTGCAGTTCTCTGTCTTCAGGAAACGGAGGCCAAGCTCTGCGAATGCGCCGCTTGGTTGACAGTGCGGCAGCGTCTGCCCAGCCCCACGGCTTCTTTGCTGTTTGCTGTGGCTCCCCACTGAACACAGAGCTTAGGCACCTGGCCCTCACTTTCAAAGCCCTGTGTGACACTGGCCCCACCTGCTTGAGGTATCAGCTTCCTTTCTCCTCAGCCAGGACTTCCCACAACAGCTGCTCACTGAGTGGGGAGACGAACAGTAGGGTCTGACAGAGTCCTCACGGGAACCAGAGCCAGACTACGCAGAGGAAAGCAGGATGGCCAGCCTGGCTGCCTTTCAAGCTAACGCAAAACCCATCCCTGTGGCCAGCACCACGCTCCTGCGCCTCTGCATTCAGGAGCAGCCGGAGCCTGCCTATGGCAAGCAGGTGTACGGGGACTGTTGCCCCCTTACTAACACTCAGTGGGGGGGTTTGGTTGCTAGCTCCCAGCACTAAAAAGGGAGGGGTCGATGGGAAATCAGGAGCCTGAGACTGACACTCCCCAGGAACAATGTGGAGAGGCCAGTGCTCCAGGTCAGCCTGATTGACAGGGCGGGCAGCTAATCAAGGAGTCAGGAGGCCAGGGGGGTCCCGTCCTCCCTGTGAGCTGGAATTGTCTGAATCAGATGGAGTGGGGCCGAGCTAAGGAGAGAGCAGGGGCTCAAGCTGAGCTGATGGGAGCAGAGCTGCAGCCCCAAAGCCAGAGCACAGCCCAGAGAGAGCAGCCCTGCCCTGGGAGCAGGGCTGCAGCCACAGAGCCAGAGGGGCCAGGCAAGCAGCTCAGGGGGCTGGAGGCAGAGGAGCAGCAGCAGCAGTGGCGCTGAGGCAGAGTGGAGCTGGGGTTGGAGCTGGAGCTGTCTGGAGCCGGGTGCGGGGAGCAGCTGGGGAGAGCGAGGGGGACCCCGGGCAGTGGGCCCAGCGCAGGGAGACACCTCAGCCAAGAGGCTCCGCAGGCCAGACTGGGAGGGGGATCGTAACCCTGACAGGGCGGGGGTGACGCTGGGGAGAAGGGTCCTGCCACCCAGAGCCTGCGAGCGTGTGGCCACCGCCAGGGCAAGTGTCCAACCCGCAGCGTCCCTGCAGCACGGCCAGGGCCTGAGGAGCGGCCTGGGACCTACAAGGAACAGACTGTGAACTGCCCTGACGTTCCAGAGACACTGTTTGTGATGGTCCCCGCCACAGAGCGGGGTGATGTGTTTCCTTCAGCCGTTCCCATGTTTCCTGATTCTTTTTTTAAATTAAGTGTTAATTAAATAACTTGTATTTGCTTTAAATTGTATGATGTGATCAGTGGGTCAGGGAGGTGCCCAGTGCAGAGAGGGTAACCCGGAGTGGGGACACCCTAGCCCCTGTCCTAGGTGACCACAGCAGGGTTGGGGGTCGAGCCCCCCAGGAATCCTGGGCCCAGTCTTGTTGGGGTTACGAGGACTCTGCCAGACAGGAGAGTGGAAGGGGAGTCCTCCAGGGCAGGGAGGCCTCTGGGTAAACGAAGTGGGCGCGAGGACTCAGATCCTTTCGCTTGCCCACTTCACTGGGGTAGTGCAGAAGTCAGGAAAGTTCCCCACAATAGCGGGACCATTCCCCCGCTTACACAGGGAAGAAAGACAGAGAGGCCCTGGATGCCATTATTTTCTGCTGGGAGATGCTCAGACACTGCAGTGATGGGCCCAGTCCAGATGAGAGAAAATGGATGTGAAATGCTGCAGCATCAGCATGGGAGCACATTACACTTGCTCTCAGCTCATGCACCTTTCTCTTTTCCTCAGCAGGATTCGACTTCCAATTTTTAAAGGCTGCCTTTCTGCCTCTGACCGCTTCTACTCTGTTGTTTAGCCATGGGGGCACTCTTTTGGCCCTCTCACTATGTCTTGGGTAACATTTAACTTGAGCTTCATTACAAGGAGCAATGGTCTCAAGTTGCAGAGGGGGAGGTTTAGGTTGGACATTAGGAAAAACGGGTGGTGAAGAACTGGAATGGGTTACCTAGGAAGGTAGTGGAATCTCCTTCCTTAGAGGTTTTTAAGGTCAGGCTTGACAAAGCCCTGGCTGGGATGATTTAGTTGGGTTTGGTCCTGCTTTGAGCAGGGGGTTGGACTAGATACCTCCTGAGGTCCCTTCCAACCCTGAGATTCTATGATTCTCTGCTTTACACAGTACACATTTCATTTCGTGTTGCATAACTTCCTGCGGTGTATTTGAAAGACTCTGGTTTCCTGCCAGTCTATGGTGTGCTAACAAGGTGGAAAGCTACGGGGGCTGATTTAATATTTCTTTACTGGAATGAGTAAAGGAAGATACCGCTTAGGGCCGTGGAAGCTGCAGGCACTTTGCTGACTCCTGCTCCCTGGGATGTGGCTGAGATGGGAGTTGACATACTCAAGCCCCTGGCGAAATTAATCAGACAAATGAATTCACATCAAGGCCCATCTCAGTACTGTCCCCACTGCGGTGTGCTTTGAAAATCTAACTCAGCACTGGCGCTTCCGGCAAAGGCAGAAATACTGAGCTGTGTTGCCTCCCATGTCAGCCACAAGAGATCAGAACCAGACTAGGCAGCTCCACACACAGCTGTGCTTCGAGCTGCCCCTCATGCACTGCTGCAAAAGACGCCACGCGGCACTGCTGAAGCAATCGGGTTGGAAAGTGCCAGGAGCTGCGTGATCATCCATTAAAATAAACAAAACGTGGCAGTGCTGCACATGAGCTGTTGTGCATGGGGCACAGATTACATGTCTGGAATTGTAAGGCCAAGATTTCAGAGAATCGCTCTCTGTTATCGCCAGGTGCAGCAGATTTAGAATTAGCATCTTATGTCGCTGAGTCACGTGTCCCGTGGCTCAGTCACCGCTGAATGGTGGAAGCACAGTTCTGTCCTGACTCTAAATCCTGCTGTTACTGGAATGGCAGGGAGGCGTCTGAGAGACTTTCTGGTACTGCTGTGGCCAGAGCAGAACTATAGCACAGTGCGTGACTGTCTTCATGTACATTTTCCAATACAAAAAGCAGCAGGATACTTTTAGTGACCATGACTTTCATGAGGACAGTGTGTGCCTCCTCTGCAACAAGCTGCAGCCACTCTGCTGCACAGAATGTCAGCTGTCTCTGCAGCCTATAGGAGCTTCTAGCTCCTAAAGGCTCCTATACCATGTAAAGGTATGGTACACAGGACACATAGCTACATGTCCCTGGCTTATATGTGGTGCAGAATGAGGTCCTGATTCCTAATGTCTTGTATCTGGTGTATTTATAGAGAGAAATCATATCTCCCCTCAGCCTTTGTTTGGTTAGGCTAAAGAAGGAAAGCTCCTTAAGTCTCCTCTCATAAGGCAGGTTTTCCATTTTTCTGATCATCCTCATAGCCCTTCTCTGCACCTGTTCCTGTTTGAATTCATCTTTCTTGAACATGGGAGACTAGATCTGCACACAGTATTCCAGATGAGGTCTCACCAGTGCCTTGCATAACGGTATCTTTGCTATCTCTACTGAAAATTCCTTGCGTGATGCTTCCTAAGATTGCATTGGCCTTTTTCATGGCTGCATCACATTGGCAGCTCATAGTCATCCTGTGATCGACCAACACACCAACTCTTTCTGCTCCTCTGTTGCTTCCAACTGATACGCCCCCAGTTTATAGCAAAAATTCTGATTAATCCCTAAGTGCATGATCTTGTACTTTGCACTATTCAATTCCAACCCATTTCTATTACTCCAGTTTTCAAAAAGAACAGGAGTACTTCTGGCACCTTAAAGACTCACAAATTTATTTGGGCATAAGCTTTCATGGACTAAAACCTACTTCATCAGATGCATGGAGTGGAAAATACAGTAGGAAGACATATATATATACACCCAGAGAACATGAAAAGATGAGGGTTGCCATACCAACTCTAAAGAGACAAATCAATTAAGGTGGGATATTATCAGCAGGAGAAAAAAAAACTTTTGTAGTGATAATCGGCATGGCCCATTTCAAACTGTTGACAAGAAGTTGAGAGTAACAGTGGGGGAAAAATTAGCATGGGGAAATAGTTTTTAGTTTGTGTAATGACCCATCCACTTCCAGTCTTTATTCAAGCCTAATTTGACGGTGTCCAGTTTGCAAATTAATTCCAGTTCTGCAGTTTCTCGTTGGAGTCTGTTTTTGAAGTTTTTTTGTTGAAGAATTGCCACTTTTAGGTCTGTAATTGAGTGTCCAGGGAGGTTGAAATTTTCTCTAACTGGTTTTTGTATGTTATAATTCTTGACGTCTGATTTGTGTCCATTTATTCTGTTGCGTAGAGACTGTCTGGTTTGGCCAATGTACATGGCAGAGGGGCATTGCTGCCACATGATGGCATATATCACATTGGTAGATGTGCAGATGGTGTCCCTGGAATAGATATGTGGACAGAGTTGACAAAGGGGTTTGTTGCAGGGTTAGGTTCCTGGGTTAGTGTTTCTGTTGTGTGGTGCGTAGTTGCTGGTGAGTATTTGCTTCAGGTTGGGGGTCTGTCTGTAAGCAAGGACTGGCTTGTCTCCCATGGTCTGTGAGAGTGAGGGATCGTCCTTCAGGATAGGTTGTAGTCCTTGATGATGCGCTGGAGAGGTTTTAGTTAGGTGCTGAAGGTGACGGCTAGTGGCGTTCTGTTACTTTCTTTGTTGGGCCTGTCCTGTAGTAGGTGACTTCTGGGTACTCTTCTGGCTCTGTCAATCTGTTTCTTCACTTCAGCAGGTGGCTATTGTAGTTTTAAGAATGCTTGATAGAGATCTTGTAGGTGTTTGTCTCTGTCTGAGGGATTGGAGCAAATGCGCTTGTATCTTACAGCTTGGGTGTAGACAATGGATCGTGTGATGTAATCTGGATGAAAGCTAGAGGCATGTAGGTAAGTGTAGTGGGCAGGAGGTTCCGGTATAGGGTGGTGTTTATGTGACCATCGCTTATTAGCACTGTAGTGTCCAGGAAGTGGATCTCTTGTGTGGACTGGTCCAGGCTGAGCTTGATGGTGGGATGGAAATTGTTGAAATCATGGTGGAATTCCTCAAGGGTTTTCTTTTCCATGGGTCCAGATGATGAAGATGTCATCAATGTAGTGCAAGTAGAGTAGGGGCGCTAGGGGACAAGAGCTACAAATAATAAATAATGATTAAAACCAAACAGCTCCTGTTTTTTCCGTACTTCCACTGCCTCCTTCAGCGCCCGGGCCAGATACGCAAGGGGCAGAGTAAAGGTTGCATGGGCTACCATAAATATGCCTTTTCCAAACTTCGAGGGCTTGATGCTGCCACCATAAGTAATGGGCTGTCGGCGTAGGATTTTCCAGAGTAGCATTAACTAGGAGCTGAAATGTTTCTTCTTCTCTGCAGCAGACTGAGCACCATGGCTCTCGATGGGTTCAGAGCAGCTGTCTATCAAGGGAACCTGACAGAAGCGATTTCTAGTGTGCAGGAGTTTTACAGACACACCCTCAACATTGCCGTCACGGGGGAGTCGGGCTCCGGGAAGTCCTCTCTCATCAACGCCATGCTGGGGCTACGTGTTTGTGATCATAGCATCATATAATCATAGAACTTAAGATCAGAAGGGACCATTATGATCATCTAGTCTGACCTCCCGCAAAATGCAGGCCACATAAGCCGATCCACCCACTCCTGAAATAATTCTCTCTCTTGACTCAGCTGTTGAAGTCCCCAAATCCTGATTTAAAGACTTAAAGTAGCAGTGATCAAGGTGTTGCTGAAACCGGGATGCTTGATACTGTGATGGAGCCAGTGGCTTATCCAGATCCTGTTCTTCCAGGCGTCACGCTCTGGGGCCTGCCAGGGGTGGGCACATCCTATTTCCCTCTAGACACCTACTGTGAGCAGCTCAATTTGAGCCGATTTGAGTTCTTCATCATCGTAGGCTCCCAGCACATCTGCTCTGACCTAGCCAGGCTGGTCTGTGAGATCCAGAGAATGGGCAAGAGGTTCTACTTTGTGCACTCCAAAGCCAGCATGGACCTGGATGCTTCCAGGAGGCAGCGTTCCTCCAGCTACAACGAGGAGAGGATCCTGCAGCAGATCAGGGAGGGCTGCAGGAAAGGCCTGGGAGTGGAAGGAGTGGGTCATTCACCGGTTTTTATCATGTCCAGCTAGGAACCCAACCACTATGATTTTCCCCTCCTGCGGCAAACTTTGCAGACAAAGCTGCAGTGCCTGAAGAGACACGCCTTCCTGCTTAGCCTGCCTGCTGACGCCTCGCCCACCATCAACCAGAAGAAAGCCACCCTGAAGGGGGAGATTTGGAAAACAGCCCTTTTCTCATGTCTTTTTGCTGCCTTTCCTGTCCCAGGCATCGCTTTCTTGTGCACCTTCTTCATCTTCAGGAAACACCTGTTCCGATACTACAGCAGCTTCGGCGTGGACGACAGGTCCCTCTCCGCTCTTGCCCGGCAGATTGGGAAGCCCATGGGGGAGCTGATGGCCATGATGATGTCCTTGGGAACGATCCCCATGATGGCTCTGAAGCTGTTGTTGGATTCGGTGGGGACCACCGTGATGGTAGCGGAATATTCGTGGAAGCGCTTCCCTCTATTTGGTGCCATGGTGTCTGGAGGGGTGTCACTGGTTACCACGTACTTCATGCTGCAGAAATGTTTGGCCTCTGTAGCTGACGACACCCAATGGGTTCTGAGCAAAGCTCTGGAGGCAGAAGGGGAAAACACCATGTAGGATTGGATGTCGTGTTGGATGAGCCTGCTGCTGTCTAGCAGACGTGGTCTTGGACTTCAAGCAGGAAAGTTTCATGCTTCTCCATCCAGGAGTCCCACATCCAGTCCCCATAAACCATCCAGGGGCGTCGTTGCACTCGGGTCAACATGAATGGACCGATCCCCACACTTGGGCAAATTGGCCGTCGCTCCATTGGAGTCAATGGGGCAGATCCCAGCGGGGGTCAATGGGCCGTAGTACAATACCTGGGGAGCAAACAGCCGTGCATCCCTCTCTATCGGTGTTATAGAGGGCGAACACTTTATGAGTTTAATCTGTATAAGCTTTATACAGAGTAAAACAGATTTGGGGTTTGGATCCCTTTGGGACCTGAGTATCTGGGTTCTAGAGACAGGAGCAGTTTCTAAGCCATTTTCTGCTATGTCTGCAGTTTGTGGGGGACGTGGTTCAGACCTGGGTCTGTGTTTGTAGTAGGCCAGCGTGTCTGGCACAACCAGGCAGGGTACTGAAGTCCCAAGCTGCCAGGGAAAACGGGCTCAGAGGTAGTCCCAGCGCATCAGGTGGCAGTTCCCAAGGGGGTTTCCGATCGAGTTTTCAGTCACCTGGGCAAGTCACATTTCTGTCAATGATTCAGCTTTTTGCAGGCCGACATCATTGTTTATGTTAGTTTGAACGTTCCCAGGAAAGCTCAGATGTGGATTGGTGTCTCCCAAAGTCCATTGTCAGTTAAGTGTTTTTTTCATTGGGCACTTACTGAGAATTGTCCTTTCTCAAGAAGCCGACCAAATGCTTCACTGAGGCTACTTAGAATCAAACAAGTACATAGCCAATATTCATAACTTCAAATACATCCCTACAGACAGCATAATAATAACCAGCAAACTACAACCTTCCCATAGATACTTGGCCTCCTCTGTACAAGACCTGGTGCAGCCATAGGACCCTAGTTGAAACAATGATCTATATGGTTTGTGTAGGAAATCAGTTCCCAATAGGCAATTCCTTGGAAAGCTAATTTCATCAGTGCAAAGGTATGAACTTTCTTAGGTGACCTATCTGTACTTCAATGGGTTTAGAAAGTGAGGTAACAACCTGATTGCTTGCAAAAGTTGAAAGTGTCTTTGTACAACCTGATGACAAAGAGGATCTAGGATCCTTGACATGGATAATGCTAATTGCTGCCCTCGTATCTATAATAAAATTCCTATGGCAGCCCCCTACCACTGCAGATATTGTGGGTCTCCCACTGGCATCCCTGCCTAAAGGGGCTATGACGACACTCGAGGCCGGTTAGCCTCCTGACAAGTAATTTGTAGAATATGCAGACAAATAATCTACGGGTTCTCCTGTCTCTTCGGAGGCAGCCAACTCTGGAGGAGGAGAGGCTGGCCACCGGAGAGAAGAAAATGGGTCTGTCATACACAGATAGTTAAGGGTTAATGCCTCTTTTACCTGTAAAGGGTTAAGACGTTCACCTAGCCTAGCTGACACCTGACCAGAGGAACCAATGGGGGAACAAGATGTTTCAAAAGGAAGGAGAGTTTTTTCCTTTGTTTAAGCAGCAAAGAATCCTGTGGCACCTTATAGACTAACAGACGTTTTGCAGCATGAGCTTTCGTGGGTGAATACCCACTTCTTCAGATGCAAGTCTTCCTTTGTTTAGTTTTCAGTTTCAGCCGGAGTGAAAAAGATCAAGGAACCAGCCTCTTATCAGAGTAGTAAGTTTTAGAAAGGAATAAATAGGTCTATGTTTATTTTCTTTGTAACTTGTCTTGGTACCATTAAGGGAATTATCAAATTTGGGTATTCTTGTGTGTATTAAAGTTTTTGCCCAGGGGAACATCCTCTGTGTTTGGAATCTGTTGTCTGTGAGAGTAGCTGGTATGCTAATCTCTCCCAGAGTGTTTTGTTTTACCTTTCTTTTCTTTAATTAAAAGCCTTTTTCTTAATACCTGATTGATTTTTCCTTGTTTTGTTAGATCCAAGGGGGTTGGATCTGGATCCACCAGGAGTTGGTGGGAGAAAGGAGGGGGGATGGTTAATTTCTTCTTGTTTTAAGATCCAAGGGGTTTGGATCTGTGTTCTCCAGGAAATTGGTGAAGTTTCTCAAGGCTGCCCAAGGAAGGGAGTGCTTGTGAATGGTGGCAGCGATACCAGATCTAAGATGGTAATTAAGCTTAGAAATGTCCATTCAGGTCCCCACATCTGTACCCTAAAGTTCACAGTGGGGGAGGAACCTTGACAGGGTCCATGGAGGCCACTGGACAGTTCGAGGGTGCTGGGCCTTGGCCTTCTCCTAGATATCCCGTTGTTGAGCCTCAAGCATCTGCTTCACTGTTTTAAACATGATTACAACTGAGTCCTCATCTCTGTGGGGAGGCGGTGACTTGGGTCTCGGCAGGTGTGAATTGTTCCGGGCGGCATCTGAAAAGAAAGGGACACGGTCCCGGGCCCCTACATGGGGTCCAAACGCATTACCCCATCAAAGGGCATGCCTACTCGAAGGTCCAGGATTATTACCTGAGTTAGGGTCATTTTGCCAGCGTTGTTACCTAGGGAATTTAGGAACACCTTGGCCTAACCCTGGGAGTCCCTCAGTCCTCACAGTGGGATTAGCTTGTGGTTCCTGAAGTATTGCAACAGGGGCTTCAAGCCGACCTATGTTAGGGCCTCCCTGAGAATATGCCTTGGCCAGTAAGGCTAATGCCTCCTTCAAAGAAGTGCTATCTGCTACATGCATGTTAAGCTTTTCCTGCAAATGGGGAAGAGAGTTATCGACCAACAAACTAACGTATGGTGGCTCATCTGTTTCCTCTTTTATGTGACTGTGCCATGCTGCACTTAACTGCAGGTGAAATTGATGTGAGGACTCATTAGGTCTCTGTTTTAGGTTAGACAGGATGGCCACTCCAGCTTGCCCCAGATGCTGATTATGTTCCAATAGGGCTACTGTGTCTTTAAAAGATCTCTCTCCTACTCTAAACTCAGGTGGCAAAGTACTTCATAATGCTCGATTTACTGTGAGTTGTACGATTTTAACCCAGCCTTTCCTTGCTAAGCCAAACACTTTTGCTGTTTCTTGTACACTGTTGTGCATGCATTGCAACTGAAGAATCCTCCATCATCCCTACTTGCTTAGCTACCAGATCTAGGGTCTTAACATCTGTAACAACTGCTACAGGGCAATCAGAATTAGAATCTGAGGATTTTCTCTTCGGATCAGGATCTGGGCTTCTATCTGAGTTTGAATTTATAATTTTTATGTTTTTACTTCTCCTACCCAAATCCACATTTTTCTTATCAGAGCTATTAGAACTTTCCTCTGGAAATAATCCTGGATGAGCAGGGTAACTTTCCATAAAACCTTTAGTTCTACACTCAAGGCATCTCCACAATGAGGCAGGACATCTTTTAGTCCATTAAGATCTGGTGTAGTAGGGTGTTTTACCAGTAGACCAGGTGATACCAGCATATACCAAGGGAGTGTAGAGGGTCCACAAAATTCTAGGGACCTAGGCAATGTTTATGATCACCCAAATGTCAATAAGTGTCCACCCAAAGGGGCTGGGTCTCCTGATCTATATGGTGCCAATGTAACATTGGGTGGAGGAGCAGGAATTGCATCCTTTACATCACTAGTTGCCTCCTCTGTGATGACACTTAACTCCACCTCCTGTGATGCCACCCTGGGACTTCCTTTTTCTATCTGCAGACTGCTAGTAGCTTCTGCACTGCTAGCTTTCTCTTTTGACTCTCCCTGTGGCTCCTGAGACTCATCTCCAACTCTGCTCCTAAAGGTACCGTACCAACCTGAACTAACTCTTTCGCCCGACTTCTAGTAACTGGCCCTGCAGGTTTTTCTATCTCCGTCGGTTCCACCATGCCAGTTGGGATGGGAACCAATTCTTTGTTGTCCTTTAACACATCTTTTATTTTTTTCAACACTTTGATTCTTTCCAACAGCCGACCACGGTCTGATTTATAGCCTTCCAGCGATTTTAAGCTGGCATCCATTCACTTCTGCCAACAACGTGCTTCCTCTCCTGCTTCCTATACCTAGTACCTACACCGTTTTAACATTTTCTTTAACTTCTGCTTCTTTCAGAAAAGTCCTGACTGCTTCTTTGACACTACATGTAGCCGATTTGTTAAATCCTGAATTACCTTTCCTCCCTCATCCAAAGCTTGCTGGGCTTTCTTGAGTAACTCTAAATTGCTATTCAATTTCTTTCCCAGCGAACTACAAGCCATGAGCAGATATTTAACAGCTATTTCCTTTACCAGTTTCGGTTTTTGTTTTTTGTTTTGCTCTGTTTTTACATCAAACATCTCACTTACAAAACCCCACGGGTTACAAAGCTCAGAGATCACCTTGCTATTTCTCAGCTGTACTAAATCTCCTCCATGTTCCTGAATATTTTCTGGCAAAGTTTTCTAAAGCCAGGGTAAGCGGGTAAATCCAACAGTCTCTACTCTTGCTCTTGCCCCACTCATCTTAACACGTAACATAGAACTAATTTCAATTCTAAAACTTCACTATTGACTAGCCTATGTCATAAACTATATACACTTCCTCTTGCTTCTAATGTATTTGTAGAATGTTTTCTTGGTACCATTTATGTCTCTAGCTAGTTTGATCTCGTTTTGTGCCTTGGCCTTTCTAATTTTGTCCTACATAGTTGTGTTAGTTGTTTATATTCATCCTTTGTGATTTGACCATGTGTCCACTTTGTAGGACTGTTTTGAGTTTTAGATCATTGAAGAGCTCCTGGTTAAGCCAGGCTGGTCTCTTGCCAGACTTCCTGTCTTTCCTATGCAGGGGGATAGTTTGCTCTTCTGCCCTTAATAACGTCTCTTTGAAAAACTGCCAACAATCTTCAATTGTTTTTCCCCTTAGACTTGCTTCCCATGGGATCTGACCTATCAGCTCCCTGAGTTTGCTACAGTCGCCTTCTTGAAATCCATTGTCTTTATTGTGCTGTTCTCCCTCCTACCATTCCTTAGAATCATGAACTATATCATCTTGTCATCACTTTCACCCAACCTTCCTTCCACTTTCAAATTCTCAACCAGTTCTTCCCTGTTTGTCAAAATCAAATCTAGAACAACCTCTCCCCGGGTAGCCTTCTCCACCTTCTGAAATAAAAAAAAAATGTTTCCAATACATTCCAAGGACTTGTTGGATAATCTGTGCCCTGCTGTCTTATTTCCCAACAGATGTCTGGGTAGTTGAAGTGCCTCATCACCACCAAGTCCTGTGCTTTGGATGATTTTGTTAGTTGTTTAAAAAAAAAGCCTCATCCACCTCTTCTTCCTGGTTAGATGGTCTGCAGTAGACCCCTACCATGACATCACCTTTGGTTTTTTACCCCTTTTATCCTGACCCAGAGACTTTCAACAGGTGTGTCTCTTATTTCTATCTCAACCTCAGTCCAGGTGTACACATTTTTAATATATAAGGAAACACCTCCTCCCTTTTTTCCCTGCCTGTCCTTCCTGAGCAAGCTGTACTCTTCTATACCAATACTCCAGTCATGTGTATTATCCCACCAAGTCATAGTTGTGTTTATTTACTAGCATTTCAAATTCTTCCTGCTTAATACTTCTCGCGTTAGTATGCAGACATCTAAGATACTGATTTGACACCCTCACCCCAGTTCTGTCTTGTCTCTCCTTTATCTCTGCTATATCAGCCCATTCTCACCCCAGATTCTGACCTTTCTCCCAGGTCTCCATGTTTTTCACATTAACATACATTAAATGTCTGGGATATTTATATACTGGTCTCCAGCTTACAATGTGCTGGTGGAGCCTTTGTGGGAAACAAGACTAACCGTAACCATTTCTTTTCCCAGGGAGATGGGTGATCTCAATCCTACCTGTGATGACCTATATGCAGAATGTAGACATATTCTTCCTGGTATGTCTGTGGAACAAACTAAACAGATTGAGGCTGCTATCAAAGCAGGAAACTTCTTAGAAGCAGCTTCTGTGGTGCAGACATTCAAGAATTTGTCAGGCATTGAGTTCAATATCGCCATCACAGGAGAGTCAGGATCTGGCAAATCATCTTTGGTCAATGTCATCCGGGGCCTGGGAGATGAAGACAAAGATGAAGATGCTTCTGAAACTGGTGTGCTGAAAAACACCACAAAACCAGTACCATATTGGCATCCTATGTGTCCCATAATGATTGTCTGGGACCTGCCCTCGATTGGGACCCCAGATTTTCGGCCAGACGTTTATCTGAAACAAGTGAAGTTCAGCCGCTATGATGTCTTCATCATCATCGCTTCAGAGAGGAGCAGATTCTGCCTCACTGAGCTGGCCCGGGAGCTCACCGGGATGGGAAAGAAGTCTTACTTTGTACGCTCCAAAGTGGACTTGGACCTGTTTAATGAGAAACACAAAAAAAGCTTCAATGAGGAGAAAACCCTGGAGAAAATCAGAAACGACTGCGTCAACAACCTGTCCAGAATAGGGATGAGCTCCCCGCAGGTTTTCCTTGTCTCGAATAGGGAATTTCAGAAATATGATTCTCCACAGCTGCAGAAGACTTTGCTAAAGGAACTCTACTACCACAAGCCCGAGACGATCAGGGCCACTGAAGCCCCCAGCAGCAGTGGGTAAGAAAATCCCTTTTGGTCTGTTCCTTGGTCAGATCTTTAGCGGGTGTGATACATTTATTCCTTGTTTCAAAAGAATATCAAAAGGGGGAGGGAAAACAACAAAAATAAAGACCCTGTCCTGTATTGTCTGAGGGACCAAATCCTGGAACCCAAAGGCAGACAGAATTCCCGTTGGCTGTGAAAGGAGCAGGACTGAGCCCCATGCTCCTTACACAGGCCATCTAATAACCCTTCTGGAATAACTCCCAGTTTTCATTCACAGCCCAGACTCCGTATCCACGGCAGGATTTAGTTTGTAGACAGAGAATGTTCACTCCATATTGTTGCCCTTTTCTGACCCAAGCAGATAGTCAGAATTCAAGGCCCTGGGATATCCCAGTTTGGCACAGAAAGTGAGGATGGAGTCTGGCATCTTGTTTCTTTACAAGAAAAGCACAAAGCCCTTCTTCTCCAAATGCAGGAGAAACCGCCCCAATCCTCTTTAGCCAACACCAGATGCAAAATCTCTCTCTCAGGTTTTTTTCAGCATCATACACCCATCTCCCAGGCTGCTGCTCGACTTTATTGCTTTTTGCTGGCTCTGAGGCCTTGTCTACACTACAGAGTTTTATCATCATACAAAAAGCGCTATCATAAAAATTGGTCTTGCATGTTCATGCTACGTTCCCTCTGTCAGCGGAGTGCATCCGCACTTTGGGCTCTATCATTGATAGTGTGAGCAGTGCATTGTAGGGTACCTATCCAGCCATGCAGCTTGACACCTTCTGCTGCTAACTCTTGCGGGAAGGCGGAGCAAATCGTGGCTCATCTCGGGACTGGACTCAATGTCCTATGATGCATTGTTTTCCATCCCAGCATTCCATGGGTTTCTGGCTTTCTTTCACAGCATTGTTTAATGACCCTTGTTTGCTGTGCACCCCAGGGATGGATCCCGCACTACTCTCCTATGCTCTGATAACTGTCATTAACACATCATGAATGGCAGTGTAGTTAATCATGTAGTTCTTAACTGAACAGGACTCCCAGTTGCCTGACCTGTTGTGTGATATGGATAAGAGCCACTTTTGATTTATTTTGGCATTCATAGAACAGTTGAACATGGTGGACCATTGCTTTTGAGTGGTGGGATCATATTGTCATGCCGGTCTGGGATGAAGAGCAGTGGCTACAGCACTTTTGGATGTGGAAAGCCACCTTCCTGAAACTGTTTAAGCTTGCCCCAGACTTGTCGTGCAAGGCCACAAGAATGAAAGCGGCCCTCTTGGTAAAGAAACGTGGCAATTGCTGTGTGGAAGCTGGCGACTCCAGACTGCTACTCATCTGTCGCAAATCAATTTGAAGTGGGGAAGTTGACAGTTGGGGCCGCGTTATCACAAGTGTGTAGGGGGAAAAGCGGGGCTGATTGGGGGAAAGCAGCCACAGGTGGGGCCAGGCCCCAATCAGGCCATGGCTGACCCTATAAGAGGGCTGAGGGCCAGAGACTGAAACAGATTCTCTCTAGCTTTTTGAGAGAGAAGGACCTGGCTGCCTGGAAGATGAGTAGGGTACCTAGGGTGGAGCAGTGCTGGGGAAGAGCAGAGGGAGCTGGGGAGCTCCAGCCTAGCAAAACCCCAGGCTGCAGGCCGAGTTAAGGACCCACAAAGGGTATTGGGGCTGCAGAGAGGCAGCCCAGAGACAGGCAAAGGCAGCAGGTCCTAACCCTCTTGCCGATGATGAGGGGTTTACAGACGGCAGTCGGCCCCAGGGAGCAGGGGCTAGATGATGACTGGCAGTAGCCACTGAGGCAAGGTGGGGATAGAGGGTTGGGGTTTTATTTATACCTGCCTCTGGAAATTTCCACTACATGCATCCGACGAAGTGGGTATTCACCCATGAAAGCTCAGGCTCCAATACATCTGTTAGTCTATAAGGTGCCACAGGACTCTGCTGCTTTTACCATGTAACAGTGGTTCTCAACCTTTTTCTCATTTGCAGATCCCTAAAACATTTCCAATGGAGGTGCAGACGTCTTTGGAAATCTATCGTCTGTACTGTATATATAGTTGAATTCTGCTCAGTAAGTTTTCAGTCTACATTTTTCACAGACCCCTTAGACATAGTCTGCAGACCTGCAGGGGTCCACAGGTTGAGAACCACTACTGGATAAGGTCCCTCCCCGGTTTTATCCAGTTTATCCTATTCTTTTTCTTCTAGGACTGTGGTAGCACATCAACGTTTCCCTATATGAACTTACATTATCAAGGCTTTTCACTTTATCAGATGCTATCCCCAAATTTTTCATAGCAAAGGTGTGGTGTGAGCTTATGGTTCAAAGCCCTTTGTCCCTCTTCAGGAACTCCACTCAAGAGGTTTGCTGGGGTCTTTAGCTTATTCCCAAATATGAGGAGTGCTGGGGATGGTACATCTGTGAGTAGAAATTGATGAAGTCTGATATTTTCTTTGATGTAATCTTGTTTACTTACAGTGAATGTACAAAGTCCTGCTTCTGAGAACCCAGAGGGAATCAAAAACAAATGTCTATCTTACAGCCCCATGCTCCTTTTCAGCCAACACCCTCGGATGCTCTTTCGGGGTGCCCAAAACCATAAGCACGGTGTTAGCCCTATGCCTCTGCAAGAGTGTCTTAACTTTGCCTTGCAGGTAACCCTCAGTGGATTTCAGCTCCCCAGAGGCATTTCTTTGCAATGTCCAGAAATGTATCCAGAAATTACCAAGTCCACTGCCTCCCAGGAGACAGAACACACCGCAGCCTGCTAGCGCAGCTGAGGATACACACTTCCCTTTAGCACGCAACACTGAGATGATTTATCGTACAACTGAGAATAAGCTTCTTAATAAAGAATGTAAATGTAAATAATACTAAGCAAGAGTAATAGGAACAGAATATAGTTACAGCTCAGACAAAAACAGAACCCCGACAGATTCTCCCTTTTCTTGTCTCTGGTTGTTGACATCTGCCTGGTTCCACTCAGGATCCAATCCAGAGACCACCATGGGGCACCCCTGACAGAAGCATATTCCCTGCGGCACCATGTGTCAGTCCTTCAAAACCCTCCTGGGCTTTGCTTTGGAGCAGCAGGCCAAGGAAATCCAGCTTGGCAGCCTCACCCCAGCCTTTATTTGGGCAGCTCACACAGCCAGGTTGCTTCAGCCAGCCCAGCCCTGGCCATCCCCAGTATGAGCTCCGGGCACGAAGCCGGGCGGCCACCTCTCTCCACCTGCCCTGCCCTATTTCTGCTCTCAGCGCTCAGGGGAACACTTTGATTGTCAGGGTTGGTCATTTCCACCCACCAAGCAGCCCTCGCACCTGTGGTACCTGCCCCATAAGTCTTGCCAACCAAATCTGCAGCCGGCATCCCACCT
The DNA here is from genome assembly GCF_020497125.1 of Mauremys mutica. Taxonomy (NCBI): domain Eukaryota; kingdom Metazoa; phylum Chordata; order Testudines; family Geoemydidae; genus Mauremys; species Mauremys mutica. Next base: position 9,640,209 of record NC_059088.1, read on the forward strand.
TGGACACCCGTGTAATTACTGTGGTTGCCCAGTACATCAGACCCCCTAGGGCGCCTGTCGCATGCCAGGTTATCGCGACTTGGACGCAAGCACTGTAGGTGTTTTGCAGCTAGGCCTTGTCGATGCGAGTCCTGCTGGGTCCCAGTAAGCACTCGGACACGTGACTGAGGGAGATGTTTTTACTAGGGCTGACTGGAAAGGGGAAGGCTGCAGAGACCCTAGGGTCAGAGGGTGAAACAGTTACAGAGCAGAGTGAGACGCAGTGGTTGCAGGCCGGTTCCTGTCTGGGTCCCTGGGTCAGTCCCGCCAACTGCCAGGGCTCTTCAGGCACAGAGCCTGGGGTGCACTCGCCAGGCCAGTCTCTAGCCAGCAAACAGGAACTTGCGGGTTTCCACGCCAGGCTCAGTCAGTGTCTCTCTGCCCAGCTGCTGCTGCTCGCACTCAGACCAGCCCACAGCACTGATGTCTCACACTCAGCCTGTTCCACATGCAGCTCTGGCCACAGCTCCTGGGGCTTCTCTTCTCTTCTCTGCTGCCCTGCGGCTCCCACTGCCCAGCCAGTCCCTGGGTCAGAACCTTTCCCCTTGCTGGTCCGGGGAAGGGGAAGTGCAGTGGGGAGGAGGCCGAGGGGCTGTGCAGTCCCTGCTTTGCAGATCCAGCAAAGAACTCAGCTGAACGGGAAGAAGGAGAAGAGTGAGGCCATAGGTGCTGACTCCATCGGCGCTCTGGGGTTCAAGCACCCATGGAAAAAAACACCAGCCACAGCTGTTAGGCGGGGCTGCCGATGAGCTGTTCAGCAGCTGGGAGAGGCACTTGGAAGAGGGCAGTGGATTCAGGAGAGGGGAACGGAGTTGGGACGGGATGGGGCCTCAGGGGAAGGGGCAGAGGGGAGCAGGGACTTGGGGTGGAGTGGGGGTGGTGCACGCTCGGGGGAAAATAAAAGTCAGTGCCCATGAGTGAGGGCAAAAGTTTCCTCCATGCTGTTCTCCTAACCCACAGACTAAAGGAAATTAACAGTTAAGTGACTTGAAATTAGGGTGACCAGACAGAAAGTGTGAAAAATCGGGATAGGGCTGAGGGGTAATAGGAGCCTATATAAGAAAAAGCCCCAAATATCGGGACTGTCCCTATAAAATCAGGAATCTGGTCACCCTACTTGACATCACATGGTCAGATCCAATTCAGTTACTTGGAGGGAAGGTTTTGTTACAACTGCATGCAGATGTGGTTGCCCTCCCGCACAGAACCCCCTAGTGGCACATGTACACTGAAATGAAGCTTTCTTCTTTGAGCATTCTAAAAAGTTTATTTAAACTTGTGGCGGGGCAATGACTCACTGGTGCGGCGCCTCCTGCTGGTCATCCTGGGAATTAACCCTTCCAGCCCGGAGCGCCCTCTGCAGGCCAGTGTCTCGCCCACCGCTGGCCCCCATGTCCCTCCCAGACCCCGGTGCCCCTCTACATCAGGGTTCTGCCCTAGCAGTAACCCATAATCTTGGTCTCCGCACCCAGGGGAATCCCCAACCCTCTACCCCCACCTTGCCTCAGTGGCTATTGCCAATTTCCATTTAGCCCCCTTTCACTGGAGCAGACGGCAGTCTGTAAACCACTCATCATTGGCAAGGGAGGTTGGACCAGCTGCCTCTGCCTGTCTCTGGGCTGCCCCTCTGCAGCCCCAGTGCCCTTTGTGGGCCCTTAACTCGGCCTGCGGCCTGAGGCTTTGCTAGGCTGGAGCTCCCAGCTCCCTCTGCCCTTCCCCAGCCCTGCTCCCCCCTAGGTACCCCAGGCAGCCAGGTACTTCTCTCTCTGAAAGCTAGAGAGAGTCTGTGTCTGTCTCTGGCCCTCAGCCCTCTTATAAGGGCCAGCTGGGCCCTGATTGAGCTGGCCACAGCTGTGGTCAGAAACCCAGTCAGCTTCCCTCAGCTGTTCTTAATCCCCTTCCCTGCTGCAACCCTCTCCAGGGCTGCTTTTAACTCCTTTTCTGTGGGAGTGGGGCAGCCGCCCCTCTACAAAACTCGAGATTATTTTATTTACTTATTGCAAGTTGTAACCAATATCTCCTTTCCTGCCAGCCCTGTGACTCTATTACATGGAAATAAGGACATCTCTTTTTGCTGGGTCTCTCTCACTTAATCAGTTCCTTGCTACTGAAGAAGTCTCAGGCACTGGTCACCTCGGTGCCTCCTGTTCCCTTCCTGTGGTATAATTTGGTCTCCTGAGGGCGGCAATGCTTTGGTCTCATTTTGGTTGTTGGGTTTCGTGTGTGGGTGCTGAGGTCTGTGAGTGGCCTGGACATACATTGGGTCGGACTAAGTGATCTGGGGCATCTCTTCTGGCCTTCAACTCTATGTCTCAATGGAAAATAATGGAAGACAGGAGAGATTGCTGAGGATTAGAAATGGGCAAATACAATGCCAATCTATAAAAAGGGAAATAAGGACAACCCAGGGAATTACAGACCAGTCAACTTAACTTCAGTTCCTGGAAGGATAATGTAGCAAATAATCAAGCAGTCAATTTGCAGAAATCTGAAAATAACAAGATCATAATTCAGTCAGCAAAAACAAATTGTATCAAACCAAGCTAATAGCTGTCTTTGACATGGTAACAGTTGTCAAGTACATAAAAGGTTGTTACAAGGAGGAGGGAGGGAGGTTGTTCTTGTTAACCTCTGAGGACAGGACAGGAAGCAATGGGCTTAAATTGCAGCAAAGGAGGTTTAGGTTGGACATTAGGAAAAACTTCCTAACTGCCAGGGTGGTTAAACACTGGAATAGATTCCCTAGGGAGGTTGTGGAATCTCCATCACTGGAGATAATTAAGAGCAGGTTGGACAAACGCCTGTCAGGAATGGTCTAGATGGTGCTGGTCCTGCCATGAGTGCAGGAGACAGGACTTGATGACCTGTCATGGTCCCTTCCAGTCCTATGATTCTATGACTCTGACTTTACTGACCGTGGGTTAGTAAATAGCCCATGGCAGGGGGGAGAACCCCCTAACCCTCACTGGAATTTATGTTTCTTTTCCCAGGATGATGGATGATTCAAAAACTCACTGGGCAGATTTGATTTCAAAATGGGGCAGTAAACTGCCCGGTTTGTCTGAGGAGGAAATTAAAGAATTCCAGACGGCTGCCAAAGCCGGAAACCTCTCAAAAGCCATTTATGTGGTGAAGATGTCTGATGACGTATTAAGAAATACCAAACTCAGCATCGCCATCACAGGGAACTCGGGCTCTGGGAAGTCATCTTTCATCAATGCCATAAGGAGCTTGAATGATGATGACAGAGGGGCAGCCAAGACTTGGGTGAAAGAAATGACAGACAAGCCAACTGCTTATCCCCATCACATATTCCCAAATGTCACTATGTGGGACCTTCCTGGAATTGGAACAATGAAGTGTCCAGCAGAAAAATACGTAAAAGATATGAAATTTGATCAGTATGATTTCTTCATCATCATCACAGCCGGACGCTTCACAGAGGCTGATACCAAACTTGCCAAAGAAATCAGCAGGATGGGGAAGAAGTTTTACTTTGTCCGTACCAAGGTAGATGTGGACTTGGATAATGAACAAAGAAAAAGAGATTTCAGCAAGGAGAAAACTCTACACATAATCAGAAGTGACTGCATGGAGCAGCTACAAAAAGCAGGCATCAGCTCCCCACAGGTTTTCCTGGTGTCGAGATGGCACTTTGACAAGTACGATTCTCCAGAACTCCAGGAGACTTTGGCGAATGAAATCGACATTCATAGGAGACATGTTCTTATCTGTGCCCTGCCCAGCACTTCTGAAAAAATCTTGAAAAAGAAACAGAAGGCCCTTCACGAACAGATCTGGAAACAAGCCCTGAAGTCGTGCGCTGTTGCTGCTGTTCCTCTCCCATTTCTCTCGGTTAAGTGCGATGTCGACATCTTGATGGAGAACATGAGAGAGTATTGCCAGTGCTTTGGCCTGGATGATGATTCCATCAAATCACTTGCTAGGCAGGTTGGGAAGTCTGTTGATGAGCTCAAGTGTGTGATAAAGTGCCCTCTGGTCAAAGATATAACAAGAGATGAGGTTTTGAAGCGGCTCAGAGAGGCTACAGGGGAACGTATGATGACAGTTAAATATTTTATTAGTGTGGTACCACTGATTGGTTCTGGGATAGCGGCAAAGAGATCTTACAGTGTCACCTATGAAGTGCTACATACGTATTTGGATGAAGTTGCAGAAGATACTCAACGAGTCCTGAAAAAGGCTTTGGAAGGAGCAGAGAATAACTAAGAACAATATCCCAAGGCAGAGCTTCTTCCCCAGCTTCCCAGGATAAACTGCCACAGCCATGGTCTCGTTTCTTCAATTTTATTGTCTCAAGCTTAAACAAAGCAAGACACAAAACCCATTCTCAGCTCACCCTTGCATTGTGGACTTTCACGGCTTCCCCTTCCAGGGGTCTCTGGCAGTCCTGCTGCTCCTGCTTCCTGCAGCTTCCTGCCTCTCTCTCAGCCAGTCCCTCCTCAACGGGTCTCTCTAGAGTTTGTCCACACTGTGCACTAAGCCTAGCCTTTGACTCAGGTCTGAGCCTTAGCCCCACTTCCTTCCACAGCCCAATCAGCCTGACTCGGGTCAGTGAGCACTAGGACTCTGCTGAGGGGGTGAGTCCCACTGAGTCTCAGGTCCAAGCCCTGTCATTCTGCACTGTGGACGCAGCTCATGCTGCAGACCCCAATCAGAAGCTCTGTGTGCTGCAGTGTGGCCATCAATGGGGGGGAAAAAACCCCTTTTTGTTGATGTAGGAAAGTGCTACAGCTGCAGTACGGGAACACCTGGACGGCAGACATGGCCTACGGGTCTATCTGCACTACGGAGACTGTATATCAGTGTAGCTACATTGCTGTAGCTATGTTGGCATAGAAACCTAGATGCAGCCCAAGCCCACAGAAAGGGTTTTCCCATCGCTGTAGGACACCACTTCCCTGAGTGATGGTTTCTTCCGTCGCCAGAGCTGCGTCTACACTGGGGCTCAGTCGGCAGAGCCGTGTTGATTAGGGTGTGATAGATCTGGGACAAACCTACCAGTTTCTAACTCTGGGGGCCTGGCTACACTTGCAGATGTAGAGCGCTGGGAGGTAAACCAGCCTTCGGTGAGCGCAGCAGGGAAAATGCTGCCACGTGTTCACATTGTCAGCTGCAAGCACAGTGGCGTGGCCACATTAGCAGCTCTTGCAACGCCACGGAGAGCAGTGCATTGTGGTAGCTATCCCAGCATGCAAGTAGCTGCAACGTGCTTTTCAAATCGGGGGGCCTGGAGTGCGGCAAGGAGTGTGTTGTGTGTATGTGGGGGGAGAGACTGTGTGTTTTGGGGGGCAGAGAGTGTGTCAGCATGCTGTCTTGTAAGTTCAGTCAGTAGCAGACCCCCCACACCTCTCTCTCTCACACACACACACGCCTACCTAAGCAGCAGCAGTATTCCGCGGTAATGGTTTGCTTTGTTCCGGAGCAGATAAGCATGCCAGCTGTCAGAAACAGAGCTTTCAAAGGGGATATCCGCATGCCTGCAGTTGAGTTCAAAACAATGACCAGAGTCGCCACTTGACTTCAGGGGATTATGGGACGTTTCCAGAGGCCAATCACAGCCAGGAGTGGTGCCAGGGTTTCTGGCGCCCTAGGCAGAATTCGGGGGGCGGCATTTTGTGCGCTCCCCACAGGACGCACGGGAGCTTCCGGTTCCACTCCCATCGCATCGCCGAAGAAGGACCCTCCGTTGAAATGCCGCAGGCGACAGCGGCTGTCATTGAACTGCTCAGTTGCCTGCCGCTGTTTTCCACGGCACGTCAGCAGAAGGTCCTTCTTCAGCAGTGCGACGGGAGCGGAACTGGAAGCTCCCACGCGTCCCGTGGGGAGCGCACAAAATGCCACCTCCCGAATCCTGGCACCCTAGGCGACCGCCTAGGGTCGCCTAATGGCAGCACCGGCCCTGATCACAGTGCAGTAATGCAACACGTCATCTGCACTGACACCCGGGCATTTCAGCCAGGGTGCAGGAAGCTTTATGCTTCTCATGGAGCTGGATTCCCAGGAGCGCTCCAGCTGCAGAGTCCGGGCGTTCTACGTGCCTTGCCAGTGTGGACACCTCAGGAGTTAGGGTGCCCGGGGCTGCTTTAATGCGCTCTAACTTGCAAGTGTAGCCAAGCCCTGGGGCTTCTAAATCGCTCCTGGGGCCAGACCTCTTGTTTGGCGTCCTTCCTTGGGAGGTGGGCACTGCTGGCCACCTGCCCTAGACTCCACAACCAGTGTTGTGACCTCCAGAGCGCCCCAAGCTACTTGTCGGCAACCTCAGCATTACCATTTACCCAGCCTCTCCCCAGGGGTTGGCTGAAGTTTCTGTTCTCTGGCTGCGGTGCTGAAACCAGAGGCTGTTATTAACCCTGTAATGAAGTTGTACCCTGAGAAGGGTTTGGAAGCGTCTGGCTGCTAAACCTGCATCAGAGGCTTAATGAGAATCTCACCTCTGCAATTGACAACCCTGAGCTGCGGTTTGAGCTACTGCTGATGCGTTTAATCCCTGATTTGCTTGATTGATGCTGAGTTTAGATTTGCCTGGGGGTGTCCGGGAACCACCAACCCTGCTCAGACTGAGCTGAGGTGCTGGGTTTGTAATCACAGGGTGTTTCGGGCTCTCATGAGAATTAGTTCGTGTGATGCTACGAATCAGCCTGTCGCTGTTGATTTGCTCAATGTTCCATACTCGGTAACCAATGTGGGTTCAATCTCACCGCTCCATGTACTCGCTGCTTGTGATCTGATCGTCATTCCAAACCTTGGAGAAGTGCATTTATCCTTCAATAAACTGCTGTAGAGTTTGATCTGACACTTTGTGCATCTGAGCTTTCTTGCTCTTAGGAAAACAGGGATTAAGGGGCTGTAGCAGGGTGGACCCCTGCTCCGGCCCTGAGGGGTTTAAAAGCGGCCTAGCAGGGTTTGAGAGCGGCTGCTCTCAAGGCTGGGCTGATTGAGGAAGTGACTGCAGGTGAGGCCACGCCCCAAACTGAGTGACAGCTGGCCCCTATAAAAGGCCAGGGAAGCCAGAAGCTCAGACAGTCTCTCTCTGCCTTCAGAGAGAGAAGGGCCTGGCTGCAGGGAACTAGACCAGGCAACTGAGTGGAGCAGGGCTGGGGAAAGGCAGAGGAGCTGGGGAGCTCCAGCCTGGAAAGCCCCAGGCTGCGGCCTAGCATTGGGCTAACAGGTACTGGGGGTTGCAGAGGGCAGCCCAGGGGTAGGCCAAGGCAGCAGGTCCAAACCCTCCTTGCTGGTGATGAGTGGCTGATACTGCAGCCTGCCCCAGGGCGTGGGGCTAGACAATGACTGGCAGTAGCCTGATACTGAGGCAAGGTGGGGATAGAGGGTGGGAGTTCCCTGAGGAGGGGAGACCCTGAGGAAAAGGGGTTACTGCCAGGGGGCAGCACCCCATGTAAAAGGGCACCGGGTCCAGGGAGGGGCACAGGGGCCAGAGGACAGGCAGATCACCAGCCTGCAGAGGGTGCTCCAGGGCTGGAACAGAGCTAATTCCCGGAGTCACCAGCAGGAGGCGCCGCAGGGGTGAGTCGGTGAGTCGGCGTCGCAGGGGTGAGTGAGGTCATCAAGTCTACAGGGGCATAAACTGGATCCGTGCTTGGACTCCAGCCCTGCAGGTTGGGTATTTGGCCTGGATATTTATATTTCGAGAAGGGGGTTGGATAATTGGTTGAGTCAGAGTTGTCATAATGAATCATAATGAAAAATATTGGTGGGGACACTAAACTTCCAGCCTCAGAGTTTAAGCCGATGGGTTAAGGGGACAGGTTGTGCCATATCTGCTATTGTGGGGTTCTTACCCTTCCTCTGGATCATCTGGTCCTGTCCATGGTCAGAGACAGGAGACTGCACTCGATGGACCTCGGGTCTGATCCAGTCTGGCACTTCCTACGTTCATTGATGACTTTGGATATCCCTGTATTTTATGCATTTATTTGATTCAAAGTGACACAAGAAGCCGCCTCTCCCTGCCTCGGAGATACCAGATGAAACACAATGCAAATATAAATGCAACAGCTTTGCCAGCTCTCATGTGTACATCACATGTCTCACAATAGCTGGTGGTTTCCTTAAAGACTCAGCTCCAGGAGTCAGGTGATGATGTGAGAATCTCAGGGGAATTTTTTCCCCAAAGTTAATATGAAGAGAAGCTGGAAAACATGATCCCTAATGGCTAAGGCTCCCCCCCTTCCCCAATCTTCTCTCTTCCATGTGTGCCCACCTGCCCTGCAGGAATCCTTCTAGGAGAGAGAAGGGAGTTCAGTCTTTCTGGCCTAGTCTGGCCTTGCGCCTCTGTTGATCACGCTCCCCTTCTGGAGCCGGGGATAGAACCCAGGAGTCCTGACTCCCAGCCCCCGCCCCACTCTAACCATGGAGACCACGCCAAGCAGGACTCTAACCACAGAGAGACCCCCCCCCACCTTAGCACCATGGCAACCACAGAGACCCTGCCACAGAAGGATTGTAACCATGAGGACACCCACCATCCCCACCCCAGCAGGACATTTGCACAGCACCCCAATTTTCCAAGCCTGCAGCCTTTCCACGCACAGGCTGCAAACGCAGGCAAGTCCCTGAGCCCCCCACTGCCTTCCCAGTGCCGATCCCACCCTCATTGTCTGCTTCCTCCCAGCCACAAAACCCTGGATCGGCCATTAGGCCATTAAGCATCAGGTCATTAGGTATCTGGCTCAGCTGCTCACACGATTCCTATAGTGCTGGAAATGACTGTACATCAGACTACCAAGTGAATGGCTAGAGACCGATCTATTTTTATATTAAGACAATGTTTATGGATCCCTAAAACTAAGGAGACATGATTCAAAGTTACATCAAAGTGCTTGATTCTGTTTAGTGGTAGCTGGTAAACATGTCAAATAATTAAAACAAAAAATTAAGGGCAATGAACTAATGAACACAAAGTCTGTGATTTCAAGTACATTCTAATTTAACTACCACTAATAATTGGTAAATTCAAAAGTCAGAGCTGTACTTATAAAGCCTTCTGCCCCCTCCCAAATTCAGAAGTCAAACTCCGCCTATGCCCGGGAGCAGCCTGTGCTGATGTGTTACCCGGGCACTGGGCAGGACTGGAGGTCTGGCTCTGGAGGAAGGTTAGATCCTAAGCTTTGCCCCTGAAAGTGCACCAAATAAAATAATCCGATCCTCAAATTCATCGCTGGAATGGAGGGATTGCCAGACGGGGTCAGAGCCGAGGTCTGTCCACGTCAGTATCCCGTCTCTGACAGTGACCAGCACTGGAGAGCCAGAGGAAGGTGCAGCAGCAGTTGTGGGAGAACCTCCCACCATATTATATCTCATTCCCCCTCTCTCATTAAGATCAATTTAAGTCCTGACCTGTTTGCCAACTGCTGTTTGGCAGGGCTGTGTTTGGAACATGTGTGAACAGCACCATCCAGTGGAATCTTATACCTTTGCATGCAATGCTGCCACACACATTTTACTAGGATAATAATGACCAGCAGGTTATGAGCTCTCAAATGATACCTCACAATTCTCACTTTGTGCAAAGATCATTACAGCAGTGATTCTGTCCCAGCATCCCAGGATCACATTAGCTCTGTTGGCCACAGCGTCTCACTGGGAGCTCATGTTCAACTGATTATCCACCATGACCCTCAAAACTTTGCTCCTAGCTACACACATTGACGTTGAGCCATATTGAAACACATATTGTCTGCTTGTGCCCAGCTTGTCATGTGATCCAGATTGCTCTGTGGCAGTGACCCATCCTCTTCATTTACCACTCCACCCATCTGTGTGCCATCTGCAAATTTTATAGTGAGGATTTCATGCTTTCTTCACTGATAAAAATGTTATATAGTGTTGGTCCAAGAACTGATCCCGGTGGGGAACCTTGCTAGAAACATACCTGCTCAAAGATGATTCATAGGCAGGAATTGTAGACCAAGCTGGATGAGCAAGCATCTCAGAGAGGTGATTAAGAAAAAGCAGAAAGCCTACAAGGAGTGGAAGATGGGAGGGATTAGCAAAGAAAGCTACCTTATTGAGGTCAGAACATGTAGGGATAAAGTGAGAAAGGCCAAAAGCCATATAGAGTTGGGACCTTGCAAAGGGAATTAAAACCAATAGTAAAAGGTTCTATAGCCATATAAATAAGAAAAAAACAAAGAAAGAAGTGGGACCGCTAAACACTGAGGATGGAATGAAGGTTAAGGATCATCTAGGCATGGCCCAATATCTAAACAAATAATTTGCCTTTAGTGTCTTTAATAAGGCTAATGAGGAGCTTAGGGATAATGGTAGGATGACAAATGGGAATGAGGATATGGAGGTAGGTATTACCACATCCGAGGTAGAAGCCAAACTTGAACAACTTAGTGGGACTAAATCAGGGGGCCCAGATAATCTTCATCCAAGAATATTAAAGGAACTGGCACATGAAATTGCAAGCCTATTAGCAAGAATTTTTAATGGTGAATCTGTAAACTCAGGGGTTGTACCATACGACTGGAGAATTGCTAACATAGTTCCTATTTTTAAGAAAGAGGGGGAAAAAATGATCCGGGTAACTACAGGCCTGTTAGTTTGACATCTGTAGTATGCAAGGTCTTGGAAAAAATTTTGAAGGAGAAAGTAGTCAAGGACATTGAGGTCAGTGGTAATTGGAACAAAATACAGCATGGTTTTACAAAAGGTAGATCGTGCCAAACCAACCCGATCTCTTTCTTTGAGAAGGTAACAGATTTTTGTAGACAAAGGAAATGCAGTGGATCTAATTTACCTCGATTTCAGTAAGGCATTTGATATGGTTCCACATGGGGAATTATTAGTTAAATTGGAAAAGATGGGGATCAATATGAAAATTGAAAGGTGGATAAGGAACTGGTTAAAGAGGAGACTACAATGGGTCGTACTGAAAGGTGAACTGTCAGGCTGGAAGGAGGTTACTAGTGGAGTTCCTCAGGGATCGGTTCTGGGACCAATCATATTTAATCTTTATATTACTGACCTTGGCACAAAAAGTGGAAATGTGCTAATAAAGTTTGTGGATGACACAAAGCTGGGAGGTATTGCTAACACAGAGAAGGTCCGGGATGTCATACAGGAAGATCTGGATGACTTTGTAAACTGGAATAATAGTAATAGGATGACATTTAATAGTGAAAAGTGCAAGGTCATGCATTTAGGGATTAATAACAAGATTTTTTGTTATAAGCTGGGGACTCATCCGTTGGAAGTAACAAAGGAGGAGAAGGACCTCGGAGTATTGGTTGATCACAGGATGACTATGAGTCGGCAATGTGATATGGCTGTGTATAAAGTTAATGCAGTCTTGGGATGCATCAGGCGAGGTATTTCCAGTAAAGATAAGGAGGTGTTAGTACCGTTATACAAGGCACTGGTGAGACCTCATCTGGAATACTGTGTGCAGTTCTGGTCTCTCATTTTTAAAAAGGATGAATTCAAACTGGAACAGATACAGAGAAGGGCTACTAGGATGATCCGAGGAATGGAAAACCTGAGCGGAGGTGGGAATGGAAAAAGGAGACTGAAAGAGCTTGGCTTGTTTAACCTAAACAAAAGAAGGCTGAGGGGGGATATGATTGCTCTTTATAAATATATATGAGGGATAAATAAAGTATTGAGAAATTTTGTCTCTGCATTTCGTCCTTCGGTGACATGTACCCAGCCAATATGGGATAATTGAAATCCCCCACTATTATTGAGTTTTTTATTTTGATAGCCTCTTTAATCTCTCTTAGCATTTCATTGTCACTATCACTGTCCTGGTCAGGTGGTCGATAATAGATCCCTACTGTTATATTCTTATTAGAGCATGGAATTTCTATCCATAGAGATTCTATAGAACATGTGGATTCATTTAATATTTTTACTTCATTTGATTCTACACTTTCTTTCACATATAGTGCCACTCCCCCCACCTGCACGACCTGTTCTGTCCTTCCAATATATTTTATACCCCAGAATGATTGTGGCCCATTGATTGTCCTCACTCCACCAGGTTTCTGTGATGCCTATTATATCAATAGCCTCTAGTTCTCTCGTCTTATTATTTAGACTTCTAGCATTTGTGTAAAAGCACTTTAAAAACGTGTCCCTGTTTATTTGTCTGCCCTTTTCTGATGTGTTGGATTCTTTTTTATGTGAATGTTTCTCGTCTGATCTGGCCCTTACATTATCCTCTTCCATCCTCTCCTCCTGACTAAAACCTAGAGAATCTCTATCAATAGACTCTCCTCTGAGAGAAGTCTCTGTCCGATCCATGTGCTCTTCTGCAGCCATTGGCTTTCCCCCATCTCCTAGTTTAAAAACTGCTCTGCAACCTTTTTAATGTTTAGTGCCAGCAGTCTGGTTCCGCTTTGGTTTAGGTGGAGCCCATCTCTCCTGTATAGGCTCCCCCCATCCCAAAAGTTTCCCCAGTTCCTAATAAAACTAAACCCCTGCTCTCTACACCATCATCTTATCCACGCATTGAGACTCTGAAGCTCTGCCTGCCTACCTGGCCCTGCGCGTGGAACTGGGAGCATTTCTGAGAATGCCACCATAGAGGTCCTGGATTTCAGTCTCTTTTCTAGCAGCCTAAATTTGGCCTCCAGGACGTCTCTCCTACCCTTCCCTATGTCATTGGTACCTACATGTACCACGACCACCGGCTCCTCCCCAGCACTACACATAAGTCTATCTAGATACCTCGAGAGATCCGCAACCTTCGCACCAGGCAGGCAAGTCACCATACGGTTCTCCCGGTCATCACAGACCCAGCTATCTACGTTTCTAATGATCGAATCTCCCATTACTAACACCTGCCTTTTCCTAGCAACTGGAGTTCCCTCCCCCGGAGAGGCAACCTCAGTGCGAGAGGCAACCCCAGCACCATCTGGAAGGAGGGTCCCTACTATGGGAAGGTTTCCCTCTGCTCCCATTGACTGCTCTGCTTCCCTGGGCCGTTCTTCCTCCTCAACAGCACAGGGGCTGTCTGAGCGGAGGTGGGACAATTCTACAGTGTCCCGGAAAGCCTCATCAACATACCTCTCTGCCTCTCTTAGCTCCTCCAGTTCCGCCACCCTGGCCTCCAAAGTCCGTACACGGTCTCTGAGGGCCAGGAGCTCCTTGCACCGACTGCACACATACGCCACCCGCCCACAGGGCAGGTAATCATACATGCAACACTCAGTGCAATAAACTGGATAGCCCCCACTCTGCTGCTGGGCTTCTGTCTGCATTGTCTCCTGCAGCTACCTAGGTTAATGACAGAGTTTTTGTTTAAATCAAGACGTTTTGATTATAGTTTAGTTTAAAGGCTTTAAAGAATGGCAAGTGAACCTTTCCCCCTTCCCAACTCCCTCTCAAAACTCCCTGTTAGTGGCCCCTGGTTGCTTGCTCACTGCTTTATAAAGCCCTGGCCTTCTTGATAGCCCCGCCCACTGACTAAGGCTCAACCAATGAACAGAGGCTTCTAGATTTCAAACCTTATTGACAAGCTCACAGCTTCCAACTGCCGGCCACAGCACAGGGTCCTTCAAACAAACAACCAAACAGACAGACAAACACAAGCTCAGCACACAGCAAGTAACCCCCAAACATACACACACTACAGACAGCCACTTACCCCAAGGGTCCCGTATTTGCTCCTCCTTCACCTGGAGAACTCCCTCTCGAAACTCCCTGTTAGCGGTTCCAGAGTGGGGGGCAGCATCGCCAGCAGCTGGTAGTTTGGGGTGAGTTGTCCCTGGTGGGCACAGATAAGGCTTCCCCCCCCCACGATACACACACGTAGGGATTCACCCTATGCCCTCCGGGTAACCCGAACCCGACCCAGCCTGGCCTCATTCTTAGTGAGTAAAGTGTCTTAGGGGCCAGGCTCCTGGCTGTGAATCCCAAGGAGAGGGAGGAGCCTAACTCCTTTAGGCCACGCCCCTCTCCTCAGCATTTCCAGCGCTCAGCAGGCTGGCTTCTGCGGGTCCCATTCTCAGGCGCCCTCTCCCCGTGCACTGTAAAGATTCTCTGCTCACATCAACGCTGAGCTTTGACAGGCTGAGTCTAGCCCAGCGTGTGGCTTTTCCCAAGCGGTGCAGAGAGTCCATGGCTGAGCTGGGTGTAGATTTGAAGAATCCTGACTGTCTCTCCCCTCCCTCATGCTATAACCACTAGACCATAGTCCCCTCTCTGCGGAACCCAGGAGTCCTGATTCCCAGCTACTCTCCTGCTGTAACTGCTAGACCCAACTGCCTTCCCAGAGCTGGAACCTAGAAATCCTGACCCCTCTAGTCCACTGACCCCACTGCCCTCGCTACAGAAGTAATCCAGGGGCCCTGACCCAACTACCCAGTTCCCATAACCCTCTCCTCTCCCCCCCCACAAGAGGCGCTGAAATGCTAATGTCCCGGGGGGTGCTCAACCCTCGGCTCTGCCCCAGGCCCTGCCCACACTCCACCCCTTCTGTGTAGTTTGATGCACTAACACAGAATAAAAATGTGGTCCCTGCCCCGAAGAGCTGTGACAATCTGAGTACAAGACAAGTGATGACAGACGGAGGAGCCCAAGGAAACGATAAGACAATATCAGGAAGCGTTAGCGCTGGTGAAATGTTGTGGCCAAAATGTTCTTTGTTGAAAAATGGAGATTTGGTTTGGCTGACATGATTAACGAACGCACGTGGATTTCAGCGAATTGTTTCGGTCACACCCCAAACCCCCCTACAAATGCCAAAGAAGTTTAAATGTTTCCTTTAGCTCTTTTTCTGAGCCATCAGCAAACCGAGCAAACAATCATCTGCACAACGCCAGTCAGCGGGAAGGATGGGGGGTGGGTGGGAGGGTGTGCACCTGCTCCCTAACCGTTGTCAGGCTGTTTGTAGGCATGATGGCAAAGGAGATTGTGAAGGTAGGAATGAAGCAGGCTCATTTGCAGGTGTGCACAAGAGCCAGTTTCTCTGGACACAGTATAAATAAACAACAGCAGGCAGTTTCCTAGTTCAGAAATCGGCCAGCCTGTCTTATGTTACATGTATCTTATGTAACTGTGTCTATACCATTTTTGGATGGATTCCAGTAATTTCCAGCATCTGGACAGTTATTTCTGGCTGGATGCTGACATCTCAAGCACTTTCTCTTTTGGCATAATACACAAAGCTGATCATCTGCACCACCGAACCGTTTCTGTTTTGCTGTTCATGACAAGCCAGTTTAAAGCTCTGCCTCCACAGGCAGTGATCTGTAACATTACAGACATTCAGCAGGTCTCATGTTCCGAGCGTTAACGGCTAACGCCCCACTGCCAGCCGAAGGCCACAATTTAAATGTGTGAGGGCTGCATGTTTGACTATTCCTGTGTTAAAGTATAATTAAATCAACACTGATTTTTAAACATTTCCTCAAATATCCAGGCTTTTGATACCATCTCACATGACCTTCTCAGAAGCAAACTAGGGAAATACAGCCCAGCGGAACCTATTATAATGTGGATGTACAACTGGTTGGAATACCAATACTCAGAGATTAGTTATCAATTGTTCACTGTCAAGCTGGAAGATCATATCAAGTGGGGTCCCATAGGGATCTGTTTTGGATCTGGGACTATGCAATATCTTCATCAATGATTTAGATAATGGCATAGAGACCATACTTATAAAGTTTGTGAACAATACCAAGCTGGGAGGGGTTGCAAGGGCTTTGGAGGATAGGATTAAAATTCAAAATGTTCTGGGCAAACTGGAGAAATGGTCGGAAATAAACAGGATGGAATTCAATAAGGACAAATGCAAAGTACCACTCTTAGCAAAGAATGATCAGCTGCACACATACAAAATAGGAAATGACTGCCTTGGAAGAAGCACTGCAGAAGGGGGTCTGAGGTTATAGCGGATCACAAACTAAATATGGGCCAACAATGCCATACTCGTGCAAAACAAAACAAAACAAAAGCATTAGCAAGAATGTTGTGTGATTTTTCCACTCTACTCAGAACTGATACGGCTTCAGCTGGAGGAAAATCTAGAGGAGAGCAATACAAAATATTAATGGCCTGTGAGGAAAGAATGAAAAAAACTGGGTTTGTTTAGTCTGGAGAAGAGAAGATTGAGGAGGGACCTGATAAGTCTTCAAATACATAAAAGGCTGTTATAAATCGCAGGGTGATAAATTAATCTACTGACCCACCGAGGACAGGACAAGAAGCAATGGCTTAAATTGGAGCAAGGGAAATTTAGACATTAGGAAAAGCTTCCTCACTGTTCGGATAGTTAAGCACGGGAATAAATTGCCCAGGGAGTTGTGGAATCTCGGTCATTGGAGGTGTTTAAGAGCAGGTTAGACAAACATCTGTTAGGGATGGTCTAGATCGGGGTGGCCAACATGAGTCTGAGAAGGAGCCAGAATTTGCCAATGTACAATGCCAAAGAGCCACAGTAATACAGCAGCAGCCCCCCATCAGCTCCCCCCACTCCCCGCTCCCAACACCTCCCACCCACCGGCAGCCCTGCCAACCAGCGCCTCCGCCTCCCTCCCTCCCCACACGTCCCGATCAGCTGTTTCGCAGCATGCAGGAGGCTCGGGGGGGGGGAGGAGGCAGGAGCGAGGGCACGGCAGGCTCAGGGGAGGGGGCGGGAAGGGGTGGAGTGGGGGCAGAGCCTGTGGCAGAGGCAGGGGTTGAGCAGTGAGCACCCCCTGGCACATTGGAAAGTTGGCACCTGTAGCTCCAGCCCCGGAGTCGGTGCCTAGACAAGGAGCCGCGTATTAACTTCTGAAGAGCCGCATGTGGCTCCGGAGCCACAGGTTGGCCACCCCTGGTCTAGATCACGGGTTCTCAAATTGGGGGGGGTGTGTGACCCATTGGGGGGGGTCACAAGCTGCCCAGCTCTGAAGGCAGCACTGCCGCCAGCAGCAGCGTAGAAGTAAGGGTGGCAATGGAGCGCTACGTCTGCTGTTAAAAGTGACGCTGACAATGCTTCTTCGCAACCCCAGTATTAAACAGTAACTATTGGGGGAAAAACAATAATTCTATAAAAATGTGGTTTAGTCTTAACTTAAAAGTGGTGAGGAAAGGGAAATTCATTTTAAACAATAAGGTTATAAATTTAGCATTTAAAATAATGTTAAATTTAAAAAATGTGTTTTTAATTTACAAGGGGAGGTCATACTCAGAGGCTTGCTTTGTGAAAGGGGTTGCCAATACAAAAAGTTTGAGAACCACTGGTCTGAAGGAAGGACGGAGTCGCTGGAGCAGGGGGCTGAGCTGTCGCTGTGAGATGAGGAGAGGGGTGGACGTACCCTGAGAGATCCAGCGCTGAGCTCGGTAGCCTACGGCAGCAGCCGTGTGTGGGGCCTTCTAGCCCTGGGGATTGTCCGTGGTCTGGTGTCGTAGGGACCGTGGTCTCCAGGGCTCACTGAGGGGTAAGTGACAGCAACAGCTCAACTCCCCAGGGCAGGGCTAAAAGGGTGGGAACATTGTGCATGTCTGGGGTGAGTTGAGTGGAGTAGGCTGATATTAAAGGGCTGTTATGAAGGGGATCGGGATCAATTGTTCCCCATGGCCACTGAAGGCAGGACAAGAAGCAATGGGCTTCATCTGCAGGAAAGGAGATATAAGGTTCATATTAGGAATAACTTTTGTAATTTACTGACTAAGGACAGATTTCAGAGTGCTAGCTGTGTTAGTCTGTAACAGCAAAAAGAACGAGAAGTACTTCCTGGAATCTGTTTCTAAAGGCGGTTGTGGGATCCTCATCACTGGAGGTTTTTAAGACCAGGTTGAACAAACCCCTCTCAGGGCTGGTCTAGATTTAGTTGGTCCTGACACAGCACAGGGGGGGTTGGACTGGACGACCTCGCGAGGTCCCTTCCAGCCGGACATTGCTGTGATTCTGTGCCAGTCTCAGCAGGTTGCCTGTGCCCTGCACGGAGCTGCCTGCCCCAGTGCCCAGCCCGGCTCCAGTCCATTGTGTCCAGTCCTGTCCAGCAGCAGCTCGGCAAGCCTGTCCCAGCAGAGACCTGGTTCATCCTGGCTGTGACTCCGGTGCTAGCAGCCAGTCCCCCCCAAAGCACCTTGGCCCGATGCCGCAGAAATAGCACTGCCAGCACTGCCCGCCGTTCTGTGCGTTTGTGGGCTGCTGAACTTAGACGTGCACATGCTGTCCCCACTGCACCTTGGACCCCCTCTGTGGTGAGCTCCAGGATGCCCTCTTAGGTCTCAGGCCTGCAGCCGACACCTCTCTCTGGGCAGGAACCAAAACCGTGCTTCACCAGTGACTAGGCATCTTTCCCAGAGCAAGGCATGGTTATTTTGGAATAAAAGCCTTACAGAGAACACACATTAAATAAACAATACAAGGTCTAAACACACCAGGAGTGTCTCACCTTCCACCTGGGGGTTGGTACATCAAAGTCCTTCCAATATGCAGGAGAATTTGTTCTGCCTTGGTCAAAGGACCACGTCCATTTGTGCCTCTGTCAGTTTAATCTCAGCCATTTATACCAAGCAAAAAGCCCTCTTGGGACTCTCAAACCTAATCTGAACCAGTTTATGCAATTCTTCCTGGGGGTGGTACATCTCTGGAGCCGATTACCTGTCCCTTCCTGGCTGGTTCCACTGCACATAACTTTTACAAGAGTGATACAGGATCACAGAGATTCAGATAACAATCATAAACTTAAGACATATTCCCGCTTTGGAGATTCCTTTGGTGTCCTACTCCCATTTGAGACCCTAGAAGGCTAGTAGTTCCCTTCCAATGTTACCTCTATGCATAGAAATACCCCCCTCTTCCTATTCCACTGAGCACAGAGAAGGGAAATCTGCTTTAATCTCACTGCTCCACTGCAGAGGTGGCTGCATCTCAGTGCTGGGGAAACAATCTCGGTACAGTGTTCCTGGTGGCTGTTATCTAGGAAACTTGATTTCATAAGAACGTAAGAATGGCCATACTGGGTCAGACCAATGGTCCATCAAGCCCAGTATCCTATCCTCTGACAGTGGCCAATGGCAGATGCCCCAAAGTACTGACAACATTCTAGACTTGTGGGGAAAATCCTGCTTATTCCCCTCCCTGGACTTGACCAGCGGCTACTGGCAAGTAGAAATGGAGGTGCACTCCAAAGAGTTCCAGAGGTTGACAGTGAGTTGCATGAAAAAATACTTTCTTGTGTTTGTTTTAAACCTGCTACCTATTAATTTCATTTGGTGGCGCCTTGTTCTTGCATTATGAGAAGGAGTAAATAACACTTCCTTTTTTACTTTCTCTATACCACTCATGATTTTATAGACCTATATCATATCCCCCTTTAGTCACCTCTTTTTGAAGCTGAAAAGTCCCAGTCTTTATTAATCTCTTCTCATACGGAAGCCGTTCTATATCCTTAATCATTTTTGCTCCCCTTTTCCGAACCTTTTCCAACTCCAATATATCTTTTTTGAGATGGGGTGACCACATCTGCATGCAGTATTCAAAGTGTGGGCGTACCATGGATTTATGTAGAGGCAATGTGATATTTTCTGTCTTATTATCTATTCCTTTCTTGATGATTCCCAACATTCTGTTCACTTTTTTGACGGCCGCTGCACATGGAGTGGATGTTTTCAGAGAACTATCCACAATGACTCCAAGATCTTTCTTTAGCAGTAACAGCTAATTTAGACCCCATCCTTGTATACATATAGTTGGGATTGTGTTTTCCAATGTGCATTAACTTGCATTTATCAACATTAAATTTCACCTTTCATTTTGTTCCCCAGTCACACAGTTCTGTGAGATCCTTTTGTAGCTCTTCGCAGTCTGCCTGGAACTTAACTATCTTGAGTAGTTTTGTATCACCTGCAAATTTTGCCACCTCACTTTTTACCCCCTTTTCCAGATCATTTATGAATATGTTGAATAGGACTGGGCCCAATACAGACCCCTGGGGGACACCACAGTTTACCTATCTTCCTTCTGAAAACTGTCCATTTATTCCTACCGTTTGTTTCCTATCTTTTAACCAGTTACCTACCCATGAGAGAACCTTCCCTCTTATCCCAGGACAGCTCGCTTTGCTTAAGAGCCTTTGGTGAGGAACCATGTAAAAGGCTTTCTGAAAATCTAAATACACTATATCCACTGGATCCCCCTTGTTTACATGCTTGTTGACCCCCTCAAAGAATTCTAGTAGATTGGTGAGGCGTGATTTCCCTTTGCAAAAACCATGTTGACTATATCCCACCAAATTATGTTCATCTACATGTCTGAAAATTTTGTTCTTTATGGAATTTCCCTTTACGGAATCTGTGCTGAATAGACCCTGTCACAGCATGATCTCCCAAGAGCTATTTTCAATTGTTGTCTCAACCCATTTCCCAGTTTTCTCTCACTCTTTACTTTTTAACCTTTTTTCCAGTTGTAAAAACAAAAGAAAGGGAGGGGAGGTGTATTTCCCCCACAATCTGTTAGTTTCCATTCCTTTTTCGCCCCCTTTTCCAGTGGGGAAAGACCAGCTCTACCTAACTACCCAAGGTGGGCATCTGCTATAGACCACCAGACCAGGAGGATGAGGTAGGCGAGGGTTTTTTCAGACAACTAACAGACGTTTCCATATCACAGGCCGTGGTTCTAATGGGAGACTTCAGTCACCCTGATATCTGCTGGGAGAGAAATACAGCGGTGCACAGACAATCCAGGAAGTTTTTGGAGTGTTGGGGACAACTTCCTGGTGCAAGTGCTGGAGGAACCAACTAGGAGTTGTGCACCTCTTGATCTGCTGCTCACAAACAGGGAAGAATTGATAGGGGAAGTAGAAATGGGTGGCAACTGGGGCAGCAGTGACCATGAGATGATTGAGTTTAGGATCCTCACAAAAGGAAGAAAGGAGAGTAGTAAAATATGGATCCTGGACTTCAGAAAAGCAGACTTTGACTCCCTCAGGGAACTGATGGGTCGGATCCCTTGGGAGACTAATATGAGGGGGAAAGGAGTCCAGGAGAGCTGGCTGTATTTTAAAGATGCCTTACTGAGGTTGCAGGAACAAACCATCCTGATGTGCAGAAAGAATAGTAAATATGGCAGGCGACCAGCTTGGCTTAACAGAGAAATCTTTGGTGAGCTTAAACACAAAAAGGAAGCTTACAAGAAGTGGAAACTTGCACAGATGACTCGGGAGGAGTAGAAAAATATTGCTCGAGCGTGCAGGGGTGTCATCAGGAAGGCAAAGCACAATGGGAATTGCAGCTAGCAAGGGATGTGAAGGGTAACAAGAAGGGATTCTACAGATAGGTTAGCAACAAGAAGGTGGTCAGGGAAAGTGTGGGACCCTTACTGAATGGGGGAGGCAACCTAGCGAGAGAGGATGTGGAAAAAGCTGAGGTACTCAATGCTTTTTTTGTGTCTGTCTTCACAGACAAGGTCAGCTCCCAGACGGCTGCACTGGGAAGCACAGTGTGGAGAGGAAGTGAGCAGCCCTCAGTGGTGAAAGAACAGGTTAAGGACAACTTAGAAAAGCTGGACATGCACAAGTCCATAGAACCAGATCTAATGCATCCAAGGGGTCTGAGGGAGTTGGCTGATGTGATTGCAGAGCCATTGGCCATTATCCTTGATAACTCATGGAGGTCCCAGATGATCGGAAAAAGGCAAATATAGTGCCCATATTTTAAAAAGGGATAACTGGCTCTGTGGATATGGGGAAAGTGGTGGACATGATATATCTTGACTTTAACAAAACTTCTGATATGGTCTCCCACAGTATTCATGCCAGCAAGTTAAAAAGTATGGATTGGATGAATGAACTATAAGGTGGATAGAAAGCTGGCTAGATCGTTGGGCTAAACGGGTAGTGATCAGTGGCTCAGTATCTAGTTGGCAGCCAGTATCAAGCGGAGTGTCCCAGAGTTTGGTCCTGGAGCCAGTTTTGTTCAACATCTTCATTAGTGATCTGGATGGTGGGATGGATTGCACCCTCAGCAAGTTCACGGATGACACTAAGCTGGGAGGAGATGTAGATATGCTGGAGGGTAGGGAGAGGGTCCGGAGTGACCTAGACAAACTGGAGGATTGGGCCAAAAGAAATCTGATGAGGTTCAACAAGGACAAGTGCAGAGTCCTGCACTTAGGATGGAAGAATCCCATGCACTGCTACAGGCTGGGGATCGACTGGCTAAGCAGCAGTCCAGAAAGTTCCTAAATCTCTGCAGGTTATTTTAGTTATTTCAATCTTTGACCAAAGCTCCTTTCCTTGCAGCTTTGCGTACAATGAGTTATATGTCTGGGATATTTATATACTGGTCTCCAGGTTACAATGTGCTGGCGGATCCTGTGAGGGAAACAAAACTAACCGTGACCTTCTCTTTTCCCAGGAAGATGGCTGATCTCAAACCTACTGCTGGTGACCTATATGCAGAATATAGAAATATTCTTCCTGGCATCTCTGCAGAACAAACTAAACAGATCGAGGCTGCTATCAAAACAGGAAACTTCTTAGAAGCAGCTTCTGTGGTGCAGACATTCAAGAATTTGTCAGGCATTGAGTTCAATATCGCCGTCACGGGGGAGTCGGGATCTGGAAAATCATCTTTGGTCAATGCCATCCGGAGCCTGGGAAATGAAGACGAAGGTGCTGCTGAGACCCGTGTGGTGGAAATGACCAAAGAACCAGTACCCTATTGGCATCCTATGTGTCCCATGATGATTGTTTGGGACCTGCCGGCGATCGGGACCCCAGATTTTCAGCCAGACGCTTATCTGAAACAAGTGAAGTTCAGCCGCTATGCTGTATTCATCATCATCGCTTCAGAGAGGAGCAGATTCTGCCACACCAAGCTGGCTCGGGAGATCCAGAAGATGGGAAAGAAGTTTTTCTTTGTACGCGCCAAAGTGGACTTGGACCTGTATAATGAGGAAAGCAAAGAGAGCTTCAATGAGGAGAGAACCCTGGATAAAATCAGAAATGACTGTGTCAACAACCTGTCCAGAGTAGGGATGAGCTCCCCGCAGGTTTTCCTTGTCTCAAGTAGGGAATTTCAGAAATACGATTCTCCACAGCTGCAGAAGACTTTGCTAAAAGAGCTCTACCACCACAAGCCCGAGACGTTCAGGAACACTGAGGCCCCCAGCAGCAGTAGGTAAGAAACCCCCCTTTGGTGTGTCCCTTGTTCACTATTTAGAAGGTGTTATATATTTATTCATTGTTTTAAAATAATATCAAGTGGGAAAAATCATCAAAAATAAAGACTCTGTCCTGTATCATCTGAGGGGCCAAATCCTGGAACCCAAAGGCAGGTAAGATTACCGTTGGCTGTGAAAGCAGCAGGGCTGAGCCCCATACTCCTTACACAGGCCATCTAATAACCCTTCTGAAATAACTCCCTGTTTTCATTCACAGCCCAGACTCCTTATCCACGGCAGGTATTCACCCACGAAAGCTCATGCTGCAAAACGTCTGTTAGTCTATAAGGTGCCACAGGATTCTTTGTTGCTTTTACAGATCCAGACTAACACGGCTACCCCTCTGATACTAGACAGAGAACATTCACTCAATAGTGTTGCCCCTTTGTGACCCAAGTGGATAGTCAGAGTTCAAGGCCCCAGGATGTCCCAGTTGGGTCTAGAAAATGAGGTATTTTCTTGTATTGTCTTTGATGCAATTTTGTGTATTTACAAGGAATGCCCAAAGTCCTGCTCCTCCAAATGCAGGAGAAACCAGAATCAAAAGAATAGTTTCTTACCTTACAGCCACAATCCTCTTTAGCCAACTTCAGACGCAAAAACTCTCTCTTGAGCTTCTTCCAGGGCCATACACCCGCCCCCCCCACAAATCACAGCTCGGTTTTCCTGCTTTTTGCCTCTGGCTCTGAGTCTGTCTCTTGTTTGCAGTCCTGCTTGTCTTTTTCACACACCCACACTCAGGTGGTCACAACATCCAGTGGAATCCTCCCCCACATGGTGCTAGTTTCTAGGCCAACTCTATTTAGACTTGTGTTAGAGGTGCCCTTGATTATCTAACAATTATCTTAAGAGAAGGGCACATTCATACATCATATTCATAACACCCACGACCACCTCTGGTTTGGCTCATCCTACTGAGGAGGCCTCGAATGGTGTCACCCAGCACCCTATCGCAGACAGAGAGAAAAGGAACAATTTTACAGATTACAAGAGCATACAAACGTAGCTATTTACATATGTGCAGAGCCCTTTTGTCAAGACAGTTTCCCATCACAAACACACAAGAATTTTATATCTACCCATATCTCTTCAGGGCTTTTCTCTCCTTTGATTCCCTTTCAGTCTGCCCATTCTGCTGGAAGGGGGGATTCATTACTGTCACAACTGTTGTATCCTTGGGGGCAGCCGGTTTAGGAAGAAATCACTTGAGGCCAGACAGCAGACAGCTAACAAAGCTACCATTTTATTTACAGACACAGAGCTCACCCAACCGGCTGAAACCAGCTGGGCTATCCCCTAATAATCTAACTCAGTTGCCATAGCAACAAAAACCATGACAACCAAATACACAACATATTCCTCCCCCCTTAATAAGAACATCCCCTAAATAAAACACACACTAGACTAGAGAAGGAGGGTAGACTGCCTCCATTCCCGGCTAAACCCTGGGGATTATTTTGCCCCATAACCGTGGGTTCGCCCTAGCTAAAGATCCAGCCGATGAGGAGGCCTTCTGTCTCTAGGTGGATTACGGCGAACTTCTGGTGTTGTTGCACCCGAAAGTACTATGGGCTCTGGGTCCGCAACACCAACAGGTGAGGAGGTGGTATCAGCTCGTGCTGGACAAAGGGGTATCTCAGTCGCCGGCAGTAATGGAGGAGAACAGTCAGAAACAGGTGATTTGTGATTCGGTGTCTCACCAGAAGTGGTGAAGTCAGACCACTCAACTGCAGATGTGTCCTGAGGACTGGCATGACCTGGCAACAGCTGATCTACATGTCGCCGCCAGGTAAGATTCTCTGCAGTCTGGACTGTGTAGGAAACAGGTCCTGTTTGAGTGATGATTGTGGCAGGGACACATTTAGCTCTGGAAGTATAATTCCAAGCCAAAACTGGCTGTCCCGGGCTAAAGGTTCACTCTTTTGCTCTGGGTGCCCGTCTGATAACTTGATTTTGCTGCTGATGTTGCACAATTTGTCGGGGTTCAGAAGGTTTCAGCAGATCAAAGCAAGTGCACAGCTGTCGTCCCATCATTAGAAAGGCCGGGGATGCCTTGGTCGTAGCATGAGGTGTGTTTCTGTAGCAAAGTAAGAAGGTATCCAGACACTTTTGAATGGAGTGTTGTCCCCTTGCTGATTTCAAAGCGTGTTTCATTGTCTGCACAAATCTTTCAGCTAATCCGTTGGTGGATGGATGATATGGTGCTGACGTGATGTGGTGTATCCCATTTGCCTTCATAAAATTTTGAAACTCCTGAGAGACGAACTGCGGTCCGTTGTCGCTCACAAGTTGTTCTGGCAGACCAAAACGACTAAAGAGTCCTCGTAGTTTTTGGATAGTACTCTCTGCAGTAGTGGACTGCATTATAGAGACTTCTGCCCATTTAGAATGGGCATCTACTGCCACCAAGAACATGCTTCCTTCAAGGGGGCCAGCGAAGTCAACGTGAATACGTTGCCACGGATTTTCAGGCCAGTCCCATGGGTTTAGGGGTGCCCACTGGGGTGCATTCCTCACACCCTGACATGACATACAAGCTTTTGCCTTCTCTTCAATAGCACTGTCCAATCCAGGCCACCAAAAATAGCTTTGTGCAATTTCCTTCATGCGCACTATTCCACAGTGACCGGAATGTAGCTGTTCTAACATCTGTGATCTCAGTGGTGGTGGAATAATGACACGTCTCCCCCCCAACAAACAACCAGATTGGACCGATAACTCCATCCTCCTGGACATGTAGGTAACAAGGTCGGGTGAGACCGGAGAGGTTTGTCGAGATTTTCCATGCATCACCAGGTCCATAACTTGGGACAATACTGGGTCAACGCGAGTTGCCTTCCTTATCTGAGTAGCAGTGATGGGTGTATTCTCTACCTGTTCAAAGTAGAAGATTTCCTTTTGGGCACTATCTTGATGTTTGACCGGCAAAGGCAACCTTGAGAGGCCATCTGCATTGCCGTGCAGAGTGGATTTCCGATATTTGATTTCATATGTGTGTGCTGAAAGTAACAATGCCCAACATTGCATACGACCAACAGCTAATGGGGGAATGCCTGTGTAGGGTCCAAAAATTGACGTCAGAGGTTGATGGTCTGTGAGAAGAGTAAACTTTCGCCCAAACAGGTACTGATGAAACTTCCGAATTCCAAAAACAATTCCTAATGCCTCACGTTCGATTTGGGCGTAGTTAGTTTCTGCTTTGCTTAGAGTGCGTGAAGCAAAAGCAATAGGTCTCTCTTCTCCCGAAGGCATAATGTGTGACACGACTGCTCCCACTCCATAAGGGGAGGCATCGCAGGCCAATTGTAGGGGTAAGGATGGATCGAAGTGCGTTAGAACTTCAGAATTTAGCAATGCATCCTTAGCTTTGTTAAATGCAACATCACAGGCTTCAGTCCACTTCCAGGCCTTGTTCTGCCCAAGGAGCTCATGAAGTGGTTTTAGCAGTGTGGCTAACTGTGAGATGAACTTTCCATAATAGTTCAGTAGTCCTAGAAACGAGCGCAGCTGGCTTACATTTTGAGGTGGGGGAGCCTCCACAATAGCTTTAACTTTTGCAGGGGCCTTATGAAGACCTGCAGAATCGATGATGTGTCCCAAATATTCAACAGAGGGCTTGAAGAATTCACACTTGTCTTTGCGAACTCGTAGGCCATACTCTTTCAGTCATTGTAGGGTAGCCTCTAAATTCTTTAAGTGATCCTCTTCATTTCTTCCAGTGACCAGGATATCATCCAGATAGCACTGAACTCCTGACAAGCCACACAAGATCTGGTCCACAGCCCTCTGGAATAGGGCGGGAGCAGACGTTATTCCGAAGGGTAGGCGACAGTATCAATAAAGCCCCTTATGAGTCACAATAGTCAACAGCTCTTGGGACTTTTCATCGACGTGCATCTGTAAATGTGCTTGACTCAGATCAACCTTACTGAACTTTTGTTCCCCAGCCAGGCCTGCGAAGAGGTCATCGATGCGGGGAAGCGGGTATTGCTCTGCACACAACACTGGGTTGACAGTGACTTTAAAATCACCGCAAATCCAGAGAGAGCCATCTTTCTTCACTATTGGAACGATAGGAGTGGCCCATGAGCTATGGGTAACTGGTATTAGGACTCCATTGGTGACCAGGCGCTCCAGGTCCGCTTCGACTTTCGGCCTGATGGCATATGGCACAGTTCGGGCTTTCAGATATTTTGGTGGACTGTCAGGTTTAATGTTCAATGTCACAGTGATTCCCTTCATACTTCCCAAATCATCTCCAAAAACAGCAGCATGTTTCCTTAGTATAGGGGTTAGACTGGTTTCTTCTTTAGTCATCCGGTGCACTTCTGCCCAGTTCAGTTGAATCTTCCCAAGCCAAGACCTACCCATTAAGGCTGGGTAGTTACCTCTCACCACAAACAGTGGCAATTTAGCAGCCTGTCCATTGAGCTCCACCATAACATCAATAGTGCCCAACATGGGCACAGCTTCTCCCGTATACATCTTCAGAACAGTTTTTGTTGCCTTAAGCGGAAGATGCTGTAGCTTTTCTTTATACACAGTCTCGGAGACCAGCGAGACGGCTGCACTGGTGTCCAGTTCCATGCGTATGGGTTTGCCATCCAACAACGGGGTTACCCAGTATTCATGTGAGCCCATTGCCAAAGACAAAACATGCAGTGGCACTTCCTCTTGCGATGAGGTGTCACTTTGATCATCCTTGGTCTGCTCTAGGGTATGCAGGGTTCCTCTTTTTGTCAGCCAGACCACAGGCCTCTTTTTCTTTTGTTTACAGGCACACTCAATGTGTCCCTTTTTGCCACAGTGTTGACACACCAGGTCCTTACACCAGCATTCTGATGCCTGGTGACCCGGCTTACCACAGCGGTAACATTCTTGACTCTGCACAGTTTTGTGGGTCGGTTCTTGTGACACTTTTTGCACCCTAGGGGATGCACCGATGTATTGCGCCTCCCTTGTAGCCAGTTCCATGGAGACAGCAATATCAACAGCCTTCTGTAAGGTAAGCTGAGCCTCTATCAGTAGGCGCTTCCATATAGCTTCACTGTAGAGGCCACACACTAACCTGTCACGCAGGGCATCATTTAACATCTCTTTAAATTCACAGTGTTCTGCTAGCTTTTTTAAAATTGCTACAAATTGTACAACTGTTTCATCTTCCTTTTGGTCTCTTTTGTGGAACCTATATCTTTCAGCAATTACCAGTGGTTTTGGGGAAAAATGGGACCCCAGGATTTCCACAATGTCACTGTAAGATTTAGTCTCAGGCTTAACAGGGTGTAGTAAGCTACGTAGCAGGGAGTAGGTTTTAGCCCCTACAACACTTAAGAATATTGAAACCTTCTTCGCTTCTGTAATGTCATTTGCAATAACAAAAAGCTCAAAACGCTCAGTATACACAGGCCACTGCTCTATATTCTCGTCAGAAGGTTCCAGTGGCCTGGTCAGAGCAGCCATGATTTTAGTTTCACTTTCACAGTCAGTGCAAACAAGCAGTATTTTTCTTTGTTTGTTCTTTACCTTGACTTCTACTTCCTTCTGTTACTGGAGCAGCACCGGAATCCCATCCATCGCTGCCACTTGTTATATCCTTGGGGGCAGCCGGTTTAGGAAGAAATCACTTGAGGCCAGACAGCTAACAAAACTACCATTTTATTTACAGACACAGAGCTCACCCAACCGGCCGAAACCGGCTGGGCTATCCCCTAATAATCTAACTCGGTTGCCATAGGAACAAAAACCATGACAACCAAATACACAACAACAACTTTCTCAGCCTCAAATTCCACAGGTACATCCTCAGTTTTGGAGGCAGCCAGTTGAGTCAGTTGCTTATTCTTTGTGGTTCAGACACCTTGTTCTCCCCCTAGGGTCTCTGAACCCTGATTGTCTGGCCTCCTCATGGCCACACCATGCTTTCGGGCTCCTTGCTATGCCCCTGAATCGCTCTCTCTCTTGTCTGCGCTCCAGCTAGTCTTTTTCACACACACAAACAATACCCAGTGGAACATTACACGACGTTTTCATAAAGCTGCTGAGGGGAGGATTTGGGCTGTGCCCGGGATCAATGGCCCCACCGTGTCATCTTGAGCCCCCCCCTCCCCCAGTTACTGTGATACAAGGCAGCCTGCAAACATGCTGGCTTGCAACTGAGCCCCAGTCCTGCTCCATCCCCTGAGATCACACCCCTCAGGTAATTTACTTTGTCACAGGAAAAATTGCATCTTGCTGATTTCACCTTTAAGTTGGGGTGGCATAGCCTCTCCAGCACAGCTCCCAGCTTCCACAAGTGCTCCACAAACAGCTTCCAAATGACAATGGTGCCATCAACATACACCAGGCAAGATGTACTCCACGGGTCTGCCAGCACAACATCCGTCAGCCTTTGGAACATGCCAGGGGTACTACAGAATCCAAAAGGCATGACATTAAATTTTAAAAGGCTCTGTTTGCTGGCTCATAACATTAAACAGGTTATAGAGCAGTTTTTTAACTAAGGGCTGGGGGAAAGTTGACAAGTTCAGAGGAGCATGTGGTTCGGACAGAGACATCCCTAAGTGGAGGATCTGTTAATGGAGATTCTCTATGTTTGAGTAAAGAGGAGAGGATGGAAGATGATAAAATATGGATAGGATCCGATAAGAAAAAGTCAAATGAAAACGAGTCCCATTCAAGTACATCATTTAATGGCAGACAGCTAAAAAGTGACAATTTTAAAGTGCTTATATACAAATGCTAGAAGTCTAAATAATAAGATGGGTGAACTAGAGTGCCTCGTATTAAATTAGGATATCGATGTAACAGGCATCACAGAAACTTAGTGGAATGAGGATAATCGATGGGACACAGTAATACCAGGGTACAATATATATCAAAGGACAGAACAGGTTGTGCTGCTGGTGAGGGAGTGGCACAATATATGAAAGAAAGCATAGAATAAAATGAAGTAAAAATCTTAAGTGAACCAAACTGAACCATAGAATCTCTATGGATAGTAATTCCATGTTCTAATAATAAAAATATAGCAGTAGGGATATATTACCGATCACCTGACCGCATGGTGATAGTGACTGTGAAATGCTCAGGGAGATTTGAAAGGCTATAAAAATGAAAAACTCAATAATAATGGGGGATTTCAACTATTCCTGTACTGATTGGGTACATATGACCTCAGGAAGAGATGCAGAGAGAAAGTTTCTTGATATCTTAAATGACTGCTTCTTGGAGCAGCTAGTCCTGGAACCCACAAGGGAAGAGTCAATTCTTGATTTGGTCCAAGAGGTGAATAGAGCTGGACTACTTGGAAATAATGACCATAATATGATTAGATGTAATATCCCTGTGGCAGGGAAAACACCACAGTAACATTTAATTTCAGAAAGAGGAACTGCACAAAAATGAGAAAGTTAGTTAAACAGAAATTGAAAGGTAGAATGACAAAATTGAAATCCCTGTAAGCTGCGTGGAAAATTTAAAGACACCTTAATAGATGCTCAACTTGAATGTATATCCCAAAATAAAAAACATAGTAAAAGGATCAAAAAAGTTCCACTGTGGATGAGCAACAAAGTAAAAGAAGCAGTGAGAGGCAGAAAGGCATCTTTTAAAAAGAGGACATTAATTCCTATTGAGGAAAATAGAAAGGAGCATAAACTCTGGCAAGTGATGTGTAAAAATATAATTAGGAAGGAAAGTATTTGAAGAACAGCTGGACACAGACTTAAAAAGTAAAATAAAAAAAAATTCAGTACATCAGAAGCAGGAATAAACAACCAGTTGGGCCACTGGATGATCGAGATGCTAAAGGAGCACTCAAGGACGATAAGGCCATTGCAGAGAAACTAAATGAATTCTTTGCATCGGTCTTCATGGCGGAGGCTGTGAGGGAGATTCCCACACCTGAGCCATTCTTTTAGGGTGACAAATCTGAGGAACTGTCCCAGATTAAGGTGTCAATAGAGGAGGTTTTGTACCAGAACCGGGAACAGACGGGATTCATCCAAGAGTTCTAAGGGAACATGAATGTGAAATTGCAGAATGACTAACTGTGATATATAACCTGTAATTTAAATCAGCTTCTGTACCAGATGGCTGGAGGATCGCTAATGTGATGCCATTTTTTAAAAAAGGCCCAAGAGGTGATACTAGCAATTACAGGCTGCTAAGCATTACTTCAGTACTAGGCAAACTGGATGAAACGATAGTAAACAGAATTATAAGACACAGAGATGAACACAATTTGTTGGGGAAGAGTCAACATATTTTCTGGTAAAGGGAAATCACGCCTCACCAATCTAAGAGAACTCATTGAAGGGGTCAACAAGCATGTAGACAAGGGGGATCCAGTGGATATAGTGCACTTTGATTTTCAGAAAGCCTTTGACAAGGTCCTTTAGCAAAGGCTATTAAGCAAAGTGAGCTGTCGTGGGATAACAGAGAAGATCCTGTCATGGAAAAGTAACTGCCTAAAAGACAGGAAAGAAAGGGTAGGAATAAATGGTCAGTTTTCAGAAGGGAGAGAGGTAACTAGTGGTGTCCTCCAGGGGTCTGTTCTGGGACCAGTCCTATTCAACATATTCATAAATGATCTGGATAAGGGGGCAACCAGAGAGGTGGTGAAGTTTGCAGATGATACAAAAGGACTCTAGATAGTTAAGTCCCAGGCAAACTGCAAAGAGCTGCAAAGGGATCTCTCAAAACTGAGTGACTAGGAAACAAAATTGTGGATGAAATTCTGTGTTGATAGATGTAAAGTGTTGCACATTGGAAAACATAATCCTAACTTTACATATACAATGATCGGGTCTAAATTAACTGTTCTATTCTAGAAAGACATCCTAGAGTCACTCTGGATAGATCTTTGAAAACATCCACTCAATGTGCAGCCGCCGTCAAAAAAGCTAACAGAATGTTGGGAATCACGAAGAAAGGGATAGATAATAAGACATAAAATATCATATTGCCTCTATATGAATCCATTGTACGCCCACATCTTGAATACTCCATGCAGATCTGGTCACCCCATCTCAAAAAAGATATATTAGAATTGGAAACGGTTCAGAAAAGGGCAACAAAAGTTATTAGGGGTATGGAATATCTGCCATATGAAAAGAGATTAATAACACTGAGACTTTTCAGCTTGGAAAAGATATATGGGGATATGATAGAAGTCATTAAAATCATGACTGGTGTGGAGAAAGTACATCAGAAAGTGTTATTTACTCCTTCTCATAACACAAGAACTAGGGTCACCATATGAAATTATTGGGAAGCAGGTTTAAAACAAACAAAAGGAAGTATTTCTTCACACAATGCAGAGTCAACTTGTGGAACTCCTTGCCAGATGATGTTGTGAAGGCCAAGACTATAACCGGGTTCAAAAAAGAACTACATAAGTTCATGGAGGATAGGTCCATCAAAGGCTATTAGCCAGGATGGGCAGGGATGGTGTCCCTAGCCTCTGTTTGTCAGAAGCTGGGCATAGGGGTTGGATCAGTTGATGATTACCTGCTCTGTTTATTCTCTCTGAAGCATTGGCCTCTGTCGGAAGACAGGATACAGAGCTAGATGGACTTTTGGTCTCAATCCGTATGGCCATTCTTATATTTTCACTGTGTTAATGCCATTGTCAGTCCATCATTGGAGTGCACCTCCACTACTACTTGCAGGAGCCGCTGGTCAAGTCCAGAGAGGAGAATAAGCAGGATGTTCCCTGCAAGTCTAGAGTGTTGTCTGTTTTAGGAAAGGGATGTGCATCCCTCATGTTAAAGTCATTCAACGCAAACGGAGCCTCTCCCTATCATTTCTTGCAGTTATTTGCGTCACTCTGCCGTGTGGCGGAAGGGGATCCAAGATGGTTCCAGTGTCACAGATCTCACATCTCCAGTCTCGAGCCGGTGCTCTGTCAACCCTGTGCACACCAGGTCATTGTCCCAAGTGGAGAAGACACCAAGGTAATTTCCCAACAGGTTCCAGGCTGCCTGCCGTTTCCAGGTAACAGATTCCTCCTCCTCAGCCCCAGTTCCTGCGCAAGAGCTTCTCTCTCCCACGTGTGTTTCACTCCCATGTTCAGTCTGTCACAGTGACTCCCTCTTTTCTCAGTGCCTTGCAGCACTGCTAGTACTCTGGTCATTGCCTCTGGGTACAGTCACCCCTGGGGGGATGTACCAAACCCCAAGCCCTGGTACATGACTTGGGTTTCTGCCGTCACATTGGAAACTCTCACTGGGACACAGCCCCGGGTACTTTTTCCCAAGGCCTGGGCCAGCAGGAAATCACTTCAGCCTAGTGGCTGAGGTACCAGCCTGCCCTCCAGCCCTTCTGTCAGGTCCCCTTTCACCCATCTCGCTCCTCGGGGGCAGCATCATGTTCTCCCCTCATGTCTCTATTTCCCCCGAACAGGTGTCATGGCAAACTGTCTCTGCTTGACAATACTGAGGCCTTTCTTGAAACTGAGGTCGGCCTTATACTGCCTGAGGCAATCAGGCCTGATTAGGGCTTCTGGGGAGGCATCTTCTGCTACCAGGAATTCACAGGCTAGATGGAGGTTGTCCAGAGTAATAGCTGTTTGCCAGAGTCCCGTGACCGTGTGCTGAGTTCTGTTTGCCACCTGGTCCAGCCCATTGAAAGGTCCCAACTTCCTCTGGGCTCCTTGGGTGCCCCTGTCCCACAATCGGGAGTGTGGAATGGAATCCTAGCTACCAGAATTGGACATGTGTGTCCATTGATGTCTCCTGGGATGTTGTATGTTGGTCTGGTCTCACTGGCAGGTATAGTCTGTCGTTGTGCCGCTAATGGTCTGCAGGCAGGGGCCTGGCCCTTGTCCCCTGTCCTTGGTAGTTTCTCTACTTCCGGGAGCTACCTTGCTGAGGGCATTCCTGCCAGAAGTGCTGCCATATCTCTACCATCGGATCTCTCCCCTCCTTTGGGAGGCCTGTATATCGGAGTTCAGCTTCTAGTATCCTTCTGTTCTTCTGTTCTTTCTGGATCATAGGGCTCCCTGTCTGCCGGTAGCTGGTTAACTTCATGCTGCAGCGCTCTGACACCCTCCATCAATGAATCAGCTAATCTAACTCCCAGTTCTTGGAGGTCTGAGTCCCATGTCTGCCCAGAATCAGCAGTGACTTCCTGGTGCACCTGAGCCCTGGGAGCTGGGCCCTCTTCTCCTGTAGCCATAGGTGCTGACTCTGTGGGTGCTCCAGGGCTGGAGCTTGCATGAGAAAAAAATGAGTGGGTGCTCCTCCTCTCCTACCCCAGCGCCTCCCGCCTGCTCGCTGCCCCGCTGATCAACTCCTCCCCAGTGTCCCCCACCTGCCATGATCAGCTGTTCCCCAGCATGCAGGAGGCACTGGGAGGGAGGGGGAGGAGCGGGGACAGGGCATGCTCAGGAGTGTGGCGGAACTGGGCAGGAAGAGGCAGGGCAGGGTGGGGGCTTGGGGGAAGGGGTGGGTGGTGTGGGGGTGGGGCAGAGGCAGGAAGAGGCGGGATGGGGTGGGAGGTTGGGGGAAGGGGTTGTGTGGGGGGCAGGGCCTGGGGCGGAGCAGCGGGTTCAGCACTGCAGGAAGTTTGGGTGGGACAGCCGTGGGTTGGGCCAGGAAGACTGGGCCCTCCCCAGTGCTCCAGGGCCGGGGGAGAGCTGGGGCTGCACGACTGCACATCAGGGGAGGGCACGCTAGCTTTGGGCAAGGACGAGAGGCCACTATGGGGGGGGCAGGGGGTGTGGGGCAGGGGCCAGAGACCACAGTGGGGGCTTGGAAAGGGCAGAGCTGTGGGACTAGCCTCCCCAAACCAGCCATTCACCCAATGCCCATGCCAGCAGGGCTCGCATTGACAAGGCCTAGCTGGTAAAGCACCTACAGTGTTGGCGTCCGAGCAGTGGCATAGCCAGGTTCTAACATCAGGGGCAGCGAACACATAAAAAAAGGCGCCATTCCAACCCCTTCCCCAAATCCCCAGCCCCGCCTCCTCCCCGGGCGTGCCACATTTCCCCTACACCCCCCCCCATCCCTCCCAGGCTTTCACACGGCAAGCCTGGGAGGGATGTGGGGGTGGCAGCGTGCTCAGGGGTGGAGGAGATGGAGTGGAGGTGAGCTGGGGCCGGGGAGCTGCCCGCAGCAGGTAACCCGGGGCGGCGCACAGGGGAAGCGCTCCCTGCCCCAGCTCACCTCCTCCTCCACCTCCCTGGGCCTGAGCGCGAAGCCGCCGCTTGCTTCTCCGCTCTCCCAGGCTTCCCACGTGAAGAGCTGATTTGTGGGAAGCCAGGGGTTAGGGGCAGAGAAGCAGAGCGGGGCAGCGCATTCAGGGGAGGAGGCAGAGGCGGAGTGGAGGTGAGCTGGAGCAGGGCTCAGTGGCAGGGAGCTGCCAGTGGGTGCTCTGCACCCACCAAATTTTCCCTGTGGGTGCTTCAGCCCCAGAGCAACCAGGGAGTCAGAGCCTAAGGCACCAATTTTGGAGAAAGTGCTCAGGGGGAGTGGCTGCTGCCCCTGCTCCCTCCCTAGCTACGCTACTGCATCCGAGTTGTGGTAACCTGGCATGCTACAGGCACCCTGGGGATCTGATGTACTTGGGGAACAAAAGTAATTACCCTGGTGTCCAAAGTGGGATGCCGGCTGGGAGATTTGGCTGGCAAGGCTTATGGGGCAGGTACCACAGGTGCGAGGGCTGCTTGGTGGGTGGAAATGGCCAACCCTGACAATCAAAGTGTCCCCCTGAGCGCCGAGAGCAGAAATAGGGCAGGGCGGGTGGAGAGATGTGGCCGCCCGGCTTCGTGCCCGGAGCTCATACTGGGGTTGGCCAGGGCTGGGCCGGCTGAAGCAACCTGGCTGTGTGAGCTCCCCAAGTAAGTGGCTGGGGTGATGCTGCCAAGCTGGATTTCCTTGGTCTGCTGCTCCACGGCAAAGCCCAGGAGGGGTTTGAAGG
Source organism: Mauremys mutica (assembly GCF_020497125.1). Lineage (NCBI taxonomy): Eukaryota > Metazoa > Chordata > Testudines > Geoemydidae > Mauremys > Mauremys mutica. The sequence continues at coordinate 9,676,321 of NC_059088.1, forward strand.
ACTGACACATGGTACTGCAGGGAATATGCCTCTGTCAGGGGTGCCCCCTGGCGATCTCTGGATTGGATCCTGAGAGGAACCAGGCAGACAAGGAAAGGGAGAATCTGTCAGTGATTTGGGGTATGCCCTTTGGCACCTGGACCCAAGGCATTCCTGGACTATGATGTGGGATTTATTGGGCAGAGACCAGTTGCGGAGTCACACAGCTAGAAGAGAGACCTGGAGAGCTGGCTGCAAGGAGAGACCCAAAGCATGAAAGAGACCCGCCCTCCCCCCGCCTCAGGATTGGTGTGGAACTAGAACTAGCCTCATAGATGCTACAGGCATAGCCACTGGCTTCCTCCGGGTCAACCCAGAGCTGCCCCACCCAAAGCCCCCTGAGGACAACCCACAGCCGAACCACCGGCCCCAGCACACCGCCAAGCCGCCTCACTCCACCCCGTAGCATGGCGCAGTACGGCCCTAGCGCCAGCGCTGGGTGACACCAGCCCCAGGAGGCTCTATGCCGGTAGGAGGGGGCCTAGCCTGGGATGAGAAGGGGTGAACGGGGCCCCAGCCTCTGTTTGCCAGAAGCTGGGAACGGGCAACAGGGGATGGGTCACTTGATGATTCCCTGCTCTGTTCATTCCCTCTGAAGCATTGGCCTCTGTCGGAAGACAGGATACAGGGCTAGATGGACTTTTGGTCTCAACCCGTATGGCCATTCTTATATTCTCATGGTGTTAATGCCATCGTCAGTCTATCACTGGAGTGCACCTCCACTACTACTTGCAGGAGCCGCAGGTCAAGTCCAGGGAGGAGAATAAGCAGGACGTTCCCCACAAGTCTAGAGTGTTGTCAATCCTAGGAAAGGGATGTGCATCCCTCATGGTAACGTCATTCAACACAAACAGGGCCTCTCCCTACCATTTCTTGCAGTTATTTGCGTAACTCTGCTGTGTGGCAGAAGGGGTTCCAAGATGGTTCCAGTGTCCCAGATCTCGCATCTTCAGTCTCGGGCCAGTGCTCTGTCAACCCTGTGCGCACCAGGTCATTGTTCCAAGAGAAGAGGACACCAAGGTAATTTCCCAACAGGTTCCAGGCTCCCTGCCGTTTCCCAGGTAACAGATTCCTCCTCCTCAGCCCCAGCTCCTGCCCAAGAGCTTCTCTCTCCCACGCGTGTTTCACTCCCATGTTCAGTCTGTCATGGTGATTCCCTCTTTCCTCAGTGCTTCGCAGCACTGCTAGTACTTCGGTCACTGCCTCTGGGTACAGTCACCTCTGGGGGGATGTACCAAACCCCAAGCCCTGGTACATGACTTGGGCTTCTGCTTCGTATTGGAAACTCTCACTGGGACGCTATCACCTGTGTCCTGGGGGCTGGGCCCTCTTCTCCTGTAGCCATAGGTGCCGACTCCATAGGTGCTCCAGGGCCGGAGCTCGCATGGGAAAAAAATGAGTGGGTGCTCAGCACCCACTGACAGCCAGCTCCTCCTCTCCTACCCCAGCGCCTCTCGCCCACTCGGTGCCCCGCTGAACAACTCCTCCCCCTCCCACCCCCCAGTGCCTCCCACCTGCCATGATCAGCTGTTCCCCAGCATGCAGGAGGCACTGGAGGGTAGGGGGGGAAGCGGGAACGGGGCACGCTCAGGAGAAGGGCAGAACTGGGCAGGAAGAGGCAGGGTGAGGGTGGGGAGAAGGGGTTGTGTGGGGGTGGGGCCTGGGGCAGAGCAGGGGCTTTATCACCTCAGGGGGGTTAGCGTGGGGCAGCTGTGGGTTAGGCCGGGAAGGCTAGGGCCATCCGGTGCTCCTGGGCTGGGGCTGCATGGGTGCCTGGGTCGATAAGGGCAGGGGAGAGTGCGCTAGCCTTGGGCAAGGACCAGAGGCCACAGTGGGGGGGGCGACTGGGGGTGTGAGGCAGGGGCCAGCGGCCACAATGGGGGCTGGGTTCCAGTGGGTATGGAAGGGGTGGGGTCTTGGGCAGAAGGAGTCACCAAATGAAATTAATAGGCAGCAGGTTTTAAAACAAGCAAAAAGAAATATTTCTTCACACAACACACAGTCAACCTGTGGAACTCCTTGCCAGAGGATGATGTGAAGGCCAAGACTATAACAGGCTTCAAAAAAGAACTAGATAAGTTTATGGAGGACAGGTCCATCAATGGCTATTAGCCAGGATGGGCAGGGATGGTGTCCCTGGCCTCTGTTTGCCAGAAGCTGGGCAGGGGGGACAGGAGATGGATCACTTGATGATTCCCTGTTCTGTTCATTCCCTCTGAAGCATTGGCCATTGTCAGAAGATAGGATACAGGGTTAGATGGACTTTTGGTCTCAACCCGTGTGGCCATTCTTATGTTCTCACCACGTTAATGCCATTGTCAGTCTATCATTGGAGTGCACCTCCACTTCTACTTGCCAGTAGGCCCTGGTCAAGTCCAGAGAGGAGAATAAGCAGGACATTCCCCGCAAGTCTAGAGTGTTGACTGTCTTAGGAAAGGGATGTGCATCCCTCATGGTAACGTCATTCAACGCAAACGGAGCCTCTCCCTACCATTTCTTGCAGTTATTTGCGTAAATCTGCCGTGTGGCGGAAGGGGATCCAAGATGGTTCCAGTGTCACAGATCTCGCATCTTCAGTCTCGGGCCAGTGCTCTGTCAACCCTGTGCGCACCAGGTCATTGTCCCAAGTGGAGAAGAGATCAAGGTAATTTCCCAACAGGTTCCAGGCTCCCTGCCGTTTCCCAGGTAACAGATTCCTCCTCCTCAGCCCCAGTTCCTGCCCAAGAGCTTCTCTCTCCCACGCGTGTTTCACTCCCATGTTCAGTCTGGCACGGTGATTCCCTCTTTCCTCAGTGCCTTGCAGCACTGCTGGTACTTCGGTCACTGCCTCTGGGTACAGTCACCCCTGGGGGGATGTACCAAACCCCAAGCCCTGGTACATGACTTGGGCTTCTGCCGTCACATTGGAAACTCTCACTGGGACACAGCCCTGGGTACTTTTTCCCAAGCCCTGGGCCAGCAGGAAATCACTTCAGCCTAGTGGCCGGGGTACCAGCCTGCCTTCCAGCCCTTCTGTCAGGTCCCCTTTCACCCATCTCGCTCCTCGGGGGCAGCATCACGTTCTCCCCTCATGTCTCTATTTCCCCCGAACAGGTGTCATGGCAAACTGTCTCTGCTTGACAATACTGAGGCCTTTCTTGAAACTGAGGTCGGCCTTATACTGCCTGAGGCAATCAGGCCTGATTAGGGCTTCTGGGGAGGCGTCTTCTGCTACCAGGAATTCACAGGCTAGATGGAGGGTGTCCAGAGTAATAGCTGTTTGCCAGAGTCCCGCGACCGTGTGCTGAGTTCTGTTTGCCACCTGGGTTCTGGTGGGTATGGAAGGGGCGGGGTCTTGGGCAGAAGGGGCGGGGCTGGGGGACTAGTCTCCCCAAGCCAGCCATTCACCCACCGCCCATGCCAGCAGGGCATTGACAAGGCCTAGCTGGTAAAGCACCTACAGTGCTGGCGTCCAAGTCGCGATAACCTGGCATGCGACAGGCGCCCTAGGGGGTCTGATGTACCGGGCAACCACAGTAATTACACGGTTGTCCAAGGTGGGATGCCGGCTGCAGATTTGGCTGGCAAGGCTTATGGGGCAGGTACCACAGGTGCGAGGGCTGCTTGGTGGGTGGAAATGACCAACCCTGACAATCAAAGTGTCCCCCTGAGTGCCGAGAGCAGAAATAGGGCAGGGCAGGTGGAGAGAGGTGGCCGCCCGGCTTCGTGCCCGGAGCTCATACTGGGGTTGGCCAGGGCTGGGCTGGCTGAAGCAACCTGGCTGTGTGAGCTGCCCAAGTAAATGGCTGGGGTGATGCTGCCAAGCTGGATTTCCTTGGCCTGCTGCTCCAAGGCAAAGCCCAGGAGGGGTTTGAAGGACTGACATATGGTGCCGCAAGGAATATGCCTCTGTCAGGGGTGCCCCCCGGCGATCTCTGGATTGGATCCTGAGTGGAACCAAGCAGACAAGGAAAGGGAGAATCTGTCAGTGATTTGGGGTATGCCCTTTGGCACCTGGACCCAAGGCATTCCTGGACTATGATGTGGGATTTATTGGGCAGAGACCAATTTGGGAGACACACAGCTAGAAGAGAGAGACCCAGAGAGGTCGCTGCAAGGAGAGACCCAAAGCATGGAAGAGACACCGCCCCCCCCCCCCGCCTCAGGATTGGTGTGGAACTAGAACTAGCCTCATAGATACTACAGGCATAGGCACTGGCTTCCTCCGGGTCAACCCAGAGCTGCCCCACCCAAAGCCTCCTGCAGCCACCAATGCCCCAGCCGAACTACCAGCCCCAGCACCCTGCCAAGCTGTCTCAGTCCCCCCCGGAGCATGGTGCAGTACGGCTCCAGCAACAGAACCCCCCCCACCACCAGCACTGGCAACACGAGCCCCAGCAGGCTCTATGCAGGTAGGAGGGGGCTAGGATAAGGCTATTGTGAAGAAACTAAATGAATTCTTTACATCAGTCTTCACGGCTGAGGAGGTGAAGTAGATTTCCAAACCTGAGCCATTCTTTTAAGGTGACAAATCTGAGGAACTGTCCCAGATTGAGGTGTCAATAGAGGAGGTTTTCAACCAGGACCGGGAACAGACGGTATTCACCCAAGAGTTCTGAAGGAACATGAATGTGAAATTGCAGAACTATTAACTGTGATATATAACCTGTAATTTAAATCAGCTTCTGTACCAGATGTCTGGAGGATAGCTAGTCACTGTGGATAGTTCACTGAAAGCATTCAGTCAATGTGCAGCCGCCATCAAAAAAGCAAACAGAATGATGGGAATGATTAAGAAAGGGATAGATAATAAGACAGAAAATATCATATTGCCTCTATGTAAATCCATGATATGCCCACATCTTGAATATTGCATGCAGATCTGGTCACCCCATCTCAAAAAAGACATAGAATTGGAAACGGTTCAGAAAAGGGCAACAAAAATTATTAGGGGTACGGAATAGCTGCCATTTGAGGAGAGATTAATAACACTGGGACTTTTCAGCTTCGAAAAGAGATATGAGGATATGATAAAAGTCTATAAAATCATGACTGGTGTGGAGAAAGTGAATAAGGAAGTGTTATTTACCCCTCATAACACAAGAAGTAGGGGGTCACCAAATGAAATTATTGGGCAGCAGGTTTAAAACAAACAAAAGGAAGTATTTCTTCACACAACGCACAGTCAACTTGTGGAACTCCTTGTCAGATGATGTTGTGAAGGCCAAGACTATAACAGGGTTCAAAAAAGAACTAGATAAGTTCATGGAGGACAGGTCCATCAAAGGCTATTAGCCAGGATGGAGTCCCTAGCCTCTGTTTGCCAGAAGCTGGGAAAGGGGATGGATTGCTTAAATATGGAGATATACCTATCTCCTAGAACTGGAAGGGGCCCTGAAAGGTCATTGAGTCCAGCCCCCTGCCTTCACTAGCAGGACCAAGTACTGATTTTGCCCCAGATCCCTAAGTGGCCCCCTCAAGGATTGGGCTCACAACCCTGGGCTTAGCAGGCCAATGCTCAAACCACTGAGCTATGAGGGGGCCTAGATAAGGTGAGTCTGTGCATTGAACCCAGGCCTCCCAATGTGGCAGGCGAGAATTCTACCACAGAACCACCAATGCTACTTGCTAAGTACCTGTTCTGTTCATTCCCTCTGGGGCACCTGGCACTGGCCACTGTCGGTAGACAGGACACTGGGCTAGATGGACCTTTGGTCTGACCCAGTCTGGCCGTTCTTACATAAGGGAGTGAGGGCAAGGGTTTCTCCCTGCTAGGGTGACCATATGTCCCAGTTTGGCCAGGACAGTCCCCTTTTAAAGCCCTGTCCCTCTCTCCTGATTTTTTTTCCAAAACTAGTATTTGTCCCATTTGCCCTCCCCGACTGCTCAGTCCTCCCATCAGCCCACATGGTTTGGGGGAACATGGGGGTGGGTGCGGAGAGCTCAGACAAGCTGTGATGTCAGGCGGCTCAGGCCATCCCTTCCATGGGGGCGGAGGTGTCCTGAGGCCAGCACTGCAGGGGGTGTCTTGGGTGAGTGGCTCAGGCTAGATCCATGCCGAGTGGGCTCAGGTGAGCCCCTCACGGTATCCAGTTTCACCCTACTCCAGGCTGTTCTCCAAGTCCAAACCCACAGACTCAAGGAAATTAACATTTAAGGGACGTGAAATCGTGGTCAGGCCCTGTTCAGTTACTGGGAGGGAAAGCAGATTTCCTGTGATTTCAGAAACTTAAAAGTGAACTGTTGCTGTTTTTTCTCAGGCTTTTCCTGACAGCACAGGCCCTCTAGCACCTCTCTGGGGTATCGAGACCAGCTCTGACTGCCGGGGGAGACCCCCACTTTGCTCCCTCCAGCACAGCGCCCCCTAGTGGCACATATATGCAGAAATGAAGCTTTCTCCTTTGGGCTTTCTAAAATGTTTATTTAAACTCTAGATTATTTTATTTATTTATTGCAAACTGTGACCAATATCTCTTTTCCTGCCAGCCCTGTGACTCTGTTACATGCATACAAGGATATCTCTTTTTACTGTGCCTCTCTCATTTAATCATTTCCTGTGGAACACAATAATTCAGTCTCCTGAGGGCGGCAATGCTTTGGTCTCACTTTGGTAGTTAGGTTTAGTGTGCAAGTGCTGGGGGCTGTGAGTGGCTTGTGACATACAGGGGGTCAGACTAGGTGATCTGGAGGGTCTCTTCTGGCCTTCAACTCTGTTTCTATGACTCTGACTGTTGGGAGGGAAAACCCCTAACCCTGACTGGAATTTGTGTTTCTTTTCCCAGGATAACGGAAGATTTGAAAGCTGACTGGTGTGATTTATTTTCAAAATGGAGACATAAACTGCCCGGTTTGTCAGAGGAGGAAACTGAAAAATTCCAGACGGCTGTCAAAGCTGGGAACCTCTCAGAAGCCATGTCTGTGGTGAACATGTCTGAGGTCATGTTAAGAAATACCAAGCTCAACATCGCCATCACAGGGAACTCGGGCTCTGGGAAGTCGTCTTTCATCAATGCCATAAGAAGCTTGAATGATGATGACAGAGGCGCAGCTGAGACTGGGGTGACAGAAACAACAAAGGATCCAACTGCTTACCCCCATCCCATTCACCCAAATGTGATTGTGTGGGACCTTCCTGGGATCGGAACAATGAAATATCCGGCAGAAACATACCTGACCGACGTGAAGGTTTGTCGTTATGATTTCTTCATCATCATCGCAGCCGGGCGCTTCACAGAAGCTGACACCAAACTTGCCAAAGAAATCAACAGCATGGGGAAGAAGTTTTACTTTGTCCGTACCAAGGTGGATGTGGACTTGGTTAATGAACGAAGAAAAAGAGATTTCAATGAGGAGAAAACTCTAGAGGCAGTCAGAAGTGACTGCATGGAGCAGCTACAAGAAGCAGGGATCAGCTCCCCACAGGTTTTCCTGGTGTCAAGATGGGACTTTGACAAGTACGATTATCCCCAACTGCAGGAGACTTTGGCAAATGACCTCAACATTCACAAGAGACACGTTCTCATCTGTGCCCTGCCCAGCACCTCTGAAGAAATCTTGAAAGAGAAACAGAAGGCCCTGCAGGAACAGATCTGGAAACAAGCCCTGAAGTCGTGCGCTCTCGCCGCTGTTCCTCTCCCATTTCTCTCGGTTAAGTGCGATGTCAACATCTTGGTGGAGAACATGAGGGAGTATTGCAAGTCCTTTGGCCTGGATAATGATTCCATCAAATCACTTGCTAAACAAGTTCGGATGTCTGTTACTGAGCTGAAGTCTGTGATAAAGTCCCCTCTGGCCAAAGATATAACAAAAGAAGAGGCTTTGAAGCGGCTCAGAGAGGCTACAGGGGAACCTATAATGACAGTTAAATATTTTATCAGCATCATACCACTGATTGGCACTGGGATAGCAGCAAAGAAATCTTACAGTATCACCTATGAAGTGCTACATACGTTTTTGGATGAAGTTACAGAAGATGCTCAACGAGTCCTGAAAAAGGCTTTGGAGGGAGCAGAGAATAACCTATAAGAGTGTCCCAGCCACAGCCCCGGTCTCCTTTCTGCAGTTTGATTGTCCCAAATGTAAACAAACCAAGAGTCAAAACCATTTTTCAGCTCAGCCTTCCACTGCCGACTTTCACGGCCTCCCCTCCCAGGGGTCTCTGGCAGTCCTGCTGCTCCTGCTTCCTGGGTCTCTCTCAGCCAGTCCCTCCTCAGTGGGTCTCTCTAGGGTCTGTCTGCACTGCACACTAAGTGTGGACTCCGACTCAGGTTTGATCCTCAGCCCCACTTCCTTCCACAGCCAAATCAGTCAGACTCGGGTCAGTGAGCACGCAGGAGCAGGTTGTAGGACTCTGCTGGTAGGGTGGGTCAGAGCCTGAGTCCCCCAAGCCCTGTCATTCTGCAATGTGGACGCAGCTCAAGCAGCAGACCCAAATCAGAAGCTCTGTGTGCTGCAGTGCGGACGTGCTGGTAGAGCCCCAAGATCTGGGTCCAGCACTTGTAAACCCAGGTTTCCAGTGCAGTGTGGATGCTCACGCACAGGCTTGGAAACACCGAGTCCACAAGCTTGGGTCCCACAGTGTAGACATGCCCTCTCTGACCTGTATCACCTCAGGTGACAAAAAACAGAAGAGCAACAGATCTGACACCAACCCCAGGTCTAGCGGAGACTCGATCTGAGTAGAGAGGAGGTGGCGTTTCCTTCCTTCTCACATGTAATGTGACAGGCAAGAGAAAGACTGACTAGGATTTAAGATGATTTTTAACCAGGCTGGAACCAGACACAACTGGGGTAAAATTCCCAGCTTCTGCCATGTCTGTTAATCATCCCACAGGATGGAAAAGCTTAAGGGGGCACTGTCCGATGAAACACCGTATTAAACACACGCTCCTCACCTGTGTCACTAATAGCACCAGACAGAGGTGTGAATTCTCAGCACCACTACGGCCTGGCCTATATTTAACAATTAGATCAACCTAGCCGCATTGCATAGGGCTGTGAAAAATGTCACACCCAGACCCTGAGCACCATAGATAGGTCACCTAACCCCTGGTGTAGATGCGGCTAGATCGATGGAAGAATTCTTCTGTCCACCTAGCTTCTGTCTCTTGAAAGGAGGATTAACGACATCAATGGAAAAACCCCTTTTGTTGCTGCAGTACAGGACTATCCATAGTGCAGACATGGCCTACAGGGCTGTCTGCACTATGGAGACTGACTATTAGCGTAGCTACATCACCGTAGAAACTTGGTTGCAGCCTATGCATGTGGAAAGGGTTTTCCCATCGCTATAGGACCCCATTTCCCTGAGTGATGGTTTCTTCCATCATCATAGCTGTGTCTACACTGGGGTTATGTCAGCATAGCCACGTTGGTCAGGGGGGTGCCAAATAGACTCAAATCTGGGACTAGTCTACCAGTTTAATAGAATCACAGAATATCAGGGTTGGAAGAGACCCTGGGAGGTATCTAGTCCAACCCCCTGCTCAAAGCAGGACCAACCCCAACTAAATTATCCCAGCCAGGGCTTTGTCAAGCTTAACCTTAAAAACTTCTGAGGAAGGAGATTCCACCACCTCCCTAGGTAACCCATTCCAGTGCTTCACCACCCTTCTAGTGAAAAAGTTTTTCCTAATGTCCAACCTAAACCTCCCCCTCTGCAACTTGAGACCATTACTCCTTGTTCTGTCATCAGGTACCACTGAGAACAGCCTAGATTCATCCTCTTTGGAACCCCCCTTCAGGTAATTGAAAGCAGCTATCAAATCCCCCCTCATTCTTCTCTTCTGCAGACTAAACAATCCCAGTTCCCTCAGCCTCTCCTCATAAGTCATGTGCTCCAGCCCCCTGATCATTTTCATTGCCCTCTGCTGGACTCTCTCCAATTTGTCCACAATTTGTAGTGGGGGGCCCAAAACTGGACACAGTACTCCAGATGAGGCCTCACCAATGTCGAATAGAGGGGAATGATCACATCCCTCGAGCTGCTGGCAATGCCCCTACTAATGCAGCCCAAAATGCCATTAGCCTTCTTGGCAACAAGGGCACACTGTTGACTCATATCCAGCTTCTCATCCACTGTAACCCCCAGGTCCTTTTCTGCAGAACTGCTGCCTAGCCATTTGGTCCCTAGTCTGTAGCAGTGCATGGGATTCTTCCGTCCTAAGTGCAGGACTCTGCACTTGTCCTTTTTGAACCTCATCAGGTTTCTTTTGGCTCAGTCCTCTTATTTGACTAGGTCCCTCTGTATCCTATCCCTACCCGCCAGCGTATCTACCACTCCTCCCAGTTTAGTGTCATCTGCAAACTTGCTTTAGGCTTGAAATTAGAGGAAGGTTTCTAACCATCAGAGGAGTGCAATACTGGAACAGCCTACCGAGGGAAACAGTGGGGGCGAAGGACCTCCATGACTTTAAGATTAAGCTAGATAAGTTTATGGAGGAGATGGTATGATAGGATAACGGGCTTAGTCAATAGGTCAATTAAGTGCCACACTGGTAAATAGTACAATGGGTCAATGATATGATATTCTTAACCTTTTTCCAGAGGGTATGGCTGGAGAGTCTTGCCCGCATGCTCGGCGTTCAGCTGACTGCCATATTTGGGGTCGGGAAGGAATTTTCCTCCAGGGAAGATTGGCAGTGGCCCTGGAGGTTTTTCGCCTTCCTCCGAAGCATGGGGCAGGGGTCGCTTGCTAAAGGAGTGGGTGGATCGGCTTATGTGGCCTGCATCTTGCAGGAGGTCAGACTAGATGATCATAATGGTCCCTTCTGATCTTGAATTCTATGATTCTATGAATTCTATGCTGAGAGTGCAGTCCACGCCATCCTCCAGATCATTAATTAAGATATTGAACAAAGCTGGCCCCAGAACCAACCCTTGGGGCACTCTGCTTGATACCGGCTGCCAACTAGACATGGAGCCGTTGAGCCCAACGATCTAGCCAGCTTTCTATCCACCTTATAGTCCATTCATCCAGCCCATACTTCTTTAACTTGCTGGCAAGAATACTGTGGGAGACCCTATCAAAAGCTTTGCTAAAGTCAAGGAATAACACGTCCACTGCTTTCCCTTCATCCACAGACCCAGTTATCTCCTCATAGAAGGCAATTAGGTTAGTCAGGCATGACTTGCCCTTGGTGAATCCATGCTGACTGTTCCTGATCACTTTCCTCTCCTCTAAGTGCTTCAGAATTGATTCCTTGAGGACCTGCTCCATGATTTTTCCAGGGACTGAGGTGAGGCTGACTGGCCTGAAGTTCCCCGGATCCTCCTTCTTCTCTTTTTTAAAGATGGACACTACATTAGCGTTTTTCCAGTCATCCGGGACCTCCCCCGATCACCCGGAGTTTTCAAAGTTAATGGCCAATGGCTCTGCAAGCACTTCCGCCAACTCCTTTAGCACCCTCGGATGCAGCACATCCGGCCCCATGGACTTGTGCGTATCCAGCTTTTCTAAATAGTCCTGAACCACTTCTTTCTCCACAGAGGGTTGGTCACCTCCTCCCCATCCTGTGCTGCCCAGTGCAGCACTCTGGGAGCAGTAGCGTAGCTGGCAGGATTCAGCGGAAGCAGCCACTTCCCCTCAGGCCGGCAGGCGCGGAAGCAGCGCCTGCTGACCGGTGCTGCCAGGCACACGGCCGGAGGAGCCGCGGGGCTGCAGGCCGGCATGGAAGCTGCGCCTGCCAGCCGGTGCAGACGCAGCCGAGCGCTGGGACAGGAGCCGGGGACAGGCAGCAGCGCAGGAGGGAAGGTGAGCGGGGTGGTGGGGGAGGTCTGGTCTGGGGAAGTGGCCAGAGGAGGAGACAAGGGGGGGGCCTTTTTTATGTTTTTTGCTCCCCCTATGCTGAAAACCTGGCTACGCCACTGTCTGGGAGCTGACCTTGTTCGCGAAGACAGAGGCAAAAAAAAGCATTGAGTACATGAGCTTTTTCCACATCCTCTGTCACTAGGTTGCCTCCCCCATTCAGCAAGGGGCCCACACTTTCTTTGACTTTCTTCTTGTTGCTAACATACCTGTAGAAACCCTTCTTGTTACTCTTAACATTTCTTGCCAGCTGCAACTTCAAGTGTGATTTGGCCTTCCTGATTTCGCCCCTGCAGCCTGAGCAATATTTTTATACTCCTCCCTGGTCATCTGTCCAATCTTCCACTTCTTGGAAGCTTCTTTTTTTGGTTAAGATCAGCAAGGATTTCACTGTTAAGCCAAGCTGGTCGCCTGCCATATTTACTATTCTTCCTACGCATCGGGATGGTTTGCTCCTGCAACCTCAATAAGGATTCTTTAAAATACAGCCAGCTCTCCTGCACTCCTCCCCCCCCCATGTTATTCTCCCAGGTGATCCTGCCCATCAGTTCCCCAAGGGAATCAGTCTGCTTTTCTGAAGTCCAGGGTCTGTATTCTGCTGCTCTCCTTTCTTCCTTGTGTCAGGATCCTGAACTCGACCATCTCATGGTCACTGCCTCCCAGGTTCCCATCCACTTTTGCTTCCCCTACTAATTCTTCCCGATTTGCGAGCAGCAGGTCAAGAAGAGCTCTGCCCCTAGTTGGTTCCTCCAGCATTTGCACCAGGAAATTGTCCCCTACACTTTCCAAAAACTTCCTGGATTGTCTGTGCACTGCTGTATTGCTCTCCTCGGAGATATCAGGGTGATTGTAGTCTCCCATGAGAACCAGGGCCTGTGATCTAGTAACTACTGTTAGCTGCCTGAAGAAAGCCTCGTCCACCTCATCCCCCTGGTCTGGTGGTCTATAGCAGACTCTCACCACCACATCACCCTTGTTTCTCACTCTGGGGCTCCTAAACCATCCCTGGGGCCAGACCTCTTGTCTGGGATCCTTCCTTGGGAGGTGGGCGCTGCTGGCCGCCTGCCATAGAGCCAGTGCTGGGACCTCCTGAGCTTAGAGTTACTGTATTTCAGTTTTCTAAAAGGAGCACGCTGCCAGAGGGATGGGGGAGGGGAGAAGGGGAGGAGAGGGGGAGGGGGAGGAAAGGTACAGTTGGGGGAGCTGGAGGAGTACATGCAGCAGAGGAACTCACTGGAGATGGTGTCACTCCCTGTCAGGGCGGTACGGCGCTGGCACAAGCCCAGGACACAGCAAGAGCTGTCAGTCAGCGCCTTCCTGATGGGTCCCCTCCGCAGGGCTAGAAAACAGGGCCTGGGTGAGCCAGACCCAGCCGCTCTGGCTTGCAGGGGAATGCACCGATCAGCTGTGGAGGCAGTGAGGAAGCAATCGGGGCTGTTGCTTATCTGTTGCAGCGCAGGCGTGCGTGGACAGAGCTCGACCATCAATATGATTAAAAGCAAAGTCATTTTATTTCTCTCCAGCATACATCTTTATACACTTAAAGCAAGCAATCAAGCAATTGCTAATTGGTTAATAAGGTACAGACAAGCACAGCTGTAACTTCATTGGCTATTTAACATCCTGGCCAACCCTCTAATTTATTATCCTGTTATCGCCTCCCAGCAGATAAGAACGAGCCTCATCCTTGAGACTTGCATGTCAGTTTCCCACACTCTTATGCAAAACAATCCGACACTTCCCCCCTTTTCTCATAATAAAAAAAAAGGAAGGCACAGCAAAACATTTTCAACTTATAGCATCACATTACTACAATCTATTACACAACAAAACTAAAAGCAAATCTAAACACCAGCTGCCTAACTAAACCGTAACAATATCTTCCGCAATGCCCTATTTTTACCTATACATCCCTCCTCCAGGTAACGCAAGTGGCCCAAGGGGCCAGGAGGGTTCTGCCAATATGCAAACACCCACAAAGCAGGTTTCCAATAAGGGCTTCCACTGCAGCAACATGGGGCAGCAAGCAGAAGGCCATTGTATTTATGGCACTCTGCGCCAAAATCAGCCAAGGCCGGACCCACTTCGCCGGAATCCACCTGGCTTACTGTCTTCCCATTTCCCATGCACCGTATCTGATCCAATTAGGCCACCTGGCCTTTGCCTCGCTCTGGCAGTTCCCTACTTTCTCATAACAACATTATCTCATCCCTCTGTTCTCGTAATCACGCAGCTGTAATTTTCCACCAAGGCAGCATAGGGAAATTCTCCCCTCTATTCCAAAAACACATAAAAAGGTAACAATAACCAATTAAACAAAACAAAACTAAAAGCCAAATAATACTTCCTCAATCTATAAGGCTTATCCATAACCATGCAATTCATAAATAATTACATGGTACATTAAATGCTATACAGCTAACACCAATTTTCTTTAATATCTAAAAAACAAAAACAAAACTACCCCTACTGGGCAAGCAATCATTACTTAAAATATACCAAAACCCTATATAACTAGCAGGCAAAACAAAAAAATTACTTCATCAGGTAAATCATTTACAGTAATACAATTGCTTCCTAGCTTACTCCTAAAATTCAAAGCTAATCACAGCTTAAAATTTCTTACTATTAGCTTCTAATTTTAAACACTAAAAAAAAAAAAAAATCACCACTTATATGCCCTTAGCCTAATACAATTACAATTACATAGCACAATATACAATCTTCAACTAATGCAACAAAATATTCATGGCCAAACAATTGCAAACTAATTTCTTTGCCTAAATTTATATACAAACATTTCAAAAACACCAAAAACTTTTCTCTTTAGCATCTTTACAAAATTCAACTGCTATTCCCTCCAGCAACCACAGAGTTAACTTTTTACTCTGCCTAACATTACTCGCTAGTAGTTAATTACCTGTTCTATCAACTACACCCTCAAGGTTATCAACCAGTATTCCAAGCTTGTTGTCTGTTGCCCGCCGCCTGGGCCCGATCCTTTTTTCCTCTTCAAGTTCTCTATCTATTGCGTGCCTGCCTGGGCCCGATCCATATTTCCTCTTGCTAAACCATACTAGCCCCTACCTTTCTGTTATCTTCTGTAAACAACTATCTGTACTTTCCCACCGTGGGGGCTACATCAAATATCAAACAATCATACAACTGCCAATAATCAGTACATAATACAAAATTAACAAAAAGTCTAAACAGACTAACAAAAACACTTTACATAAAAATTCTTAGGGTCACATAAATTCAAAGCCATTCTCCCAAATTACCTAAATTTATGCCTAAATAACACACAATTCCCCCCTTTGAGAATACTCAACAAACCCATTGGCTGAGTTTTCTCAAACTTGAAAAACAAAAAACAATTTAACTCTAAAAAGCTGGGGTAAATAATTCCACAATCATCCTCCCCATGAACCCGGCAGGGTTCGATATGTAAAAGCCCTCATCCCCCAACTCAACCGGTTTACATGCTGGGGAGGGGCACTGCAAATATTTACACTTTTACTTAAACAGTGTCTAAATATATTTTTACAACTCCAAATCAAATGGTACTCCTAATATATTTGTAAGGGCAGTGGGCTATCCTGGTGCTCAAAATCACTCCGAATGGCCATCAGCTGGCCATTCAAAAATTCAAACATACTAGCTCCCACGGCAATGCTTTCTCAGCCTCAATAAAATAAGGACATATCATTTACAATCCAATTAGGGTGGGCTATACATACTGAAGGATTTATCCAAAACACAGGGCGCAGCCTGTAGAATAAACCCCGAAATTCAATTAATACCACAGTTCCAAACATAAGTCCCACAAATTTCGTCCTGCCAGTGTGTAATTCTTTGTTTCTTCACCAGGGTCAGTTCTCAATGTCTTTTTAATCAGGAATTTCTGGACTTTGGCAACATCAACAACATAAGTGTTCTTCCTTATTTTCCACCACCGGCATGGTTCAGCTTCTACGGGGGAAATTTACCAGGACATCATCCCGTAGTAATTTTGCTTCTTTCAAAAAACAACAACAAACAAAAAAAAAATTCCAAATAACACAATGGGGGCTGCCAAGGGACACCTTGTCCCTTTTTCATGCTGTCCAAAAACACAATAGGACTAAAAAATTACATAGGCCAATCATCAGTAGAAAAATTCTTCTGATGTGGAGGGGTCTTTCTGCAGTAAAAATCATGGGTCCAAGCAGTCAGTCTTTTTTGTAGCGTTTCTTTACCCATAAGAAAAGAAATCTGACACATTCCGGTAATGCCAGGCCGAGTTTTGCAGCTCTCATTAACTTTTTTGGGCCCAGTCACGCTCTCTTTAGTCTGGGCTGTTCGCCAAGTCTTATCTTTAGCTTGCTTAGTTAACTCATGCTGTTCCTTTTCCTTCCCTGCTTGGCTTCTTTTAATCTGTGAATCCTGTGTCAGCTATTGCTGCTCATACCGGAGAAGCATAATGGTTTTCCCAGCACTGTCCCAGGCTCAAACCAGCCAGCGTAGGATGCCTTCTCCGGGCTTCTGTAGGTCCGAACGACCTCCGGGGCCACGGCACAAGCCTCTGCCTGCGCCATGCACTCCAATGTCTTCCCGTCCAGGGCTCGCTTCCAGCGGAGCACCTCCTCGTCCTGTGCCGGAAGGCCGGTCAGGAGGAGCCTCCACAACTCCCCCTCTCTTCTTAATAAGTGAATCAGTGCAGCAGGGAAGATCTTTTCCCTTTGTCGGTTTATAATGTGCAAATAAAACTTCTATGTTATCTTTTCTTCAGCTGATACAGCGGTACTCATATCTGAGCTTGGGTGCGCCTCTCTTTTCGGACGCTCGCCCCTGAGCTCAGGCGCGCGTCTCTGTTGGACGCCCGGGGGCGTCTCCGGCACTCTCCCCTGCGGCTCCCAGCCGCTCACCGCGTCTCTGTTGGATGCCCGGGGGCTTCTCCGGCACTCTCCCCTGCGGCTCCTGGCCGTTCGCCTCTGGGCTCAGGCTCCCGACACTATCATCACTCGATACGAATCACGTCGGAATCCGGGGGCTTCTCAAGCACTCCCCGCCGCGGCTCCCAGCCGCCCGCCTCTGGGCTCAGGCTCCTGGCCGTTCGCCTCTGGGCTCAAGCTCCCGACACTATCATCACTCGATACGAGTCACGTCGGATAAGCACTCCCCGCCTCTGGGCTCAGGCTCCTGGCCGTTCGCCTCTGGGCTCAGGGCTTCTCCGCCTGGGTCAGGCCACCGACACTTTCATTTGATACGAATCACGTCGGGGTCACCATTTGTTGCAGCGCAGGCGTGCGTGGACAGAGCTCGACCATCAATATGATTAAAAGCAAAGTCATTTTATTTCTCTCCAGCATACATCTTTATACACTTAAAGCAAGCAATCAAGCAATTGCTAATTGGTTAATAAGGTACAGACAAGCACAGCTGTAACTTCATTGGCTATTTAACATCCTGGCCAACCCTCTAATTTATTATCCTGTTATCGCCTCCCAGCAGATAAGAACGAGCCTCATCCTTGAGACTTGCATGTCAGTTTCCCACACTCTTATGCAAAACAATCCGACACTTATCGTCAGCTTGTCTGCTCTGCAAAAACCTAGGACATTTCCTGTTATTTTTTAAATCGCCCCTCACCCCCCTCCAGGCAGAGAAAGGGGCTCAGAACCCCACGTTGTTTGTCAGCAACCTCACAATTCCAACACGACTGTGGAAACTCTGATCTTGTATTTTAACCTCTTGGGGAACATGTGGCAGGGAATCAAAACACACAGGCTTTGGCAAAGGAAATTCTTAACCACAGATACCAACCAGCAATCATGTGCTCTGGTTGCAAAGCTCCGTCCCCGAGCCCTGCAGGGATCCATATGACCCCCAGAGGGTTTGGAAGCATCCAGCTGCTAAACCTGTAATGGAGGCTTAACAGTTAATGAGAATCTCACCTCTGCAATTGACAACCCTGAGCTGAGGTTTGAGCTACTGCTGATGTGTTTAATCCCTGATTTGCTTGATTGTTGCTGAGTTCAGATTTGCCTGGGTGTTCGGGAACCACCGACCCTGACTGAGCTGAGGTGCTGGGTTTGTAATCACAGGGTGTTTCTTGCTCTCTTGAGAATTAGTTTGTGTGATGCTACGTATCAACCTGTCGCTGTTGATTTGCTCAATGTTCTGTACTCGGTAACCAATGTGGATTCAATCTCACCGCTCCATGTACTCGCTGCTTGTGATCTGATCGTCATTCCAAACCTTGGAGAGGTGCATTTATCTTTCAATAAACTGCTGTAGAGTTTAATCTGACACTTTGTGCATCTGAGCTTTATTGTTCTTAGGAAAATAGAGATTAAGGGACTGTCATAAACATACAACTAAGGATAGCATAAAATTCCTCTTTGCCCTGTAAGGGGTTAATTCCTCTTTTACCTGTAAAGGGTTAAGAAGCTCAGGTCACCTGGCTGACACCTGAACCAAAGGACCAATAAGGAGACAAGATACTTTCAAATCTTGGGAGTGGGGGGGAAGGCTTTGTCTGTCTGTTCTGTGTGCTTGCCTGAGACAGATCAAGAAGGCGAGCAATCCAACTCCATTAGAATTAGCTTCCTTTTATTTTGGCTTGTGATTGTCCTTGTCTAGAGGGAGGTTTTTGTCTAGAGAGAGGTTTGTCCCTGGATTTGTAACTTTAAGGTTTTGCCGAGAGGGGAGATCCTTTATGTTCTTGAGTCTTTCGTTATTCTGTAAAGTACTCGCCATTCCGATTTTACAGAGGTGATTCTTTTACCTTTTCTTTAATTAAAATTCTTCTTTTAAGAACCTGATTGAAATTTTTCATTGTTTTCAGATCCAAGGGTTTGGATCTGCGTTCACCTGTACCAATTAGTGAGGATATATTCTCAAGCCTGCCCAGG
Source organism: Mauremys mutica (assembly GCF_020497125.1). Lineage (NCBI taxonomy): Eukaryota > Metazoa > Chordata > Testudines > Geoemydidae > Mauremys > Mauremys mutica. The sequence goes on from NC_059088.1 coordinate 9,695,041, forward strand.
AAAAGGAGTATAGGGGCTTGGGGGATTATTTGGGGGAGGTAGGGCTCCAAGTGGCCCTCCCTAAATGTTTTTTTAAATCACTTGGTGGTGGCAGCAATACTTATTCCAAGGTATAAGAGAGAAATTGTGCCTTGAGGAGTTTTAACCTAAGCTAGTAGAAATAAACTCAGGGGGTCTTTATGCGGGTCCCCACATCTGTACCCTAAAGTTCAGAGTGGGGAGAGAATCCTGACAGGGGCATAAACTGGATCCGTGCTTGGACTCCAGCCCTGCAGGTTGGGCATTTGGATTTGATATTTATGTCTCGGGAAGGGGGTCGGATGATTGGTTGGGTATCAAGAACAGCCAGAGGTGTCATAATGAATCATAATCAAAAATATTGGTGTGGCTATTAAACCTCCAGCTTCAGGGTTTAAGCTCATCTCTAACTCTTAGAGACAAAGGCAGGGCATGGGGGGAGATTATTCCACATCTGCGACTGTGGGGTTCTCACTCTTCCTCTGGATCATCTGGTACCGTCCATAGTCAGAGACGGGAGACTGCACTCGATGGACCTCGGGTCTGATCCAGTCTGGCACTTCCTACATTCTGGTTCTGAATGTGGATATCCCTGTATTTTATTCATTTATTTGATTCAAAATGACACAAGAAGCCACCTCTCCCTGCATCAGAGCTACCAAATGGAACATCATATATACACAATCACATAATCAGGGCATTCACTGCACCCTAGCGGAGGGAAGAGCTGTGAAACCTGGGAACCAAGCACACGTGGAGAATGAAGAGATGGAGTTACTGTTGTTACTCTTGGGAGGAGCCCAAATTCTACAGTGATGGGCACTGATGTAAGAACCTAGATACATCGATGGTCGTGTATGGGGATGGAGCAAGAGAAGCCAGCATTTACTTTCCTTCCCTAATCTTGGTATTTGTTTCCTTTGGGTTTGCAATCACCGCGCTTGTGGAAACAGAGTTCTGGTTTAATAAAGGTACTGTAGTGGGGCGGACTGCCCCGCTCCCTGTGAGAATGGGCTGCAGCAGGCCAGGGCGCCTGCGCAGACAGGGCTTATTGTGAGCCAGTCAGAGAGGGGCTTATTGTGAGCCAATTAGGGCCCAGTTTGGAGACAGCCAATCAGGGCCAGGCTCAGACATATAAAAAGGCTGCCCAGAGCAGGAGCAGTCAGTCTGTCCCAGGCCTTCCACAGGGGAAGGTCAGTCTCCAAGGGAGGACACTAGCACCATGGACAGCGCAGTGCTGGCCAGGCTCGGGGAGGCTAGGGAGCTTGAACCTGTAGCCTGCCAGGCTGCAGGCCCTGAAGGGAAGGGCCTAGCGGGTGCAAGGGGCCGTAGGGGAAGCGGCCCAGGGAAGCAGACAGCGGAAGAGGAGAGAGAAGGACAGCGAGGCTGATGCCAGAGGGTCCCTGGGCTGGGACCCAGAGTAGTGGGCGGGCCTGGGTCCCCCCACCCTTCACTCCTTGCAGTGCACCCAGCCATTGGCCGTAGGGAGCGGCCATATTTTTACACCAGATCCCTGACAAGAGGGATTGGACTCAAAGGGCGGTTGGACCTAGTGACTGAGGTGTGGGACTGCTGATCACACCCCCGGAAGGGGGTGCAAATGGACTAAGGGACACTGCCGGAGGGCAGTGGCCTCGAAGAGGACGCCACCGAGCACACAACAACGCGGGTCCAGAGACAACGACAAATGACAGAACGACGGACGGGACACCGCCAGGAGGAGGCGCTCCACTGGAAAGAGCTAATTCCCAGAGTCACCAGCAGGAGGCGCCAGGTGGTGAGTCCCAACCCGTTACAGGTACATTTAACACCCGCCTCTTCCTGCAGCTCTTTGGGCCTCCCTCTCGCTTGAGATATGGGGATCTCCCCGGTTTCCCCAATAGCGCTCTGCAGTGGAAAGAGCCCTTAGCGTAACTGCTGGACACGGCGGGGCTTGTGTTCCCCAGAACAAACGAGCTGCCAGACACCTCGCCGGCTTCATCATCCAGGGAGATTTCAGATGCAGCTCCCCTTAGAGTCCTCTGCTGGGATATTGTGTCCGCATGTTCAAAAGGGGTGTTTGAAAAATTGGAGAGGGTACCAAAATAGAGCTACAGGGATGGTTCAGGGTCTGGAAAACCTTCCTGACATGGAAAGCACGATCGGTTTAGTTTATCCAAGAGAAGGCTAAGAGGTGACTTGATCCCGATCTGTAAGAAGCTACATGGGGAGAATACTGGTGATAGTAGAAGAATCTCTGATGGGTCAGACAAAGACAGAACCAGATCCAGAGGTTGGAAGCTGAAGCTAGACAAATTCAAACTAAAAATAAATCCCCACCTCTCCCATCTAGATTTGCCCCAGGGACATGGTGTGTCAGGGACTTGCGTGTAACATGGGGCCTGGGCTGGGGAGGGAAGGAGCCGGAACTGCCGTGATCCAGGATTTTGTAGCTGTGGGGAGAGGAGAGAAGCAGCACCAGGAAGGAAGTGGGGGGCTGCCCTGTGCATGGACAGGCTGCAGACTTGGAATGCTGGGGGTGCTGTGGAAAGGTGGGTGCAGTCCTGCCATGGTGTGGGGTGTCTCTCTGTGGTTACAGGCCTCCCATGGGCTGTGGGCAGTTTCTTTCTAATTATAGCCTTCACATAGTGCGGATCCTCTATGTCGGAGGGTGGGTGGGAAGCTGAGAGCCTGGAGATACCCTTTCTGGAGATACCAGCCTCCTATCTTCCCTTTGCATTGAGAATATCAAAAACGTGCACCACTAAACTCTGGTTCTAATGATTTGTTTCCCATCCGTGTGTCCAGCACTCAGTGCGATGATTGTCACCAGCCGCTGCTCTTTTCCTGTAACTGCTCTAATTTCCTGAGCAGGGCAGCAGAGGTTAATTAATGGAGACACACTAGCTCATGGGGAGAAGTGGCTGAGGTCTGGAGGCTCTGCACAGGGTGCTGGATCAAACGGCTCCAGAGCAATGGGAGTTGCATCTGCTCATGCTAGGCCTGACTTTGGACCTGCGTGAAGATGCATTTTCTTTGGTTTGTTCTCAGTGCACCAGCTGTTAATTTCATCGACTGCCCCCTTGTTCTTGTATCAGGGGCTGGTGAGCAGAAGAGACTGATCAGACTTGGCTGGGCACTGAACGAGGCTGTGCTAGTGGTGAGTGGAATCAATGGAGCAGAACAGAGGGTCTCAGGGCTCCTGTAGTGTCCCGGCCGTGCGTGCATGTAAGGGAGATCATAGTGCCTTCCTGTGACTGCAGCCCACACACCGGATAAGGGGCCTAATGCAGCTGCTCGTTAAGGGCATTTCCCCTTAGCACAAGTGCTACGGGCCTGTGCTTTGGAGCTGAAAGAGCTGAGTGTCTTCTGCTGGCTCCCCACAAGCTTCTAATGTATTTGTAGGATGTTTTCTTCTTACCCTCTATGTCTCTAGCTAGTTTGATCTTGTTTTGTGCCTTGGCCTTTCTAATTTTCTCCCTACAGACGTGTGTTATTTGTTTATATTCGTCCTTTGTAATTTGACCGAGTTCCCACTTTTTGTAGGACTCTTTTTTTGAGTTTTAGATCATTGAAGATCTCCTGGTTAAGCCAGGCTGGTCTCTTGCCAGACTTCCTGTCTTTCCTATGCAGGAGAATAGTTTGCTCTTGTGCCCTTAATAACGTCTCTTTGAAAAACTGCCAATAGTCTTCAATTGCTTTTCCCCTTAGACTTGCTTCCCATGGGATCTTACCTACCAACTCCCTGAGTTTGCTACAGTCGCCTCCTTGAAATCCATTGTCTTTATTGTGCTGTTCTCCCTCCTACCATTCCTTACAATCATGAACTCTATCATTTCATGATCACTTTCACCCAAGCCACCTTCCACGTTCAAATTCTCAACCTGTTCGTCCCTCTTTGTCAAAATCAAATCTAGAACAGCCCCCACCCCCAGTAGCTTTCTCCATCTTCTGAAATAAAAAAATGTCTCCAATACATTCCAAGAACTTGTTGGATAATCTGTGCTCTGCTGTGTTATTTTCCCAACAGATGTCTGGGTGGTTGAAGTCTCCCATCACACCAAGTCCTGTGCTTTGGATGATTTTGTTAGTTGTTTAAAAAAAGCCTCCTCCACCTCTTCTTCCTCATTAGATGGTCTGTAGTAGACCCCTGCCATGACATCACCCTTGTTTTTTACCCCTTTTATCCTGACCCAGAGACTTGCAACGAGTCTGTCTCCTATGTCCATCTCCATCTCAGTCCAAGTGTGCACATTTTTAATATATAAGGCAACACCTCCTCCCTTTTTTCCCCGCCTGTCCTTCCTGAGTAAGCTGTACCCTTCTATATCAATACTCCTGTCATGAAATAAGTTTTCAAGTACATAAAAGGTTGTTAGAAGGAGGAGGGAGGAAAAATGTTCTTGTTAGCCTCTGAGGACAGGACAACAAGCATTGGCCCCATGGTCTGCTCCTGGGAGGATTCTATGCCAAAATCTTAAAAATATGCACAGCTCATTAATTTTGTGCACACACAGTAGTGCAGAATTCCCCCAGGAGTAACAGTCCATGCACCAGGGAAGTTAACCTGTATTAATGGTGCTTAAGGCTTGTGCACCGTGGGGATGAGGATGCAATTTTCAGCGCACATGGTGGTGGGGGCTGCAAATCTGTAAGTTGCTACATGCCCCAACTGGGGTGACAGAAACGACGATGGAGCCGACTGTTTATCCCTCTCCGAACCACCCCAATGTGAGGCTGTGGGACCTGCCCGGCATTGGTGCCCCGGATTTTCAGCCAACCACGTACCTGCGGCAAGTGAACTTCAAACGCTATGACTTCTTCGTGATCATCGCTTCGGAGCGCTTCAAATGCAACCACGCGGCCCTGGCCCGGGAGATCGAGAAGATGGGGAAGAGGTTCTATTTTGTGCGCTCCAAGGTGGATGAAGACTTGCGCAATGAAGAAAGGGATCACCCTAGAACGTTCAGTCAGGAGAGCGTCCTGGAGCGACTCAGGATGGACTGCAGGAAACACCTGCAAAAGGCAGGAATGAGCAACCCAGAGATTTTCCTTCTCTCCAACTGTGAATTCACCAAGTATGATGCTCCTGCCCTGGTCAAGACATTGCAGGATGATCTCCAAGGTCTGCAGAGACTTGCCTTTCTGCTCAGTCTGCCAAACCTGTCTGCAGAAATCATAGAGGAGAAGCAGCAAAGAATCCTGTGGCACCTTATAGACTAACAGACGTTTTGCAGCATGAGCTTTCGTGGGTGAATACCCACTTCTTCAGATGCAAGTTGCATCTGAAGAAGTGGGTATTCACCCACGAAAGCTCATGCTGCAAAACGTTTGTTAGTCTATAAGGTGCCACAGGATTCTTTGCTGCTTCTACAGAACCAGACTAACACGGCTACCCCTCTGATAGAGGAGAAGAAAGCTGACATGAAGAAGCTGATATGGCTAATCTCTCTCGCATCGGCTTTGGTCAATGTCATTCCTATCCCGCGGCTCTCTGTTGCTTGTGATATTAGCATCCTGCTAGCATCCATGATTGGCTTCTACAAGTACTTCGGCCTAGATGACAGATCCTTGGCTAATCTGGCCAGGCAGGCTGGAAAACCGATAGCGGAGCTGAAGGCCGTTATCATATCTCCCAGGGCAGAAGAAATAAACAGAGATGTTGTAATCAAACTGCTTCTAAAGGAGGAGAAGGGTTTGCCTAGATTAACTGCAAATCTACCAGTGCTTGGTCCCATGTTAACTGTGGGAATCTCTTTTTTAACCACCTACCTCATGCTGTTAAGCTTTCTCTGTGGAATGGCTGAAGATGCCGAAAGGGTTCGGAAGACCGCTTTGAAGGAAGACAAGAAAAAGCATAAATGAGCAGCAGGCGTGTTTATGAATCAGAGACCCAACCCCAGCTGGAGATTGGGCCACCACACCCCTAAATGCGAAAAATCAAGCCGAAAAGAAGCAGCCTTTTCATTCTTGAATTTCCCGCAGTGAGTCGGGTTTCTAGGCTTTCTGTTGGACTCGTTAGGGAAGCCAAACCGTTTGTCTAAAACAGGAAATCCAACAAAATGCACCAAGATCCTCAACTGATGTAAATCAATGTAGCAATCAACCTTGCCTGCTGTCTCTTTAGTACCCGGCCTGCACAACCGTCCAGTCAGTGCCTACAGCAGACTTTGTGCACCTTAAACAATGCCTTTGATTTGAAGAACTGAAGATGACGACTAATTTGTGCGCTAGCAGCTGGGTTACAAATGAATAAGGGAGCTGCAACAAGCATCTCCCAGTAATGTCACCGCAATCATTCAAAAATCACCATTCAGGCCCCTCAAAATCATACGATTTTTAAAAATATGTTTGGCTTTTTTTCATTTGCCTCCTGTTTTGAGGGTTTGCTGGTCACCTTGTTCTGCTCTTCTGCACAGCCACTAGAAACTAGGGCCAGAAACAACTTCTCTTTTTAAATAAAATCTGAGATTCTCCTGTGATCACATGACTCCAGGAAGCTTTAAAGGGAAATATCAATAATTGCAAGAATCACAAGAGTTTGCAACACTCACATATCGACTGTAGCAATGCTGTGTTTTCCATCAGGTGATCCAAGGAGCAATTTAATCATATTATGATCCCAACAGCCTGTGTGAGCCCTTGGACAATCCAGCATGTTGCTACAAGTTGGTTATAGAAGCTAAATTCTATATCAGTGGTTTTCAACCTTTTTTTTCTGGCGACCCAGTTGAAGAACATTGTTGATGCTCGCGATCCAACGGAGCTGGGGATGAGGGGATGAGGTGTGGGAGGGGCTCAGAGTTGGGGCAGAGGGTTGGGGTGCACGGGTGAGGGCTGCAGGGTGGGCCTGGGAATGTGGGGTTCAGGGTGTGGGAGGGGGATCTGGGCTGAGGCAGGGGGTTGGGATGTGGGAGGGGGTCAGTGCTCTGGGCTGGGGGTGCAGGCTCTGGGGTGGGGCCAGGGATGAGACTTTGAACCGCTGATGGGACTTTTAACGGGCTGGTCGGCAGTACCGACCAGAACCATCGCGACCCAGTGCCTTACATTCCACGACCCAGTACTGGGTCACAACCCACGGTTTGAAAACCACTGTTCTATACAATCTATCGCCAGTGCAACTGCATTTATGCTGTATCTAGAATTAGTGTGCTTGTTTCTTTATGATTACTGCTCATGCAGATATAGTCGTATCATGTAATAAATTCACTTATAACCTGAATTAAGCCTCTATGTAGATCATGACAACAATGGTCAGAGAGAAAAACCCAGTGGTAGGGAGTCCTGTGGGTTAACCCCGCTAATTCCCAGTGGCAGGGAGTCCCACTGGTTAACCCCGCTAATTCCCAGTGGCAGGGAGTCCCACTGGTTAACCCTGCTAATTCCCAGTGGCAGGGAGTCCCGTGGGTTAACACTGCTACTCCCCAGTACTGTAACTAAACGCTTAGGCATCACTTTAAACACAAGACTTCAGTGACTTTGCTGCTCAAGGGTTTAAAGTTCTGCAGGCCTTGAAATGCTTTGCTGAACCAGGGCGCCAAAGAAGGGGGCAGACAGTCACACAGGGGGTGCGTCCCGTGATGAGCTTTTGGATCAGTGAGGAAATGGCGAGAGCAGCCTCGTGACTTCCAAAGAAGCCAAAGCTTTGTCTGGACATGGGGAAAGGGCTGCCTTGCTTTAAAACGGGGGAATCTCATGGGTGATCTCAGCCAGCTGAGCCGTGTCAGAGCTACAACTGGCCTGGCCTGCGTTAGGGTGTTAACACCAGTGAGCTCACACACGTTAACAACATCACACCTTTCCTTCTAGTGCAGACAGAGCCCTAAAGTGTGTGTGTCCCTGCTGTGTGGGATGAGCCCTGCTGTGTGTGTGTGTGTGTGTGCTGTGTGGGATGAGCCCTGCTCTGTGTATGTGTGTGTGTGTGTCCCTGCTGTGTGGGATGAGCCCTGCTCTGTGTGTGTGTGTTTGTGTGTGTGTGTCCCTGCTGCCCTCTGCTGGGTATGATGTGTGTGTCTCTGCTGGGTATGATGATGATGTGTGTGTGTGTCTGTGTCTGTGTGTGTCCCTGCTGCCCTCTGCTGGGTATGATGTGTGTGTGTGTGTCTCTCTGCTGGGTATGATGATGATGTGTGTGTGTGTGTGTGTGTGTGTGTGTGTGTGTCCTTGCTGCCCTCTGCTGGGTATGATGTGTGTGTGTGTGTGTGTGTGTGTGTGTCTCTCTCTCTCTGCTGGGTATGATAATTATGTGTGTGTGTCTGTGTGTGTCCCTGCTGCCCTCTGCTGGGTATGGTGTGTGTGTGTGTGTGTGTGTGTGTGTGTTCAAGCTGCCAACTTTCTAATCTCACAAAACCGAACACCCTAGACCCGCCTCTTCCACGAGGCCCCGCCCCTGCCCCGCCCATTCCCCCGAGGCCTCATCCCCCACTCAGTACATTCCCCTCCCCTCGGTGGCTCGCTCTCCCCCACCCTCACTCACCTTCACTGGGTTGGGGTGCAGGGAGGGTGAGGGCTCTGGGATGGGGCTGGGGAGGAGAGGTTTGGGGTGTGGGAGGGGGCTATGGGTTGAGGCAGGGGTTGGGGTGCAGGAGGGGGGACAGGCTCTGGGCTGGGGGTGCGGGCTCTGGGGTGGAGCCTGGGATGAGGGGTTCAGGGTGTGGGAGGGGGCTCTGGGATGGGATAGGGATTTGGGGTGCAGGGCGGGGTGAGGGCTCCGTCTCGGGGTGCAGGCTCTGCCAGGACAGGTAGGGACGAGCCTGCCTTAGCCCCTCAACACCGCGGACTAGATTTGGCGATGCTGAGCGGAGCTGCCAGGGTCCCTTTTCCACCAGCTGTGTGTGTGTGTGTGTGTGTGTGTGTGTGTGTGTGCGCACGCGCTGCCGCCTGCTGGAGGGGCTGAGCCCTGCACTGTGTGTGTGTGTGTGTGTGTGTGTGTGTGCTGCCTGCTGGAGAGGCTGATCCCTGCACTGTGTGTGTGTGTGTGCGTGTGTGCGCGCGCACACGTCCTGCCGCCTGCTGGAGGGGCTGAGTCCTGCACTCTGTGTGTGTGTGTGTGTGTGTGTGTGTGTGTGTGATAACTACACACTGTGCCCCCTGACTGCATGGCAACATGCAGAGCTGTGTCCACCAGGAAATGCGCTGGGGGGATGGGGTGTACCTAGGCCCTGCTCTGTCCCTCCCCTGTTACCCAGCACAGCCGGGTCCCTGGGGACGAGGCCCTGCCTGGCTTCCTCAGCCAGAGGCTGCTCTCACTTTCCCTGCGCGCTGGTCCAGGGAAGGGGAAGGGCCGGACTGCAGGGCGGGGCCTGGTGGGGAGTTGTTTTGATCCATCCGCAGAGCAGAGGGAAGGGAAGAAGGAGGCACACGAAGAGGGGGCCTGGCCAGAAGAGGGGGAGCCAGGAGCCCCCAGAAGGCGAGACAGCAGCTGAGACACTGAGGGCGAGGGACGGGTGAGCTGCGTGTGCCCACGGCTTGCTGCCCCGTCCCACAGACCATCAGCCCCCCTGAGAGCAGCCCAGCCGGGGGGAAGGTAAGAGATTCCCTGCCCCCCTGAATTCTCCCATCCCCCCTTAGGGGCCAGCTGCCGGGCTTTGATTCCAGTGGTCTCTGGTCCTGTGCGCATGTAACGCCGACAGACCCCCGTCATCAGCGCGTGGGATCGAACCGGGGACCCCTGGAGCTTAGTGCATGAGCCTCTTCAGCATGAGCTAAAAGTCAACGGGCTGTTAGCCAAGGCTGTAGAGCAGAATCAATCACCACACCCCGGAGGTGTGTGGGTTACACACAGAGCCAGGATGGGGGTCAGAGGAAGCTGGTGCGCTCCCCGTCTTCCTGCCAGGCCTTTGGGGCCAGCCAGAGCAGCTGCAGGGCTCCCCCTGGCTCCCCCGGCCTAGAGGGCGGGGCAAGGGAGGGCTGGGTCTGAGCACTGCTCTGCCAGTCACAGCTGATATGTTGTCCCCATCAGGGAGCAGACTACTGGTCTGGCTCGAAAATCTCCCCGCGTATGTCCGTGTCTTCATGGGAGCTGAGATCTCCCATGGACCCCGCTTCTTCCAAGGACAGGAGAGTCCTGCCCTTAATCTACATGGGTCCAGCAAGCCGGGAATAGAACCCAGGAGACCGGTCACCCACTTCCTGGTGTGACCCGCTACCAAGGGGAGATAGTTCCCCTCATTCGATTTTCCGGCAGGAAGGGAGAAGAATTTATCACTGATGCCCAAAAGGTGGGCAGGGCCAGCGAGGGGAATGGAAACTTACAGACGCTACCAGACAAAGCATTTCAGTTTCTATCTTACACGTGAGCACTTCTATCGGTAAGGGGACTGTTGCCCCCTTCCCAACATTCAGTGGGGGTGTTTTGGTTGCTAGCTCCCAGCACTAAAAGGGGAGGGATCGATGGCAAATCAGGACGCTGAGACTGACACTCCCCAGGAACAATGGCAAGAGGCCAATGCTCCAGGTCAGCCTGATTGACAGGGCGGGCTGGCTAATCAAGGAGACAGAAGGCCAGGGTGGGTCCCGTCCTCCGTGTGAGCAGGAATGTGCCTGAGTCAGACAGAGTGGGGCCGAGCTAAGGAGAAAGCAGAGGCCCAAGCTGAGCTGGAGAGCAGAGCCGGGCCAGACCCAGAGGGGCCAGAGCTGCATCCAGAGATCCAGAGGCACAGCCCAGGGAGAGCAGATCCTGTGCTGGGAGCAGAACTGCAGCCAGAGAGCCAGAGGCACAGCCCAGGGGAGCAGCTCCTGTGCTGGGAGCAGAGCTGCAGCCACAGAGCCAGAGGCACGGCCCAGGGGAGCAGCTCCTGTGCTGGGAGCAGAGCTGCAGCCACAGAGCCAGAGGCACAGCCCAGGGGAGCAGATCCTGTGCTGGGAGCAGAGCTGCAGCCACAGAGCCAGAGGCACAGCCCAGGGGAGCAGATCCTGTGCTGGGAGCAGAGCTGCAGCCACAGAGCCAGAGGCACAGCCCAGGGAGAGCAGATCCTGTGCTGGGAGCAGAACTGCAGCCAGAGAGCCAGAGGCACAGCCCAGGGAGAGCAGCTCCTGTGCTGGGAGCAGAGCTGCAGCCACAGAGCCAGAGACACGGGCCAGGGAGAGCAGCTCCTGTGCTGGGAGCAGAGCTGCAGCCAGAGAGCCAGAGACACGGGCCAGGGAGAGCAGATCCTGTGCTGGGAGCAGAGCTGCAGCCACAGAGCCAGGTGTGGTGAGCAACTGGGGCCAGCCAAGGGGGCCCCTTGGTAAAAGGGCCCAGTGCAGAAAGACGCCCCAGCCAAGGGTCCATGCAGGCCAGGCTGGGAGCGGGATCTTAACCTGACCGGGAGCTGATGCTGGTAAGAAGGGTCCCACCACCCAAAGCCCGGAGGTGTGTGGTCACCACCATTGCAAGTATCTAACCGGCAGCACAGCCAGGGGCTGAGACGGAGGCCTGGGACCTACAAGGAACTGACTGCAAAGTGCTTTGATGTCCAGAGACACTGTTTGTGATGTTCCCTGCCACAGATTGGGGTGATGTGTTTCCCTGTAACCGTTCCCATTTTTTCTTATTCTTTTCTTTAAATTAATTGTTAAGTAAACAACTTGTATTTGCTTTAAATTGTATGTAATGATCAGTGGGTCAGGGAGGTGTCCAGTGCAGAGGGTACCCCGGAGTGGGGACACCTTAGCCCCTGTCCTAGGTGACCACAGCAGGGTTGGGGGTCGAGCCCCCCAGGAATCCTGGGCTCAGTCTTGTTGGGGTTACGAGGACTCTGCCAGACAGGAGAGTGGAAGGGGAGTCCTCAAGGGCAGGGAGGCCTCTGGGTAAAGGAAGTGGGAGCGAGGACTCAGATCCTTTCGCTAGCCCACTTCACCGGGGTAGCACAGAAGCCAGGAAAGTTCCCCACAATAGCAGGACCATTCCCCCACTTATATATAAAAGGAGAGAAAGAAACAGAGACAGGAAACAGCGAGAGACTGACACATCTCTGCTTTGCAGAATTAGCCATCGACTTCACCCCGGGCAAACTTCACTCTGAGTGTTCGGTAAGTAAAACCCATCGGGTCTGTTGGTGCCCTAACCTCTAGACCTGGTGAAAAAAATTTATTTCAGAACAAGGAGAAAGCTACTGGGGGGGAGGCTGTTCTAGATTTGATTTTGAGAAATAGGGAAGAAGTGGTTGAGAATTTGAAAGTGGAAGGCAACTTGGGTGAATGTGATCATGAAATGGTGGAGTTCATGATTCTAGGGAACGGTAGGAGGGAGAACAGCACAATAAAGACAATGGATTTCAAGAAGGTGACTTTAGCAAACTAAGGGAGTTGGTAGGTCAGATCCCATGGGAAGCAAATCTAAGGGGAAAAGCAATTGAAGACCGTTGGCAGTTTTTCAGAGACATTATTAAAGGCACAAGAGCACTGCATAGGGAAGACAGGAAGTCTGGCAAGAGACCACCCTGGCTTAACCAGGAGACCTACAATGATCTAAAACTCAAAAAAAAGAGTCCTGCAAAAAGTGGGAACTCGGTCAAATTACAAAGGATGAATGTAAACAACTAACACCCATCTGTAGGAACAAAATTAGACAGGCCACCAGGGCCTGATGAAATGCATCCTAGAACACTCGAGCTGACTGAGGAGATATCTGAGGCATTAGCGATTATCTTTGAAAAGTCATGGAAAACAGGGGAGATTCCAGAAGACTGGAAAAGAGCACATATAGTGCCTATCTATAAAAAGGGAAATAGGAACAACCCAGGCAATTACAGACCAGTCAGCTTAACTTCTGTACCCGGTAAGATAATGGAGCAAATAATTAAGCAATCAGTTTGCAAACACCTAGAAGATAATAAAGTGATAAATAACAGTCAGCCTGGATTTGTCAAGAACAAATCATGTCAAACCAACCTGATAGCTTTCTTTGACAGGGTAACAAGCCTTGTGGATGGGGGAAGCCTCAGATATGGTATATCTTGACTTTAGTATGGCTTTTGTTACTGTCTCACATGACCGTCTCATAAACAAACTAGGGAAATACAACCTAGATGGAGCTTCTTATTAGGGAGGAGGGATAGCTCAGTGCTTTGAGCATTGGCCTGCTGAACCCGGGGATGTAAATTCAATCCTTGAGGGGGCCATTTAGGGAACTGGGGTAAAAATCTGTCTGGGAGTTGGACTAGATGACCTCCTGCAGTCCCTTCCAGCCCTGGTATACTATGAGGTGGGTGCATAACTGATTGCAAAATTGTTCCTAGAGAACACTTATAAGTGGTTCACAGTCATGCTGGAAGGGCATAATGAGTGGGGTCCCACGGGGATTGGGTCTGGTTCCATTCAATATCTTCATTAGTGATTTAGATAATGGCATAGAGAGCACACTTATAAAGTTTGTGGATGATACCCACCTGGGAAGGGTTGCAAATGCTTTAGATTCAAAATGATCTGAACAAACTGGATAAGTGGTCTGAAGTAAATAGGATGACATTCAATTAGGACAAATGCAAAGCACTCCACTCAGGAAGGAACAATCAGTTGCACGCACTCAGAATGGGAAATGGCTGCCTAGGAAGGAGTGCTGCAGAAAGGGATTGGGGAGTCATAGTGGATCACATGCTAAGCATGAGTCAACAGTGTAACGCTGTTACAAAAAATGCAAACGTCATTCTGGGCTGTATTCGTAGCAGGAGCAGGGCTGGCTTTAGGAAGTGCGGGGCCCAATTCGAACAGTTTCGATGGAGCCCCAGCAGGGATGACTAACACAAAAAAACACTTAAAAAAACCCCTTTCATTTCTTCCATGTATTATTTACTTTCCAAGACTATATAAATAATAACAAAATTCTATATTACAGACATTGCGTCATATATTGATTAGCTGATTTGCACTTTCATATCAGGAAAATAATTTGTTTTGATAGTTGTACAACTGATTTTCTTCACTTATGTTTATTTTATTAAAATTTATAAAATATTTCCTTATTAATATAAAATTGCCCCCTCCTTCCCCCCCAGCACTGCCCGGCCACGTGGAAACAAACCCTCTTTCCTCAGCTCCGCCCCGCCGAAACAAGGTTGGGGGGTGGGGGGTTACGGGAAGAAACGGCACATGGCGTGACCAGATCATACCAGTAAAATAGACCTGCCCCCTCCCTGCTCAGCCCCACCATCACACCCCTCTTCACCCCCTAGCCTCCCGCCGGCTTGCTGCATCCCTCCTAGTCAGTCCCCCACCCACCACTCGCCTCCTTTCACCTTCTCCCTCCCCTGCCAGAAACCCCCATGCCCACCCCTAGAGCCCCTGCTGGCTCACTGCTCGCCTCTTTGCCCGACCGCCACTTGCCCCCTCACCCCACCCCCCAAGTATAAAGCCTCATTCAAAGACCCAGGGGTCACTATGTTACTGCACACAGCAGTCAATCAATGCAGTTGTAGATAAATCTCTGCATTATACATTTTTGTATAACTTTTATATGACTTTGAATTGAACCTTGGTAATCTGTTATAGCAGGCCCCAAAGGTAGTGTAATTAAGGTATAAGAAAAATGTCTTTTTGCTAGGAGTAGAATAAGATCTTCCCCCCACTTTGTGATCAGTTGCCCTGTTGAATGAATGAGGTGTGACTGAGGAAGGTGTGGAAGGCAGCACCTCCAGACAGCTGCCACCCTTGGAGAGGGGCTGGGAGCCAGACCAAGGAGAGCTTTGCCCAGGCTGAGTGGGACGGAGTTTGGGTGCTGGGTACAGGCTCCGGACTGGGGCACGGGTGGGGTGCAGGAAGGGTGGAGGGGTGCAGGCTCTGGGAGGGAGTGCGGAGGGGTGGGTGCAGGCTCTGGGACAGAGTTTGGGGGCCGGAGGAGGGGGGTGCTGGGGTGGGGGAGGGGAGGGGACTGCCATCACATGTGGCTTCCTTCCTTCCCTGCTGCCCCTCACCACAGCCTTGGTGGGGAATGGGGCTGCCCCTTGCCCAGTGTTTGCAGGAGTGGGGGCTGGGGGGAAACCCAGTCAAACTCGGGTTTTACTCTTTCGCTGATGGGTCACTTTAACCCCTTACACACCCTTTCCCGCCTCTCTCACCCCCCTTTTCTACTGGGCTTGTTTGATCTTTTCGGTGGAGCCAGATGAAAACCACAAACCCCAGTGAGAGCAACAGGCTGGATTCACCCCTGTTTTACAACCACTCTGCACCAAGAGCACCTTCCTTCCCCGCCCTAGAGCTGCTGGATGGCTAGAAAGCTGAGCTGGGCATTTGATTGATCTGGAATGTTATCATGCCCCACCTCAAAAAACCTTAATATCCACACAGCTTTGGGGGGGAATAGCCCCCACCCCCAGCCGGTCTAATTTATTGTTGTAGGGCAAACGAAGGAGCCATAGTTTAATGGAAATATTCAGCCCCTACAGCGGTCTTGCAGCAGGGAAAGCAGAGTTGATGGGAAGGGAACTGGTTTGGATAGGAGCCCCAGTCCCCTTCCTTTGCAAAATAATTTGGAGAGGGGAATCAGATTACTCCGTGCCTCAGTTTCCCCTCTTGTGGGGGGGTGAGATAAGTCTCAGCCTGCCGTGTTGCAGACCTTTCGCATTCTCCCCTCTTGATGTATTTGATTTCCTCCTCCAAACCTCCCTCTCTCTCTCACCTGGAGTTCACAGCACTAGGTACCGGCTCGGGGCTTTTTCCCTGGGTTCCATTACATGATCCCGACTTTAGTTTTGAAACAGACACAGGCAGGCACAAACTCACCCTCAAACAGCAACACCACCGAAAACCACAAAACCAGCCCAATATTACAACCCTACGGGGAATCGCAGGGTCAGACACTCACCGCTGGAAGCCCCAGCAGCTGCTCAGGTGAGTGAGGTCCACTGCAGAGATTCCTGTCTCCCACCGGGCCAGAAGCCCCCTCGGCGTCTCCTCCAGGTGAGTGCGGGGAGGGAGGGGAGGCCCAATTCGGGGGAATCGGGCAAATCGGCCTAAGGCCGGCCCTGAGCAGGAGTGTAGTCAGCAAGACATGAGAAGTAAGTCTTACATTCTACTCCACACTGATATGGCCTCAGCGGGAGTGTTGTGTCCAGTTCTGGGTGCCACATTTCAGGAAAGATGTGGACAAATTGGGGAAAGTCCGGAGAAGAACAACAAAAATGATGAAAGGTCTAGAAAACATGAGCTAGGAGGGAAGATTGAAAAAATGGGGTTTGTTTAGTCTGGAGAAGAGACGACTGGGAGGGGATGTGATAACAGGCTTCAAGTACATAAAAGTTTGTTACAAGGAGGAGGGAGAAAAATTGTTCTTCTTAACCTCTGAGGACAGGACAGGAAGCAATGGGCTGAAATTGCAGCAAAGGCAGTTTAGGTTGAACATTAGGAAAAACATCCCAACTGTCAGGGTGGTTAAGCACTGGAATAAATCGCCCGCGAGTGCAGGGGACTGGACTAGATGACCTGTTGAGGTCCCTTCCAGTCCTATGAGTCTATGACCAGAACGGGGAGAGAACCCAGCAATCCTGACAGTTTTAACTACTAGACTCCACTCACTTTTCTATGGAACCCAGGAGTCCTGACCTGCAGGCCCCCTTCCTGCCTCATGAACTAGTCGCAATGTCCTTATGGAACCTGGATTTCCAAGGCCCACCCAACCCTACTCTCCTGTGGCCCACTGTCCACTCTAATGGAACCCAGGCGTCCTGACTCCCTCCCCCACTTTACCACCCCAAGCCTTCCAAGGGGAGATGGTTTTCCTCATTCGATTTCCCGGCAGGAAGATTTGTCAGTGTGCACAGACGCCCAAAAGGTGGGCAGGGCCAGCGAGGGGAACAAGAACTTACAGACTCTACCAGAAAAATCATGCAAAACTGTTTAAGTTTCTACATTACACGCGAGCCCTTCTGCAAAAGGGGAGAGAGCCAGGAAATAGCGAGAGACTGGTACATCTTCTCTGCTTTGCAGAATTAGCCACTGACTTCTCCCCAGGCAAACTTTACTCTTCTGGAGCCAGCGATAGAACCCAGGAGTCCTGGCTCCTAGCCCCACTCCTCCACCATATGAAGGCTGATGAAGGCAAGAGACAGTGTGCAAATGAGATAACTGATGTGTGCGGCAGGGTTATATCAAAGGAAAAACTCTGTTAATCTCCAGTTCTCTTCCCAGTGAGTGGAAAGAGCTGCCTGAGACTGAGGGGAAGTGGGGTGAGAGAGCTGCCTGCTGCCGCATCAGAGAGGTGACTCTGACTCCCATGTAAACTCTTGGACTGCATCTCCTGGGACCAAGGAATTAGCTCTGCCCCCCGCTTACTAGGGAGCATGTGACAGAACGGAGACTGAGTGTGGCTGAGGCCCCAGCTAAATGTGGGGAAAGGGAGGCAGCTGCAGAGCCCTGGCACTGTCGTGACACCCCCCGAGGGTGGGAGCTCCAAAGCACAGGGCACAGCGGTGGGGTGGGATGGGAGATGGCAGATGTTGCTGCCATCAAGAGGGAGGGGGAATTTCTCCCCCCCCACCCGTCTATGACAGCCTGATGATCTGAGGCAACATGAATGATACCGAGGCAGTGTGTGTGGGGGGGGTACCACTGCTGTGTGGTGTGGCGAGGAAACCCCACCACAGTAGGCAGAGCGTTCAGTACAATTCCTCCTCCCCGTGGGGAGCCAGGAGTGAAGGTGTAGGGGTGGCAGGCCCTGATCTATGCGGCGGCAGGCACTGATCTCTCAGGAGGGGGCACTGAAAGAATTTGGCTCTGAAGGAGGGTAGGGGTTTTGTGGGAATATATCACCCCTATGCTGACACTTAAACAGAAATGTGGAAAGCTACAACATCAGGCCTCTAGGAAAGAGGGGTTAAGTAAGGTTGTGTGCCAGGCGGCTGAAACCGGTTCGACGCGGCCTTGTCTGGTCTTCTGATACAGGGAAGGCCGTAAACAAGATAATAAATTAGGAAGGTATGCAGCATGACAGCTCGCCAATGAATAGAGAGCAGAGTTTGTGCAGGGGATGTACAAACCTTTGAGAGCCAATTAATGATTGTGTAGTAATGATATAATCATAGTGTAATAATTGTAATAAAGGTATATAAAGAGGGTGCATAGAAAAATAAAATGATTCAGCTTGCAATCATATTGGTTGTTGTGCTTTATCCGGCCCGCATGAGACCCGACAGGGTTTGATCTTGCCTGGGGCCTGGGATGCCTCTGCTGTTAAAAATAATGCATGGCTGAAAACTGCAGGGAGCTGGACATTGTGTATTGAGGACTGTTTGCAGTGGCAAGCTATCACTTTAAGGGGGGGGGGTTCTGGTCCTGCTGGCAGTCTTGGGAACTCTGCAGGGAAGCGGGGGACCAGAGGCGACCTGCAAAGAAATAGCCTAGAACAAGGCTGGTGAGTTGTTTCTCGCTGCCATAGGGAGCAGCCTGCTTTGTCTCCCTCTTCTTTGTGGGTCTTGTGTGTGATCATTCTAGATTACCAGAAACAGAGTCACCTTACACTGTAACCTTCTAGCAGGATCAGCTGAGGTTTGTCTGTGACTGCTGTGGGTGGGTGCTGTGAAGGGGTCAGAGATTCGGCTACTCCAGAACTCTGGCAAATGGCTCGGAGGTTCCACCCACCATGTCAAACAGCTCGTGCATAGAATCATAGGACTGGAAGGGACCTCGAGAGATGGTCTAGTCCAGTCCCCTACCCTCATGGCAGGACTAAGTATTATCTAGACCAGGGGTGGCCAACCTAAGCCTGAGAAGGAGCCAGAATTTAACTACTGTACATTGCCAAAGAGCCACAGTAATACGTCAGCAGCCCCTATCAGCTCTACCCGCCCCCCGCTCCCAGCGCCTCCCGCCTACCCGCAGCCCCACCGATCACCGCCTCCCCCTACCTCCCCACACCTCCCAATCAGCTGTTTTGCAGCATGCAGGAGGCTCTGCGGGGAGGAGGAGGGAGAAGCGAGGGCACGGCAGGCTCAGGGGAGGTGGCGGGAAGGGGTGGAGTGGGGGCAGGGCCTGTGGCAGAGCCAGGGGTTGAGCAGTGAGCACCCCTGGCACATTAAAAAAAAAAGTTGGAAAGTTGGCACCTGTAGCTCCAGCCCCAGAGTTGGTGCCTAGACAAGGAGCCGCGTATTAACTTCTGAAGAGCCGCCTGTGGCTCCGGAGCCACAGGTTGGCCACCCCTGATCTAGACCATCCCTGACAGGTGTTTGTCCAACCTGCTCTTAAAAATCTCCAGTGATGGAGATTCCACAACCTCCCTAGGGAATCTATTCCAGTGTTTAATCACCCTGATAGTTAGGAAGTTTTTCCTAATGTCCAACCTAAACCGCCCTTGCTGCCATTTAATCCCATCGCTTCATTAATAACGTCTCTTTGAAAAACTGTCAACTGTCTTCAATTGCTCTTCCCCTTAGACTTGCTTCCCATGGGATCTGACCTACCAGCTCCCTGAGTTTGCTACAGTCGCCTCCTTGAAATCCATTGTCTTTATTGTGCTGTTCTCCCTCCTACCATTCCTTAGAATCATGAACTCCACCATTTCATGATCACTTTCACCCAAGCTGCCTTCCACTTCCAAATTCTCAACCCGTTCCTCCCTCTTTGTCATGGCTCTGGCTTTAGGCAGCTGCTCCCCACCTTCTGGCCCAGGTACAGGCACCTCTGCCATCCCCACCTTGCATGTCCCAACTTTTACAGTCAGCCCTGCATCCTGGAGGCGACTCAGCCCCCTCTTCCCTAGCAGCTTTCTCCACCTTCTGAAATAAAAAATTGTCTCCAATACATTCCAATCCCTCACCTGATCTCTTTCAGCTCATTCGTGATTAATCCCCCTGCTGGAGAATTGGCTGCTTCATAAACCCCAGCGCCAATCTACTGCTTCCCCATCACCATGGAGGCTTCTCTTGCCGCCTGCATCCTCGCTGCTCTCCTGGCTACGGGTGAGTGGGGTCTGTTCCTACGGGGGCTGATTTCCTAACTTCTCCCATGTAACAAAAGCCCAGCACAGCCTGTTGCATGAAATGGTTTATTAAAGTAACTACAAAGCAGCAGCAGAATAACAGGGGCCAGGTCTGAATGAAAACAGCCCCCAAGGAGATGCCTGGAAGTCCCAAGTTCCCGTGGCGATGAGTGAACCAATCCTGGAACTGGGAGGTAATGGTTGGAGTTGGAATCCCTGGAAACGTGGTTACATTCCCCAGCTGGCCAATGAACAAGGAGATTTTGGAAAGAGGATCTTCCACTGCGAGTTTGTCTGGAAGGAACCAGACTTGAATCAGAGTAACGAGAGCGCAAGACGCTAGGAACTGGGTTTCTGTCCCATCCCCAGCTGGGGTCTGTTGCTGTAGCTGCACTGGAGTCAGTGGGGCCAGATCCCCACCTGGTGTCAATCAAACCCAGGGGAAGGCAAGGGAGGGACAAATCCAGGTGGCTCATGTTCTCTCTCCATCTCCAGGGTCCTGTCTGCAGTGTGAGGTTTGCACTGAACTAGGAACCAGCTGCTCGGGCACCGTACAGACCTGCTCCGCTGGGCTTGACTCTTGTGGCATCACTCTGATTGAACAAACATTGGGTAGGTGATATGGACCCTAACCAACATGGGTCATGGAACAGGCTGGGGAGCCAGGATGCCTGGGCCCTCTCCTTGTCTCAGCACTGGAAAGGAAGTGGGGTGCATGGGTCTGAACAGGGATTGACTGGGAGCCAGGACACCTGGGTTCTATGCCAGACCCTGTGGGCTACCTCCCCCAAGGGGACTTAGGCTCAGTATTGCGATGCCGAACCCTCAGTGGTCTCCACGAACCATCAGTGAGAGGCCCAGGCTCCCTGTCCGGTGCACAGGGAGAGGGAGGCACCTGAGGATGGGATCCAGAAAAG
Source organism: Mauremys mutica (assembly GCF_020497125.1). Taxonomy (NCBI): domain Eukaryota; kingdom Metazoa; phylum Chordata; order Testudines; family Geoemydidae; genus Mauremys; species Mauremys mutica. The sequence continues at coordinate 9,715,843 of NC_059088.1, forward strand.
CCAGCATGCTGAGCGGGCAGTTACCTCATCTAGCCAATAGGAAACGCTGAGGTGAGGGGTGTAGCCTAAACCCCTTCCTCCCAGAGTTCAGTATCTAAGTCTCGGCTGCACAGATGTGCCCAGCTCTGGTTGGGAGCCACACCTGGGAACCCCTCGCTAGGAGTTGGGTGTTTGAAGCAGGTCAACCCTTCCTTGAGACACCAGCAGCTGGGACACACAACCTGGAGGTGGGAGACCCAATTACAAATTCCCCCTTCCACTGGATTATGGAGCGGGTCTCTCTCGAGCCTTCTTCTTGCTGCTGTTCCATTTCATATTAAATATTTCAGCTTCTTGGGAGAATTTCATTTTTACCTTCCTTCTCATTTTGAACATGTTTATTACCATCGTGTTAGGTGACTATTGAGCATTTTTATCCATTCTAGTTTTCTCAGTTGAGGAAAATGATGGCACGAGGGTTTCAGACAATAATTATTTAATGACAACAGGTGTTGAGATGCAATAATGTAAATCTTTATAACCGTTAAAGCAAAAACTCTCAACAGCATGGGTCAAGTTATACAAAGTTATACAAGTTATAAATCAAACTCTAATATGTTCTCAAGCAGCATTTTTGCTACTTTGCCAGTCTGTAAATTTCAATCCTCATCGATGGAACGGTTTGGTCAATTTGTAGGAGTTTGGTGAAATCAATGTTTACCAACATGTACTAAGAAAAATCTGACCCTATCAAGCCTGTAAACACTTGAATGTAAACTAGACCCTGACTTTGACATACACTGGGGGAGCTTTCTGGCCATTGGACTACTGGGTATAAGACGGGGTGAGGGGGACATCAGAAATACCAGCTCCTCCAGCTGTGTTTTGGGTGGGGCCCAACCACGTCCCACTTCTCAGAGGCTGCCTCCTGGATCAGACGCCATATCTGAGATAGGCAGGGGAACACCTACCGCGTGGTCCTGCTGAGGCCTAACCATGAGCTAGGTGCCAAGTGTCAGGATTTAGGCAGCTGTGTGGTTACCCACCAGCAGAAACTTAGGGAGTTTAGGAGCTTACGGGGTCAGGCAGCAGCTGAGCTGGGAGCTTGAGGATTGAAATGTTGGATTTTAGTGTCCAAGGTGGAAGTTAGGTGACTAAATTGCTTTGTGGGACCTCTCTCCACTGTAAAAATGGACCATTTATTCCTGGCTTTTGCGTCCTGTGTTTTAACCAGTTACCAGTCCAGGAGAGGACCTTCCTCTTCTCCCATGACAGCTTATTTTGTTTGCGAGTCCTTTGTACTCTCTATGCCATTATCTAAATCATTGATGAAGACATTGAAAAGAACCAGACCCAGAGCTGATCCCTGTGGAACCGCACTCATTATGCCCTTCCAGCATGACTGTGAATCACTAATAACTACTCTCTGCGAACGGTTTTCCAACCAGTTCTGCACCCACCTTATAATAGCTCCATCTAGGTTGTATTTCCCTAGTTTGTTTATGAGAAGGTCATTCAAGACTGTATCAAAAGCCTTACTAAAGTCTAGATATACCACATCTACCACTTCCCCCCGTCCACAAGGCTTGTTATCCTGTCAAAGAAAGCTCTCAGGTTGGTTTGGCACAATTTGTTTTTGACAAATCCATTCTGGCTGTTACTTATCACCTTATTTTCTTCTAGGTGTTTGCAAACTGATTGCTTAATTATTTGCTCCATTATCTTTCCAGGTACACCCGTTAAACTGACTGGTCTGTAATTCCCCAGGTTGTCCTTATTTCCCTTTTCTTAGATGGACACTATATTGTCACTCTTCTAGTTTCTGGAATGTCTCCCGTCTTCCATGACTTTTCAATGATAATTGCTAATGGTTCAGATATCTCCTCAGTCAGCTCCTTGAGTATTCTAGGATGCATTTCATCGGGCCCTGGTGACTTGAAGACATCTAACTTGTCCAAGTCATTTTTAACTTGTTCTTTCTCTATTTCAGCATCTGAACCTACCACATTTTCACTGGCATTCCCTATGTTAGACGTCTCATTGCCACCAACCTTCTTGGTGAAAACCGAAAGAAAGACGTCATTAAGCACCTCTGCCATTTCCACATTTTCTGTTATTGTTTTTCCCTCTTCATTCAAAGCTCTATAAGGTGGGATTCAAAGCTCTATAAGGTGGGATTTCACACCCCACCTTATATAGCTTTAATATATGTCAGGAACCCTTTGTTTCAAATTCCATTCCCAGTCCAGTTTGCTGGAAAATACAGGTACACAAAATAGAGTTCAGTGTCATGTGATCTGGTCACATGCCCTTGCTGAGTCATGGCAGCCATTATTTACAGGCTTGCTGAAACATTTACAGGAAGGCTGAGCTCTTACATAGTTCATTGTCTTTGCTGATGGGCCACTGTCAAAATTGTTGCCTTTGAAAGGTTAACTGTGGGGGTTACACAGAGTAAGCACATATGAAATACAGGTACATAGTCAATATTCAGAACTTCCGATACAAAATGATACATGCCCAAAAATAGGATAATCACATTCAGCAAGTCATAACTTTTCCAATGACTCCTAATATGACTCATCTTGTACAAATTACATCATAATTATGTCATAATTGTGCCCCATGATGAACAAGGGGTGTTGTGTCACAACCCCATCAAAGAATTCTAATAGACTGGTGAGGTGTGATTTTCCTTTACAAAAGCCATGTTGACTCTTCCCCAACATATTGTACTCATCTATTTTTCAGATGATTCTGTTCTTTACTATAGTTTCATCCAATTTTCCTGGTACTGAAATCAGACTTCCCAGCTTGTATTGCCAGGATTGCCTCTGGAGCAAGGGCACCAGAGCCCTCCCAAAAGTGGGAGGCCCTGGGGCTCCTGCCTCCTGAGGCCCTGCCCCCTGAGGTCCCACCCCAACCCCTCCCCCGCAAGGGCCCACCCCCCTTTTCCCTTAGAGGCCCTGCCCTGCTTCCAGACAAGCCAGAATCTGGAGCAGAGCTGGGGAGCCTTCCACCCCCACCCAGAGTGAGGTAGGGCTGAGAGCAGCCCCCAGCCCATGTCCTCATCCCCTGGGCCCCACACCAAGGCAGAGGGAGGCTCCCCACAGCTGCCCCTATGACCCTTACCATGCCAGGCTGTGGCTTTGAGGCCTCCCCCTGGCCAGAGTCAGGAAAGACCCACATGGTCAGATGTGGGGAGCCGGCACAGAGTCATGGACCCTCCATCTTCACCTGCCTGGGAGGCAGGGAGACAGGCCAGGAACTTCTCTTGGAGCCCCTGCACTTTGGGCAGGTGGAGGGTCCGCACTGGGCTCCCTGGCTGGGCTCCCCCTGGGTGCTGGCCTGGTCGGAGGGTGGGGCCTCGGGGGGAAGAGGACGGGAAAGAGGCAAGATGCACCCTAGTGAAAAATGTATGTGCCACGTCCGTCCACTTTCAAAATTGGGAGGGCTCTGACCCCCTCTACTTCCGGCACTATCGTTCTAGAGCCTCTTTAAAAAATCACCATTACATTAGCTACTCTCTGCCATTTGGTCCAGAGGCTGGTTTAAGCAATAGGTTACATACCACAGTGAGTAGCTCTGCAATGTTATATTTGAGTTCCTTCCGAATTTCCTTCTCCTTTTCCGTGCCTTAGTTTCCCCATGGGTAGAGGTAGGATAATGGCAAAGGGCCATCACTGTGCAGAGGGCATTGATGGGGTGGGAGTGGAAGGGGAATAAATCTACATCTTCTCCTCTGCAGCGGGACTGAAGCAACAGGTCATTGCCAAGGCCTGTATTTCATCAGACCGTTGTAACCTTGGACCCCTCACTATGAATTTCGGGAATGGAGTGACAATGAAGCAGGGCATCGCCTGCTGTGTGGGAGACGCCTGCAGAACCACCACTGTTACCGGTACCTCTCCTCATCTCTGTCTCTCCCCCCCCATCCCCGGCACCTCCTGCTGCCCGGAACCTGCCCCACGGTAACTTCCTGAGCCTGGTCCTCCCGCCCTGCAGGGGGCGCCCCATGGAATAATGCTGAGCCCCTGGCTGGGTGGGTGGAGTTTAGTGGGCGGGGCTCTAGGCTCCCACCAGGTGTGAACCCAGCTGACCCCACCCAGGGCGGGGTCCAGGGCTCCCTGCTGCAAACCCCTCCCCCATCCCTGCTGCCCCTGGCGTCCTCGGAGCTACAGCTCCCCCTGCAGGGGGGCGCCCAGGGCTGAGCTGTGCAGCCCCCAGCTGCTCTCCCGGCCCCGACGCCTCCTGGGGCTCGTCCCCCGAGCTGACTGCGTTTGCTCTGCTTCATCCCAGTGCCCCCGGCTGACCCCAAACCCAACGGCCGGCGCTGCCCAGCCTGCGTCGCTGTCCTCTCTGCTCAGTGCAATGAAGGGATCATAGATTGTACTGGAGCTGAGACCCGATGCATTGAGGTTGCTGGGACTATCACAATAGGTAACTTCCATTCAATTATTTTTGGGTTATTTTTCCTTTGTTCTTCAGAGTTCAAGGAAACTGCACCTGTGTTCCCCTGCCAGGGTTCCTCAGGGCTCCCACGCTGGGCTCCTGGCTCCTCAGCACTCACTTCCCTTGGGGGGACACCTGTGTCTTTAACCCGGCTGACCAGGGGTGTAGCAAGGCGAGACTCCCTGCCGCGGTGCCTCCTGCTGGTTACACCTGGGAATTAGCTCAGTTCCAGCTCTGGGGAACCCTTCACTGGCCAGTGTCTCTCCTGCCGTCGCCTGCTTCTTCCAAATCTCCACCATGCTTCACTTCCGGCCCCACGTCCCTCCCTATACACGGTGTCCCTTCTCTTGGGTACTGCCCCACAGTATTGTCCCACACTCGGGGGTCCTCCCCTCTCTGGAGAACCCCAGTTCCCTAAGCCCACCTCACCTCAGTGACCCGCTGCCAGTCTGCATCTAGCCCCTTCCCTCAGGGGCAAACTGCGGTCTGAAATGGCCACTCATCATCAGCAAGGGGGCTGGACCTACCCCTGGCTACCCCTCTGCAGCCCTAGGCCCTTCTTGAGACCTTGGAGGCAAGGCCTCGGCCTGGGAGTCTCCCCAGCTCCTCCTGCCCTTCCCCAGCACTGCTCTGTCCAAGGTACCCCTTCTGCTAGCAGACGGCCAGTCCTTCCCTCTCTAAGGCTGGAGAGAGACTGACTTCCTGCTGGCCCTGCAGCCTTTTATAGGGCCCAACCTGGCCCTGATTGGCTGCCTCCAAGCCCTCTCCAGTTGGCTCCCAGCCGCAGCCCTCCCTAAGGGCCGCTTTTAACCCCTTCTTTCCCGGAGCGGGGTGACCGCCTTGCTACGGGGGAGTTCTTTAAGGCTACACAGTCCCCTGCCAACGCTGTGATAGCCCCAGCAAGCCAGACTGCCTAACAGGCCAGCGTGTGCGCTGCGCATTCTCTGCTGGGGGGTTGAACAGCGTCATGGCCCACGGCTGTGAGCTAACCCACAGCGCCTCCTAAGCCAGCACCTTCGTGCTGAAGGAGAGAGCATTTCAGAGAAACCAATGATAGAAACCAATGAAAGGACCTGTAAGCTGGAAACTTTCCCTGAGGTCACCGCACCTCCAGCCTTGGGCTCTGCGAGGGTCAGTCCCAGTGACTGGGGTTTCATTGTTGTTACAAGTTAATAACAGTCTCAGAGTTCTGATGACGAGCTCAGTCGTTCCTTCCTACGACGTGGACCTTTCATCTTGGTCTCATGTCCCGGGGGTCAGCAGGCAAAGGTGCCGCCTTCCCGGTGTAGCTTCACAGAGCTGTTTCTGGAGTAACCAGGGCTGGGGAATGTGCATTAACCTCACCCTAGAGATTCCCCGGGGAAAACCACTTCCCACTTCTTGTTCCCAGAGTCCATCCCTGGCTGGCACATGGTTCAGTTCAGGCCTCTGGACCCCCAGGTCTCACATCTGCCCCAAACTCCTACCCTAGGACAGGATGCTGTGCGGTCTCCTGCGTAAAGATATCAGCTGGACATCAGGACACCTGGGTCCTATTTCCAGCACCGGCTCCTGTGTGACGTTGGGCCAGTGGCTTCCCCTTTCTTTGTCTCTGCTTCCATGTCCACCTTTTGCCCACATAGAGTTTAATCTGTAAGCTCTTTGTGGTAGGGCATGTTTGAGTATTGGGATCCCCTGGGGTGCCAGGTGCTGCACAGACCCAGACAGAAATGGGAGACCCTTGTTGTGCCAGGCACTGAACAAGTTCATAGTGGCAGTTCTTGAGGCCAAGAGCTTGCAATCCAAACAGGCAGAAGGAGCATTTTACCCATTTCACAGATGGTGAAACCGAGGCACAGAGAAACAAGGAGACCTGCTTAAGGTCACACAGGAAGACTGTGGCAGAGCTGGGAACTGAACCTAGATTGCAGAGTCCCATCATGGTGCCACAAAAACCTCTTAGAAATCCCACGGCTGACACCAACAGTGAGCTGCTGCATTGCTAAGTGAATGTTGTGGCTAATACAGGCCTGCTCCAATCTGGGTAGGCTCTAGATTGGAGCTGCCAGTGACTTGCTCAAGGAGACAGAGTGAGTCTGGGTCCAAGCAGAGGAGAAGAGGGAGAGACCATCCAGGGCCAGACAGGCTGTGGAGAGCAGAGGAGATGGAGGCTCTGAGGGACCTGGAATGAGCTCTGAGGAGCAGAGGAGAGGCAGAAGAGGCCATTGTGTCCCAAGCCTGTCAAGGAGTGGATTTGCTCCCTGACACTCATCACCTGCTTTTCCTTCCCACACAGGTGGAACAACCACATCGATGACCATGAAGGGCTGCACTACTGAGGCTCTCTGTGCAAATACAACAGAGGCTTCGGAGTCCTTTGCAGGGATCAGTACGGATCTAACTTTCAAATGCAAAGCATCGGGCACAGCACGGGGCCCAGTTGGGCTCCTCATCCCAGCCCTCGCTGGGCTCCTTCTCATGCAGCTCCTCTCCTGATCCCCCACCCGTGCAATGGCCACACTACACTCAATAACACCCTTTCTGCCTATGTCTATCCCTCTCTGCAGCCACTGTCCCCTTCCAGGGGCTCTGGGCTCCCAGCCGGATTCGCTTCCCCTTTATTTTGTTGCACTGAATAAAACAAACCAGAGACCAAATTCTTTGGAGATTTGTAAATTTATTTGGATGGGGAACATTTTAATTCTAGTGGGTGGGCCTGCTTAGTTTTAGAGGGACCCCCAGGGGTGAAATCAGGTAGCACAGGCTAGGAGTGACAATTCTCGATAGCTCATCTTTTTATATCTAGGGTTGGCTGAATTTAATTTTTAGCTTTTTTTATTTCAATGGATAATAGAAATCTTTATTTTTTAGCATTTTTTTCTATTTTTATCCATTTAAATTTTCACAGTTGTGGGAAATGGTGGAGGGCCATAACGATGTAATGACAGAAGATGCTGAGATTCAAAAAGTTAAAGTTTTCTAACTCCTAAAGCACAAATTGTCAATATCATCTGTCAGAATATGCAAAGCGAAGAGCCTAAAATCAAACTCTAATAAATTCTCAACCAGCATTTTTCTTACTAAGCCTATCAGAAAATTTTGTGAGTTTGATGCAAATATTTATTCATTCGGTTGGGTGTGTCTGGTGAAATTGACGTTGATCAATGTTTACCAATGAAAATCTTATCCTTCCAAGCCTATTTACATCCATCACAACCAACTCCTGCCTCTTCTACTACTGGCAGCACCCTTAGAGCAGGTGAACATAAATTACAGGCCACTTCGGAAACTGTCAGCCAAGGTCTGTGAGGGAGATTTTGTAACAGAGCTGGGAAGGGTGCCCTGAGTCTGGGCGGTGCAGCTTTGAATTCCTACCCTGGGAAATAGTCTCAGGCCATCTGCAACCAGCTCCCATCGATACACAGCCACAGCTGGAACTGGCTCAGATTTTTCCATCAAAAACTTTTGATGTTGAAAATGAAAAACTCAGTTCTTGGAGGGACATTTCCTTCTTTCTCCTTCGTTTCCCTCCAGAAAGGGAGGAATTCTGCCAGGGTGTTACAGAGCCCCGTTGAATTAGATAGGAAAAGCAACTGCAGATGAGACGAAGCAAAGCGTTTCAGTGCACACAGGGGCAGCTCTAGGTATTTTGCCACTCCAAGCACGGCAGGCAGGCTGCCCTAGGCGGCTTGCCTGCGGGAGGTCCCTGGTCCCACGGATTCGGCTGCCCGCCTGCGGGAGGTCCGTCGAAGCCACGGGACCAGCGGACCCTCCACAGGCATGCCGCCGAAGGCAACCTGCCTGCCGCCCTCACGGCGACCGGCAGAGCGCCCCCCGTGGCTTGCCGCCCCAGGCACGCACTTGGCGTGCTGGTGCCTGGAGCCGCCCCTGAGTGCACACACGACAGCAGAACATTGCATAGTGGGCTGAGTAGAGCGTACACGAAAAAGCAATAGTGCTATTTTGTTTGGAGTAACCTCCTGATGGAAAGGTTTGGCAGGACCAGAACTAACGCAGAAGTTACAGGATTTTTTTCATAACAGCAACTGCTTTTGTGTGCTCCTCTGTCCAGCACCACTTTGACTGAGGCAGGTATAGCATATCTGCTGTAGCCGATAAGGCCTAGAATAGATTTTAAGGCAGATACACGGACAGGCAGAGGCGAATGCAAATGTAGATCTCTCTGCTGTTGAGCTGGTGTCTGTTTGTCTCTAGACAAGGTAATTTCTAAAAGGAAACTGAGTGAGCAGATGCACCTTGGCTGGGTGACATTTCAGATCAGCCTCTTGTGGCAGCTTCACCAGCTTATTTACAGCTCGAATCGCTCCTCTGAAGTACCCGTGGAAGAGGGAAGGGTAATTGTGAAACCTTTCTGGCAGACAGGTTTACGGATGATATTGTTGCAAGAGAAAGCAGCAAAACAGTTATGTGACACACACAAACGTATAACACATGTATAGGACAAGACAAACGTTGCTCCACTTACAGGACAAATGAATGAAAACAATGCATGCTAGAAAACAAACAAGAAACAAAACAATTGATTACCCTTTATTTAAATCATTCAATCAAAGTTCATTCATTTGTATCTTAATGCCTTTGCCCCTTTAATTGTACTGATTTAATTGACAATGCACTTTCGATTGCTCTTACCTTGTGAGTACTGCTATAAAAAAAGGGACAAGAGTTTAATAGTTATGTGAGGATTTAAAAAAACACAATAGTTACCCTTTTGTTGCTTGAAAAGCAGATTACATGCTTGACCTTGAGATTTAAAAAGAGGTAAAATCATTAGTTTTACTGGACTTACTTAAGCACTTTTATTTTTAGCATTTTGGTACTTTGTTAATTATTATTTTATTTTATTTATATTTGCACCTGATTTCTTATTTTGGATGACACGGTATTTTTTACAAATGAAGAATAGGTTTTACCATTCACATCAAATGATTTATTCTCTTCTTCTTTAACTCTTTGCAAAACCAGACCTGTGAGCTTTTCTTTAAAAACAGAGGGAGTGGGGAAAAGCCAGGTTGACTCCAGTGGAAACCGAAAGCAAAAGTCTGAGCTGCCCCTTTCCCAGAAATGGCAGGAAATCAGGAGGCGGGCATGGCTCTCAGTCAGCAAACAAAACTCTGACAGCCCTTAATTCTTGCACAGGCAAGGGAACGGCCTGTGAAGCTGTTTAGCCTGGCATCCATCCACCAGCAGCTCCAAAGCTCCTTTCTCTCCCCAACAGAAGTTGGGTCAACAGAAAATATCACCTCACCCACCTTGTCTCACTCATAAACTCTGGCATCATTGTCTCACTTTTCTCACATTTCCCCAGGTGAAAAAATGTCAGAGAAAGTAGGTGAAACCTCCCTTTCCCTCTATGTTCTACCTCTGCCGGCCACGTCCATGCATTGGCTCACTCAGACAATTCCACAAAAGGGGCTCCAGAAAAGCCTCCCCATAAAACCAGACTGTGTTGATATTGGGTAATTTTGCTTGACTCTTTGATGGCGTTTGTATGAGCTGCAGTGGTTGTTTGGGTTCGTAGCAGTCTATTTTCTGCATGGGAGAAAAGAGAGCAGCCCATAGGGTGGGGTCAGGTAGGGGAGTCATCAACACTTTCCAGGAATACAGAGCCCTTCCCAGGACACCCTGTGCTGAGGTGTTAGCTGGGCACTGGGCAGGACTGAATGTCTGGAAGAAGGTTAGATCCCAATTCATGTTCCCTGAAGGTGTAACAATAAAATAATCATCACTGGAACATAGGGATTGGCAGACAGCGTCAAAGCCAGGGGCGGCTCTAGACATTTTGCCGCCCCAAGCACGGAGGGTCCGCTGGTCCCGCGGCTTCGGCGGACCTTCCGGTCCCGCGACTTCGGCGGACTCTCCGCAGGCAAGCCACCGAAGGCAGCCTGCCTGCCGCCCTCACGGCGACCGGCAGAGCGCCCCAGTGGCTTGCCGCCCCAGGCACGTGCTTGAAGCGCTGGTGCCTGGAGCCGCCCCTGCCCAGGATTTCTGGGGGCCTCTCCCTGGTCACTCAGGACAGGGGCTAGGTGTCCCCACCTTGGGGTTCTCTCTCTGCTCTGGGCACTTCCCTGAGCCCCAATCCCTGCTCAACTCAGATACAACCCATTAAACACCAACTCTAAGCAAAACAAGGAAGAAATGGGAAGGGTTAAAAGAAGAAGTAACACGACCCTCTGGGCACAGGGACACCATGACCGGCTGTCTCTGGCACATCAGATAAATTCACCCTCTGTTCTTCACTTGTCCCTGTTGTGCTCCTGTCAGAGCTCGCCAGGTAAGCAGGGGCAGGCCGAGTCCGTATGTGTACGGAACCTCCCCCCCAAATCAACACCAAACCGTGCACAGCAACAAACCAGATTCTCAGCTTGTGCAAATCTCCACAGCTCCTTTGACTCCGGTGGAACTACATGGATTTACACCAGCTGAGAACTTGGCCAGAGTCCGTAATACCCCCTGGGATGATCTGTTAGCTCAGTATTAATTTTACTGGCACCAGTTTCTGCAGCTGTCGTTGGCGTGAGTTAGGGTGACCAGACAGCAAGTGTGAAAAATCGGGACAGAGGTGGAGGAGTAATAGGCGCCTATATAAGAAAAAGCCCCAAATCTCGGGACTGTCCCTATAAAATAGGGACATCTGGTCACCCTAGCATGAGTGCACCAAACTGCCTGTCCGGTTGTTGTTTATGTAAAACTATATGTGACACGCTCCATTCTCTTCCAACATTAATCAATGTAACAAGGAGAGAGAGAGGAGAGTTTCCTACTCAAACAGCTGGAGACTGGCCTGTTTCATCAAGAGAGCTCAGAAGAACTGAAGCATTTGAGGCTCAAGCTGAGAGATTCGGTGTTTCACAGCTTGTTGAGCCATAGGTGCAACCACAAGGGGATGGAAGGGTGAGGGGGCAACATGTCCCCCCCACATTTCAGGAAAGGCTTTTGTCTCACCCCAACCTCGTCCAGGGTCTGTTTCTCCCCTAGGCCCCGATCCAAAGCCCACTGAAGTCTACGGGATGCTTTCTGTAAAGTGCCAACTCTTAGGTGCTTGCGGACTGGAGAGGGTTCTGGCGCCCTCTGGCAGCTGAGGGGTCTCGTGAATGGAGGCTTTTTTGGTGTAAATTTAAATCGCTTGTGCTAAGGAAAAGCTTTGAGGAGAGCTCTGCTGGGCGAAGAGCTTCGATTGCATCCACTCTCTCCCACTGCTTTCTCTCAGTTCTGGGCATTTCATTGATTTATTTAGCTCATTTTTGGCAGCTAGTGCTGATAAGTTTTGATAGGTGTGAATGTTATTAAACAGTCTCTCAGTGCTAGGGGCCACACCATGGCAGGTCGGACGTGCAATGTGCTCCTTCACCGGCATTTACCATTGGAAAATGTGAAAATACAAATTTACAGGTGGAGTCAGGCACACACTGGGGAAATACACTGGAGCACACACACCCTGTTAGCACCGGAAGCTGCCCCTCACTGCCTTTGTGCACCGTGCAATGCACGCTGGGAGCCCTGTAACTCAGAGGCAATGGAGCCTCTGTCTGCAATTCGTGATGCGGGAACATGCTGTGGTTGTTAACAAAGTTACCCATATCCCTGGCCATGCAGGTGAAATCGCCTCCCCGGGGGACTAGGAACAGGAGTGCCAGGCTCACCTGACTCTTGTGAAAGGCTGTAAGGACAGACTGGACCTTACTGACAATCTCTCGGTAGGAAGGCAGTTTGTCCAAACCCTCTGATTCAGCGTCTCAGGGCAATGCTACCTCCCTGTTCACTGCACGCGGTTTGCTTTGCGTTGGTGTATCACTGGGGGCTGGGATATTCAAAGGCTCGTAGGGGACGATTATATTGTAATTTGTATTTGTTTTACTATTAATCAGCCCTACATAAGTCATCCTCATAGGCTTAGGTATAAATTTGGTCATTCTTCCTCCAGATAAGCACATTTCCTGATGCCTTCCTGTTCACATTACACAAGAACCAGGGGTCACTCAATGAAATTAATAGACAGCAGCTTTGAAACAAACCTAAGGAAGTACTTCTTCACACAACACACTTTCAGCCTGTGCATCATGTTACCAGGGGATGTTGCAAAGGAAAACACTATCACTGGGTTCAAAAAAGAATGAGATAAGTTCCTATGGGTTAGGCCCCTCAATGGCTATTAGCCAAGATGGTCAGGGATGCAATCCTAAGCTCTTGGTGTGTCTAAGATTCTGACTTCCAGAAGCTGAGACTGGACACCGGGATGGATCACTCCAATTGCCTTGGTCTGGTCATTTCCTTTAAAGCATCTGGCCCTGGCCACTGTCGGAAGACAGGGTTGGATGGACCTTTGATCTGACCCAGTCTGGCTACTGTGATGTTCCTACGTCTGGCCCAGGGTGGTGTATCACTACAGCAGATAGTCGCCCTCTCTTTTAGAGACTGCGCAGCGCAAGGTAGATCTCATACACGTCACAGGCACAAGCCCACAATGCCGGCCTGTGGAGCCACACCCAGATAGGACCTATCTAGGACTTTGTAACTCACTGCTACTACTACTACCTCATGACGGTGAAACTGAGGTGTGGGCATTTCTATACTCCCTGTCCCTGCTCCAGCCCCTTTAAACTGGGTGAAAGAGCCCCAGAGTGGTATAAAGGGTTGCTAAAGGCCCCAGATCGGCTGGGGGAAGATTTCCCTGGCACAGGAACCCCAGAAGACAGCCGCTGTCCTTTGCAGGACCCATCACAAGTTCTGGTGTAGGGCCATGGTGGATGTGGGCTTAGGGGAGGAAGAGACGTGGCTAAAGTGTAAAACACTGTCAAGATGCCAGGCAGCTCTGCGGCCAACAGGCAGCGAGGTACCAAATGCCATAACTCTGACAAGCCCCCAGGACTTTTCTAATGTGTCCCCTGGGGCCACAGCGTGTCCTAGAATGGGGGAGGAGCAACGGTGGGTTAACACTACCGGTGCTCCGGGGCTGGGAGCTCTGTGCTGCACCAAGCAGGGGGCACTTGGTCTAGCATGAGGCCTGTTAAAGGAACTGGGCAGTTTTAGAAATGTGGAACTGGTGAATCCTGAATGGAATAAAAAGGCAAAAAACCCCAAACAAGCTGTTTGCCAATTCCAGCGTTCTTGCTGGGACTCTCACCCTCCAATTATTGACCTGAACTCTCAGCCTCGGCTTCACCTCAGCGAATTTATGGTCTAGGATTGTCTGGAGTTTTTAATAGCCCTCTCTAGCCTGTGACTCAGGGCAGGGTGGGGACATCCCCTTCATGCGTATTGGCTGAGGTTCACATGAGAGGATCCCCACGTGAAATTAGAGCTTTATCATCTTGATATTGGCCTTGGGCACTGTGCCTCATGCTGAGGGTCTGTGTTGTATTTCCATCCTTTCATCTCCCTTGTCACTCACCTCTGGGTCTTTTCCTGTTTCTCCACATCCTTTCTATACATTGGTGATCAAAACTGGACACCGTCCTCCAGCTGAGGCCTAGCCAGTGCCGAGTAGAGTGGAGCACTGCTATCAGCTCCTGTGACTTGCATGCTAGGCCTGTTAATACAACCTACAATTGAATTTCCTTTTTTTTGCAACAGCCCCCAGCAAGCACAGCCTTGGAGAGGGAAGGACTGGCTGCCTGGTAGTTAGAAAGGGATACCTTGGACAGAGCAGTGCTGGGAATGGCAGGAGGAGCTGCGGAGCTCCAGCCTGGTGAACTCCTAGGTCAAGGGCCTGAGACAGAAGGTATCATAGAATCATAGAATCTCAGGGTTGGAAGGGACCTCAGGAGGTATCTAGTCCAACCCCCTGCTCAGAGCAGGACCAACCCCAACTAAATCATCCCAGCCAGGGCTTTGTCAAGCCTGACCTTAAAAACCTCTAAGGAAGGAGATTCCACCACCTCCCTAGGGAACCCATTCCAGTGCTTCACCACCCTCGTAGTGAAAAAGTTTTTCCTAATGTCCAACCTAAACCTCCCCCTCTGCAACTTGAGACCATTACTCCTTGTTCTGTCATCTGCTACCACTGAGAACAGTCTAGATCCATCCTCTTTGGAACCCCCCTTCAGGTAGTTGAAAGCAGCTATCAAATCCCCCCTCATTCTTCTCTTCTGCAGACTAAACAATCCCAGTTCCCTCAGCCTCTCCTCATAAGTCATGTGCTCCAGCCCCCTAATCATTTTTGTTGCCCTCCGCTGGACTCTCTCCAATTTATCCACATCCTTCTTGTAGTGTGGGGCCCAAAACTGGACACAGTACTCCAAATGAGGCCTCACCAGTGCTGAGTAGAGGGGAATGATCACATCCCTCGATCTGCTGGAAATGCCCCTACTTATACAACCCAAAATGCCATTAGCCTTCTTGGCAACAAGGGCACACTGTTGACTCATATTCAGCTTTTTGTCCACCGTAACCCCTAGGTCCTTTTCTGCAGAACTGCTGCCCAGCCATTTGGTCCCTAGTCTGTAGCAGTGCAGGGGATTCTTCCATCCTAAGTGCAGGACGCTGCACTTGTCCTTGTTGAACCTCATCAGATTTCTTTTGGCCCAATCCTCTAATTTGTCTAGGTCCCTCTGTATCCTATCTCTACCCTCCAGCGTATCAACCACTCCACCCAGTTTAGTGTCATCTGCTAACTTGCTAAGGGTGCAGTCCACACCATCCTAGTACTAGTGCTGCAGAGGTACTAGTTCAGCAGGAATAGGCAGCAGGTCCAGCCCCCTTGCTGATGATGAGTGGCCACTTCAGACTGCAGTTTGCCCCTGAGGGACGGGGCTAGATACAGACTGGCAGCGGGTCACTGAGGTGAGGTGGGATTAGGGGATTGGGGTTCCCCAGGGAGGGGAGGACCCCTGAGTGTGGGGGCACTGCATGGGACAGGACCCAAGAGAAGGGGCACCGTGGGCCGGGAGGGACACAGGGCCTGCAGTGGTGTGGTGGAGCCCCAATCCTGCTCATTGTGTATTTAAACCCAAATGCGTGTGTTGGAGAAGCAGAGATATCTGGCCATAGGCTGGGTCTGTGTTTAAGTCTCTAACTCCCAGCTTTCCTGTAAAGGAGGCACTTTCAACACGGAGACATTAAGTTCAAATTCAATGCGAGTTTATTCAGTTATAAAGCTACGTCTGTAAGATTAATAATTCTGAAGCCCGAAGCAATTAACACAAGGATTTTACTGAGCCAGGCGAGATGTGGACATGCTCGGTATTGAATGTGGCACACAGAGACACATGTCACTTTAGGACCCATGTGTTATAGAGTCTGGTCGCTCATGTGAGTCAATCAAGCAGGAGACCATCTGATACAAACAGCAATAGAGTTTGTGATATAGTAAAGCCAAAGGGCCAGATTCAGAGACACGTGCAGCCCCCATTGGAAAAAGGTGTAAAATCAGCACCAAGAACTCAAATCGCAGCTCTGCAGAGAAACGGTCATTTCCGCTGAGATGTTTTCATCGTAAAGTCTCTGAAATGAGGTTTGGGTGCTGCTAAACCATCTCAGTTTACAACGACGTGATGATTAGAGGGTTAACTCTGTGCCCAGGCTGCAGAAATGTAGGGATATTTAGACCCAGTTATTCCAATCATCCAGGAGTTTCTTATAAAGTCCATTCCTGGTGGTCTCAGAGTGCAAAGATGACATGCTGGATACAAGGGTTGGCAGGAGGGCAGAGCCATGTTTGTAATTCAAAAATATATATTGTGTGGTTTTGTTTTGACCTTCACTCAACCAGATTCCATTTTAATTCGTTTTGCCTTAGTCCCTAAATGCCACAATGTGGAGCCCGCTGAGCCTGGCATTTAATGGCAAGAGAAACATGCCAATGAAGAGAAGCAGCAAGCATCGATTGCTGGCGGTGCTGGTCTCACGTAACAGGTTTGCGCCATGGAATCTGCTGCACTAGACACCTTGCACTGGTGAGAGATAAATGTAAAAGGTAAATACTTCCTTCACTATCCCTGGGAGGGATCAACCATTGGTTAGGGAACTTTCTCTCCGTTTCAGGTGGTTCTGTCACTTTACTAATATAACTTTGACCCAATGAAAAAAGAATTCCAGCCAGAACCCCAGAAGCTGGGATTGGGTGACAGGGGATGGATCACTTGGGGATGAATTTACCTGTTCTGTTCATTCCCTCTGGAGCACCTGGCATTGGCCACTGTTGGAAGACAGGATACAGGGCTAGATGGACCATTGATCTGAGCCAGTGTGGCCCTTCTTATGTTCAATCCCCAGGGGATCTGGTCTGGCCTCTCTTTCTGTCTCCCTCTCTTGTTCACTGCTTTTTTTGTTTGTTTGTTTGTTTGTTTATATTGGGGTTTTTTTAATCCACTCTCAGAGATTTTTGATACAGTTGAAAAGGATTTTAAGCCTTTACTCTGTGAGGTAGAGGTGGATCTTTTGTTGCTGTACTCTTGTACTCTTTACCTTTTGCTTAAGACAGAACTTTGGCCAGAACATTTTGGGCATCTTTGGAAGCATCATTCAGAAAGCGTTTCAGCATGTAGTACGTGGTTCCAAAGGAAACTCCTCCAGATAACAAAGGACCAATAATTGGTACAAAATCTAAAAGATCTTCAGCTATCATCACTGCAGCACATCCAGACCTGGCCAGTAGACTCACCACCCACTCTTTTGATATTGAGTCGGCCATTGGGACTGTTTTAATAACAGACTTCAGTTCTGCAACGGGCTTGCCAACCTGCTTAGCGAGTCTAGCAAGGGAATTATCATCCAAGCCAAAGGCAATGAGGTAAAGTTTCATGTTTACCGCCAAGATGGCTACATCACAAGCCAATGACAGACCTGGAACAGGAATGGCGGCAATAGCACCTGACACAAGGGCCAGTTTCCAAACATGTTTCTTCAGTTCAGCCTTTTTCTTTTCCAGGATTTTTGCTGAGATGTTGGGCAGGGACAGGATGAAAGCGTGTCTCTTGTGAGCATCCAGCTCATTCGCCAGCGTCTCCTGCAAGAGCGGGAAATCATACTTCTTCCAGTTCCAGCTACAGATCAGGAAAACCCGCGGGGAGGCCTCCCCTTCTTTCTTCAGGTTCTTGATGCAGTTCTCCCGGATTTCCTGCAGGATCTGATCCTCATCATAGGTGCTGGGCCGGCGGGTCTGAGCCGCATGCAAGTCGGAATCCACTTTGGAGCGCACGTAGTAAAACCTCTTTCTCATCTTGTGAATCTCCTGAGCAAGGTTGGTTTGGAGGAAAGTGAAACGCTCTGTGGCGATGATAATGAAGAAGTCATAGTGGCTGAAGTTTACCTGTTTGAGGTAAGTGTGTGGCTGAAACTTGGGAGTCCCGATTCCTGGCAGATCCCATATTGTTACATTGGGGAGTACAGGGTGAGAATAAGCCTCTGGATCCTTTGTTGATTCAACCACCTCAGTTTTAGCAGCACCTTCATCTTCATCTCTCAGGCCCCGGATGGCATTGACGAAGGATGATTTTCCAGAGCCGGACTCCCCAGTGACGGCGATGTCAAGTGATTGATTTTTTAATGACTCCAGCTCCTCCTGCAGTTTTGTTGCTGCTCCCAGGAGGCTTCCTGATTCAAAAGCAGCCTTCATCTCTTCCAATTCCTCTTGGGAGAGTTTTCCAGCCATGGCAGCTCCTGGCAATGGTGCAGTTCGTCTTACTGGAAAATCTTAGAAAAGGAATAGAAAGACTCTAACAAATTATTATAATCTGGCAAATTCAAAACAACCCCTTCACATGGGAGCCCGTGGATGAAAAACATTCACATTAAACTGAGATTGGCGAAATTATAAGTTTTAATTAAAGGTAGATCCATTTTGCTATGTATTCACTGCCTAAAAAAAGTATCTTAATGTAGAGTTAAGATTGCCCAGTTCTGCCTCATCGTGGAGACTGGCCAAACGTGTCCCTCTGAACCCTGGGAAATGCAGAGTTACGGTAATGCTCCCATCCCGCACACCTCCAGCCAACCCTAGCTCTCTGCTAAGAAAGATTTTTGGAAACTGTGATGGATCTCTAAGAAGGGACATAGCAGTGTGGTTACCGGCTCCAGCCCGGGGAAAAGGCTGCCCTGGGGAGCCAATCGCTAGGTTGATTGGGGAAGCAGCCTCAGCTGGGGCCATGCCCCAATCAGGCCACAGCTGGCCCTATAAAGGGACTGCTAGGCAGGAGCTAGGTGAGAGAGTCTCATTCTAGCTATAGAGGGAGGAGGGCCTGACTTCCGGGGAACTGAGCGAGGTTCCTGAGTGGAGCAGTGCTGCGGAATAGGGCAAGGGAGCTGAGGAGCTCCCACCTGGAAAAGCCCCAGGCTGTGGCTTTGCCAAAGGCCGAGCAGTTGCTAGGGTTGCAAAGGAGCAGCTCAAAGATAGGCAAAGGCATCAGGTTTAAGCCCCCCTTGCCAGTGATGAATGGCTTGTACACTGCAGTGAGTGGGGGCTAGATGGAGACTGGGCAGTAGCCATAGACTGAGGCGAGGCGGAGATAGAGGGTTGGGAGTCCCATGGGTGGGGAGTCCCAGATCTGTGGAGGTACTGCCAGGGGGAAGCACCCAAGGGAAAGGGGCACCAGTGTCTGGGAGCGACATGGACACCGACAGCTCCAAAGGGCCGAGTGGATTGGGCCCAATCTCTTTTTGCCTAGACCCAAAACCAGATGCTCAACATAATGCTGAATCAGAGGGGGATGCATATTCTATAGCCCTGTACTATCTCAAGTTGAGGGAGAAATTCGGTATTAAGCCTGTGTGAGTTCATAACCATAAAAATAAGGTAATAATTGGAGATATACCAATCTCCTAGAACTGGAAGGGACCTTGAAAGGTCAATTGAGTCCAGCCCCCTGCGTTCACTAGCAGGACCAATTTTTGCCCCAGATCCCTAAGTGGCCTCCTCAAGGATTGAACTCACAACCCTGGGTTTAGCAGGCCAATGCTCAAACCACTGAGCTATCCCTCCTCCCCATAAAACTGTGATGCATGCAATTGTGTGAGTGGCTGTGCGAAGAATTGCCTGAAAGAGAAACAAAATGAGGATTGTCCTGGGTTCACCATAGATGCTCCCAGTCAGAGTCATCACGACTGTGTGTACTGGTCTTTAGATGATGTGAACTGTAAAATTAAAGAAATTAGCGGTAGTTTGTGTCTGGAGAGTGTGTTAAATATCATCATCATGCTGGTATATGCGCTGCAGTGGCGCTGTTTAATCCAGGAACATTCATCTCTAGGGGCAGAATTCGTGGACAAAGTGACAGAGACTGAGGACCCAAATAGCGTTTTAGATGAAATCATCAAACCGACAGATAAATGTTTAATGCGACATGTTGAACGTCTTCGTTCAGCAAATGACAAAATCTTGCCAAGAAAACTGTTAGAGCGTGTTTTGGGAACAAAACAGGGCATGTTGTAAAATAAAATGCGAGTTGAAAATAACTGTGTAAAGCGTGTTTTTATGAAGTTCAAGGGCTGTGTGGTTTGTCAAAGGGAAGTAGGTTGCTCCCGTAGTATATCTGCAGTTAGGTTACAGTTTGTCAACAACAAGAAGAGGTACATGAGCGGCCTGTTCCTCTAACAAAGGCCCCCTCACCCCACCCAGCCCTGGCGCTTGTGCACGAGGGATATAGGCTGTTGGGGCATCTGGACCATTGCAAAGCAGCCCCAGAACCCCTCTTAAATCAAACCATCTTCTGCTTCGGCTGGACCTTTTCATTCCCCCCCCCCCTCGGCCCTCTGCATTTGGACTTAATCATGACCCCTCTGATTTCAACAGTGTCTCAGGTCTCTCGTCTGCCGGTTCATGTGCTCTAATGCTGTACAGCATCTAGGGTTACACTTTGCATGAAAGTGTCTTATAAAAACAAAACCAAAAAAATATATTCTCTAGGGGCTGTTAGGCCTGAATAAAGATGTAGCACAAAAACCAGTTATGTCAATCTGACTGAAGTCAGCATGTTTCATAAAGCCCTGGGAAAAAGTGAGATAAGAAAGGGAGGTGCAATCCTCAAGTTACCAGCTGCGTTAACTCCTGTCTTCCAGTGTCTGGTGCTTGGCAACTATGCTGATAAAAAAGTTGCTGGGGCATCACAACTTGCTTACATTATAAAGAAAGACAGATGTGCTTTGTTATTAGGGTTTGTTACTAACCAAAGGGGGGTGGGATATGGGTTGTGTGAAGTGAATAATTTATGACGTAATAAAACTGTCTATATAAGCTAATACTAAGCTGTAAAGGGGGGGCTGGTTCTCTTCGGATACGAGCAGTTCTTTACTGACACGTGCACTTGTCAATAAAGAGCTTTTGTTTTGGACCTTGCTGGTGTTGTCTGTCTCTCTGCGGTCAGACAACGAACTTTGCTGTTGGGGTTCGAGTCCCCGACAGGGCTTAGACAAGATCAACACAATTGTAGTTGTCGCTTTGCAGGCCCTGCTTCAAAATATCTTTAAGTTTGTTTTTGTTCATATTTCATAATACCTCATAACGTGGGAAAGTGCTTCTGAGTGACAAACGCTCGCCCGTGTTAATGCACAACAACTAACGCGGAACGGCTGCCTACAAAACTGTTTCACTAAAAGAGTGATCAACATTCCCCCTAAAACTCAGGGCAGCTTTCTTACCCCCAGGCCTTGAGCTCTGTGGCTTTTAAAAAAAATTGTTTGTCCTCGCTTTAGATTTTAAAAAAACATTTAAAAAGAAGAAAGTGGGGTGAGGGGTGAGTAGGAAGATGTGAGGTGGGGGGGGCAGACTCCTTATCTCTGGCAATAAACAGCTAACTTCTTCTAAATAAGCTATTTTTCGTGTGCTTTTTGCATAAATCCAAACTGTTAAAAGCAATCTTGTTTGGGTTTTTTGTTTTTTTTTTGCTAATTTTGGTTTTTTTATTAAAACACGTCTGTAAACTCCCCTCAATTGCCAGTTTTCATATTCTTACCCAGTTGGTGTTTTGGTACTTTAAAAATGCTATTTTTAAAAGGACAGGCTAGTATCTTAAGCCTTTTTAGTTCACTAAACTTCTACAAAATATCCCTCAGAATGGCCTGGTTTTGTTACAGCTCAGGCAATACTGATTTTTCATGTTAAACTTTAAAAAAAAGCAACAAACATAATGCTTCAAATAGGCCTCACTGCATACAGAATAGCCTTTAAAAAGGTCATGTTATATTACAGCTCAGTCAATGCTGTATTTTCATGTTAAATATTACAAAACCTTTATTTTCATGTTAAATGTTTTTAAAAAACCCTTTATATAATGAAACACTGCATGTTTAGCAAGTGTTAAAAGTCTGGGGGGAAAGTCAAGGGGTGGGGTGCTCTTCAGCTAGGCTATCTCTGAGCTGCATGCAGTCACAAAGCCGTGGGGTTTTTGTCTTTTACAATCAGTAAAGGGAATAAAATACTTGTTAGAACTTTCACAAAGTATCTTTCACTGCAATCTCACCATTTGTTAAACTTTAACAGGGTTTAAAAAGTTAGGAAAGAAGCAAACGGAAGGGGTGACCCCTGGAGCCTTGCTAAGGCAGACTATAGTGTGTGTGTCACTGGCTAGCCTAATTAGTCCTATCTGTTTTTAACATGTAGAGAAAGCCACAGCTCCAGCCTCTGATGTATTATTTTAATACAAATCTATAGACCCAAAACAAACACAGGAGCTTGTACCTGTGTCTCAGCACATGGGTTGCAAACATTTAAAAGCAGACATTCTGATAATGCAACAGAAAAAAATCATACTTAAATCTAAAAGTCCTAAGAAAATGAAAGCATGGATTTGTTAAAAAGTGGGGAGGAAAACTTCGCTCTGATCCACTGGATTACAGAATAAAAGGAATATAAACTAGCTGTTACTAAGGGTATGTCTCCACTACAAAATTACGTTGATTTAATATAAGATGATTTTTTAGAAATTAATTTGATACAGTTGATTGTGTGTGTCCCCACTTAAGACCATTAAGTCAGCTGTGTGCGTCCACAGTACCAAGGCTAGTGTCGGCTTTCCCACAGTTCCCGCAGTCTCCATCCCCCATTGGAATTCTGGGTTGAGCTCCCAATGTCAGATGAGTCAAAAACATTGTTGTGCGTGGTTCTGGGTCAGGCCTCCCCTCCCTCCATGAAAGCAAGGGCAAAACATCATTTTTCGCCTTTTTTCCGTGCAGACGCCATACCACGGCAAGCATGGAGCCTGCTCAGCTCACCGTCACCGTACGTCTCCTGGGTGCTGCTGGCAGATGCGGTACTGCAGTGCTGCACAGCAGCAGCTCCTTGCGTTTGCAAGTTAGCAAAGATGGTTAGCAATCATACTGTACCGTCTGCTGGTGTCTCCTGGCTGCTCCTGGCCAGCGCTGTGTCTTCATATAGGCTTGTCTTTTCAAGTGATTATAAAGAGCTTTATTCCTTTACAAAACTTACTATAACTTGCTTTTGTTAAAAAAGTGTGGAAAGAAGTAGCCTTCTTATCTCTGATCCACTGACTCACG
This sequence comes from Mauremys mutica, assembly GCF_020497125.1. Lineage (NCBI taxonomy): Eukaryota > Metazoa > Chordata > Testudines > Geoemydidae > Mauremys > Mauremys mutica. The sequence continues at coordinate 9,738,700 of NC_059088.1, forward strand.
TCCTGCTTTTGCTAACAGTGGCTTTGCTGCAGCTTCAAATTGTCCTCACTCAAAAATGACCAATGTTAGTCTAAAACATAGGGGGATAACTTTTAAAAACGGTTTGTTAATAAGGGCTTATGATTTTAACCTTTATTAAAGCACCTATGCAGAAGTGTTACATGGTGGGGGCAAATGCTTGGTGGGGGGGTCTGTTGTTTTTAGATAAGAATAAGGCAGTTAAAGGGGGGGTTATGAGGGGAGGGGAGGGAGATGGCTCTTGTTTAAAAATCTTGGGCCTATAGGAAAATGTATTCTATGATGCAGCTGTGGAACAGCATCTGATTGGTCTGATCCAAAGGTGGAGATAAATAAACTGAGGGGTTGTGAGTGTTGGAAGCTTCCTCGTTCCCCAGGAACAGCCACAGGGGTAAGATCTCTCTCTCTCTCTGATTCAGCCGTGACCTTTTCTTGCCTTGTTCTCACTTCTAACCTACCTTTATATGTTTCTCTTTTATTTCACTCTTTTAAAATGTTCTTTTCTTAACCTACCCTTATATTTAATATTCTAAATGCTTCTTTATTAACCAACCTCTATATTTTTACAATGTGCTCACTAAACAGTCTCTGCTTTACAAAATTTTCTTTTTTGGCATTTGTTCTTTTTTAACCTCCCCTTATATTTAATACATCTTTTAAATTTATCTCAGTTTTTTTATTCGTTAATAACATGCCAAACGAGGCCTTTAAAATCATCTCCTCTTACTAAATGTAACCCAAAATCCTTCTTTTCTTCAGTAGTTTCCCTCTATTCTTCCAAACTAACCCTTTAAAAACAAAACTCTTTATTTTTCCTTAAGTTCTTTCAATCTGTTTTCAACCTTTTTCTCTAACCAATTGACCAAATGTATCAGAGCACCAGCAGGCGACATTCCCTTTATTCAAACATAAAAAATAGTCAATTTTTTTTTCAAAATGGCCAATGGTGCCAAACCTCGACATCGGCTGAAATGGGAATGGAGAGCAGGACATAAGTCCTAAAGGGAGCATGGAAACTTGTCCAAAAAGACAGGGTGACGAATACTATCTAGGTATATACTACTCCCCTGCTTTGCGTTGGTGTTGGACTAGATGACCTCCTGAGGTCCCTTCCAACCCTGCGATTCTATGATTCTATGATTCTATGAATGACTTTGCAAGGTACAGGCAATGGAGAATATTTCATCACTCAAACAGCCCTGGCTGATTTGCAGGGAGCTTCATCAAAGTCTCAGGAAACGATCTGCCTCCTGTGCTCCTGGAAACCGAAAGCAACAGGCTGAGCTGCCCCTTTCTCAGAAATGGGAGGAAGCCGGGAAGCGGGGCTGGCTCTGAGCCACCAACCTGCAAACAACATTCCTACAGCCCTTAACTCTGTGTAAGGGGACTGTTATCCCCTTACTAACACTCAGTGGGGGGGTTTGGTTGCTAGCTCCCAGTACCACAAGGGGAGGGGTCGAGGGGAAATCAGGACCCTGAGACTGACAGTCCCCACGGGCGACAGGGAGAGGCCAACGCTCCAGGTCAGAGTGAATGACAGGACGGGCAGGCTAATGAGGGAGGCCAGGGGGGTCCCATCCCTCATGTGAGCTGGAATTGCCTGGGTCAGACAGAGTTGGGTTGAGCTAAGGGGAGAGCAGGGGCCCAAGCTGAGCTGGGGAGCAGAGCCGGGCCAGATCCAGAGGGGGCAGAAAAACAGCCCAGGAAGCAGGTCAGAGTTGGAAGCAGAGCCAGAGACACGGCCCAGGGAGAGCAGATCCTGTGCTGGGAGCAGAGCTGCAGCCACAGAGCCAGAGACACGGCCCAGGGGAGCAGATCCTGTGCTGGGAGCAGAGCTGCAGCCACAGAGCCAGAGGCACAGCCCAGGGAGAGCAGATCCTGTGCTGGGAGCAGAGCTGCAGCCACAGAGCCAGAGACACAGCCTAGGGGAGCAGATCCTGGGCTGGGAGCAGAGCTGCAGCCACAGAGCCAGGTGCGGTGAGCAACCGGGGCCAGCCCAGGGGTGACCCTGGGCAAACGGCCCAGCGCAGAAAGACACCCCCCGCCAAGGGTCCTTGCAGGCCAGGCTGGGAGGGGGATCTTAACCCAACGGGGGGCTGACGCTGGGAAGAAGGGTCCCACCACCCAAAGCCCAGAGGTGTGTGCCCATCCCCATTGCAAGTGTCCCACCCGCAGCGTCTCTGCAGCACAGCCAGGGCCTGAGAAGGAGGCCTGGACCTACAAGGAACAGCCTGTGAACTGCCCTGACATTCCAGAGACACTGTTTGTGATGGTCCCTGCCACAGAGCGGGGTGATGTGTTTCCTTTAACCTTCCCCATGTTTCCTTATTCCTTTTTTAAATTAATTGTTGATTAAATAACATTCACCAGCCGGTCACACACGGGGAAAATAACAGAAACTGGACAGGGTTCATCTAGGATCCGTTCCCAGAATGGGAGGGGTGAATCCTGTTCCAGTCCAGGAGTCAAGAAACCTCTCGCTGCTCAGCCCTGACCCGCGCCTCACCAAAACAGGAAACTACTTAATCAGTAGAGAACAGTCCCTTCTCCTTGTTTCGCCCCCTGAAGCAAATTCCAATGTTAGTCTAAAACATAGGGGGATAACTTTTAAAAACCGTTTGTTAATAAGGGCTTATGATTTTAACCTTTATTAAAGCACCTATGCAGAAGTGTTACATGGTGGGGGCAAATGCTTGGGGGGGGTCTGTTGTTTTTAGATAAGAATAAGGCAGTTAAAGGGAGGGGTCATGAGGGGAGGGGAGGGAGATGGCTCTTGTTTAAAAATCTTGGGCCTATAGGAAAATGTATTCTATGATGCAGCTGTGGAACAGCATCTGATTGGTCTGATCCAAAGGTGGAGATAAATAACCTGAGGGGTTGTGAGTGTTGGAAGCTTCCTCGTTCCCCAGGAACAGCCACAGGGGTAAGATCTCTCTCTCGCTCTGATTCAGCCGTGACCTTTTCTTGCCTTGTTCTCACTTCTAACCTACCTTTATATGTTTCTCTTTTATTTCACTCTTTTAAAATGTTCTTTTCTTAACCTACCCTTATATTTAATATTCTAAATGCTTCTTTATTAACCAACCTCTATATTTTTACAATGTGCTCACTAAACAGTCTCTGCTTTACAAAATTTTCTTTTTTGGCATTTGTTCTTTTTTAACCTCCCCTTATATTTAATGCATCTTTTAAATTTATCTCAGTTTTTTTATTCTTTAATAACATGCCAAACGAGGCCTTTAAAATCATCTCCTCTTACTAAATGTAACCCAAAATCCTTCTTTTCTTCAGTAGTTTCCCTCTATTCTTCCAAACTAACCCTTTAAAAACAAAACTCTTTATTTTTCCTTAAGTTCTCTCAATCTGTTTTCAACCTTTTTCTCTAACCAATTGACCAAATGTATCAGAGCACCAGCAGGCGACATTCCCTCTATTCAAACATAAAAAATAGTCAATTTTTTTTTCAAAATGGCCAATGGTGGCAAACCTCGACACCGGCTGAAATGGGAATGGAGAGCAGGACATAAGTCCTAAACGGAGCATGGAAACTTGTCCAAAAAGACAGGGTGACGAATAATATCTAGGTATATACTACTCCCCTGCTTTGTGTTGGTGTGAATGAGTTTGCAAGGTACAGGGAATGGAGAATATTTCATCACTCAAACAGCCCTGGCTGATTTGCAGGGAGCTTCATCAAAGTCTCAGGAAACGATCTGCCTCCTGTGCTCCTGGAAACCGAAAGCAACAGGCTGAGCTGCCCCTTTCTCAGAAATGGGAGGAATCCAGGAAGCGGGGCTGGCTCTGAGCCACCAACATGCAAACAAAATTCGTACAGCCCTTAACTCTTGTGTAAGGGGACTGTTATCCCCTTACTAACACTCAGTCGGGGTGTTTTGGTTGCTAGCTCCCAGTACCACAAGGGGAGGGGTCGAGGGGAAATCAGGACCCTGAGACTGACAGTCCCCACGGGAGACAGGGAGAGGCCAACGCTCCAGGTCAGCTTGAATGACAGGACGGGCAGGCTAATGAGGGAGGCCAGGGGGGTCCCATCCCTCATGTGAGCTGGAATTGCCTGGGTCAGACAGAGTCAGGCTGAGCTAAGGAGAGAGCAAGGGCCCAAGCTGAGCTGGGGAGCAGAGCTGGGCCAGATCCAGAGGGGGCAGAAAAACAGCCCAGGAAGCAGGTCAGAGTTGGAAGCAGAGCCAGAGACACGGCCCAGGGAGAGCAGCTCCTGTGCTGGGAGCAGAGCTGCAGCCACAGAGCCAGAGCCAGCCCAGGGAGAGCAGCTCCTGTGCTGGGAGCAGAGCTGCAGCCACAGAGCCAGAGGCACAGCCCAGGGGAGCAGATCCTGTGCTGGGAGCAGAGCTGCAGCCACAGAGCCAGAGTCACGGCCCAGGGGAGCATATCCTGTGCTGGGAGCAGAGCTGCAGCCACAGATCCAGAGGCACAGCCCAGGGGAGCAGATCCTGTGCTGGGAGCAGAGCTGCAGCCACAGAGCCAGAGGCACAGCCCAGGGAGAGCAGATCCTGTGCTGGGAGCAGAGCTGCAGCCACAGAGCCAGAGGCACAGCCCAGGGAGAGCAGCTCCTGTGCTGGGAGCAGAGCTGCAGCCACAGAGCCAGAGGCACGGCCCAGGGGTAGCAGATCCTGTGCTGGGAGCAGAGCTGCAGCCAGAGAGCCAGAGGCACGGGCCAGGGAGAGCAGCTCCTGTGCTGGGAGCAGAGCTGCAGCCACAGAGCCAGAGGCACGGCCCAGGGGAGCAGATCCTGTGCTGGGAGCAGAGCTGCAGCCACAGAGCCAGAGGCACGGCCCAGGGAGAGCAGATCCTGTGCTGGGAGCAGAGCTGCAGCCACAGAGCCAGAGGCACGGGCCAGGGAGAGCAGATCCTGTGCTGGGAGCAGAGCTGCAGCCACAGAGCCAGGTGCGGTGAGCAACCGGGGCCAGCCAAGGGGGGACCCTGGGCAAAGGGCCCAGCGCAGAAAGACACCCCCCGCCAAGGGCCCTTGCAGGCCAGGCTGGGAGGGGGATCTTAACCCGACGGAGGGCTGATGCTGGGAAGAAGGGTCCCACCACCCAAAGCCCGGAGGTGTGTGGTCACCACCATTGCAAGTGTCCCATCCACAGTGACTCTGCAGCACAGCCAGGGCCTGAGAAGGAGGCCTGGGACCTACAAGGAACAGACTGTGAACTGCCCTGACGTTCCAGAGACACTGTTTGTGATGGTCCCTGCCACAGAGCGGGGTGACGTGTTTCCTTTAACCTTCCCCATGTTTCCTTATTCCTTTTTAAAATTAATTGTTGATTAAATAACATTCACCAGCCGGTCACACACGGGGAAAATAACAGAAACTGGACAGGGTTCATCTAGGCTCCGTTCCCAGAATGGGAGGGGTGAATCCTGTTCCAGTCCAGGAGTCAAGAATCCTCTCGCTGCTCAGCCCTGACCCACGCCTCACCAAAACAGGAAACTACTTAATCAGCAGGGAACGGTCCCTTCTCCTTGTTTCGCCCCCTGAAGCAAATTCCTGGGGATTTTCCCCCTAACGGATGATTTTGTTCCTGCAGCAAAGAGCGGTTCCCTGACCCCACCCACCAGGGGCTCCAGGACCAGGAAGGACAGTGCATCAGCACACGCTGCGTAAGGTACGTCCCCAGATCGGCTGCCCCACGACGCTGCCACAGGACAGGGGAACTTGCTGTTGGGGGTTGGCCACATTTGACCCACTAACCCCTTCCTTTAGCTTTAGGCACAGGCAGCTTTGGGGACCAGCCACCCCCACACATGGGGGCAGTGGGGGAGGGGAGACGGCCCATTGTCTGATTATATGGGGAGGCTTTTCTGGGGAGCCCTTGTGTTGAATTGTCTGAGCGACCCAACGCACGGGCGTGGCCAGCAGAGGGATATAACTGAGGGAAAGGGGGGTTTCCTTACTCTCGCTGACTTCATTTTACATTTTTTCACCTGGGACAAGGTGACAAAGGAAGAAAATGATGCTAAATGCCAGGGGGCCGATGGTGGGAAGAGGGGTCCTGTCCCCTAGCTCCTGAGGGCGTGTGACGCCGCCAGAGGAGGGTCGAACCACAGTGACACTGCAGCTCGCGCAGGGCATGGGAGACAGGCCTGGGACATGTGAGGAGCAGATGGTGAACTGATTTCATGTGCCAGAGACAGCGGGTTGTGGTGTCCCCGTGCCCAAAGGGGGGGTGTTACTTGTTCCTTTAACCCTTTCCATTTCGTCCATATTTTGCTTACAGCTGGTGTTCAATAAGTTGTATTTGAGTTGAACGTAACGCAGGGATCAAGGGGTCAGGGAGGTGTCCAGTGTGCAGGGAGCACCCCAAGGTGGGGACACCCGAGCTCCTGGCCTATTTAACCATGGCAAGACTGGGGGTTCAGCCCCCCCCCTCCGCCCAGGGATCCCAGGCCTAGCCTTGTTGGGGTTTCGAGGACTCTACTGTACAGGAGGGAGGAAGGGGAGCCCTTGAGGGCAGGCCACCCTCCGGGTGAAGGGGGCGAGCACTCAGATCCTGTCACTGTCCTATTCCACCAGGGCAGTGCAGAAGCCAGGAAAGTTCCCCACAATAGCAGGGCCACCCCCACTTATGAGAGACACAGTGGGTGAGCCTATATCTTGGATTGGATCAACCTGCATGGGGGAGGGAGACCAGCTTTCGAGCTGCTGTCAGATGGCTGCCGGCCAAACAGCTCCACGTGCCAGGCCCTCGCCTGTGCTTCCGTACAAAAGTTAAGGGCTGGAGGAATTTTGTTTGTAGTTCATAGATTCATAGATTCTAGGACTGGAAGGGACCTCGAGAGGTCATCGAGTCCAGTCCCCTGCCCTCATGGCAGGACCAAATACTGTCTAGACCATCCCAGATAGACATTTATCTAACCTGCTCTTAAATAGCTCCAGAGATGGAGATTCCACAATCTTCCTAGGCAATTTATTCCAGTGTTTAACCACCCTGACAGTTAGGAACTTTTTCCTAATGTCCAACCTAAACCTCCCTTGCTGCAGTTTAAGCCCATTGCTTCTTGTTCTATCCTTAGAGGCTAAGGTGAACAAGTTTTCTCCCTCCTCCTGATGACATCCTTTTAGATACCTGAAAACTGCCATCATGTCCCCTCTCAGTCTTCTCTTTTCCAAACTAAACAAAGCCAATTCGTTCAGCCTCCTTCGTAGGTCATGTTCTCAAGACCTTTAATCATTCTTGTTCCTCTTCTCTGGACCCTCTCCAATTTCTCCACATCTTTCTTGAAATGCGGTGCCCAGAACTGGACACAATACTCCAGCTGAGGCCTAACCAGTGCAGAGTAGAGTGGAAAAATGACTTCTCGTGTCTTGCTCACAACACACCTGTTAATGCAGCCCAGAATCACATTTGCTTTTTCTGCAACAGCATCACACTGTTGACTCCTATTTAGCTTGTGGTCCACTATAACCCCTAGATCCCTTTCTGCCATACTCCTTCCTAGACAGTCTCTTCCCATTCTGTATGTGTGAAACTGATTGTTCCTTCCTAAGTGGAGCACTTTGCATTTGTCTTTGTTAAACTTCATCCTGTTTACCTCAGACCATTTCTCCAATTTGTCCAGATCATTTTGAATTATGACCCTGTTCTCCAAAGCAGTTGCATTCCCTCCCAGTTTGGTATCATCTGCAAACTTAATAAGCGTCCTTTCTATGCCAATATCCAAGTCGTTGATGAAGCTATTGAACAGAGCCGGCCCCACTTCCCAGATTCCTCCCGTTTCTGGGAGAGGGGCAGCTCAGCCTGTTGCTTTCAGTTCCCAGGAGCACAGGATCCAGACCAGCTCCTGAGACTGTCACAAAGCTCCTTGTAAATTAGATGAGGCTGTTTGAGCGATGAAAGATTCTCCATTGCCTGCATGTGGCAAACTCATCACACCAGTGCAAAGCGGGTGTGCAGCTCGATTGATCCAGAATAGCAGCTCTAGACCCATTTTGCAGTGGTGTAAATGATGACCCAACATGGTGGAGAATCAGCCCAGTGCCTGATCTCAGCATATCTCCCAAGGGGGGAGACAGATGGAAGGGGAACAATTTCACAAGTTTCTATTTGTGCACCAGGCAGGGGCATGGGTGGCAAGTTTGTAAAAATTTTGGTGGTGCCCAGAACTCCGCCCCTACCTGTCTAAGGCTCTCGGAGGGGGCTCGGCGGGGGAGGTCTGGGGTGCAGATCCTGGGCTGGGGATTATGGTGCAGGGTGCAGGCTTTGGGATGGAGTTTGGGTGCTGGGTGCAGGCTCTGGGCTGGGGCAGGGGGTGGCTGTGCAGGAGGGGGTGAAGGGTGCAGGCTTTGGGACGGAGTTTGGGGCTAGGAAGGGGTGTGTGGGAAGGGGGAGGGAGTTTGGGGATAGGAGGGAGTGCAGGGTGAGGGCTGTGGGGCTGAGGATGAGGGGTTCATGATGCAGGAGGGGGCTCAGGGCTAGGGAAGAGGGTTGGGCTGTGGGGTGAGGGCTGTGGGGCTGGTGATGAAGGGTTCATGTTGCAGGAGGGGGCTCAGGGCTGGGGCTGAGGATTAGGGTGCGGGGGGATGAGGGCTCTGGCTGGGGATGAGGATTAGGGTGCGGGGGGATGAGGGCTCTGGCTGGGGCTGAGGATTAGGGTGCGGGGGGATGAGGGCTCTGGCTGGGGCTGAGGATTAGGGTGCGGGGGGATGAGGGCTCCGGCTGAGGCTGAGGATTAGGGTGCGGGGGGGATGAGGGCTCTGGCTGGGGCAGAGGATTAGGGTGCGGGGGGATGAGGGCTCTGGCTGGGGCAGAGGATTAGGGTGCAGGGGGATGAGGGCTCTGGCTGAGGCTGAGGATCAGGGTGCGGGGGGATGAGGGCTCTGGCTGGGGCATAGGTTTAGGGTGCGGGGGGATGAGGGCTCTGGCTGAGGCTGAGGATCAGGGTGCGGGGGGATGAGGGCTCTGGCTGAGGCTGAGGATCAGGGTGCGGGGGGATGAGGGCTCTGGCTGGGGCTGAGGATTAGGGTGCGGGGGGATGAGGGCTCTGGCTGGGGCTGAGGATCAGGGTGCGGGGGGATGAGGGCTCTGGCTGGGGATGAGGATTAGGGTGCGGGGGGATGAGGGCTCCGGCTGGGGCTGAGGGTTTGGGGCGTTGGGGAGGCTCAGGGGAAGGGCAGCCTGCCTTGCCATGAGTGGGGGGCAGGCACTAGGACCCTGTGGCAGCAGACAGCAGTTCTCCCGGGAGCCCTCCGGCAGCACAGAGCAGGCAGGGGAGAGACCCGCACTGCTTTCTCTCAGGCAGGGATGGGGCGCGGTGGGGCGGGGGACACGCAGGGGCTGAGACCTGCTCCAGGCAGGGTCGCGGCGGCGGGGGGAGGTCCGCGGGGGGCGGGGCCCGATCCAGGCAGGGCCAGGGGAGAGACCCAGCTCCAGATATTGCTGGAGTTGGTAAAAAGTGGAACGGCCATAGCCCCATGGCGCCCCCCTTCCGGTGCACGGGCTGTGACCCAGAGACAGGAACAGAACCCAGGGGACCGAACTCCCCGCCCTCCCTGCTGTAACCCACCAGACCCTACACCATTCCCAGGCCTCGGAAAAGAATGTAGAGCCCTGATTGAACCCAGAATACCACCCCCGAAAGGAGAGTCTCATTTCTATTTGCATTGTTTCCCAGCAGCAGGAGTGAGAATGAGAGGGGTTTTTGTCAGCTGGGGCTGCTGGTGTTATTAATCCGACCGGACCGGAGAGCTCTCTCCCGTCAGCTCAGAGCGTCTGCATCAGCACAACTGCACCTCCGTCAGCGCGGTAGTGTAGCCACAGCTATAAAGTGCTGATTGCCAGAAGCTGGGGCTGCTCGACAGGGGATGGGTCACGTGCTGATTCCCTGTTCTGTTCATTCCCTCTTGGGCACCTGGCGCCGGCCACTGTGGAAGACAGGAGACTGGGGTAGAAGGACATTTGTTCTGACCCAGTCGGGCCGTTCTTATGTTAATTGAGAATTCAGCTGACCTCGACACAGGATTCAGCTTATGGGGAAAAGAGAGAGGCCAGAAGTCTCTCCCATGCTATTCCCCAAGTCTAGACCCACAGAACCAAGGAAATTAAGTTGAGACTCGAAATCACAGGGTCAGACCAGGTTCAGTTTCTTGGGCAGTGGAGAGATCTCCTGTTATTTCAGAAACTTAAAAGTGCCGCATTTCCCCCCCAGGGATTGTCCCTGCAGACGAGCTCTCCCTGACAACGTGCTGGTGCCCTCAGGTCAGCTCTGACTGCGAGGGGATTCTGTCCCACCCTTGTTCTGTGCAGCACAACGCCCCCCCAGCACCATGCTGGGACATCAGGATCAGCACTGACTCGGTGGGGAGATGACACCCGATTGAGCCCCTCCCCCTGCTCCCTGCCGCACAGCACTGGGCTGGGCACTGGGGTCAGCACTGAGGGGCACACGGCCTCTCCTGCCACCCAGAACACGCCCTGCGGCAGAGCCCCTCTAATGTCACACTGGGGCGCTGCGAGTCAGGGTATGTGGAAATGAACCCTTCCCTGCTGGCCACTCTGAGATGTCATCCATAGATTATTTGACTTCTTGCAATTTGTAACCAAAGATCCTTTTCTTACAACTCGGTGGGTTTACGTGCCCACTAATAGGAGATATCGCTATCTGGTTACTGTGTGCAGGTTAATAAATTGTCTCTGGGCACAAAGTACTGATCATGGCTGGAATTGGTGTTTCTTTCCCCAGGAAAATGGCAGGTACAAGAAGTTTCTGGGCAGATTTATTTTTAGACTGGGGCAGTAACCTTAGTGGTCTGTCCCATGAGGAATGTGAAGAATTCCAGGCTGCTGTCTGTGCAGGAAACCTCGCGGAAGCCATCACGGTGGTGAAGAAATCTGACGCGTTGTTAAAAAATACCAAGCTAGACGTTGCCATCACCGGAGAACAGGGCTCTGGCAGGTCATCTTTCATCAACGCCATCCGAAGCCTAGCTGACGATGACGAAGGTGCAGCTGAGACCGAGGTGACAGAATCAGCAAAGGAGCCAACTCCTTATCCGCATCCCAAGCACCCAAATGTCATGATGTGGGACCTGCCTGGGATCGGGACGCCAAATTATCCAGCAAACGCATATGTGGAGAAGGTGGATTTTGCTCGCTATGATTTCTTCATCATTATCACAGCAGGGCGGTTCCGAGAGTCGGATGCCAACCTGGCCCAGGAGATACAGAGGATGGGGAAGAAGTTTTACTTTGTCCGCTCCAAGGTGGACGTGGACTTGTGCAGTGAAAGAAAAGGAAAAATGAAGGTCAAGGAGGAGACAGTCCTGCAGACAATCAGAAACGATTGCATCAGGAACCTGCAAAAAGCAGGCATCCTTTCCCCACAGGTTTTTCTGGTGTCGAGATGGGACTTTGAGGAGCACGATGCTCCCCGACTTCAGGAGACCTTTTCAAATGAACTCGACACTCACAGGAGACATGCCATCTTTCATGTCCTGCTCAGCACCTCTGAACAACCCTTAAACTGGAAGAAAGAGGCCGTGGAGCAGCAGATCTGGAAACAAGCCTTTAACTCAGGCGCTATTGCCACCATTCCTCTCCCATTTCTCTCTGTTTGGTGGGATGTTGGCGTCTTGGTGGATAACGTGACCAAGTTCTGTGAGAGCTTTGGCCTGGACGACTATTCCCTCAGAGCCCTTGAAAAGCCCATGGGCAAGTCTGGTGAGCTGAAGACTGTGATACAATTCCCGCTGGCCAAAGATAGATCAAGAGATGAGGCTTTCAAGCTTCTGAAAGAGGCTACAGGGCAGGTTATGATGATAGCGAAGTATTTCATCAGCATGATCCCAGGGATTGGTACTGTGATAGCAGCAGTGACGTCTTACAGAGTCACGGGCAGATTGCTGCGTACGTTTGTGGCTCAAGTTGCAGAAGATGCTCAAAGAGTCCTGAAAAGGGCTTTGGAGGGAGCTGAGAAAAGAGATTAACAACAGCCACAAAAGCGGAACGTACCTGATATCTCATGGCAGCTGGAGATCAGAGCCAGCCGAGGGGGAGTGCAAATACAGTGCAAAAAAGAAAGTGTCAGAAAAGATCTCCAGACTTTGGTGTATTTTAAAAACAAATATTCTTTTCTAAAGTAGGGAAATGGGTAAAATTGAGGTAAAGGTCTCTGATCCCACAATTTCTGTTAAACGCCCCAAAGGGAAAATTGAGGGAGACTCTCAGAACAAATACCGTGTAACGAAACTTTGCTCTATGTTATTTAGTAATAATACCTGACACGGGTTTTAAGACATACTCCAGTTTTCATTATTTAAGCTGCTGGGGCCATACCCTCATATGGCGGGAAGTTAGTGTAACTTTCATAGAGTCATAGATTCCAAGCGCAAAAGGGACCATTGTGATGACCAAGTCTGATCTCCTGCACAACACAGGCCAGAGAACTCCTCTATGATAATTCCTAGAGCAGATCTCTTAGAGAAACCGCCAGTCTTGATTTAAAAATTTCCAGGGCTGGAGAATCCGCCACAACCCTTGATTACTTATTCCAATGGTTAATCACCCTCACTGTTAGGATATAGAAATTCAGCCTGTCTGCAAAGGCCTATACTTTAAGAATTTAGGTGTATTCTTATCACTTAGCTAGTTATAGAGGTATAAAAGAAAGAATTAAAAATTACTGTCTGTGTAATGGCCTTCACTCTGACAGTCTGAGGCCTGGTTCTTTAGCCGCCATAAACTGGGAAATGTCTGGTCACGTCCTCACATTCCAAACTAGTCATATTAAAATAAGGCCATTTGGGGCTGTTAGGAAGGTGATTCGATCTATCACCTCCAGAGAAAGGGAGGAGCCTAGAAATTTAGTTTGATAGTTTTCTGTCTGGTAAGAACTCACTTATCAATAGACACAGCTGGAGAACCCTTCTGTCTGTATAGATGTAGTTGTGAAATCCTCACTTCTGTATTGTTTTGTATGTTTATTTGCATGGTCTCTGTCTGGTTCTGTAATTGTTTCTCTCTGCTGTATAATTAATTTTTCGGGGTGTAAACTAATTAGGGTGGTGGGATATAATTGGTTAGCTAATCATGTTACAATACATTAGAATTGGTTAGGTAAATTTTAGTAAAATGATTGGTTAAGGTCTAGCTGAGGATATTACTATATAAATTAGGGGCAAACAGAAAGTAAGTTGGGATTCAAAAATAAGGAAAAAAAACTTGGATTTAAGCTTGCTGGAAGTTCACCCCAATACACATCAAATTGTTTGCACCTTTGGACTTCAGGTATTGTTGCTCTCTGTTCATGTGAGAAGGACCAGGGAAGGGTAAGAGTGAAGGAATAAGCTCTCTAACACTCACCGTTAAAATATTTTGTCTATTTCCAGCTGGACTGAAGTCAAGATCTGGCCTTTTACTTTTTGCAGCGCACTGAGTCACTTTCTTTCTTAGGCTCTCACGCGCTAGCACAAGGCGATGATGTTTGGATGCCAGCAAAGCAGGGAAATCTTGAAATCCAAACCAGACTCTTTGCCCGGAATAACGTGCTTCTCCCAATCGCATGAATCCATTTCTGTAGGGATTAGGGTTTGAAATTTTTGTAAAATGAACCACATCTAAATTTCAGGCCTGAAGTGGCTGAAAATCCATCGATGTTTAAGGCCAGAAGGGACCATTAGGGTCACCGAGTCTAACCCCCTGCATCACAGTGTCCCTTTGTGGAAAGTTTAACCTTTCCTGTGAATACAGAGAACAGTGCAGAGCTCGCACTAAATTTGGCCCTGACTTACAAAGAAGTCTAAGGGATTTCCAGAGTGTAAGTGAGCACAAACAAGAATCTGGACCTAAGCCACTAGGCTGCCATTATAATAGTCCAGGAAAGCTATCAGAGCAGAGCCACCCCAGAGGCAGCTCCTGTGATTTGAGTTGTAGTTAGTGGCTTGTTTTCTCACGTTGAGTTTCGGTTTTTCTGGGTGTCCAGGAATCACTATCATAGCTCAGACTAACCTGGGGTGCGTAGATTGTAATCACATTGTGTTGGGCTCAGATGATGATTGGCCCATGTTACCACCATGACACTACTGACGTGCACTGTATTTCATAGTCCGTAACCAGTGTCTGTCCTGGGACGTTACACAGCGTTAGAACACGTGGTAACCAAACACTCAGGCCGATTCCCATTGACGTTAAGGGCATTTTACACTGATCTGGCAGTGGGAAGAGGCCAGAGCCTTAGAGTAAATGAGTATCAGGCCTGGAAGCATTTAGCAGGGTGTTAGCTAGATTTGGGTAACCAATATGATATTAGGGGTAATTGTGTCGAGTTAGCATGATATTAAAGACGTGTTGTGTGAACACATAGCCGTTTCCATCATGCTTACAAATAGCTCACATTGGCTAATGGTTTTTCTGGATCTCTTTGAAGTTGCCTGCCTAGAATTATCTGGACTATCTGGTGAGTCAGTGACTACAAAAGAGCTGAACTTGACAATTCTACTTGCTTGCACCTCAAAAGGTTTTGAAAATTGTGGCTGTCTGATTTTACAGCGATCGCTGCTTTTGCAAATGTGATATAAAATGGGTTGGAAATGCTACTTCCACCTTCTGCGTAATTAGCAGGGAAAATACCTGCTGTTTGTGTTACGACAATAAAGCTTCTCTATGGTTACGCCTCTCTACCTTGCATTTGGTGTGAATCTTCTTGCTGAATTGTTTTTCCAACCTTTATCCACCGTTTTGGTTATTCCACCCTTTTAAATTTTCGACATTGGTGAGGCCTCATCTGGAGTTCTGTGTCCAGTTTTGGGCCTCACACTACAAGAAGGATGTGGAAAAATCCAGCAGAGGGCAACAAAAATGAGTAGGGGGCTGTAGCACAAGACTTATGAGGAGAGGCTGAGGGAACTGGGATTATTTAGTCTGCAGAAGAGAAGAGTGAGGGGGGATTTGATAGCTGCTTTCAACTACCTGAAAGGGGGTTCCAAAGAGGATGGATCTAGAGTGTTCTCAGTGGTACCTGATGACAGAACAAGGAGTAATGGTCTCAAGTTACAGTGTGGGAGGTTTAGGTTGGATATTATTTAGTTGGTCCACTAAACTGGGAGGAGTGGTTGATACGCTGGAGGGTAGGGCTAGGATACAGAGGGACCTAGACAAATTAGAGGATTGGGCTAAAAGAAATATGATGAGGTTCAACAAGGACAAGTGCAGAGTCCTGCACTTAGGACGGCAGAATCCCATGCACTGCTACAGACTAGGGACCGAATGGCTGGGCAGCAGTTCTGCAGAAAAGGACCTAGGGGTTACGGTGGACGAAAAGCTGAATATGAGTCAACAGTGTGCCCTTGTTGCCAAGAAGGCTAATGGCATTTTGGGTTGTATAAGTAGGGGCATTTCCAGCAGATCGAGGGATGTGATCATTCCCCTCTACTCAGCACTGGTGAGGCCTCATTTTGGAGTACTGTGTCCAGTTTTGGGCCCCACACTACAAGAAGGATGTGGATAAATTGGAGAGAGTCTAGCGGAGGACAACAAAAATGATTAGGGGGCTGGAGCACATGACTTATGAGGAGAAACTGAGGGAACTGGGATTGTTTAGTCTGCAGAAGAGAAGAATGAGGGGGGATTTGATAGCTGCTTTCAACTACCTGAAAGGGGGTTCCAAAGAGGATGGATCTAGACTGTTCTCAGTGGTACCAGATGACAGAACAAGGAGTAATGGTCTCAAGTTGCAGAGGGGGAGGTTTAGGTTGGATATTAGGAAAAACTTTTTCACTAGTAGGGTGGTGAAGAACTGGAATGGGTTACCTAGGGAGGTAGTGGAATCTCCTTCCTTAGAGGTTTTTAAGGTCAGGCTTGACAAAGCCCTGGCTGGGATGATTTAGTTGGGTTTGGTCCTGCTTTGAGCAGGGGGTTGGACTAGATACCTCCTGAGGTCCCTTCCAACTCTGAGATTCTATGATTCTATGATTAGGAAAACCTTTTTCACTAGGAGGGTGGTGAAGCACTGGAATGGGTTACCTAGGGAGGTGGTGGGTTCTCCATCCTTAGAGGTTTTTACGGCCCGGCTTGACAAAGCCCTGGCTGGGATGATTTAGTTGGTGTTGGTCCTGCTTTGAGGTCTCTTCCAAGCCTCATATTCTATGTTTCTCTGATTCTCTTCATTTCAGCCCCTGAAGCAAAGTCCAGGAGACTAACAGCTGATTTTGTTCTAGCAGCAAAGATTGGTTCCCCTGACTCACCAGTCACTCCAGCACCAGAAAGGGCGGTGCATCAGCACAGGCTGTGTAAGACACGTCCCCAGTTCGGCTGCCCCATGGTGCTGCCACAGGACAGGGGAACTTGCTATTGGAGAAGTTTGAACAACTAATAGTTTCCTTTAGCTTTACGCCTAAGCAGCTTTCCTGATACCAAAATAAAGGGGAAAGGCTGAAGAGGAGTCAGGATCCTGAGACTGACAGTCCCCGGGGCCATTGAGGAGAGGGCAACGCCCCAGGTCAGTGCGCTAGATAGGGCTGCAGGCCAATGAGGGAGCCAGGAGCCCACGGTCCAATGCTCCGTGTGAGCTGGGGCTACCTGAGCCAGGGCAGAGCTAAGGGGAGAGCAGCAGCCTGAGCTGGGCTGGGGGCGGAGCAGCAGCACTGAGCCAGGAGATCTGGAGTTGGGGAGCTGGGGCAGTGCAGACCAGCCGTGTGGAGGGGTCCAAGCTGCAGCTGAGAGCAGAATGTTCCCCACAACAGCAGGACCATTCTCCACTTACATAACGTTCATGGGAGAGATGAGGCGGCTGAGCGAATATATTTATTGGCAAACAACTTCTGTTGGGGAAAGAGACAAGCTGCTTTCGAGCTGCTGTCGGGTGGCTGCCGGCTAAACAGCTCCACATTCCGTGTCCTCGCCTGTGTTTCCTTGCAAGAGTTAAGGGCTGGAGGAATTTTCTTTGCAGTTTGGTGGCTCAGAGCCAGCCCCACTTCCCGGCTTCCTCCCATTTCTGAGAAAGGGGAAGCTCAGCCTGTTGCTTTCGGTTTCCAGGAGCACAGGATCCAAACCAGCTCCTGAGACTGTCACGAAGCTGTTTGAACGACGCAAGATTCTCCATTGCCTGCACTTGCAAACTCATTCACACCAGTGCAAAGCAGGTGTGCAGCTCTAGTGATCCAGCATAGCAGCACTCTGGTCCCATTGTGCACTGGTGTAAATGACAACACAACATAGGTAATAATTGGAGATATACCAATCTCCTAGAGCTGGAAGGGACCTTGAAAGGTCATTGAGTCCAGCCCCCTGCCTTCACTAGCAGGACCAATTTTTGCACCAGATCCCTAAGTGGCCTCCTCAAGGAGTGAACTCACAACCCTGGGTTTAGCAGGCCAATGCTCAAACCACTGAGCTATCCCCCTGCCCTATGGTGGAGATCAGCCCAGTGCCTGATCTCAGCATATCTCCCAAAGTGGGGAGACAGCTCAGAAGGGGAACAATTTCCCATGTGTCTCTTGGTGCACCGGGCAGGGGTTGGGGGCAGGGAGTTCGGGGTTCCAGGTATATGTTCTCCTTAGCAGAGGGCTCAGGAAGGGGTTACCAGGCTGCCCTGGGGAGAAGAGAAGAGGACCTGCAATGGCTGAGGAAGGAATGATTCACTCTGCAGCTGTGCAGAGATAATGGGTTAATCTAGGCTCTGTTCCCAGAATGGGAGGGACGAATCCTGTTCCACCCCAGGCTACAAGAAACCTGACCCGCGCCTCACTAAAACTGAAAACTCTTTAATCGTTAGAGAAAAGCCAGTCCCTTCTCTTCATTTCAGCCCCTAAAGAAAAGTCCTGGAGAGTTCCCCCCTCTCCCCGCAGATGATTTTGTTCCAGCAGCAGAAATTGGTTCCCCGACCCACCGGGGGCTCCAGGACCAGGAAGGACAGTGCATCAGCACAGGCTGCGTAAGGTACGTCCCCATATCGGCTGCCTCATGATAGCTTTAGGCACAGGCAGCTTTGGGGGCCCCCGCTGCATTCCCGTGGGGACCAGCCACCCCCACACATGGGTGGCTTTGTTTGTGCTTCCCCTGCCTGGGGAGTAAGGGGCGGTGAGGGAGGGGTTGTGGCCCATTGTCTGATTTGATGGTGTGACAGAGTGGGGAGTATTGACCTGGCAATGTTTTTTTTTGTTGTTTTTTTTTTCCTAACACTTTTATTTGCATTTGAGGTTGTCTGGTGCACTTGCTATTTAAAAAAGCGCAGAAGCAATTGTGGGAGGAGTCTCTGTAGCATGTTTTACAGTGAGTGCAAAGCTGAAAGATGACTAGTAAGCAACTAGTAAGCAACAGCTTTTCTGACTATATATTCTGGCAATGTTGCGTGGGAGTTTTACTGGGACTCTCTACATTGGTGCTGGATGGTGGTGGGATATCAGGGTGTGACTTCACTTGCAGGATGATACGTGAGCACATAACCTGAGCCCAGGAGGGCGTTGGGGCCAGGTGACACCTTCTGCCCGGGAAACTGGACCAAGGCTGGAGGAGGAGCCAGGGGGTCTGGCTGGGTGAGACAGCTGGAGGGGGTTTCAGTTTGGAGCTGGCTGGGGAAATGGAGTAATAGGGATTAATGCCCCCACCCCCCCGTTGCTGCTTGGTGTAATTTGTAGGCCTTAACCCCTTGCCCTACTAGGCCCAAAAAGTGTAGCTAAAATAATTGCCATATATAAGCAATAGATTTAATACTTCTGCAAAATATGTTTGTCTGTATCAAGGGCACCAGAAAGTAAAAGCAGAAAAGAGGAACCAAGAGGCCCTGGGATGCCCAGCTGATAATATGCAGAGTCTAGCAAAAGCTTTTGCAGAAGTAACCGCAAGCAGGGGTCCAAAAATAGGCAGACCATCAACAAAACTGCCAAAGAACAATAACAGGAAAAACCCCCCCAAAAAATTAAGCTAGCTTGCTTAATTTGCAGTTAATAATCCCAAATAAGGGAATTTTAGTAAATGATGCTTTGTGGTTTTAGCCTTTATAAGCTTGGTAAAATTTGTTGGGGGGGGGCAGCCACCTCTTGCATGGGGTTACGCCGTCCCTCCCTGCATGCATGCTTGTATAACAATAAAGGTGCCTCAGGCTGTCTAATCTAAAATCAACTGTGTGGTCACTTTTCCAGCACTGGGGGCTGGGCTCCCTGCCTCCACAAGATGGACCGGACTGAGGGGTCCTGGTTTCTGAACCTACAAGCTCTGTTTTGGGGCTGTGTTCCTGTCGTCTAATAAACCTTCTGTTTTACTGGCTGACTGAGAGTCTTGGTGAAGCGGAGGAAGTGGGGGGTGCAGGGCCCTGACTCCCCCACAGTCTGTAACATATATAAGCTTTTCAGGGGAACCCTTTTGTTGAATAGTCTGAGCGAGCCAACACATGGGTGTGGCCGGCAGAGGGATACAATTGATGGGAAGCGGGGATTTCCCTACTGTCTCTGATTTTTTTTTTGTTTTTTTACATTTTGTCACCTGGGAAAATGTGACAAACATAAGAAAATGATGCTTAAATTTATGCTACAGACAAGGTGGGTGAGGTAACATCTTTCACTGGACCAACTTCTGCTGGTGAAAGAAACAAACTTTTAAGCTCCTCAGAGCTCTTTCTTCAAGTCTGGGAAAGATGCTCCGTGCCACAGCTAGATGCAAGGTGGAGCACATGTTGGTTGTGAGACCATTCCAGGCGAAGTGGCCATTTAACACGTCTTTAGGCATAGGACAAAAAAGGAGGGTTAATGGGTTCCGGATTAGAACATAAGACCAATAGCCCATCTAGCCCAGTATCCTGTCTTCTGAGCGTGTTTGGTGCCAGGTGTTTCAGGGAGAATGAATAAAACAGGGCAATTATCAAGTGACCCATCCCCTGTCGTTCAGTCCAAGCTTCTGGCAGTCAGAGCTTCTACCCTCATGATTCACTATCACTCCAAGCCATCCCTTGTCTCCCATTCTTCTGCCCCCGACCTCCCAAGCCCACACAAGGGATCCCCACCCTCATCCTCTGCTTGCATCTGTGTGGTATATGAATATTACACTTGTTGTGAAAAGAAGGAAAGACAGGACCAAGTATGCAACCTTCCCCCACTTGACCCCTGAATATCACCCATTGAGCGCCACAGCGCTTGGCATGTGTGTTGGTCCCATTTTCACCAGCAATGGGGATTGAACTGCCCAGTGGGTTACACATACAATTAGCAAATATTGTAATGGCACTTGATTGTCTGATTGCCTTTGATTATTGATAGTAATTGAAATCATGATGTGCCAGATATAGAAATCAAAGGATAGATCATATTTCTGTTCACCGTTATTTTATTAAAGGATTTGGTGACTTTTTCTAAAATGTCCAATGGAGAATTGAGGGACTCACAAGTTTCATGGCTGGCTTGGAAGGGAATGAGGACTCCAGTAGGGTGTGCTACTGCCCAAAGAAGTCTTCTCATTGGCTCAGAAAAGGGGGTGGAGCTACAGCAGGACTTCCTGTTTTGTCAAATAGGCCTGAAATTGGCCAGTGAAGCTCCACAAGAGGGCAGTACTGGTGAGGGTCAAGGGTGTTGCAATGATCCAGGGGTAACTTGCACCAAGTTCTATCCATAACATACACCTGAGCTCTCCCTGTCAGAAATGTACATCTGTCCTTCCCTGGTGCACACATCGCCCTCCTGAATGTAGCACATTCTAGAGGTGAAGAGATCAGAGATGCACTTTGCAAATTCTGTGCCACTGGAGGAGAATCTAGTCCTGGTTCTGTAGGTTACAAAAATGAGCTGATGATTTTATGTCCCCTGTAAAAAAAAAACCAAAACAAAACAAACCACTAGATCAGGTGGAAAATTTCCCAGTAGAACAGTTTTCCATTGGGTAATGCTGATTGGACAAAATCAAAACTTTGTGGAGCTATATCAACTTAGTTGAAATGTCCAACAAAAAAGGATCAAAACATTTTGTTTTGAGAAGGTCAAAGCCCTTCATTTCAATGTTATTTAAATTTGTATACATTATATTAAGTATTTTAAAGTTATGAGTTTAACTACCGCCCTTCAAAGGTAACGGTAAGAGATAATTAAGCACATGTTGCCTCCCAGAACAAAGGGCTGAGTCAGCTCAGGAATTTATGAACTGGGTGGAGGGCTCAGTATTGTTTTGGCTAAGGGCTGGTCTATACTACAAAGTTAGGTCGACCTAGCTATGATGCTCAAGGGTGTGAAAAATTCACTGCCCTGAGAGACATAGTTAAACAAACGTACGCCCAGCTGTAGACTCTGCTAAGTCAATGGACAAATTCTTCCATTAACTGAGCTCCCCGCTTTCGGAAAGGTGGATTTACTACAGTGATTGATGGACCCCTTCTGTAGCCGAAGCTGTGCCACTGTAGCATTTCTATTGTAGGCGTACTCTGAGAGCATGTACGCATGTGAGGGAGAGCAGCATGAGACACAGAGAGACAGCCAGAGCCTGGAAGTGTCATGGGGTCAAGCCTAGAGAAAGTTTTTTGAACCAAGAGTGCTGGATGAAAGGAATTTGGACTTGTGAGCAAGGATGCTATCAATTTCTCCTCCTAGTGGAAACAACACCCAGGGCCCTAAACTTTAACTAGATAGGTCAAAAGGGGTATCTAAAATTATTAATGAATAAGTATATCGTATATTATATTTATATTACAATTAATAGTGGAAATTAAGCACTTTATCAAAATAAGGTCATTTCAATAAAGCCCTGTGGATATTTTCACAACTAATTGTTCTGGAATTTTTGTTACATGGGAAATTTCAAATTTTGAACTTTTTGTTCTGAGCTGGGACAAATAGAAATTTTGAAATGTCGGAATTTCCTGTCGAATGTAAATTCTGAGTTTTGACCAACTCTAGCGAATGCTGACTGAAATTTTCCTTTTTCCTCTTCCTTCTCTGGGCCAGATGACATCTTTCAAATCTTTCATGGAGTCCATGGAGTCTCTCTCTGCACTCATGAAGGATGTGGATATAGAGTTAGACCCAAAGGCATTGTTCAATGCAGTTATACAAGTATATGAGAAATTCATGGATCTCTTCAAAGATGGAAGCCCTGAGGTAGCCGCTTTGAAAGCTCAGGAGGCACTGGAGTCATTCGAAAATACGGTGCTCAACATTGCTGTTACAGGAGAGACGGGTGCTGGGAAATCATCCTTCATCAATGCCATCCGGGGACTGGAGACTGAGGACAAAAGGGCTGCCCCAACGGGTGTGACAGAAATGACAACAGAGCCAACTGCTTATCCGCATCCTACCTACCCTAACGTGACACTGTGGGATTTACCGGGGATCGGGGCAATGAATTTTCGGCCACAAAGGTACCTCCATCAGGTGAAATTCAGTCGCTATGACTTCTTTATTATCGTCGCTTCAGAGCGGTTCCGTTCCAGCCACGCCGACCTGGCCCGGGAGATCCAAAGAATGGAGAAGAAGTTCTATTTTGTGCGCTGCAAAGTGGATGATGATTTGGCCAATGAAAGAAGGGCTCATCCCAAAATGTACAGTCAGGACAGTGTCTTGCAGAAGATCAGGGAGAATGCTGAGAAACATCTGAGACACCAAGGGGTGTCCAACCCACAGGTCTTTCTTCTCTCCAACTGGGAGTTTGACCAGTATGATTTTCACCGACTGGAGGATACGCTGGAGAAGGACCTCCCCAGTCTACAGAGACTTGTGTTTCTGCTCAGTCTGCCCAACCTCTCCCCTGAAATCATAGAGAAGAAGAAAGCCGCTCTGAAGCAGCATTTATGGAAAATTTCCCTGGTGTCAGCTTGTATCAATGCTGTTCCCATTGAGAGAGTCTCTTTTGCGTGTGACATTGGAATCCTGCTGGTCTCCATGATCACCTTCTACAAGCGATTTGGTCTTGATGATGACTCCCTAGCTAAGCTGGCCAGGCAGGCTGCAAAGCCTGTCACAGAGCTCAAGGCTGTTATCCTATCACCGCAGGAGAATTGTATGATGTATCTCACTCTAACTGAATTACTTGTGTATGCAAAGGAAGTAGAATGTTAACTTCAAAGCAAGGGTCAGTGTGTTCAACAATGGAAATTCACAACTCAGTCTGCAGCTGCTACTCATCAAAACTCACATGGGTGAAGACATCGTTCAAATTTTCTTCTGGGAGCAGGATCTATAAATATTGGTTTGAGGGAATGATCCTGCATCTCTGGACTGTTTGGACACTCACAGGGGAACACTCCAGCTGCAAGATAGAGATCCCCAAAATCATTTTGGGTAATCCAGAGAGACTTATGCAAAGCTAGTAGATTCCTATATCTCTGCTGTCATTTTGGATTTACAATCTTAGACTTATCTGTTAATGGGATCTACCTGCTTTAACCTCTCAATAATGTTCATGTCTTTTACTTGCACCAAGTTCTATCCATAACATACACCTGAGCTCTCCCTGTCAGAAATGTACATCTGTCCTTCCCTGGTGCACACATCGCCCTCCTGAATGTAGCACATTCTAGAGGTGAAGAGATCAGAGATGCACTTTGCAAATTCTGTGCCACTGGAGGAGAATCTAGTCCTGGTTCTGTAGGTTACAAAAATGAGCTGATGATTTTATGTCCCCTGTAAAAAAAAAACCAAAACAAAACAAACCACTAGATCAGGTGGAAAATTTCCCAGTAGAACAGTTTTCCATTGGGTAATGCTGATTGGACAAAATCAAAACTTTGTGGAGCTATATCAACTTAGTTGAAATGTCCAACAAAAAAGGATCAAAACATTTTGTTTTGAGAAGGTCAAAGCCCTTCATTTCAATGTTATTTAAATTTGTATACATTATATTAAGTATTTTAAAGTTATGAGTTTAACTACCGCCCTTCAAAGGTAACGGTAAGAGATAATTAAGCACATGTTGCCTCCCAGAACAAAGGGCTGAGTCAGCTCAGGAATTTATGAACTGGGTGGAGGGCTCAGTATTGTTTTGGCTAAGGGCTGGTCTATACTACAAAGTTAGGTCGACCTAGCTATGATGCTCAAGGGTGTGAAAAATTCACTGCCCTGAGAGACATAGTTAAACAAACGTACGCCCAGCTGTAGACTCTGCTAAGTCAATGGACAAATTCTTCCATTAACTGAGCTCCCCGCTTTCGGAAAGGTGGATTTACTACAGTGATTGATGGACCCCTTCTGTAGCCGAAGCTGTGCCACTGTAGCATTTCTATTGTAGGCGTACTCTGAGAGCATGTACGCATGTGAGGGAGAGCAGCATGAGACACAGAGAGACAGCCAGAGCCTGGAAGTGTCATGGGGTCAAGCCTAGAGAAAGTTTTTTGAACCAAGAGTGCTGGATGAAAGGAATTTGGACTTGTGAGCAAGGATGCTATCAATTTCTCCTCCTAGTGGAAACAACACCCAGGGCCCTAAACTTTAACTAGATAGGTCAAAAGGGGTATCTAAAATTATTAATGAATAAGTATATCGTATATTATATTTATATTACAATTAATAGTGGAAATTAAGCACTTTATCAAAATAAGGTCATTTCAATAAAGCCCTGTGGATATTTTCACAACTAATTGTTCTGGAATTTTTGTTACATGGGAAATTTCAAATTTTGAACTTTTTATTCTGAGCTGGGACAAATAGAAATTTTGAAATGTCGGAATTTCCTGTCGAATGTAAATTCTGAGTTTTGACCAACTCTAGCGAATGCTGAATGAAATTTTCTTTTTTCCTCTTCCTTCTCTGGGCCAGATGACATCTTTCAAATCTTTCATGGAGTCCATGGAGTCTCTCTCTGCACTCATGAAGGATGTGGATATAGAGTTAGACCCAAAGGCGTTGTTCAATGCAGTTATACAAGTATATGAGAAATTCATGGATCTCTTCAAAGATGGAAGCCCTGAGGTAGCCGCTTTGAAAGCTCAGGAGGCACTGGAGTCATTCGAAAATACGGTGCTCAACATTGCTGTTACAGGAGAGACGGGTGCTGGGAAATCATCCTTCATCAATGCCATCCGGGGACTGGAGACTGAGGACAAAAGGGCTGCCCCAACGGGTGTGACAGAAATGACAACAGAGCCAACTGCTTATCCGCATCCTACCTACCCTAACGTGACACTGTGGGATTTACCGGGGATCGGGGCAATGAATTTTCGGCCACAAAGGTACCTCCATCAGGTGAAATTCAGTCGCTATGACTTCTTTATTATCGTCGCTTCAGAGCGGTTCCGTTCCAGCCACGCCGACCTGGCCCGGGAGATCCAAAGAATGGAGAAGAAGTTCTATTTTGTGCGCTGCAAAGTGGATGATGATTTGGCCAATGAAAGAAGGGCTCATCCCAAAATGTACAGTCAGGACAGTGTCTTGCAGAAGATCAGGGAGAATGCTGAGAAACATCTGAGACACCAAGGGGTGTCCAACCCACAGGTCTTTCTTCTCTCCAACTGGGAGTTCGACCAATATGATTTTCACCAACTGGAGGATACGCTGGAGAAGGACTTGCCCAGTCTACAGAGACTCGTGTTTCTGCTCAGTCTGCCCAACCTCTCCCCTGAAATCATAGAGAAGAAGAAAGCCGCCCTGAAGAAGCATTTATGGAAAATTTCCCTGGTGTCAGCTTGTATCAATGCTGTTCCCATTGAGAGAGTCTCTCTTGCGTGTGACACTGGAATCCTGGTGGTCTCCATGATCACCTTCTACAAGCGATTTGGCCTTGATGATGACTCCCTAGCTAAGCTGGCCAGGCAGGCTGCAAAGCCTGTCACAGAGCTCAAGGCTGTTATCCTATCACCGCAGGTGGAAGAACTCACCAGGGACTTTTTAATGAAGAAATGTGTCAATGTTGGGTGCGGCATTACCAGGTCAGTTGAATGTCGCTTTAAGCTGGGACCAGTGATTAGCACTGTAGTTGCAGTAGGGTTGGCTTTCATTACCACATATTCCATACTGTCAAGCTTCCTGGATAAAGTTGCCGAAGATGCAAAGAGAATTCGCAAGAAAGCCCTGGAATAAGAAGGGACAACTTCAAGATAACCCCAACATAATCCACAGACCTGTCACTGTAGGGAAGGCAGATAACCTGAGGGTGTCTATTGTATAGATAAAGAGACAGAAGGTGGGATTTTGCTTTTTTGTGTGTTTTATATGGTTAACAAAGAGGAAAATCCTGACTCTGCTTTCTGGAGGGCTATGTTGGGCTTCATATTTGATCCAAAATTATTGTTGTATACTGGAAAGTCAACAAAATTGAAGTGAAACTGCTAGCTCTGACAACATGTGAGACTTAACGGAAAGAGAGCCCAAACGAAGCAGACCCTGGACGAAATCTGTGGAATGGTTTGGCTTCTTATGGTATTGGTTGGCCTGTTCTCCTCATTCTCCCAGCTGGGAGCTCAGTTAAGGCTACATGTGAGTTGCTGAACTGCTTGAGCAAGAGGACATGACTAACTCTGCCGTCACTCTTATGGAGACATGACCCAAGAAAAGTCAGAAACATCTTGCTACCAGACGTCTATCACTGATTCCATGGGAGACGGATGGGCTTGTTGTTAAGATGCTGGACTGGCAATCAGGAGATTTGAGTGCTAATTCTTTCTGTGCTACAGAGTCTCAGGCCAGGTCTACACTGAAAGTTAGGTTGATCCAGCTACATCGCTAGGCGGTGTGAAAAATGCAGACCCCGGAGTAATGTAGTTAAGCTGACAGAAGTCCTGGTATAGACAGCATTAGGTTGACGGAAGGATTCTTGTCTCGACAGCTGTGCTACGGTAGCAATGTAAGTGTAGACATAGCCTAAATGTGACCTTGGGCAGGTCACTTAATTTCTCTGTGCCTCAGTTTACCCATTGCAAAATGTGGAGAAGAATCCTTCCTTCATGTTGTTTATTTAGCCTGTAAACTGTTAGAGACAGAGACTGTCTCTTGCTAATTTTGTACAGTACCCCACACACGGGGGCCCATGATCTTGGCTGGGGCCTCTATGAGCTTCTGTAATAAAGATGATGATAATTACATTAAAAAAACCCTTCATTAAATCTTCCTTGCCTCACAGGGCTGAGGATCAATCCATTAAAGACCCACAATAAAGGAAACAAAATTCATGCAGGAAATTTAAAATTCGGAAAGATTCTTTTTGTCAATGCAAACAGATCTTTCTAGACACTTTCTTGACTCTTTATTTACGATGTTAATAATTTTCAACAATGCAATTGTGAGGCCACCAAATTTGTGTGGCACATCGGAGCTTCTGGACTAGAATGAGTGTCCTCCCTCCTCAGAGATGTCAGTGTGAATTTGGAGTCACTGGGTGCGGTAGTTCCCGGTTTTCACTCAAGTAACTGAGTTCAAAATATGGCATTTAGGCCTTCATTTTAAGACATGGACACTGCCTGACCTTGAATGCCTTAATTTTTGGGTACTTAGCTTGAGAGTTCTTCAAGGAACTTGATTTTCAGAGGCTATGAGTCATTCATCACTTCTGAAAAACAGGCACTAAAAACAAGGCAGTCAAGATCAGAGGCCCACTAGAATATTTATGCCTTAAGGGCCAGTTTTTCAAAAGATTCAGATCCCACTGAGAACAGTGGAGAGGCCCTGTTAAGAGTGGAACTGGTCAAAAATGGAAATTGTCTCATGGGAAATTCCAATATTTCAGCCTTTGCTGTCGTGCTGAATCAGGATGAAGGGTTGAAATACTGGAGAGCTTTGCAGAATGGAAACATTCATCTAGGAAATGTCAAAACATTTTGGAGAAATTCAACAGTAATCTGCATCCTCCTGAGCTGCATAGTGCATCATGGGAGTCCCATGACTGTGGTGCATCATGGGAAAGGTAGTCTGGCCGGGGAGCTTAGCCAATAAGGGAAAATGGGGAGAATGAAGAAACTGAACTACAGCTCTCAGCCATGACCGCTCAAAGGCGGAGATGCAAAATTTAATAGTGAAACATTTCATTGAGATTTTTCCCAACAATTTTTTTTATATCAACATTTTTCTGTGAAAAAGAAATGCTTTGCTGGAAATTTTCTCACCACCTCTAACTGCAAACTGTTCCATAGTGGTACTTTGTGAAAATCTGGCCTCTAATATGAAAGGGGGGAAATGTTGGTGATTAAAATTGGGATAACTCAAACCAGCCTGTGAAAAACACGCACAGAAAAATCTTTTCCAAGCTCTTAGAGAATCGGCTGATGAGATATTCATTTTCTTGCTTCAGAAATATATAATATCAAAACAGTAAAAAAAAACCCATTTATTTCTTCACAAGCTACTTTCTTCACCACAGAGTTCTGAGGCATGACTTGTTCTCACTTCTTTTCCTCCCCTGCTCCCCTATCCTGAGTGCTGATTGTAACACTGACAACAGAACAATAGACCAATTCAGTTGTGTGTGAAATCAACAAAGTGTGAAATGTTTAAGTATGTTAACAATTCACTTGTGTTAGTTTAGTTCAAAGGGAATGTTAATGTCTTATCTAGAACCCCATTGATTGCTATCACATTACACTATGTACGACCCTGTAATTAAATAACCCCAGATCAAAGTGTGTGTATAGTCAGGTATTAGAACTTCATGAATACTAATGAACGATACTTGCATTGTTTTTACTTCTCTATCCCTGTTATAATGTAATGGCAGGCAATTGTATGATGTATCTCACTCTAACTGAATTACTTGTGTATGCAAAGGAAGTAGAATGTTAACTTCAAAGCAAGGGTCAGTGTGTTCAACAATGGAAATTCACAACTCAGTCTGCAGCTGCTACTCATCAAAACTCACATGGGTGAAGACATCGTTCAAATTTTCTTCTGGGAGCAGGATCTATAAATATTGGTTTGAGGGAATGATCCTGCATCTCTGGACTGTTTGGACACTCACAGGGGAACACTCCAGCTGCAAGATAGAGATCCCCAAAATCATTTTGGGTAATCCAGAGAGACTTATGCAAAGCTAGTAGATTCCTATATCTCTGCTGTCATTTTGGATTTACAATCTTAGACTTATCTGTTAATGGGATCTACCTGCTTTAACCTCTCAATAATGTTCATGTCTTTTCTTAGCTAATAAACTTTTAGTTTACTAGAGAAATTGGCTGCCAATGTTGTCTTTGGTGTGAGATTGAGAGTATCCATGGACCTGGGGTAAGTGACTGACCCTTTGGGGTTGGGAGTAACCTAATGTGATGTGAGATTTGAGTTAAAGGACCATTACCAAAAAGTCTAGTTTGACTGGGTGGTAAAATTGGCTGGGGAGTCTCAGGGGACTGTCTGTGGCTCCATGGTACAACTGATATAGTGATCCAGAAGTTCACATTTTTTACAGGCTTGGTGAAATCTAATGATAGAATATAGGACCAGTTTGGGTGTGTCTGCCCTGTTCTCTGACAGTCTGACCTGAGATTGGCACTCTCAGTGGTGAGTCACTTCAGACAGTGTGACAATGATAATCAAATATTACTCTTGATACATTTTCTCTCTATTGGCATTACAGTAGCCTTATGAAGAGGCAGGAACAATCTGGACTCATGAAGTTCTTTGTAATGCCAATTTCTGTCTTCCCCAGCTTACCTTCCCCTTTTCTATCTGCACTGACTGGCATCCTTCTCTTTTTTTCCCCAGAAAGATGGCGTTACCAAGAGGTGCTTTGGATGGTAGATTTCAGGATACGGATTTTAATCTCTCCAATATGCCCGAAGAGGATATTGAAGAGCTAAAGGCTGCAGTTGAAAGAGGGAATCTTTCAGAAATGGTTTCTAAAGCGCAGGAATCCCTAGAGCACTTGAAAAACATGAAACTCAACATCGCCATCACAGGGGAGTCAGGATCTGGGAAATCGTCCTTCATCAACGCCATGCTGGGTCTGGATGATGAGAATGAAGATGCAGCCAATGTTGATGTGATAGAAACAACAATGGAACCAACTCCTTATCCTCATCCCAAAGACCGAAATGTTACCATGTGGGACCTGCCGGGAATTGGGACACCAAGTTTCCGGCCTGACAGCTACCTCCAGCAAGTCAATTTTGCCTACTATGATTTCTTTATTATCATCGCTTCTGAGCGGTTCAAATCCACCCATGCTGACCTGGCCCAGGAGATCCAAAGGATGGGGAAGAAATTTTACTTTGTGCGTTGCAAGGTGGATGTAGACTTGCAAAATGAAAAAAGAAAGAAAAACCTGAGTGAGGAGACCACCCTGAAGAAAATCAGAAACGATTG
Source organism: Mauremys mutica (assembly GCF_020497125.1). Lineage (NCBI taxonomy): Eukaryota > Metazoa > Chordata > Testudines > Geoemydidae > Mauremys > Mauremys mutica. The sequence goes on from NC_059088.1 coordinate 9,768,878, forward strand.
CATGACAAAGTTGCAAGGAGCAGGGGTGACCTCACCGCAGGTTTTCCTTGTCTCCAAATGGGAGTTTGGCAAGTACGATTCTCCCCGACTGCAGGAAACTCTGGCAGATGAGCTTGATTCTCACAAGAGGCATGTTTTCCTTCTTTCCCTGACCAGTATTTCCAGACCCATCCTGGAAAGGAAGAAGAAAGCCCTGCAGGATCAGATCTGGAAGCACGCTCTGGTGTTCTGCATCATTTCTGCACATCCTGTTCCAGGTCTCTCTTTTGCTTGTAATGTTTTTCTATTGAGGCACTGCATGGCAAATTACCGCAAGACCTTTGGCTTGGATCATGACTCCCTGGTTAACCTTTCCAAGATGGTTGGGAAACCCATCGCAGACTTGAAGGCCGTGATAAAGTCTCCGCTAGAAGAAGAAATACCAAACCATTTTATTGTGCATCTTCTGGGCAAGGCTGAAGATCATTACATGAAGTTAACTGAGCGTGTCTTCTCTGAGATATTTCTGTCCGGTATCCCTTCAATGTTACCTTTTCCAATCATAAGTGCCACGCTGAAGCGCTTTCTAAATGATGTTGCTGAAGATGCCCAAAGGGTCCTGACCAAAGCTTTGGAGGCAGAAGAGAAAAATTAAATGTAACTGCATCAAAAGTTCAGCACTGCCCAAGCAAAGAGGTCAGATGCCAAAGGCCCCCATTCACTGGAGAGAAGGCAGCATCTCAAACCTGATACCACAATGGAAAAAGTATTGGATATGAGGCACATACAATGTGTGTGAATTCTTTGACTACAACACTCATGCTTCCTGTTCAAGCAGCAGGAACATAGGAATACATACAGGACGTGACTGTCAGTCATACAGGACCATTGGGTCCATCTGTTCCAGTATCCTGTATAAGCAAGGATGCAAGTTGAGTGTCACTAGAACACAAACATACCAGGAGGGGGGTTTCTGCTTTCTTACCCTGTGCTCTGTTTTCTATTATTTGCGGCTTCTCCTCTTGATTAGCAAGGGGAGCAGCAGGTGATCCCAAACATGGGTGGGATTCTGAACCTGAGGAATGTTACTAATCTCAGACAGTTCCCCACGAGTGGCGGTGTATGAAATGCCGAACTGGACAGACGGTGCATGGCAAGAGATAGGGGATGATGGTGGAGGTGAACTGGCATCTGGGGGCAGGATGGACAGATCAATAACATGGAGTGATCATCTGTAGTGCCTGTGGTGTATTAAGGACTCAGTTGGAATTGTAAGCTATCACTTTAAGAGAGGGTGGAAGGTACTGCTGTCCTGCTTGCAGCTAAGGTTCTCTGTATTAAAGTGTGAGAGCACAGTCAGTTTGCAGACAGGCAGTTTAAAGCAAGGTCGGATGAGCTGTGCCTGCTTGTTTAAGGCAGCAGCCTGATTTTCAGTCTGTTTCCGGGTTCCTGTGTGTTCTGAAATTGAAGAAACAAAGTTACGAGGGTTCTCTTCATCTAACTCCTCTCTGTATGTGCTATGAACACACCAGAGCCCAGTGCTTGAGATGTTTGCTTGGTGCACAGAGGACACTGAGGGCTAACTTCCTGTTTTCTAGCTCAGGTTCAATGCCAGCTCATGTTCCCATCACTGAAATCAGGACTGTTAGGGTATGCCTGTGACAGTCTGTATCTTTATCTTCTCCATTTTTACAAAACTATGATACATTTAGTGCAAAGTCTGCCTTGCAAGGTGTCATTTGAAAACTCATAATCTGCAGAGTATTATTGTCCTGGTGAAATATGTGTGGCAACATTGTATGTGAAATGATAAGATTCTACCCTATGATAATACTTATTTCACGTTTAGAAAAGGAGGCACAAACCAGTTCTTCAGAGACAAAGACAAACTGATGCCTCAACCAGGTGTCAACTAAACCAAATAAACTATCTCCTGGCTAAGCAGCCATTCTTTGGAAGGAAGGAGAGAGCGATTGAAATCTACATGTGAGAAAGGACTCAGACATTCGGGATCCCAGAGCCCAGCTGGAAATGACTCTTGAACAAGAGAGAGGGTTATAAAGGGATAAAGCAATGGCCCCAAGTTACCTCTCTCCCCTCACCTCTACTCACGGCATCAGCAATGTATGAAAGACAAAGGAAACATATTTGAACTGGGGGAGAGGCCCTACCTGAGGGAACTCAGCCAGCCTGCTGTATGCACATGGTGAGAGAGACCTTTGTGCTTTGAATTCATTTAGCTCATTAAGTTTGGTATTAGTCTGTTTTACCTTTTATTTCTTTGTAACCAGTTCTGACTTTTATACCCCCATTACTTGTAGTCACTTAAAATCTTTCGTTCTGTAGTTAATAAACTTGTTGTGCTGTTTTATCTACACCAGTGTGTTTGGACTGACGTGTTTGGGAACCTTCACTTGAGCTAACAAGCTGTGTGCATATCATTTCCTGTTATTGAAATGACAGACTTTCTATGAGCTTGTGTTGTCCAGGAAGATGCTGGGCAGTACAAGATGCACATTACTGGGGTAAAGCCAGGGCGGGAGTTTGCTGGTGTCGCCCTGTAATATAAGCCATGAGTGGCTGGCTTTAGCACTCAGACAGCATAGCTGGGAGTAATTTACAAGCTGGAGGCTGTGTGAGATCAGACCAGAAATGGCTGTTCTCACAGCAAAGCAGTGAAAAGGGCATTCCAGGTTAGAGAATTGAGGGGACACAGCGGTCCATGCGATACCCTGGGGAATGTCGCGCTGCCTGTACTACAATAAAATACCCGTGGCTGACCCGTGTCAACTGTCTTGGGCCACGCAGTTATCAATTTTCTCTGTAGATGTTCACGGTCTGGCTGAATCCCAAGGGTCCCAGAGCTCAGGCTCCAGCCCGAGCCCAAACATAGCCCCCCAGTCCAACCCCAAGTCAGATGACACAGGGCAGCCCAAGGGGTTTTATTCCAGTGTAAACATAATCTAAATGTGACCAGAGTCTTGTTGTAATCTTGTATTAGAGGCAGTAGCATAAGACGTACTTAGGAGGAGGGCAGGGGTAAAACGGAACGCTGGTCTTTAATTAAACTGGTGCAGACCTCAGTGTGAACAGCCTCGTCTTGGTTTGAAAGTAGCTTGTTTCAGCTGAGTTTAAACCAAGTCCCAGTGGATTTAAACTAACCAGAATAAGCCACTTCTACATCAGCATAATACTGTTCACACAAGGGTATGTCCTCATTTAGTTAGATGAGTTTAAACCGATTTCATTAAACTAGTGTAGAGTTGTATGTATCTGTATATTATAAATCCAGAAGAAACCATTGTGAGTATCCAGTCTGACCTCCTGGATAACACAGACCATGGGACTTCCCTGAATTAATTCCTGTTTGAACCAGGGCAGATCTTTTAGCAAAACATCCCAGCTTGATTTAAAAATTGCCTGTGATGGGAAGTCCACCATGGCCCTTCGTAAATTGTTCCCATTGTTAATTACTCGCTGTTAAAAATTAATTCAGCCAGGTCTATGTCCCCGCTATACAAGAGCTCAGACCGGAGGATCACATTCTGGCTTCAGAAGAACAGGAGAGCAACCAGACTGGGTCAGATCAAGGGTCCATCTAGCCCAGTGCCCTCTCTCTGACAGAGGCAGAGCCACAGTTTTAGGGGCAGTGCACAGAACCGGGCAATTTTGGAGAGATCCACCCCAGACCTCTACTCCCAGCTTCTGGCAGCCAGAGGTTTAGGGTCACCCTGTGCACGAGCTCGCATCCCTGACCATCTTCTTGGCTAATAGCCACTAATGGACCTATCCTCCATGAACTTGTCCAGTTCTTATTTGAACCCAGTTATGCCTTTGCCCATCACAGCATCCCATGGCAATGAGTTCCACAGGTTAACTGTGCGTTGTGTGGGGAAAGCACTGCCTGTTCTTGGTCTATTCATTTCATTGGGTGACCCCTTGGCAGATGTGGGTGGTGGGGCAGAACTCACATGGGGACACAGAATGAATTAATTGAAATGTGGGGCAGGGAGGGTGAATTGATGCAGGGGATGGGAGGCGAGGGAATGGGCAGATGTAGTATTTTGGGAGCAGCATTATCTGAGGAGTTGAGGCCAGGCAGATGTGGGGCTGGTGGGACACAGCAGTCATGGGAACTGTGGGGCTTGCAGTGGAGGGGAATCTCTGCACCCCCTGGCAGCATTTTATACCAGGGTTTGTACTTGGAGCTCAGCTGGGTCCCTCTAGCGAAAGCTCTTGCAGCGAGGGTCAAAAAAGTTAGGAGAGTTGGCAACACACAGCTGGGGGCATCACACAATCATATGACAGACCTAAAAGCCCCAGCCCGTCTTTTCAAAAAAATAAATCAATCTCATGATTTTTCAATGTGTGGGGTTGGCCCTGCTGAGGGCGGTTGGATGCAGAGTGGGGAGAATGCGGGGGCTGGATGTGGACAGGATGGGCTTTGGTGCTAAGGGGTCTTTCTACATACAAGGGTTTAATCACTCTTTCCGTTGAGCCTGACAGAGCTTGCTTGGTGCACCCACTGGACACAGGATTCCAGCAGCGATCGCATCCCTGCCAAATACAGAGGTGAGCTCGCGATTCCCCTGTTGACGCCTCTGTGAGTACAGCCTAGAGTAGTGATAACTGGGTCAGCCCTGCACTCTAGCCTGGCGTGCCCTTTACACGGCTTTGCTGCAGTAGCCTCCCGGCCGGCCAGCTCACAGCCTCCAGCGTGCAAGCCACGCCCAGCTGTGTTCACTTGCAAACTGTCAGTCACACCTGGGCTTTTACCAGCCTGAATTACCCCGCAGGGTGACCCCAGCACACTCCCAGCCCCAGGGTTTTCCCTGGAAATTTACGTCCTGTACTGCCTGGCCCTCTCCTGGCTAATACAAGCTCCTATAAACTCCCTCCGTTTATTAATAGAAATGATGTGCACAAACCTGGTTGTCTCAAATGGCGTTTCCCCAACACTTCAGTTCAAACACGCCGGATCAGATACAAAAATAAAACAAGTTTATTAACTGCCAAGCGAGAGATTTTAAATGACCACAAATAATGAGGCACTAATGTCAGAAATGCCACAAGAAAAACAAAGACGAAACACAGCTGGTGCCTAACTTCACAAACATTGTTCCATTCAAAACAAAGGTTTTTTTCTCATCACGTGTTCTCAGCAGCGTTACTGGCCAAACTCCTTAGGCCAGGCCCCCTTCTTCTGTATAGTGGCTGCTTCCCTGCCCCTGGGCACGCAGTGAATCGACGACCAGAGCGAGTGAGAGAGGAGGGAGTGCCTGGGGGTCCCGCCTTTGGGCAACACATCCAGCTGAGATTCAGGAGACAGAGACTCTGCAGGAGAGGATGTTCCCTGCAGTTTTTCCTCACCTGCTTGTGGTTTCTTTGCCTACCCCTCCTGCTTGATGACTTTGTTGGCAGCTTGCCTGTGAAGCACATCTCCTTTGGTTTGGCACAGACCTGTTTGCCAACTGCTGTTTGTGTTTGGAACATGTGTGAACAGCACCATCCAGTGGAATTTTATACCTTTGCATGCAATGCTGCCACACATATTTTACCAGGATAATAATGACCAGCAGGTTGTGAGTTCTCAAATGATCCCTCACAAAGCTCGCTTTGTGGACAGATTATTATGATCGTGAACACAGGCTACATTCTCTTACAACATCCCAGGATCACATTAGCCCTGTTGGCCACATGTCTCACTGGGAGCTTGTGTTCATCTGATTATCCACCATGACCCCCAAACCTTTGTTCCTAGCTACACACATTGACATTGAGCCATATAAAAACACATATTGTCTGCTTGTGCCCAGCTTGTCATGTGATCCAGATCGCTCTGTGTCCGTGACCCGTCCTCTTCATTTACCAGTCCCAGGGCCGGCTCCAGGCACCAGCCAACCAAGCACGTGCTTGGGGCAGCACCTTGGGATGGGGCAGCACTTGGGGTTTTTGTTTTGGTTCAGCTGGGCGGCGCTGGAGGGGGTTTTTTTTTTTTTCGTCCGGGCGGTGCTCGGGGGGCTTGGGCAGCGCAGTGCTCAGGGTGGGGGCAGCAGGGGGGTTTGGTGGCGCGGTGCTCGGGGGGAGGCGGGGGATTTGGGTGGCACGGCGCTCGGGGGGGGTTCGGCGGCACTCACGGGGGGAGTGTTACGGTGGGGCGGGGCTTTTTTTTTTTTCCTTGGGGCGGCAAAAAAGTTAGAGCCGGCCCTGTCCACTCCCCCGCATCTCTGTGCCATCTGCAAACTTTATCAGTGAGGATTTGATGCTTTCTGCATTGATAAAAAATATTAAATAGCGCAGGTCCAAAAACCGATCCCAGAGGGGAACCTCGCTAGAAACACACCTGCTCAAAGCTGGTTCCCCATTTACCATTACGTTCTGAGAGCTGTCAGCCAGTTTTTAATCCATGTAATGTGTGACGTGTTAATTTTGTTTCATTCTAGGATTGTCTTTTAAATCTAAACACCAAGCAGTACCAAGTCAAATGCCTTACAGAAGTCTACTTATGTTTACACTTGGAAGGATTCTTTTTTATGAGTAATTGTTGGCAAACATTGATTTCACAGACAACACACAAAATGATGAAAAAACATTCCCATCCATGGTACTCGGAATTTACAGCCCGGCAAAGTAAGAAAAATGCAGTTTAAGAACTTTAGAGTTTGATTTCAGGCAATTTACTTTGTACATTTCAACAGGGGATGTTGACCATCCATGTTTTAATGGTTTATTGAGCTTTAACTTTTTGAATTCCAGCATCTACTGTCATGAAATAATTATTGTCTGACTCCACTCCCATAATCTCAGAAGAAAATAAGAACGGCCATACTGGGTCAGACCAAAGGTCCATCCAGCCCAGTATCCTGTCTGCTGACAGTGGCCAATGCCAGGTGATCCAGAGGGAGTGAACCTAACAGGCAATGATCAAGTGATCTCTCTACTGCCATCCATCTCCACCTTCTGACAAGCAGAGGCTAGGGACACCATTCCTTATCCATCCTGGCTAATAGCCATTTATGGACTTAACCTCCATGAATTTATCCAGTTCTCTTTTAAACGCTGTTATAGTCCTAGCCTTCACAACCTCCTCAGGTAAGGAGTTCCACAGGGTGACTGTGCGCTGCGTGAAGAAGAACTTCCTTTTATTTATTTTAAACCTGCTGCCCATTAATTTCATGTGGTGACCCCTAGTTCTTGTATTATGGGAACAAGTAAATAACTTTTCCTTACTCATTTTCTCCACACAACTCATGCTTTTATAGACCTCTATCCTATATCCCCCTCTTAGTCTCCTCTTTTCCAAGCTGGAAAGTCCTAGTCTCTTTAATCTCTCCTCATATGGGACCAATTCCAAACCCCTAATCATTTTAGTTGCCCATTTCTGAACCTTTTCTAATGCCAGTATATCTTTTTAGAGATGAGGAGATCACATCTGTACACAGTATTCGAGATGTGGGCGTACCATGGATTTATGTAAGGCCAATAATATATTCTCAGTCTTATTCTCTATCCCTTTTTTAATGATTCCTAACATCCTGTTTGCTTTTTTGACCGCCGCTGCACACTGCGTGGACATCTTCAGAGAACTATCCACGATGACTCCAAGATCTTTTTCCTGATTAGTTGTACTAAAATTAGCCCCCATCATATTGTATGTATAGTTGGGGTTATTTTTTCCAATGTGATTCCTTTCCATTTATCCACATTAAATTTCATTTGCCATTTTGTTGCCCAATCACTTAGTTTTGTGAGTTCTTTCTGAAGTTCTTCACAGTCTGCTTTGGTCTTGAGCAGTTTAGTATCATCTGCAAACTTTGCCACCTTACTGTTAATCCCTTTCTCCAGATCTTTTATGAACAAGTTGAATAGGATTGGTCCTAGGACTGACCCTTGGGGAACACCTCTAGTTACACCTCTCCATTCTGAGAATTTACCATTAATTCCTACCCTTTGTTCCCTGTCTTTTAACCAGTTCTCAGTCTATGAAAGGGATCTTCCCCCTTATCCCATGACAACTTAAGTTACGTAAGAGCCTTTGGTGAGGGACCTTGTCAAAGGTTTCTTTGAAATCTAAGTACACTAGATTTCAGATTAGCTCTGTCCTCTGCAGGGCGCCCTCTGCCGGTGGTGTCCACTGGATCCCCCTTGTCCACATGTTTGTTGACCACTTCAAAGAACTCTAATAGATTAGTAAGACATGATTTCCCTTTACAGAAACCATGTTGATTTTTGCCCAACAATTTATGTTTTTCTATGTGTCTGACAATTTTATTCTTTACTATTGTTTCAACTAATTTGCCCGGTACCGACGTTAGACTTACCGGTCTGTAATTACCAGGATCACCTCTAGAGCCCTTTTTAAATATTGGTGTTTGTGACGGGGTCGGGACTCACCACTGCAGCGCCTCCCGCTGGCACGTCTGGGAATTAGCTCTGTCCTCTGCAGGGCGCCCTCTGCCGGTGGTGTCCCATCCGTTGTCTGCTCCCCTGTTGGTGTCCGGACCCACGTTGCTCCCCGCTCAGCAGCGTCCCCTTCAGGACACTGCCCTCCGGCAGCACCCACTGCTCCGGTCTCATCCCCTTCCGGGGGTCTGGTGTTATCAGCATTCCCCCATCTGCACCTGTTCCAGTGGCCGGCTGCAGCCTCAAAATCTAGCCCCTTTTTCACAGTGGCCAGCTACAGCCTGGATCAGGCCACGCTCCTCCTCAGCTGAGTGTAGTACAACGGGGAAGGGGGAGACCCAGGCCCACCTGCTACTCTGGGTCCCAACCCAGGGACCCTCTAGCAGCAGCCTCCCTGCCCTCCTTCTCTCCCTTTGTCAGACTTTGTCCCTGGGCCACTTCCCCTTTGGCCCTGTGCACCCGCTCGGCCCTTTGTAGCAAGGCCTGCAGCCTGGGGCTTTCCTTGGCTGGAGCTTCCCAGCTCCCTCTGCCCTTCCCCAGCACTGCTCTGTCCAAGGTGCTGGTCTCCTGCTCTGGAGACAGACCTTCCCCCATGAAGGTCTGGGACAGACTGCCTGCTCCCTTCCTGGGCTGCCTTTATATAGGGCCTAGCCTAGTCCTGATTGGCTGGCTCTAAGCTCGGCCCCGATTGGCTCTCAGTAGGCCCTTCCCTAATTGGCTGCCGGCCTCCGCAGCCGCTCTGGCCTACTCTATCCCTCTCTCTCATGGGGGTGGGGCAGCCGCCCCACCACAGTGTTACATTCGCTATCTTCCAGTCATTGGGTAGAGAAGCTGATTTAAAGGACAGGTTACAAACCATAGTTAATAGTTCCGCAATTTCACGTGTGAGTTCTTTCAGAACTCTTGGGTGATACCATCTGGTCTCCTAATAACGTTAAAATTTTGATTAACAAAAATTGGGAAAAATGCTTTAAAATAAACACGAATATTACCATCAGAATATTTTAAAAATAAAAATTGGATTCTGCCAAGTCAACGTATAATACATCAACACTGTTACTTTTATCCGCCAAACTAGTAATCTCATTAAAAAGAATAATCAAGGTTTCCTACTTGCTAGTTTGGTGCCCAATGACTGGACTGTAGGATATTCTGTGGTGCCGGCTCTCTCGGTCTCTCCTGGTGAAGCTGTTCCACTTTGTATAAATCTTTGACTAGACTTTGGAGCGTTGTGGAGGTGACACTCTGCCAGCGTGGGAGGCTCACGAGCAGCGGATCCCAGCTAGTTCGCCGGGACGAGCAGTGTACGGACCGACCTTTGGGTGAGAAACAGCCTGTTAGAGAGGAGAGGAACTTGTTAATCAGTTTAGGCTCTAGGGGTTTTACATTCTTCTTTTATCTGTAAGCGTTTAGGTCTGATCCTTAGACTTGCCTCTATTGGAATCTTTATTTTTAAGCTGTATCAGATAAACGTCTATTTGGTTTTACTCGAGACATGACTAAGCGCCGGGGCTGAGGAGAGGGTTGAACTGAGGGGAAGCTAGTGAACGGGGGATGCTGCTTGCACAGAGGCACTGAATCCATGTCCAGAAGTCAAGGGGCTGAGCACCTGAGTGTAACACCCTGGGGTGCACAGACAGGTTGGAGGAACCCATCCCTTGGGGCCAGAGCTTAGCTCCGGGGGTAACTATCTCCACAGATTTAGCCCCAGGTTCTTCGCTCTGCCCCACGGACTCACTCAGGGAGCCTAAGCTCTGGGGTGTGCAAATCACTGGCCTGCAGCGGCTGCTACCCTGTGGCTACCAGTTCTGAGCTGCACAGCCCGTCTGCACATTCATTGTGGTGAGTCCACAACCAGACCAGTGGAAAAGCTACGTGCCGATCCAGGTCTCCCACCATCCACAGACATTTCCACTCGTCCCAGAGCACCACTTAGCTGGGGTGTCCATTGTGGTCTCAGCAGGAACCCTACGGTGGCATGAATGGTCGGCTAATGGCATTTGGAACAGTTTCCTTGTCACCGATCCACCCGTTCGACTGCCAGGATCTGAGCAGCCACGTCGCCATTGGACTCTGCTGAACAGGCTCCGAGCTGGCCAAGGAATATGCACAGCCGACGTCTCCTCAGGGGGTCTGCCTGAACTACGCGCTTTGTCACTCTGGCCTCGGTCAGTCGACGGGGAACATTGTCGACAAGGGTCAGTTGACTGGATTTCATGGTGGCCTTAGAGCCCTTCATGGTGCTGATGAAGCTGCGGTTGGGTGGCTCGGCAAGCACGGCCAATGCTAGAAGAAGTGGGGCGAGCGGGGTTCACGGAGCCCAGAGTGGGGGGCAGCATCGCCAGCAGCTGGTAGTTTGGGGTGAGTTGTCCCTGGTGGGCACAGATAAGGCTCCCCCCCCCCACGATACACACACGTAGGGATTCACCCTATGCCCTCCGGGTAACCTGAACCTGACCCAACCTGGCCTCATTATTTGTGAGTAAAGTGTCTTAGGGGCCAGGCTCCTGGCTGTGAATCCCAAGGAGAGGGAGGAGCCTAACTCCATTAGGCCACACCCCTTTCCTCAGCATTTCCACCGCTCAGCAAGGTTGGCCTCTGCGGGTCCCATTCTCAGGCGCCCTCTCCCCGTGCACTGTAAAGATCCTCTGCTCACATCAACGCTGAGCTTTGAGAGACTGAGTCTAGCCCAGCGTGTGGCTTTTCCCGAGCGGTGCAGAGAGTCCGTGGCCGAGCTGGGAGTAGATCTGAAGAATCCTGGCCGTCTCTCCCCTCCCCCACGCTATAACCACTAGAGCATAGTCCCCTCTCTGCAGAACCCAGGAGTCCTGATTCCCAGCTACCCCCTGCTGTAACTGCAGAGCTAGAACCCAGAAATCCTGACTCTTTGTCCCCACTGCTCTAATCCACTGACCCCACTGCCCTCACTACAGAAATAACCCGGGGCCCTGATTCCCAGAACACTCCCCTCTCCCCACCACCAGAGGCGCCGAAATGCTAATGTGCCGGGGGGTGCTCAACCCTTGGCTCTGCCCAAGCCCTGCCCCCACTCCACCCCTTCTGTGTATTTTGCTGCACAAAGACAAGATAAAAATGTTGTCCCTGCCCCAAAGATCTGTGACAATCTGAGAACAAGACAAGCGATGACAGATGGAGACAGACAGAGGAGCCCAAGGAAATGATAAGACAATATCAGGCAGCGTTAGCGCTGGGTGAAATGTTTTGGCCAAAATGTTCTTTGTCGAAAAATGCAGATTCAGTTTTGCTGAAATGATTAACGAACGCACGTGGATTTCAGAGAATTGTTTCGGTCACACGCCAAACCCCCCTACAAATGCCAAAGAAGTTTCAAAGTTTCCTTTAGCTCAGGGGTCCCCAATGTGGTGCCCGCGGGCGCCATGGCACCCGCCGGAGCATCCATGTGTGCCCGCCTACTGGCCGCCGGACAAGCAGCTGCCGAAATGCCGCCAAGAAGCGACAACGTCAAGAAGCACTACCGCCGAAATGCCACCGATTTCTGGTGGCATTTCAGCAGCAACGCCTCTTGGTGACGCTGGTTCTAGGCAGCATTTCAGCGGCTGTTTGTTCGGCGGCCACAGTCCTCGGTCCGGCGCCTGCCCCATGGGAAAGGTTGGGGACCGCTGCATTAGATCTTTTTCTGAGCCATCAGCAAACTGAGCAATCAATTATCTGCACAATGCCAGTCAGCATGAGAGACCGGGGGGTGGGGGGGTGGGAAGATGCGCTCCTGCTCCCTAACCATTGTCAGGCTGTTTGTGGGCACGATGGCAAAGGAGAGTGTGAAGAAGGATTGAAAGGGGATAATTTGCAGGTGTGCACAAAAGCCAGTTTCTCTAGACACAGTATAAATAAACAACAGCAGCAGTTTCCTAGTTCAGAAATCGGCCAGCCTGGCTTATGTTACATGTATGTTATGTAACTGTGTCTATACCATTTGTGGATGGATTCCAGTAATTTCCAGCATCTGGCCGGTTATGTCTGGCTGGATGCTGACATCTCAAGCACTTTCTCTTTTGGCATAATACACAAAGCTGATCATCTGCACCACCGAACCGTTTCTGTTTTGCTGTTGATGACAAGCCAGTTTAAAGCTCTGCCTCCACAGGCAGTGATCTGTAACATTACAGACATTCAGCAGGTCTCATGTTCTGAGCGTTAACGGCTAACGCCCCACTGCCAGCCGAGGGCCACAATTTAAATGTGTGAGGGCTGCATGTTTGACTTGCCTGTGTTAAAGTATAATTAAATCAACATTGATTTTTAAACATTTCCTCAAATACACAGGCTTTTGATACCATCTCACATCACCTTCTCAGAAGCAAACTAGGGAAATACAGCCCAGAGGAACCTATTATAAGGTGGATGTACAACTGGTTGGAATACCAATACTCAGAGATTAGTTATCAATTGTTCACTGTCAAGCTGGAAGATCATATCAAGTGGGGTCCCATAGGGATCTGTTTTGGATCTGGGACTATTCAATATCTTCATCAATGATTTAGATAATGGCATAGAGACCATACTTATAAATTTTGTGAACAATATCAAGCTGGGAGGGGTTGCAAGGGCTTTGGAGATAGGATTAAAATTCAAAATGATCTGGGCAAACTGGAGAAATGGTCGGAAATAAACAGGATGGAATTCAATAAGGACAAATGCAAAGTACCACCCTTAGTTCTGGTCTACACTGGGGGTGGGGGATTGACCTAAGATTCGCAACTTCAGCTACGAGACTAGCGTAGCTGAAGTTGACGTATTTAGACTCCACTTGCACCTCTCACGGCGGTGAAGTACCGGAGTCGATGGGAGAGCACTTGGGGATAGATTTATCGCATCTAGACTAGACATGATCAATCGATCCCCAATAGATTGATCACTACCCGCCAATCCGGCGGGTAGTAGAGACGTACCCTAGCAAAGAATAATCAATTGCGCACATCCAAATGGCTGCCTTGGAAGAAGCACTGCAGAAGAGGGTCTGGGGTTATAGCAGATCACAAACTAAATATGGGTCAACAATGTCACACTCTTGCAAAACAAAAAGGGAACATCATTCTGAGATGCATTAGCAGGAGTGTTTTCCACTCTACTCAGCACAGATAAGGCTTCAGCTGGAGGACGGTATCCAGTTCTTGGCACCACACTTTGGGAAAGATGTAGACAAATTGGAGAAAATCTAGAGGAGAGCAACACAAAATATTAATGGCCTATGAGGAAAGACTGAAAAAACTGGGTTTGTTTAGTCTGGAGAAGAGAAGATTGAGGGGGGACCTGATAAGTCTTCAAATACATAAAAGGCTGTTATAAATCGCAGGGTGAGACATTGCTCTACTGAGCCACCGAGGACAGGACAAGAAGCAATGGCTTAAATTGGAGCAAGGGACATTTAGACACTAGGAAAAACTTCCTAACTGTTAGGTTATACACTGGAACAAATTCCCTAGGGAGGCTGTGGAATCTCAGTCATTGGAGCAGGTTAGACAAACACCTGTTATGGACGGTCGAGATCATGGGTTCTCAAAATGGGGGGGTTGTGACCCGTTGAGGGGGGTCGCAGGATTATAATGTGGGAGGGTCACAAGCTGCCCAGCTCTGAAGGCAGCGCTGCCGCCAGCAGCAGCGCAGAAGTAAGGGTGGCAATGGAGCGCTACGTCTGCTGTTAAAAGTGACGCTGACAATGCTTCTTCGCAACCCCAGTATTAAACAGTAACTATTGGGGGGGAAACACAATAATTCTATAAAAATGTGTTTTAGTCTTAACTTAAAAGTGGTGAGGAAAGGGAAATTCATTTTAAACAATAGGGTTATAAATTTAGCATTTAAAATAATGTTAAATATAAAAATGTGTTTTGAATTTACAAGGGGCTGGCTTTGTGAAAGGGGGTCTAGATAATCCTTAATCCTGCCTCAGCCCGGAGGTCAGGACTAGAGGACCGAGCGACGTCCATTCCAGTCCTACTTCGACGATTCTATGAAGCTACAAATAATTACGCTCGAGGTTTCTCAGGGTTACCACCATTCTGCCTGTGGGACCAAAGGCTTTTGAATGATACCCAGCCCGATCCATTCCTTGCTGCAGTTGACCATGGCTTTCATAGCATTGATCCAGCTTTCACCCTGAATATTGATGACAGCATTCCGTCCCCAGTAGGACAATGGGTGCCAGACACCGGTGGGCTGTGTACAAAGGGGAGTGGAGTTTAGTGGTTAGAGTGGGGAGGATGGGAGCTCCCTATCAAAGCCCAGCGCTCGCTTTCAGGCTCGATGAAGACAGCAATTAAGCCTCTTTGCTGTAGAAGAGACAGCTGCAAACAATGGAGGCCTCTGACCACGGCAGTAGGTCATGTGGACTGTGGGGTGTGAACACAGAGGCTAGGAGATCGGTAGCCACCTTAACAGCATCCCTGAAACTGGCAGTACCCCCTGGGACTGGTTGAGCAAGGGTGGTGCCAGAAACTGAAAAGAATGTCGTTGTTTGCGCTGAGTTCCAGTTTTGAATTCCAGCACCCATCTGCACACACCTCAGGTGGAGCCGGGTCTGAAGGAAGGACGGAGTCGCTGGAGCAGGGGGCTGAGCTGTCGCTGTGAGGTGAGGAGAGGAGTGGACGTACCCTGAGAGATCCAGCGCTGAGCTCGGTAGCCTGCGGCAGCAGCCGTGCACAGAGCCTTCTTGCCGCGGGGATTGTCCGTGGTCTGGTGTCGTAGGGACCGTGGTCTCCAGGGCTCACTGAGGGGTAAGTGACAGCAACAGCTCAAATCCCCAGGGCAGGGCTAAAAGGGTGGGAACATTGTGCACGTCTGGGGTGAGTTGAGTGGAATAGGCTGATATTAAAGGGCTGTTATGAAGAGGACCAGGATCAATTGTTCCCCATGGCCACTGAAGGCAGGACAAGATGCAACGGGCTTAATCTGCAGGAAAGGAGATATAAGGTTCATATTAGGAATAACTTTGTAACTAACTAAGGACAGTTCAGCTCTGGAATCTGTTTCTAAAGGGGGTTGTAGGATCCCCATCACTGGAGGTTTTTAAGACCAGGTTGGACAAACTCTTCTCAGGGCTGGTCTAGATTTGCTTGGTCCTGACTCAGCGAGGTCCCTTCCAGCCGGACATTGCTGTGATTCTACGCCGGTCTCAGCCTATGCTCTGGTCAAAGGATCACGTCCATTGGTTGAATCAAGGCCCCTCTCCCAGTTTTAGCGCAGCCTTTTATACCAAGCAAAAAGCCCTCTTTGAGACCCAGTCTGAACCAGTCTATGCAAGTCTTCCTGAGGGTGGTACATCTCTGGAGCTGTTTACCTGTCCCTTCCTGGCTGGTTCCTCTGCACACAACTTTTACAAGGGTGATACAGGATCTCAGAGATTCAGATAACAATCATAAACTTAAGCCATATTCCCGCTTTGGAGATTCCCTTGGTGTCCTACTCCCATTGAAGAACCCTACAAGGCTAGTAGTGCCCATCCTGGGTTACCCTTATGTATGGAAACAGCCCCCCTCTTCCTATCCCACTGAGCACAGAGCAGGGAAATCTGCTTTAATCTCACTGCTCCACTGCAGAAGTGGCTGCATCTCAGTGCCGGGCAAACAATCCCTGCACAGTGTTCCTGGTGGCTGTTAGCTGGGAGACGTGATTTCCTGTTGCAGAATCCGTGCTGGATAGACCCTGTACAGCATGATCTCTCAAGAGCTTTATTATTCTATATTCTATTGTTGTCTCGATCCATTTCCCTGTTTTCTCTCACTTTTTACTTTTCACCCTTTTTTCCAGTTGTAAAAAGCAAAAGAAAGGGAGGGAGAGGTGTATTTCCCCCATGGTCTGTCAGTTTTCCTTCCTTTTTCACCCCCTTTTCCAGTGCGAAAAGACCAGCTCTACCTAACTACCCAACTGGTGTCATGGTGGGTATCTGCTATAGACCACCAGACCAGGAGGATGAGGTAGACGAGGGTTTTTTCAGACAACTAACAGATCTTTCCAGATCACAGGCCCTGGTTCTAATGGGGGACTTCAGTCACCCTGACATCTCCTGGGAGAGAAATACAGCTGTGCACAGACAATCCAGGAAAGTTTTGGAGTGTTGGGGACAACTTCCTGGTGCAAGTGCTGCAGGAACCAACTAGGAGTTCTGCACCTCTTGATCTGCTGCTCACAAACAGGGAAGAATTGGTAGGGGAAGTAGAAGTGGGTGGCAACATGGGCAGTGGTGACCATGAGATGGTTGAGTTCAGGATCCTGAGAAAAGGAAGAAAGGAGAGTAGCAAAATAGGGATCCTGGACTTCAGAAAAGCAGACTTTGACTCCCTCAGGGAACTGATGGGCAGGATCCCCTGGGAGAATAACATGAGGGGGAAAGGAGTCCAGGAGAGCTGGCTATATTTTAAAGAAGCCTTATTGAGGGCACAGGGACAAACCATCCCAATGTGCAGTAAATATGGCAGGCGACCAGCTTGGCTTAACAGTGAAATCTTTGGTGAGCTTAAACACAAAAAGGAAGCTGACAAGAAGTGGAAATTTGCACAGATGACTAGGGAGGAGTAAAAAAAAATATTACTCGAGCATTCAGGGGTGTAATCAGGAAGGCCAAAGTACAACGGGAGTTGCAGCTAGCAAGGGATGTGAAGGGTAGCAAGGAGGATTTCTATAGGTATGATAGCAACAAGAAGGTGCTCAGGGAAAGTGTGGGCCCCTTACCAAATGGGGGAGGCAACCTAGTGACAGAGGATGTGGAAAAAGCTGAAGTACTCAATGCTTTTTTTGCCTCAGTCTTCACAGACAAGGTCAGCTCCCAGGCTGCTGCACTGGGCCGCACAGTATGGGGAGGAGCTGGACATGCACAGGTCCATGGGTCCAGCTCTAATGTATCCAAGGGGGCTGAGGGAGTTGGCTGATGTCATCGCAGAGCCGTTGACCGTTATCTTTGAAAACTCGTGGAGGTCCCAGGTGATTGGAAAAAGGCAAATATAATGCCCATTTTTAAAAAAGGGAAGAAGGAGGATCTGGGGAACTACAGACCAGTTAGCCTCACCTCAGTCCCTGAAA
Organism: Mauremys mutica; assembly: GCF_020497125.1. Lineage (NCBI taxonomy): Eukaryota > Metazoa > Chordata > Testudines > Geoemydidae > Mauremys > Mauremys mutica. Next base: position 9,786,317 of record NC_059088.1, read on the forward strand.
AATCATGGAGCAGGTCCTCAAGGAATCCATTTTGAAGCACTTGGAGGACAGGAAGTTGATCAGGAACAGTCAACATGGATTCACCAAGGGCAAGTCATGCCTAACCAACCTGATAGCCTTCTATGATGAGATAACTGGCTCTGTGGAGGAGGGGAAAGTGGTGGACGTGATATATCTTGATTTTAGCAAAGCTTCTGATATGGTCTCCGACAGTAGTCATGCCAGCAAGTTAAAGAAGTATGGGCTGGATGAATGGACTATGAGATGGATAGAAAGCTGGAAAGATTGTCAGGCTCAATGGGTAGTGATCAATGGTTCAATGTCTAGTTGGCAGCCAGTATCAAGCTGAGTGCCCCAAGGGTCGGTCCTGGGGCCGGTTTTGTTCAACATCTTCATTAATGATCTGGATGATGCGATGAATTGCACCCTCAGCAAGTTCACAGATAACACAAAGCTGGGGGGAGAAGCAGGTACGCTGGAGGGTAGGAAGAGGGTCCAGAGTGACCTAGACAAACTGTAGGATTAGGCCAAAAGAAATCTGATGAGGTTCAACAAGGACAAGTGCAGAGTCCTGCACTTAGGATGGAAGAATCCCATGCACTGCTACAGGCTGGGGATCAACTGGCTAAGCCGCAGTCCAGAAAGTTCCTAAATCTCTGCAGATTATTTTAGTTATTTCAATCTGTCATCAAAGCTCCTTTCCTTGCAGGTTTGTGAGTGATGAGTTATATGTCTAAGATATTTATATACTGGTCTCCAGGTTACAATGTGCTGGTGGAGCCTGTGGGAGAAACAAGACTAACCATGACCATTTCTTTTCCCAGGGAGATGGCTGATCTCAAACCTACTGCTGGTGACTTATATACAGAACATAGAAACACTCTTCCTGGTATGTCTGTGGAACAAACTAAACAGATTGAGGCTGCTATCAAAGCAGGAAACTTCTTAGAAGCTGCTTCTATGGTGCAGACATTCAAGAATTTGTCAGGCATTGATTTTAATATCGCCGTCACGGGGGAGTCGGGATCTGGAAAATCATCTTTGGTCAATGCCATCCGGGGCCTGGAAGATGAAGACGAAGGCGCTGCTGAGACCCGTGTGGTGGAAACCAAAGAACCAGTACCATATTGTCATCCTACCTGTCCCATAATGATTGTCTGGGACCTGCCCTCGATTGGAACCCCAGGTTTTCGGCCAGACACTTATCTGAAACAAGTGAACTTCAGCCGTTACGATGTCTTCATCATCATCGCTTCAGAAAGGAGCAGATTCTGCCACACCAAGCTGGCCCGGGAGATCCAGAAGATGGGAAAGAAGTTTTTATTTGTACGCACCAAAGTGGACTTGGACCTGTATAATGAGGAAAGCAAAGAGAGCTTCAGTGAAGAGAGAACCCTGGAGAAAATCAGACAGGACTGCGTCAACAACCTGTCCAGAGTAGGGGTGAGCTCCCCGCAGGTTTTCCTTGTCTCAAGTATGCAATTTAAGAAATACGATTCTCCACAGCTGCAGAAGACTTTGCTAAAGGAATTCTACAACCACAAGATGGAGATGTTCAGAGCCACTGAAGCCCCCAGGGACAGTGGGTAAGAAACTCCCCTTTGGTCTGTTTCTTGTTCAGATCTTTAGCGGGTGTGATACATTTATTCATTGTTTTATAATAATATCAAGTGGGAAAAAACAGCAGAAATAAATACCTTGACCCCTATTGTCTGAGGGACCAAATCCTGGAACCCAAAGGCAGACAGAATTCTCGTTGGCTGTGAAAGCAGCAGGACTGAGCCCCATACTCCTTACACAGGCCATCTAATAACCCTTGTGAAATAACTCCCTGTTTTCATTCACAGCCCGACTCGTTATCCAAGGCAGGATTTGGTTTCTAGACAGAGAACATTCACTCGATAGTGTTGCCCCTTTGTGACCCAAGTGGATAGTCAGAGTTCAAGTTCCCGAGATGTCCCACTTGGGCACAGAAAATGAGGTATTTTCTGGTATATTCTTTGAAGCAATCTTGTTTATTTACCAGGAATGACCAACGTCTTGCTTCTCCAAATGCAGGAGAAACCAGAAACAAAAGAACGGTTTCTTAGCTTACAGCCACAATCCTCTTTAGCCGACACCAGATGCAAAAACTCTCTCTCTTTCTCTCGAGCTTCTTCCAGGGTCAAACACCCACCTCACAGATCGCTGCTCAGCTTTCCTGCTTTTTGCCTCTGGCTCTGAGTCTGTCTCTGTTCTGGTTTACAGCCCAACTTATCTTTTTCACACACCCACACTCAGGTGGTCACAATACCTGGTGGAACCCTCCCGCCACATGGTGCTAGTTTCTAGGCCATCTCTACTAAGCCTTGTGTCAGAGGTGTCCCTTGACTATCTAACAACTATCTTAAGAGAAGGGCACGTTCACACATCTTGTTTAAGGAGGCTTTAACTTAACCCATAACAAGATTTCACCCAGCTCCTAACACCCCACCACCATCTCTGGTTTGGCTCATCCTCCTGATGAGGCCTCAGATGGTGACACCCAACACCCTATCTCAAACAGAGAAAAAAGGAATAATTTAACAGATTACAGATCATACAAATTTAGCTATTTACATACGTGCAGGGCCCTTCTGTCAGGGCAGTTTCCCATCACCAACACACAAGAATTTTATATCTACCCAAATCTCTAAGGGGCTTTTCTTGCCCTTGATTTCCTTTCAGTCTGCTCCCAACTTAAGGGGTGTCTATTATTTCTGCAGAACTTGATGGCTCTGACGGTCCCTCTCCATTCTTTTGGAAGGGGGGGACTTATTACTGTCACAACGTAGTCAGTCTCAACTTCCACAGCTACGTTCTCAGTTTTGGGAGAATCCGGTTGAGTCAATAGCTTATACTTTGAGTTTCAGACTCCCAGTTCTCCCCCTAGGGTCTCTGAACCCTGATTGTCTGGCCTTCTCAGGGCCACACCATGCTTTCAGGCTCTTTGCTATGCCCCGGAATCCCTCTTTCTCTTGTCTGCACTCCAGCTAGTCTTTTTCACACACACAAACAATACCCAGTGGAACATTACACAACGTTTTCAGAAAGCTGCTGAGGGGAGGATTTGGGCTGTGCCCGGGATCAATGGCCCCACCGTGTCATCTTGAGCTCTCCCAGTTACTGTGACATCAGGCAGCCTGCAAACATGCTGGCTTGCAACTGAGCTGCAGTCCTGCTCCATCCCTTGAGATCACACACCTCAGGTAATTTATTTTGTCACAGGAAAAATTGCATCTTGCTGATTTCACCTTTAAGTTGGTGTGGCGTAGCCTCTCCAGCACAGCTCCCAGCTTCTGCAAGAGCTCCACAAACAGCTTCCAAATGACAATGGTGCCAGGCAAGATGTGCTCCACGGGTCTGCTGGCACAACATCCGTCAGCCTTTGGAACATTCCGGTGGTACTACAGAATCCAAAAGGCATGACATGAAATTTGAAAAGGCCCCATTTGCTAGCTCATACAATTAAAAAGTTTGTAGAGCAGTTTTTAAACTAAGGGCTGGGGAAAAGTCGACAGGTGCGGCGGAGCATGTGGTTTGGACAGAGACATTCCTAACTGTCGGATTTATTAATGGAGATTCTCTATGTTCTAGTAAGGAGGAGAGGATGGAAGATGATAAAATATAGGTAGGATCTGATAAGAAACAGTCAAATGAAAAGGAGTCACATTTTATTACATCATGTAATGGTAGACAGTTAAAAAGTGACACTTTTTAAAGTGCTTATACACCAGTGCTAGGAGTCTACGTAATAAGATGGGTGAACTAGAGGGCCTCGTATTAAATGAGAATATTGATATAATAGGTGTGATGGGGCAAAGCCAGATGGCTATAGTAAAGTTGTGGGAGACAGATATATTAGCCCCAGGCTCAACAAATCCCCATTACCAGGATAAGCAAATGGCAGCTGCTCCAATTAAGAACCCTGGGGCCAATGAAGATCTTTCCAGAAGGCAGGGAAGGCAGCTAGGTCGGTTGGGACACCTGAAGCCAATCAGGGGCTGGCTGGAACTAGTTAAAAGCCTCCCAGTTAGTCAGGTGGGTCCGCCTGTCAGGAGCTGTAGGAGGAAGCCGTGCTGTTGGAGAAACTGAGCAGTATAAACCATCTCAGGCACAAGGAAGGAGGCCCTGAGGTAAAGGTGGAACTAGATATTGAGGAAGCGGGGGCTGCTGTGGGGAAGTGGTCCAGGGAATTGTACGTGTCCTATTTCCAAAAAGTCAGCTACCATAGCTGCTACGATTAGGGTCCCTGGGCTGGAGCCCAGAGTAGATGGCGGGCCTGGGCTCCCTTCTCCCCTCCCTGATTAATCACTGAGACTGGGAGACAACAGATACTGTGCAAGGGAGGGTAGCTTATCCTCACCTCCCTTGCTGGCTGACGATGAAAATGGCTCAGCAGGCTTGCCTCTAGAGAAAGAAGGGCTCTGTGGCTCCGAGGCTAGCGAAATCCACCAGGAAGCACAGGACCCACTGAGACAAGGTCAGAGCTTTGTCACACAGGCATCACAGAAACTTGGTGGAATGAGGATAATCAATGGGAAACAGGCTGGTAAGCCTGACTTCAGCACCCGGCAAACTGGTTGAAACGATAGTAAAGAACAGAATTATCAGACCCATAAATGAACACAATTTGTTGGGGAAGAGTCAACATGTTTTTTGTAAAGGGAAATCATGCCTCACCAATCTAAGAGAATTCACTAAGGGGATCAACAAGCATGTGGACAAGGGAGATCCCGTGGATATAGTGCACTTTGATTTTCAGAAAGCCTTTGACAAGGTCCCTCACCAAAGGCTATTAAGCCAAGTAAGCTGTCTTGGGATAAGAGGGAAGCTCCTCTCATGGATAATTAATTGCCTAAAAGACAGGAAACAAAGGGTAGGTATAAATGGTCAGTTTTCAGAAGGGGGAGAGGTAAATAGTGGTGTCCCCCAGGGGTCTGTTCTGGGACCAGTCCTATTCAACACATTCATAAATGATCTGGATAAGGGGGCAACCAGAGAGGTGGTGAAGTTTGCAGATGATACAAAACTACTCTAGATAGTTAAGTCCCAGGCAGACTGCGAAGAGCTACAAAAGGGTCTCACAAAACCAGGTGACTGGGCAACAAAATGGCAGATGAATGGCATCGGGACCGGCCCTGCCTGACAGGGGAGAGCCCACACCTCGCCCCCAGCAGCACAGCGCCCCCTAGTGCCTGGCCTGGGGCATCGGGACCGGCCCTGCCTGCCAGGGGAGAGCCCACGCCCCGCCCCCTGCCGCACAGCGCCCCCTAGTGCCACCCTGGGGAATTGGGGCCAGCCCTGCCTGCCCAGGGAGAGCTCCCACCCTGCTCCCTCCAGCACAGCGCCTCCTAGTGGCACATGTACCCAGAAATGAAGCTTTCTCCTTTAAACTCTAGATAATTTTACTTAATTTATTTATTTATTGCAAGTTGTGAGCAATAGCTCCTTCTCTGCCAGCTCAGTGACTCTGTTCCATGGATACAAGGACATCGCTTTTTGCTGGGTCTCTCTCATTTAATCAGTTCCTTGCTACAGCAAGGGCCCTGGGCACTGGTGCAGCTCGGTGCCTCTTGCTCCTGTCCTGTGGCAGGAGATAATTTGGTCTCCTGAGGGCGGCAATGCTTTGGTCTCACTTTGGTAGTTAGGTTTAGTGTGCAAGTGCTGGGGGCTGTGAGTGGCCTGTGACATACAGGGGGGTCACACTAGGTGATCTGGAAGGTCTCTTCTGGCCTCCAACTCTGTTTCTATGACTCTGACTGTTGGGAGGGAAAACCCCTAACCCTGACTGGAATTTGTGTTTCTTTTCCCAGGATAACGGAAGAGTCGAAAGCTCACTGGGGTGATTTATTTTCAAAATGGAGCAGTAAACTGCCCGGTCTGTCGGAGGAGGAAACTGAAAAATTCCAGACGGCTGTCAAAGCTGGGAACCTCTCAGAAGCCATGTCTGTGGTGAGCATGTCTGAGGACATGTTAAGAAATACCAAGCTCAACATCGCCATCACAGGGAACTCGGGCTCTGGGAAGTCGTCTTTCATCAATGCCATAAGAAGCTTAAATGATGATGACAGAGGCGCAGCTGAGACTGGGGTGACAGAAACAACAAAGGATCCAACTCCTTACCCCCATCCCATTCACCCAAATGTGATTGTGTGGGACCTTCCTGGGATCGGAACAAGGAAATATCCGGCAGAAACATACCTGACCGATGTGAAGGCTCGTCGTTATGATTTCTTCATCATCATCGCAGCTGTGCGCTTCACAGAAGCTGACACCAAACTTGCCAAAGAAATCAACAGCATGGAGAAGAAGTTCTATTTTGTCCGCACCAAGGTGGATATGGACTTGGCTAATGAACAGAAAAAAAAATATTTCAAAGAGGAGAAAACTCTAGCGACAATCAGAAATGACTGCATGGAGCAGCTACAAAAAGCAGGGATCAGCTCCCCACAGGTTTTCCTGGTGTCAAGATGGGACTTTCACAAGTATGATTCTCCCCAACTGCAGGAGACTTTTGCGAATGACCTCAACATTCACAAGAGACACGTTCTCATCTGTGCCCTGCCCAGCACCTCTGAAGAAATCTTGAAAGAGAAACAGAAGGCCCTGCAGGAACAGATCTGGAAACAAGCCCTGAAGTCGTGCGCTCTCGCTGCTGTTCCTCTCCCATTTCTCTCAGTTAAGTGCGATGTCGACATCTTGGTGGAGAACATGAGGGAGTATTGCAAGTCCTTTGGCCTGGATGATGATTCCATCAAATCACTTGCTAAACAAGTTCGGATGTCTGTTGCTGAGCTGAAGTCTGTGATAAAGTCCCCTCTGGCCAAAGATATAACAAAAGAAGAGGCTTTGAAGCGGCTCAAAGAGGCTACAGGGGAACCTATAATGACAGTTAAATATTTTATCAGCATGATACCACTGATTGGCACTGGGATAGCTGCAAAGAAATCTTACAGTGCCACCTATGAAGTGCTACATACGTTTTTGGATGAAGTTACAGAAGATGCTCAACGAGTCCTGAAAAAGGCTTTGGAGGGAGCAGAGAATAACCTATAAGAGTGTCCCAGCCACAGCCCCGGTCTCCTTTCTGCAGTTTGATTGTCCCAAATGTAAACAAACCAAGAGACAAAACCATTTTTCAGCTCAGCCTTCCACTGCCGACTTTCATGGCCTCCCCTCCCAGGGGTCTCTGGCAGTCCTGCTGCTCCTGCTACCTAGCTCTCTCTCAGCCAGCCTCTCCTCAGTGGGTCTCTCTAGGGTCTGTCTGCACTGCACACTAGGTGTGGACTCAGCCCCACTTCCTTCCATAGCCTCAGTCAGACTCGGGTCAGTGAGCACGCAGGAGCAGGTTGTAAGACTCTGAATCCCCCAAACCCTGTCATTCTGCAATGTGGATGCAGCTCAAGCTGCAGACCCAAATCAGAAGCTCTGTGTGCTGCAGTGCGGACGTGCTGGTACAGCCCCGAGATCTGGGTCCAGCACTTGTAAACCCAGGTTTCCAATGAAATGCGGACGCTCACTTGCAGGCTTGGAAACATGGAGTCCACAAGCTCAGGTCCCACAGACCCAGGCTTACAATGCAGTGTAGACGTGCTTTCTTGGACCTGTATCGCCCCAGGTGACAAACAACAAAAGAGCAACAGGTCTGATATTGCCCCTAGGTCTAGTGGAGACTCGATCTGAGTAGAGAGGAGGTGACATTTCCTTGCTTATCTCATGTAATGTGACAGGCAAGAGAAAGACTGACTAGGATTTGAGGAAGGAAGGGAACCGCTAGTTTTTTTCTTTTAAATGAAGATGATTTTTAACCAGGCTGGAACCAGACAAAACTAAGGTCAAATTCCCAGCTTCTGCCATGTCTGTTAATCATCCCACAGGATGGAAAAGCTTAAGGGGAGACTGTCCGATGAAACACCGTATTAAACACATGCTCCTCACCTGTGTCACAAATAGCACGAGACAGAGGTGTGAATTCTCAGCACCACTACGGCCTGGCCTACGCTTAACAATTAGATCAACCTAGACCAACCTAGATCAAAAATGTCACACCCAGACCCTGAGCACCATAGATAGGTCACCTAACCCTGGTCTACACCAGGAATTCTTCCTGAAGAATTCTTCTGTCCACCTAGCACCTGTCTCGCGGAAAGGAGGATTAACGACATCAATGGCAAAACCTCTTTCGTTGATGTAGGAAGTGTCTATACTATGTCGCTACAGATGCAGTACGGGACCACCCAGAGTGCAGACCCTGGCCTATGGGTCTGTCTGCACTACGGAGACTGTCTATCAGCGTAGCTACATCGCCATAGCTATGTTGGCATAGAAACGTAGTTGCAGCCCATGCACACAGAAAGAGTTTTTCCATCGCTGTAGGAACCCCACTTCCCTGAGGGATGGTTTCTTCTGTCAACATAGCTGTGTCTCCACTGGGGTTATGTCGGCATAGCCACGTTGGTCAGGGAGGTGCCAGATCTGGGATGAGTCTATCAGTTTCTCACTCTGGGGCTCCTAAACCACCCCTGGGGCCAGACCTCTTGTCTGGGATCCTTCCCCGGGAGGTGGGCGCTGCTGGCTACCTGCCGTAGAGCCAGTGCTGGGACCTCCTGAGCTTAGAGTTACGGTATTTCAGGTTCCTAAAAGGAGCACGCTGCCAGAGGGATGGGGGAGCTGGGGGGGGAGGGAGTAGGGAGGGTACAGTTGGGGGAGCTGGAGGGGTACGTGCGACATAGGTACTCCCTGGAGATGTGGGGCAATGTCACTCCCTGTCAGGGCGGTACGGCGGCTGGCACAAGCCCAGGATGCAGCAAGAGCTGTCAGTCAGCGCCTCCCTGCGGGGTCCCCTCCCCAGGGCTGGAAGCCAGGGCCTGGGTGAGCCGGACCCAGCTGCTCTGGCTTGCAGGGGAATGGGCCGATCAGCTGTGGAGGCAGTGAGGGAGCAATCGGGGCTGTTGCTTAATGGCAGCTTGTCTACTCTGCAAGAACCTAGGACATTTCCTGTTATTTTTTAAGTTGTTCCCCTCCCCCCTCTGGGCAGAGAAAGGGGCTCAGAACCCCACGTTGTTTGTCGGCAACCTCACAATTCCAACACGACTGTGGAAACTCTGATCTTGTATTTTAACCTCTTGGGGAATATGTGGCAGGGAAGCAAAACACACAGGTTTTGGCAAAGGAAATCCATACGACCCCATTGTTCCATAGGAGTTGGCCAGCCATGAAGGTTCATTACAAAGCCAGTAGACCCTGCCCATCATCTCTCTGTTCTAGTGCTCTGCGGGGTGTTACGCTCCCCTCCCAGCAGGGGAGATGTCTCAGTATTGCCTCACAACAGGCTGGGCATAAACTAGATTAAATTGGATTCCAACCCAGGTGAACAGAATCCAACAGTGAACAGAATCCAACCTGGAAGCCTGCAAACAAAATGGTTGATGTATCACGACACAGACATACAAAATGGCGGACACAACTTGGTTCAGACCTTCCACAGTCTGTCACATCCACATTCTGAGCAGCCTGGAAGCTGTAGCCTGCTCGGTGACCCAGATGTCAGCTCTTGCTGCTTTAACGCAGGTCCCAGACCCCGAGTCAGAGTCCGTCTACACTTGGAGTTAGGGGTGCGAGCCCCAGCTCGCAGAGACATCCTCACGCTTGCGCTCATGGCACCAGCATGCTAAAACAGTAGAGTAGTGAAGCCAGCTTGGACAACAGTAGCATAGGCCAGCCATCTTGAGCACAAAGCTAGCTGGACCCCCAGCTCCAAGGGTAGATGTAGCCTGAAATAGACTCTCTGAGAAACCCCTGGGACCAAATCCCCACCTGGTGTGAATGGACGTAGCTCTGTTGAGTCAATCCCATTTACATAGCTGAGGATCCGCTTTTCTGTCTACAGCCATTTACCCGGCCTCTCCCCAGGGGTTGGCTAAAGTTTCTGTTCTCTGGCTGCGGTGCTGAAACCAGAGGCTGTTATTAACCCTGTAACGAAGTTGTACCCTGAGCAGGGTTTGGAAGCATCCGGCTGCTAAACCTGTATCAGAGGCTTAATAGTTATGGAGAATCTCACCTCTGCAATTGACAACCCTGAGCTGCGGTTTCAGCCACTGCTATGTTTAATCCCTGATTTGCTTGATTGATGCTGAGTTTAGATTTGCCTGGGGGCCTGGGAACCACCAACCCTGACCGAGCTGAGGTGCTGGGTTTGTAATCACAGGGTGTTTCGGGCTCTCATGAGAATTAGTTCGTGTGATGCTATGAATCAGCCTGTCGCTGTTGATTTGCTCAATGTTCCATACTCGGTAACCAATGTGGGTTCAATCTCACCGCTCCATGTACTCACTGCTTGTGATCTGATCATCATTCCAAACCTCGGAGAGGTGCATTTATCCTTCAATAAATTGCTGTAGAGTTTGATCTGACACTTTGTGCATCTGAGCTTTATTGTTCTTAGGAAAACAGGGATTAAGGGGCATAAACTGGATCCGTGCTTGGACTCCAGCCCTGCAGGTTGGGTATTTGGATTTGATATTTATATCTCGGGAAGGGGGTCGGATGATTGGTTGGGTATCAAGAACAGCCAGAGGTGTCATAATGAATCATAATAATAAATATCGGTGGGGCTATTAAACCTCCAACTTCGGGGTTTAAGCTCATCTCTAATTCTTAGAGACAAAGGCAGGGCATGGGGGGAGATTATTCCGCATCTGATGCTGTGGGGTTCTCACCCTTCCTCTGGATCATCTGGTCCTGTCCATGGTCAGAGCCAGGAGACTGCACTCGATGGACCTCGGGTCTGATCCAGTCTGGCACTTCCTACATTCTGCTTCTGAATTTGGATCTATCCCTGTATTTTATTCATTTATTTGATTCAAAATGACACAAGAAGCCCCCTCTCCCTGCCTCGGAGCTACCAGGTGGAACATCATATATACACAGTCACATAATCAGGGCATTCACTGCACCCTAGCGGAGGGAAGGGGTGGGAAAGACGGGGACCAAGGACACATGAAGAATGAAGAGATGGAGTTACTGTTACTCTCAGCAGGAGCCCAGATACCACAGTGATGGGCACTGATGTAAGAACCTAGATACATCGATGGGCGTGTATGGGGATAGAGTGAGAGAGGGTGTGTAGATAGACAGACAGACCAGCTCTGAAGAAGAGCTCTGGGGAACTTGAAAGCGTGTACCTTCCATCAACAGAAGCTGGTCCAATAAAAGCTATTCCCTCACCCACCTTGTCTCTCTAATATCCTGGGACCAACACGGCTACAAGAACCCTGCAAACAAGACAAATAACGTATGGGGATAGATAGCCAAAACACTGTCATCATAGAATCATAGAGTATATCAGGGTTGGAAGGGACCTCAGGAGGTATCTAGTCCAACCCCCTGTTCAAAGCAGAACCAGTCCCAACTAAATCACCCCACCCAGGGCTTTGTCAAGCGGCCTTAAAAACCTCTAAGGATTCCACCACGTCCCTAGGTAACCCATTCCAGTGCATCACCACCCTCCTAGTGTCAAGTGACATAGTGTTTCCTAATAGCCAACCTAGACCTCCCCCACTGCAACTTGAGACCATTGCTCCTTGTTCTGTGTGTCAGGTCGGAGTTGAACCATGTGGACTGTGGAGTGAAAACACAGGGCTAGGAGATCGGTAGCCACTGTGAGAGGGTCAGGCCAGATGGCTACAGGAGAGTGTTAGAAGGTAGAGACATTAGCCCCAGATTAAGCAGGTCCCTTTTCCCTGAGTAAGATAATGGGCTTTTCCGGAACAATCAGGAAGTTGCTGGAACCAATTAGGACAGGCTGGCTAATCAGGGCACCTGGTTTAAAAAGAACCTCACTGCAGTTAGTGAGGTGTGTGCAAGGAGCTGGGCGTGAGAGTGGGAAGACGCACTGCTGGAGGACTGAGGAGTACAAGGGTTATCAGGCACCAGGAGGAAGGTCCTGAGATGAGGATAAAGAAGGAGCTGGGAGGAGGCCACGGGGAAGTAGCCCAGGGAGTTGTAGCTGTCACGCAGCTGTTACACGAAACATTGTAGACAGCTGCGATCCACAGGGCCCTGGGCTGGAACCCAGAGTAGAGGGAAGGCTCACGTTTCCCCCATCATCACAACTCCCTATTTGAGACAAGAGGAGGTGACCTGGCCTGCGAGTCCCATCAGAGGGGAAGGTCCCTGGCCTGCCCCCCGACCCGCTAGGTGGGTCAGCAGAGACTGCGGGGATTGTTCTCCCTTTCCCCGTGCTGGCCAGGGATGAGGTTAGCTGAGTGATCAGCAGGTTTGGATCGCTAACAAAGGTGGCCAAACTGAGGGCTGCTGTGAATTTCTGAGGCGAGCAAATCCGCCAGTAAGCGCAGAACCCACCAAGGCAGAGGAGGAACTTTGTCACACCACCTTAAGAGCCTCCCTGAAACTGGCAGTACCCCCTGGGACTGGTTGAGCAAGGGTGGTGCCAGAAACTGAAAAGAATGTCGTTGTTTGCACTGAGTTCCAGTTTTGAATTCCAGCACCCATCTGCACACACCTCAGGTGGAGCCGGGCTGAAGGAAGGACGGAGTCGCTGGAGCAGGGGGCTGAGCTGTCGCTGTGAGGTGAGGAGAGGGGTGGACGTACCCTGAGAGATCCAGCGCTGAGCTCGGTAGCCTGCAGCAGCAGCCGTGCGTGGGGCCTTCTAGCCCTGGGGATTGTCCGTGGTCTGGTGTCGTAGGGACCGTGGTCTCCAGGGCTCACTGTGGGGTAAGTGACAGCAACAACTCAACTCCTCAGGGCAGGGCTAAAAGGGGAACATTGTGCACGTCTGGGGTGATCTGAGTGGAATAGGCTGATATTAAAGGGCTGTTATGAAGAGGACCAGGAACAATTGTTCCCCATGGCCACTGAAGGCAGGACAAGAAGCAACGGCTTAACCTGCAGGAAAGGAGATTTAGGTTTGATATTAGGAATAACTTTCTCACTTACTGACTATGGACAGTTAAGCTCCAGAATCTGCTTCCAGGGGCGGTTGAGGGATCCCCGTCGCTGGAGGTTTGTAAGAGCAGGCTGGAGAAGCCCCTCTCAGGGCTGGTGTAGATATCAGCGGAGGCTGCACTGGACGACCTCGCGAGGTCCCTTCCAGCCGGACATTGCTGTGATTCTGTGCCGGTCTCAGCAGGGTGCCTGTGCCCCGCATGGAGCTGCCTGTCCCAGTGCCCAGCCCAGCCCCAGTCCATCGTGGCCAGTCCCGTCCAGCAGCAGCTCGGCAAGCCTGACCCAGCAGAGACCTGGTTCATCCTGGCTGTTACCGAGAACATACATGAAATAAACGATACAAGGTCTAAATGCATCAGGAGTTGTCACTTTCCACCTGTGGGGTCTGGTACATCAAAGTTCTTCCAGCCTGCAGCAGAATTTGTTCTGCCTTGGTCAAAGGATCACGTCCATTTGTTGGATCAACCCCCCCCACCACCACCCCCACCCGCTCCCCATCAGTTTAAACTCAGCCTTTTATACCAAGCAAAAAGACCTCTTGGGCCTCTGAGATCCAGCCTGAACCAGTTTATGCAATTCTTCCTAGGGGTGGTACGTCTCTGGAGCTGTTTACCTGTCCCTTCCTGGCTGGTTCCAATGCAGATAACTTATAGAAGGGCGATACAATAGGATCACATAGATTCCGATAACAATCATGAACTTAAGCCATATTCCCGCTTTGGAGATTCCCTTGGTGTCGTACGTCCCTTTGAGACCCTAGAAAGCTAGTAGTGCCCACCCTGGGTTACCCTCACGTAACAGCCCCCCTCTTCCTATCCCACTGAGCACAGAGCAGGGAAATCTGCTTTAATCTCACTGCCCCACTGCAGAAGTGGCTGCATCTCCATGCTGGGCAAACAATCCCTGCACAGTGTTTCTGGTGGCTGTTAGCTGGGAGACGTGATTTCCCTTTGCAGAATCCATGCTGGATAGACCCTGTACGGCATGATCTCCCAAGAGCTTTATTATTCTATTTTCTATTATTGTCTCAACCCATTTCCCAGTTCTCTCACTTTTTACTTTTTCCCCTTTTTTCCAGTAGTAAAAAGCAAAAGAAAGGGAGAGGAGGCGTATTTCCCCCATGGTCAGGGGCGGCTCCAGGCACCAGCATGCCAAGCGCGTGCCTGGGGCGGCAAGCCGTGGGGGGTGCTCTGCCGGTCGCCACAAGGGCGGCAGGCAGGTTGCCTTTGGCAGCTTGCCTGCGGAGGGTCTGCTGGTCCCACGGCTTCGGCAGACCTCCCACAGGTGTGCCGCTGAATCCGCGGGACCAGGGACCTCCCGCAGGCAAACCGCTGAGGGCAGCCTGCCTGCCGTTCTTGGGGCTGCAAAATACCTAGAGCCGCCCCTGCCCATGGTCTGTCACTTGTCCCTCCTTTTTCACCCCCTTATCCCAACTTGCTGGTCACTCCAGAAAGTCCCTAAAGCTCTGCAGATTAGTTTAGTTATTTCAAGATGCCGCTAAAGCTTCTTTTCTAGCAGCTTTGCAGGTGTGTTTATGATGAGTGATACGTCTGGGATATTTATATACCGGTCTCCAGGTTACAATGTGCTGGTGGAGCCTGTGGGGGAAACAAGACTGTAGACGGGCCGGACTCACCCCTGCGGCGCCTCCTGCTGGTCATCCAGGGAATTAGCTCATTCCAGCATCCGGAGCACCCTCTGGAGGCCGGCGATCCGCCTTCCAGCTACTGGCCCCCGTGTCCCTCCCAGGACCCCGGTGCCCTTTAACTGGGTCTCTCCCTCCCAGGGGAACCCCCACCCCACTATCCCCACTTTGCCTCAATATTGGTTACTGCTCAGTCTCCATCTAGCCCCTGTTCCCTGGGGCAGGCTGCAGTGTATCAGCCACTCAGCACTGGCAAAGGGGTTTGGACCTGCTGCCTTGGCCTACCCCTGGGCTGCCCTCTGCAACCCCCAGTACCTGTTAGCCCAATGCTAGGCCGCAGCCTGGGGCTTTCCAGGCTGGAGCTCCCCAGCTCCTCTGCCTTTCCCCAGCCCTGCTTCACTCAGGTACCCTGTGTCCAGCTCCCTGCAGCCAGGCCCTTCTCCCTCTACAGCTGGAGAGACTGTCTGGGCTTCTGGTTCACTGCCTCTTATAGGGGCCAGCTGGGCCTGATTGGAGCATGGCCACAGCTGAGCCTACGTTCCCCAATCAGCCCAGGCTTCTTGCCCCATCCCCAGCCCTCTCCTGGGCTGTTTTAAGCCCCGAAGGGCAGGAGCGGGGGACCACCCCGCTACAAAGACTAACCGCAACCATTTCTTTTCCCAGGGAGATGGCTGATCTCAAACGTACCTGTGATGACCTATATGCAGAATATAGAAACACTCTTCCTGGTATACCTGTGGAACAAACTAAACAGATCGAGGCTGCTATCAAAGCAGGAAACTTCTTAGAAGCAGCTTCCGTGGTGCAGACGTTTAAGAATTTGTCAGGTGTTGAGTTCAATATCGCCGTCACAGGGGAGTCGAGATCTGGCAAATCATCTTTGGTCAATGCCATCCGGGGCCTGGGAGCTGAAGGCGAAGGCGCTGCTGGGACCGGTGTGGTGGAAATGACCAAAGAACCAGTACCCTATTGTCATCCTATGTGTCCTATGGTTACCTTCTGGGACCTGCCGGCAATTGGAACCCCAAATTATCGGCCAGACGCTTATCTGAAACAAGTGAAGTTCAGCCGCTATGATGTCTTCATCATCATCGCTTCAGAGAGGAGCAGATTCTGCCACACCAAGCTGGCCCGGGAGATCCAGAAGATGGGAAAGAAGTTTTTCTTTGTACGCACCAAAGTGGACTTGGACCTGCATAATGAGAAAAGCAAAGAGAGCTTCAATGAAGAGAAAACCCTGGAGAAAATCAGAAACGACTGCGTCAACAACCTGTCCAGAGTAGGGATGAGCTCCCCGCAGGTTTTCCTTGTCTCAAGTAGGGAATTTCAGAAATACGATTCTCCACAGCTGCAGAAGGCTTTGCTAAAGGAACTCTACCACCACAAGCCCGAGACGTTCAGGGACACTGAAGCCCCCAGGGACAGTGGGTAAGAAACCCCCCGTTGATCTGTTTCTTGGTCAGATCTTTAGCAGGTGTGATATGTTTATTCATTGTTTGAAAATAATATCAATTGTGGGGGAAAAATCAAAAATAAAGACCATGTCCCATATCATCTGAGGGGCCAAATTCTGGAACCCAAAGGCAGGTAAGATTCCCGTTGGCTGTGAAAGCAGCAGGGCTGGGTCCCATACTCCTTACACAGGCCATCTAATAAACCCTTGTGAAATAACTCCCGGTTTTCATTCACAGCCCAGACTCCTTATCCACGGCAGGTTTCTAGACAGAGAACGTACAATTGTTATCGTAAAATTGTTTTCCTTTGTGTCCCTGGGTCCCAAATGGATAGTCAGAGTTCAAGGCCCCAGGATGTCCTAGTTGGGCACAGAAAATGAGGACGGGGTCTGGTATTTTCTTTGAAGCAATCTTGTGTATTTACAAGGAATGTCCAAAGTCCTGCTTCTCCAAATGCAGGAGAAACCAGACACAAAATAATACTTTCTTCGCTTACAGCCCCAATCCTCTTTAGCCGACACCAGAGGCAAAGACTCTCTCTTGAGCTTCTTCCAAGGCCATACACCCTTCTCACAGATTGCTGCTCGACCTTCCTGCTTTTTGCCTCTGGCTCTGAGTCTGTCTCTGTTCTGGTTTGCAGCCCAGCTTGTCTTTTTCACACACCCACACTCAGGTGGTCACAATACCCGGTGGAACCCTCCTGCCACATGGTGCTAGTTTCTAGGTGAACCCTACTAAGCCTTGTGTCAGAAGTGACCCTTGACTGTCTAACACCTATCTTCAGAGAAGGGAACGTTCACACATCATTTTTAAAAGGGTTTTAACTAAACCCATAAATAGGTTTCACCCAGCTCATAACACCCCACCACCAATTCAGGTTTGGCTCATCCTCCTGGTAAGGCCTCGAAGAGTGACACCCAACACCCTATTGCAGAGAAAGAGAAAAGGAATAATTTAACAGATTACAGAGCATACAAACCCAGCTATTTACATACGTGCAGGGCCCTTCTGTCAGGACAGTTTCCCATCACCAACACACAAGAATTGTATTTCTACCCAGGTCTCTTTGGGGCTTATTTCTCCCTGGATTCCCTTTCAGTCTCCTCCTAAGCAGTGTCGATTATTTCTGCAGAATTTGATGGCTCTGACGGTCCCCATACATTCTGTTGGAAGAGGAAACTCGTTACTGTCACAACTTTCTCAGCCTCAACTTCCACTGCTACATTCTCAGTTTTAGGGGCAGCCAATTGAGTTGCTTATTCTTCGGGGTTCAGACCCCGTGTTCTCCCCCTAGGATCTCTGAACCCTGATTATCTGGCCTCCGCGGGGAGATTCCCTTGGTGTCCTACTCCCATTGAAGAAGCCTACAAGGCTAGTAGTGCCCATCCTGTGTTACCCTTATGCATATAAACAGCCACCCTCTTCCTATCCCACTGAGCACAGAGCAGGGAAATCTGCTTTAATCTCACTGCTCCACTGCAGAGGTGGCTGCATCTCAGTGCCGGGCAAACAATCCCTGCACAGTGTTCGTGGTGGCTGTTAGCTGGGAGACGTGATTTCCCTTTGCAGAATCCGTGCTGGATAGACCCTGTACGGCATGATCTCCCAAGAGTTTTATTTTTCTATTTTCTATTGTTGTCTCAACCCATTTCCCAGTTTTCTCTCACTTTTTCCCTTTTTTTCCAGTAGTAAAAAGCAAAAGAAAAGGGAGAGGAGGTGTATTTCCCCCATGGTCTGTCAGTTTTCCCTCCTTTTTCACCCCCTTTTTCAGGGGAAAACACCATCTCAACTTCCTTACCCCAGCTTGCTGGTTAGTTCAGAAAGTTCCTGGTGGAGACTGTGGGGGAAACAAGACTAACCACGACCATTTCTTTTCCCAGGGAGATGGCTCATCTCAAACGTACCAATGGTGATCTATATGCAGAATACAGAAATATTCTTCCTGGTATGTCAATGGAGCAAATTAAACAGATCGAGGCTGCTATCAAAGCAGGAAACTTCTTAGAAGCAGCTTCCGTGGTGCAGACGTTTAAGAATTTGTCAGGCGTTGAGTTCAATATCGCCGTCACAGGGGAGTCGAGATCTGGCAAATCATCTTTGATCAATGCCATCCGGGTCCTGGAAGATGAAGACGAAGGCGCTGCTGAGACTGGTGTGGTGGAAATGACCAAAGAACCAGTACCATATTGTCATCCTATATGTCCCATGGTGACCTTCTGGGACCTGCCGGCAATCGGAACTCCCCATTTTCAACCAGACGCTTATCTGAAACAAGTGAAGTTCAGCCGCTATGATGTCTTCATCATCATCGCTTCAGAGAGGAGCAGATTCTGCCACACCAAGCTGGCCCGGGAGATCCAGAAGATGGGAAAGAAGTTTTTATTTGTACGCACCAAAGTGGACTTGGACCTGCATAATGAGGAAAGCAAAGAGAGCTTCAATGAAAAGAGAACCCTGAAGAAAATCAGAAACGACTGCGTCAACAACCTGTCCAGAGTAGGGATGAGCTCCCCGCACGTTTTCCTTGTCTCGAGTACGGAATTTAAGAAATACGATTCTCCACAGCTGCAGAAGACTTTGCTAAAGGAATTCTACC
The DNA here is from genome assembly GCF_020497125.1 of Mauremys mutica. Classification (NCBI taxonomy): domain Eukaryota; kingdom Metazoa; phylum Chordata; order Testudines; family Geoemydidae; genus Mauremys; species Mauremys mutica. The sequence goes on from NC_059088.1 coordinate 9,804,999, forward strand.
ACCATAAGATGAAGATGATCAGAGCCACTGAAGGCCCCAGGGATAGTGGGTAAGAAATCCCCCTTTGTTCTGCTTCTTGGTCAGATCTTTAGCAGGTGTGATACATTTATTCATTGTTTGAAAATAATATCAATTCAGAGGGAAATCAAAACTAAGACCCCGTCCTATATCATCTGAGAGGCCAAATCCTGGAACCCTTAGGCAGGTAGAATTCCCGTTGGCTGTGAAAGCAGCAGGGCTGGGTCCCATACTCCTAACACAGGCCATCTAATAACCCTTCTGAAATAACTCCCGGTTTTCATTCACAGCCCAGACTCCTTATCCACAGCAGGTTTCTAGACAGAGAACGTACAATTCTTATTGCTGTTCCTTTGTGTCCCTGGGTCCCAAGTGGATAGTCAGAGTTCACGGCCCCAGGATGTCCAAGTTGGGCACAAAAAATGAGGACGGGGTCTGGTATTTTCTTTGATGCAATCTTGTGTATTTACAAAGAATGCCCAAAGTCCTGCTTCTCCAAATGCAGGAGAAACCAGAAACAAAAGACTAGTTTCTTAGCTTACATCCCCAATCCTCTTTAGCCGACACCAGAGGCAAAGACCCTCTCTCGATCTTCTTCCAGGGTCATACACAGATTCACCAAGGGCAAGTCATGCCTGACCAACCTGATTGCCTTCTATGATGAGATAACTGGCTCTGTGGATACGGGGAAAGCAGTGGACGTGATATATCTTGACTTTTGCAAAGCTTTTGATACAGTCTTCCACAATATTCTTGCCAGCAAATTAAAGAAGTATGGTTTGGGTGAATGGACTATAAGGTGGTGTGACAAAGTTCCTCCTCTGCCTTGGTGGGTCCTGCGCTTATTGCTGGATTTGATCACCTCAGAGATTCATGGCAGCCCTCAGTTTGGCCACTTTCGTGGCTCAAATCTGCTGTTCACTTAGCTAACCTCATCACTGTCCGGCATGGGGAAAGAGAGAACAACAATTCCTACAGTCTCTGCTGTCCCACCTAGCAAGTCAGGGGACAGGCCGGGAATTTTCCCCCCTGGTGGGACCCACAGTCCAGGTCAACTCCTCTTTTATCCAATAGAGAGGAGGGGGATCGGGGGAACTGGAGCCCGCCCTCTACGCCAGGTTCCAGCCCAGGGCCCTGTGGATCGCAGCTGTCTATAGTGCCTCCTGGAACAGCTGCATGACAGCTACAACTCCCTGGGCTACTTCCCCATGGCCTCCTCCAAACACCTTCTGTATCCTCACCGCAGGACCTTCCTCCTGGTGTCTGATAACACCTGTACGCCTCAGTCCTCCAGCAGCACAGCCTCTCACTCTCAGCTCCTTGCACGCCCCTTATGGACTGTAGTGAGGTCCTTTGTAAACCAGATGCCCTGATTAGCCTGTCTGTCTTAATTGGTTCTAGCTGCTTCTTAACTGTCCTAATTAGCCTGCCTGCCTTAATTGGTTCCAGAAAGTTCCTGATTGTTCTGGAAAAGCCCATTATCTTACTCAGGGAAAAGGGACCTGCTTAATCTGAGGCTAATATATCTGCCTTCTATCACTCCCCTGTAGCCATCTGGCCCGACCCTGTCACAGTGGATAGAAAGCTGGCTAGAATGTCGGACTCAACAGGAAGTGATCAATGTCTCGATGTCTAGTTGGCAGCCGGTATCAAGCGGAGTGCCCCAGAGTTGGTCCTGGGCCGGTTTTGTTCAACATCTTTATTAGTGATCTGGATAATGGGATGGATTGCACCCTCAGCAAGTTCACAGACAACACTAAGATGGGGGGAGAGGTAGATATGCTGGAGGGCAGGGATAGGGTCCAGAGTGACCTAGACAAATTGGAGGATTGGGCCAAAAGAAATCTGATGAGGTTCAACAAGGACAAGTGCAGAGTCCTGCACTTAGGACGGAAGAATCCCATGCACTGCTACAGGCTGGGGACCGACTGGCTAAGCAACAGTTGTGCAGAAAAGGACCTGGGGGTTACAGTGGACGAGAAGCTGGATATGAGTCAGCAGTGTGCCCTTGTTGCCAAGAAGGCTAATGGCATATTGGGCTTTATAAGTAGGGGCATTGCCAGCAGATCGAGGGAAGTGATTATTCCCCCATATTCGGCACTGGTGAGGCGACATATGTAGTATTGCATCCAGTTTGGGACCCCACACTACAGAAGGGATGTGGACAAATTGGAGAGTGTCCAGCGGAGGGCAACGAAAATGATTAGAGGGCTGGGGTACGTGACTTATGAAGAAAGGCTGAGGGAACTGAGCTTGTTTAGTCTCCAGAAGAGAAGCGTGAGGGGGGATTTGATAGCAGCCTTCAACTACCTGACGGGGGGTTCCAAAGAGGATGGAGCTCGGCTGTTCTCAGTTGTGACAGATGACAGAACAAGGAGCAATGGTCTCAAGTTGCAGTGGGGGAGGTTTAGGTTGGATAGCAGGAAACACTATGTCACTTGGAGGATGGTGAAGCACTGGAATGGGTTACCTAGGGAGGTGGTGGAATCTCCTTCCTTAGAGGTTTTTAAGGCAGCTTGACAAAGTCCTGGCTGGGATGATTTAGTTGGGGTTGGTCCTGCTTTGAGCAGGGGGTTGGACTAGATACCTCCTGAGGTCCCTTCCAGCCCTGATATTCTATGATTCTATCCCACTGAGCACAGAGCAGGGAAATCTGCTTTAATCTTGCTGCCCCACCACAGAGGTGGCTGCCTCTCAGCGCTGGGCAAACAATCCCTGTCCAGTGTTCCTGGTGGCTGTTAGCTGGGAGACGTGATTTCCCTTTACAGAATCTGTGCTGGTTAGAATCTGTCACCGTATAATCTCCCAAGAGCTTTATTGTTCTATTTTCTATTGTTGTCTCAGCCCATTTCCCAGTTTTCTCTCACTTTTTACTTTTTATCCTTTTTTTCAGTTGTAAAAAGCAAAAGAAAGGGAGGGGGAGGTGTATTTCCCCCACGGTCTGTCAGTTTTCCCTACTTTTTCACCCCCTTTTCTAGTGGGAAATGTCCAGCTCTACCTTTCTTCCTTATCCCAGCTTGCTGGTCAGTCCAGAAAGTTCCTACACCTCCGCAGGTTATCTTAGTTATTTCAATCTGCCACCAAAGTGCCTCTCCTTGCAGCTTCGCAGGTTTGTGTGTGATGAGTTAAATGTCTGGGATATTTAGATACTGGTCTCCAGGTTACAATGTGCTGGTGGAGCCTGTGGGGGAAACAAGATTAACCATGACCATTTCTTTTCCCAGGGAGATGGCTGATCTCAAACCTACCTGTGATGACCTATATGCAGAATATAGAAATATTCTTCCTGGTATGTCTGCAGAACAAACAAAACAGATCGAGGTTGCTATCAAAGCAGGAAACTTCTTAGAAGCAGCTTCCGTGGTGCAGACATTTAAGAATTTGTCAGGCATTGAGTTCAATATCGCCGTCACGGGGGAGTCAGGATCTGGCAAATCATCTTTGATCAATGCCATCCGGGGCCTGGGAGATGAAGACGAAGGTGCTGCTGAGACCGATGTGCTGGAAATAAGCAAAGAACCGGTATCATATTGTCATCCTACCTATCTCATGGTCACCTTCTGGGACCTACCGATGATCGGGACCCCAGATTTTCAGCCAGACGTTTATCTGAAACAAGTGAAGTTCAGCCGTTACGATGTCTTCATCATCATCGTTTCAGAGAGGAGCAGATTCTGCCACACCGAGCTGGCCCAGGAGATCCAGAAGATGGGAAAGAACTTTTATTTTGTGCGCTCCAAAGTGGACTTGGACCTGTATAATGAGAAACACAGAAAGAGCTTCAACAAGGAGAGAACCCTGGAGAAAATCAGAAAAAACTGTGTCAACAACCTGTCCAGAGAAGGGATGAGCTCCCCAGAAGTTTTCCTTGTCTCGAGTAGGGAATTTCAGAAATATGATTCTCTGCAGCTGCAGAAGTCTTTGCTAAAGGAACTCTACCACCACAAGACAGAGACGTTCGGGGCCACTGAAGCTCCCAGGAGCATTGGGTAAGAAACCTCCCTTTGGTCTGTTCCTTGGTCAGATCTTTAGCGGGTGTGAGACATTTATTCATTGCTTTAAAATAATATCAAGTGGGAAAAAACAGCAAAAATAAAGACTCTGTCCCGTATCATCTGAGGGGCTAAATCCTGGAACCCTAAAGCAGACAGAATTCCCGTTGGCTGTGAAACCTGTGACAGGACTGAGTGGCATAATCCTTACACAGGCCCTCTAATAAACCCTTCTTCAATAACTCCCGGTTTTCCTTCACAGCCCAGACTCCTTATCCGCGGCAGGTTTCTAGACAGAGAACACACAATTGTTCTTGCTGTTCCTTTGCAATCCTGGGTCCCAAGGAAATAGTCAGAGTTCACGGCCCTGGTGCGAGTTTCTAGGCCAACTCTGTTAAGCCTTGTGTCAGAGGTGCCCCTTGACTATCCAACAACTATCTTAAGAGAAGGGAACGTTAACACATCATGTTTAAAAGGGTTTTAACTAAATCCATAAATAGGTTTCACCCAGCTCATAACACCCCACCACCAATTCAGGTTTGGCTCATCCTCCTGGTAAGGCCTCGAATAGTGACACCCAACACCCTATCCCAGACAGAGAGGAAAGGAATAATTTAACAGATTACAGAGCTTACAAACCCAGCTATTTACACACGTGCAGGGCCCTTCTGTCAGGACAGTTTCCCATCACCAACACACAAGAATTTTATTTCTACCCAGGTCTCTTTGGGGGGTTTTCCCCCCACCCAGATTTCCCTTCACTCGGCCCCTAAGAAGTCTCCATTATTTCTGCAGAACGTCATGGCTGTGACAGTCCCTGTCCATTCTGTTGGAAGGGGACACTCGTTACCATCACAACTTTCTCAGCCTCAACTTCCACAGCTACATTCTCAGTTTTAGGAGCAGCCAATTGAATTGCTTATTCTTTGGGGTTCAGACCCCGTGTTCTCCCCCTAGGGTCTCTGAACCCTGATTGTCTGGGCTCCACAGGGAGATTCCCTTGGTGTCCTGCTCCCATTGGAGACCCTAGAAGGCTAGTAGTGCCCACCCTGTGTTACCCTTATGTATAGAAACAGCCTCCCTCTTCCTATCCCACTGAGCACAGATCAGGGAAATCTGCTAAAATCTCACTGCTCCACTGCAGAGGTGGCTGCATCTCAGTGCTGGGCAAACAACCCCTGCACAGTGTTCCTGGTGGCTGTTAGCTGGGAGACATGACTTCCCTTTACGGAATCCGTGCTGGATAGACCCTGTACGGCATGATCTCCCAAGAGCTTTATTGGTCTATTTTCTATTGTTGTCTCAACTCATTTCCCAGTTCTCTCACTTTTCACTTATTGCCCTTTTTTCCTGTTGCAAAAAGCAAAAGAAAGGGGGGGGAGGTGTATTTCTCCACGGTCTGTCAGTTTTCCCTCCTTTTTCACCCCCTTTTTTGGGGGAAAGCACCAGCTCTACCTAACACCCCATCCCAGCTTGCTGGTCACTCCAGAAAATTCCTAACGCTCTGCAAGTTATTTTAGTTATTTCAAGCTGCCACCAAAGCTCCTCTTCTTGCAGCTTTTCAGGTTTGTGTGTGATGAGTTATATGTCTGGGATATTTAGATACTGGTCTCTGGGTTACAATGTGCTGGTGAAGCCTGTGGGGGAAACACGACTAATGTAACTGTTCCTTTTCCCAGGGAAGTGGCTGATCCCAAGCCTACCTGTGATGACCTATATGCAGAATATAGAAATATTCTTCCTGGCATCTCTGCAGGACAAACTAAACAGATCGAGGCTGCTATCAAAGCAGGAAACTTCTTGGAAGCAGCTTCTGTGGTGCAGAACTTTAAGAATTTGTCAGGCATTAAGTTCAATATCGCCATCACAGGGGAGTCGGGATCGGGAAAATCATCTTTGGTCAATGCCATCCGGGGCCTGGGAGATAGAGACAAAGGCGCTGCTGAGACCGGTGTACTGGAAATGACCAAAAAACCAATACCATATCGTCATCCTACCTGTCCCATGGTCACCTTCTGGGACCTGCCGGCGTTTGGAACCCCACATTTTCGGACACACGCTTATCTGAAACAAGTGAAGTTCAGCCGCTATGATGTCTTCATCATCATCGTCTCAGAGAGGAGCAGATTCTCCCTCGACGAGCTGGCCCGAGAGATCCACAGGACGGGAAAGAAGTTTTTCTTTCTACGCTCCAAGGTGGACTTGGACCTGTATACTGAGAAACACAAAAAGAGCTTCAATGCAGAGAGAACCCTGGAGAACATCAGAACTGACTGTATCAAGAAGCTGCTAAGAGAAGGGATGAGCTCCCCGCAGGTTTTCCTTGTCTCGAGTAGGGAATTTCAGAAATATGATTCTCCCCAGCTGCAGAAGACTTTGCTAAAGGAACTCTACCACTACAAGACGGAGACATTAGGGGGCACTGAAGCCCCCAGGAGCAGTGGGTAAGAAACCCCCCTTTGGTATTTTAGCAGGTGTTATACATTTATTCATTGTTCTAAAATAATATCAACTGGGAGGAAAAATCAAAAATAAAGACCCTGTCCCATATCATCTGAGGGACCAAATCCTAGAACCCAAAGGCAAACAGAATTCTCATTGGCTGTGAAAGCAGCAGGGCTGAGCCCCATACTGCTTACACAGGCCATCTAATAACCCTTCTGAAATAACTCCCAGTTTTCATTCACAGCCCAGACTCCTTATCCACGGCAGGATTTGGTAGCTAGACAGAGAACATTCAATTGATTTTTTTTTTGCTGCTTTGTGACCCTAGATCCAAGAATATAGTCAGTGATCAAGGCCCCGGGATCTCCCAGTTGGGCTCAGAAAGTGCCCTGTGAATGGGTTGTGCCCGGGGTCAATGTCCACACCATTTCATCTTGAGCCACGCAGTTACTGTGAACATCAGGCAGCCTGCAAAGACGCTGGCTTGCCACTAAGCCCCAATCCTGCTCCATCCCTTGAGATCACACCTCCTAGGTAATTTACTGTGTCACAGGAAAAATTGCATCTTCCTGATTTCACCTTTAAGTTGGCCTGGCGTAGCATCTCCAGCACAGCTCCCAGCTTCTGCAAGTGATCCACAAACATCCTCCCAATGACAATGGTGTCATCAACATACCCTGGGCAAGGTGTGCCCTGCAGGTCTGCCAGGACAACAGCCGTCAGCCTTTGGAACGTGCCAGGGGCACCACAGAATCCCAAAGGCATGACAGGAAATTGGAAAAGGCCCCATTTGATGTTGAATGGCATCTTCAGCACCAGTGGTGGATTACCATACGGGGTCCGTGCCCAGAGGCCCCGGCCATTAGGGGCCCCTACAAGAACTCCAGCCTCGTCCCCTGGTCCTCCTCATCCCCCGCCTGGGGCCCTCCTTCCCTTTCTCCTTTGGGAATTCTAAACAGTTTATTTAAACTCTAGATTATTTTATTGATTTATTGCAAATTGTGACCAGTAGCTCCTTTCCTGCCAGCCTCATGAGACTGTTTACATGGATACAAGGACATCTCTTTTTGCTGGGTCTCTCGCACTTAACCAGTTTCTTGCTACTCCAGTGGCCCTGGGCACTGGTGCAGCTCGGTGCCTCCTGTTCCCTTCCCGTGGCACACGATAATTTGGTATCCCAAGGGCAGCAATGCTTTGCTCTCACTTTAGTTGTTGAGTTTACTGTGTGGGTGCTGGGGGCTGTGTGTGCCTGTGACATACAGAAGATCAGATGAGGTAATCTGGGGGGTCTCTTCTGGCCTTCAATTCAGTGTCTCCATGATGTGACTCTACTGACTGTGGGTTAGTAAATAGCCCAAGGGGAGTGGGAACCCCATAGCCCTGACGGGAATTTGTGTTTTGTTTCCCAGGACAGCAGAAGATTCAGAAACTCACTGGGCTGGTTTGTTTTCAAAATGGAGCAGTAAATTGCCCGGTCTGTCGGAGGAGGAAACTGAAGAATTCCAGACGGCTGTCAAAGCTGGGAACCTCTCAAGAGCCTTTTCTGTTGTGAAGAAGTCTGATGAGTTGTTAACAAATATCAAGATCAACATCGCCATCACAGGGAACTCAGGCTCGGGGAAGTCGTCTTTCATCAATGCCATAAGAAGCCTGAATGATGATGACAGTGGTGCAGCTGAGACTGGTCTGGCAGGAAAGAAAAAGACTCCTTATTCCGATCCCAAGCACCCAAATGTGATTCTGTGGGACCTACCTGGGATCGGAACAACGAATTTTCCAGCAGAAACATACCTGAAGGACATGGACTTTGATCAGTATGATTTCTTCATCATCATCGCAGCCGGGCGCTTCACAGAAGCTGACACCAACCTTGCCAAAGAAATCAGCAGGATGGGGAAAAAGTTTTATTTTGTTCGCTCCAAGGTGGATGTGGACTTGGCTAATGAACAAAGAAAAAGAGATTTCAAAGAGGAGAAAACTCTAGAGGCAATCAGAAGTGACTGCATGGAGCAGCTACAAAAAGCAGGCATCGTCTCCCCACAAGTTTTCCTGGTGTCGAGATGGGACTTTGACAAGTACGATTTTCCCCGACTGCAGGAGGTTTTGGCGAATGAACTTGACACTCACAGGAGACATGTTCTCATCTGTGCCCTGCCCAACACCTCTGAAGAAATCTTGAAAGAGAAACAGAAGGTCCTGCAGGAACAGATCTGGAAACAAGCCCTGAAGTCGTGCGCTCTCGCTGCTGTTCCTCTTCCATTTCTCTCGGTTAAGTGCGATGTCAACATCTTGGTGGAGAACATGAGGCAGTACTGCCAGTGCTTTGGCCTGGATGAAGACTCACTCAAATCACTCGCTAAGCAGGTTGGGAAGTCTGTTGTTGAGCTGAAGTCTGTGATAAAGTCTGCTCTGGCCAGAGATATAACAAGAGATGAGGCTTTGAAGCAACTTAGCAAGGCCACGGGGGATATGATGAAACCTAAATATTTTATCAGTGTGGTACCAGTGATTGGCACTGGGATTGCGGCAAAGAGATCTTACAGCGTCACCTATGAAATGCTACGTAGGTTTTTGGAAGAAGTTGCAGAAGATGCTCAACGAGTCCTGAAAAAGGCTTTGGAAGGAGCAGAGAATAACCGATAAGAGTGTCCCAAGGCAGAGCTTCTCCCCAGCTTCCCAAGATAAACTGCCACAGTCCCAGTCTCATTGGTGCAATCTTATAGTCCCAAATTTAAGCAAACCAAGAGACAAAATCCATTCTCAGCTCACCCCTGCAGTGCCAACTTTCATGGCCTCTCCTTCCAGGGCTCTTGGGTAGTCCTGCTGCTCCTGCTTCCTCCAGCTTCCTGCCTCTCTCTCAGCCAGTCCCCCCTCAACGGGTCTGTCTAGGGTCTGTCCACACTGCGCACTAAGCCTAGGCTCTGACTCAGGTTTGAGCCTCAGCCCCACTTCCTTCCACAGCCCAATCAGCCTGACTCGGGTCAGTGAGCACTCGGGAGTGGGTCCTAGGACCCTGCTGGGGGTGGGTCAGAGCCCAAGTCCCAGTAAGACTCAGGTCCAAGCCCTGTCATTCTGCAGTGTGGACGCAGCTCATGCTGCAGACCCCAACCAGAAGCTCTGTGTAGTGCCGCGTGGATGTGCTTCCACAGCCCTGGGACCCGGGTCCAGCACTTGTAAACCCAGGTTTCCAGTGAAATGTGGATGCTCACTTGGAAATACCGAGTCCACAAACTCGGGTCCCCGGACCCAGGGTTACAATACAGTGTGGACGTACCCTCTCAGACCTGCATTGCGTCAGGTAACAAACAACAAAAGAGCCACACGTCTGACACCGACCCCATGGCAAGTGGGGACTGGATCTGAGTAGAGAGGAGGGGGCGTTTCCTTATTTCTCGCATGTCATGTGACAGATGAGACAAAGACTGGCTAGGATTTGGGGAGGCGGGGGAACAGCGATTTTTTTTCTTTTAAATGAAGATGATTTTTAAGCAGGCTGGAACCAGACAAAACTAAGGTCAAATTCCCAGCTTCTGCCATGTCTGTTAATCATCCCACGGATGGAAAAGCTTAAGGGGACACTGTCCGACGAAACACCATATTAAACACACGCTCCTCGCCTGTGTCTTTATTAACACCAGGCAGAGGTGTGAATTCTCACCACCACTACAGCCGGCCTATGCTTAACAATTAGATCAACCTAGCCACATTGCATAGGGTTGTGAAAAATATCACACTCTGAGCACCGTAGTTAGGTCACCTCGCCCCTGGGGTAGATGTGGCTAAATCAACACAAGAATTCTTCTGTCCACCTAGCTCCTGTCTCTTGGAAAGGAGGATTAATGACACCAACAGATGAGGTAGGAAAGCGCTATAGCTGCAGTACTGGAAAACCCGGAGGGTAGATGTGGCCTACGAGTCTGTCTGCACTACAGAGACAATATATCAGCGCAGCTACAGCACCGTAGCTTGTCAGCATAGAAACGTAGATGCAACCCATGCATGGGGAAAGGGTTTTTCCTTCGCTGTAGGGCACCACTTCCCTGAGGGATGGTTTCTTCCGTCGCCAGAGCTGTGTCTACACTGGGGCACAGTCCGTAGAGCCATGTTGGTCACGGGGTGCTAGATCTGGGACGAGTCTGCCAGTTTCTAACTCTGGGGCTTCTAAACCACTCCTGGGGCCAGACCTCTTGTCTGGCATCCTTCCTTGGGAGGTGGGCGCTGCCGGCCACCTGCCCTAGACTCCACAACCAGTGTTGTGACCTCAAGAGCGCCACAAGTTGCTTTTCGGCAACCTCAGAATTACCATTTACCCAGCCTCTCCCCAGGGATTGGCTGAAGTTTCTGTTCTCTGGCTGCGGTGCTGAAACCAGAGGCTGTTATTAACCCTGTAACGAAGTTGTACCCTGAGCAGGGTTTGGAAGCGTCCGGCTGCTAAACCTGCATCAGAGGCTTAATGAGAATCTCACCTCTGCAATTGACAACCCTGAGCTGCAGTTTGAGCTACTGCTGATGCGTTTAATCCCTGATTTGCTTGATTGATGCTGAGTTTAGATTTGCCTGGGGGCCTGGGAACCACCGACCCTGCTCAGACTGACCCGAGGTGCTGGGTTTGTAATCACAGGGTGTTTCGGGCTCTCAGGAGAATTAGTTTGTGTGATGCTACGAATCAACCTGTCGCTGTTGATTTGCTCAATGTTCCATACTCGGTAACCAATGCGGATTCAATCTCACCGCTCCATGTACTCGCTGCTTGTGATCTGATCGTCATTCCAAACCTTGGAGAGGTGCATTTATCCTTCAATAAACTGCTGTAGAGTTTGATCTGACACTTTGTGCATCTGAGTTTTCTTGCTCTTAGGAAAACAGGGATCAAGGGGCATAAACTGGATCCGTGCTTGGACTCCAGAGCTGCAGGTTGGGCATTTGGACTGGATATTTATATCTCAAGAAGGGGGTTGGGTAATTGGTTGGATTTCAAGAACAGCCAGAGTTGTCGTAATTAATCATAATGAAAAATGTTGATGGAGACACTAAACTTCCAGCTTCAGGTTTAAGCCGATCTCTAACTATTAGAGACCAAGACAGGGATGGATTGAGGGGGACAGGTTGTCCCACATCTGATGCTGTGGGGGTCTCACCCTTCCTCTGAATCATCTGGCCCTGACCATGGTCAAAGACAGGAGACTGCACTCGATGGACCTCGGATCTGATCTAATCTGGCAATTCCTACATTCAGTGATGAATTTGGATATCCCTGTATTTTATTCATTTATTTGATTCAAAGTTACACAAGAAGCCCCCTCTCCCTGCCTCAGAGATACCAAATTAAACACAATGCAAATATAAATACAACAGCATTGCCAGCTCTGACACATTCATCACAAGTATCTCAAAAGTCATGTTTTCCTGAAAGTCCCAGCTCCAGGAGTCAGGTGATGATGTGAGAATCTCAGCTTTATTTTTTTTTCAATGTTAATATGGTGCCAAGCTGGAAACATGACCCCATAATAGCTAAGACACCAGAAAACAAATTTAAAAACCCCACCCACCCCCAGGCTCCCTCTTCTTCCTCCCTGTGTGACCATCTGCCCTGAAGGAACCCTTCAAGGGGAGAGAAGGGAGAAGATTTGGGGGGGGGGGATTCAAGTTTTTGGCCTGATTTGAGATGGGAAAATTATTGTCCACGCAGCTCTAATGTGCAGCACGGTTAAAACCCCACCCTCGTTATTATATACTGTTCATTTAAACATTTCAATTGTCGCCTAAACATTTGGGAGCCTTCACAAGCCCACACCACACTTGAGCCATTAGGCGACTGGCCCAGCTGCTCAGACGATTCCTATAGCGCTGGAAATGACTTTACATCAGATACCGAGTGAATGGCTAGAGCTGATCTATTTCTGTAGTAGGACAATGTTTATGTATCCCTAAAACTAGGGAGACGTGATTCATAGTTACATGAAAGTGTTTAGTGGTAGCTGGTAAATAATTAAATTTAAAAAATAATGTCAAATAATTAAAACAAAAAATGAAGGGCAATGAACTAATGACACAAACAGTGTCTGTGATTTCAACTACATTCAAATTTAACTACTGCTAATAATCGGTAAATCTAAAAGTCAGAGCTGTACTTGCAAAGCCTTCTGCCCCTGCCCAAATTCAGACGGCAAACCCTGCCTCTGCCCAGGAGCAGCGTGTGCTGATGCGTTAGCCGGGCACTGGGCAGGACCGGAGGCTAGGGGAAGGTTAGATCCTATGCTCTGTCCCTGAAAGTGCACCAGATAAAATAATCAGATCCTCAAATTCATCACTGGAATGGAGGGATTGCCAGACGGGGTCAGAGCCGAGGTCCGTCTACGTCAGTATCCCGTCTCTGACAGTGGCCAGCACTGGAGATCCACAGGAAGGTGCAGCAGCAGTCATAAGAGAACTTCCCACTATATTACGGCTCAGTCCCTGTCTCTCATTAAGATCAGTTTAAGTCCGGTCCTGACCTTCTTTGGTTTGCAACAGACCTGTTTGCCACCTGCTGTTTGGGCAGGGCTGTTTGGAACATGTGTGAACAGCACCATCCAGTGGAATCTTATACCACATTTTACCAGGATAATAATGACCAGCAGGTTATGAGTTCTCAAATGATCCCTCACAATTCTCACTTTATGCAAAGATCATTACAGCAGTGAACACAGGCTACATTCTGTCCCAGCATCCCAGGATCGCATTAGCTCTGTTGGCCACAGCGTCGCACTGGGAGCTCGTGTTCAGCTGATTATCCACCATGACCCTCGAACCTTTGTTCCTAGCTGCACACATTGACATTGAGCCATATAAAAATACACATTGTCTGCTTGTGCTCAAATTGTCATGTGATCCAGATCGCTCTGTATCAGTGACCCGCCCTCTTCATTTACCACTCCCCCCATCTGTGTGTCAGCTGCAAACTTTATCAGTGAGGATTTCATGCTTTCTTCATTGATAAAATGTTTAAATAGCGTAGGTCCAAGAACTGATCCCGGTGGGGAACCTCGCTAGAAACACATCTGCTCAAAGATGGTTCATCATTTACAATTACATTCTGAGAGCTGTCCGCCACTTTTTAATCCATATAATGTGTGCTGTGTTAATTTTGTGTCTTTCTGATGTTTTTTAAACTAAATGCCATGCGGTACCAAGTCAGATGCCTTACAGAAGTCGAGGTATGCTTACACTTGAAAACCCCTCCAACGCATCCTCAGGGATCTACAACCCATCCTGGACAATGATCCCACACTTTCACAGGCCTTGGGTGGCAGGCCAGTCCTCGCCCACAGACAACCTGCCAACCTGAAGCATATTCTCACCAGTAACTGCACACTGCACCATAGTAACTCTAGCTCAGGAACCAATCCATGCAACAAACCTTGATGCCAGCTCTGCCCACATATCTACACCAGTGACACCATCACAGGACCTAACCAGATCAGCCACACCATCACCAGTTCATTCACCTGCACGTCCACCAATGTATAAAGTCATCATATGCCAGCAATGCCCCTCTGCTATGTACATTGGCCAAACTGGACAGTCTCTACGGAAAAGGATAAATGGACACAAATCAGATATTAGGAATGGCAATATACAAAAACCTGTAGGAGAACACTTCAACCTCCCTGGCCACACAATAGCAGATATTAAAGTGGCCATCCTACAGCAAAAAAACTTCAGGACCAGACTTCAAAGAGAAACTGCTGAGCTTCAGTTCATCTGCAAATTTGACACCATCAGCTCAGGATTAAACAAAGACTGTGTCTGGCTAGCCAACTACAGAACCAGTTTCTCCTCCCTTGGTTTTCACACCTCAACTGCTAGAAGAGGGCCTCATCCTCCCTGATTGAACTAACCTCGTTATCTCTAGCTTGCTTCTTGCTTGCATATATATACCTGCCCCTGGAAATTTCCACTACATGCATCCGTCGAAGTGGGTATTCACCCACGAAAGCTCATGCTCCAAAACGTCCGTTAATCTATAAGGTGCCGCAGGATTCTTTGCTGCTTTTACAGATGCAAACTAACACGGCTACCCCTCTGATACTTGAAAAGATGAGTGTTTTATGAGTAACTGTTGGTAAATATCAATTTCACCGCGCACACACACACACAACCCGATGAAAAAATATTCCCATGCATGGTAATCAAAATGTACAGACAGGCAACGTCAGAAAAATGCACTGTGAGAACTTATGTGGGTTTGATTTACGGCTATTTACTTTGTATGTTTCAACAGGGGATGTTGATAGTGTTTAGTGAGTTATTAAGCTTTAACTTTTTGAATCTCAGCAGCTACTGTTATGAAATTATTATTGTCTGAGTCCACCCCACATAATTTCCTGATAACGTTAACATTTTGATTCATAAAAGTTGGGGGGAAAATGCTTAAAAATAAACACGAATATTATCCAGGAAAATTATAAATAAATAAAAATGGAATTCTGCTGATCCAAATTATATGACATTAACACTGTTACTTTTATCAACCAAACTAGTAATCTCTCTCCATCTCTCCTGACCCAAATCTCTCCAAATCTCTTCCATTTTGTATAAATCAAATAGACTTTGGATCATTGTGGAAGTGACACTCTGCCAGCATGGGAGCCTCACAAGCGGGACGAGCAGTGTAGGGACCGACCTTTGGGTGAGAAACAGCCTATTAGACAGGAGAGGAACCTGTTAATCAGTTCAGGCTCTAGGTGGGGTTTTACATTCTGCTTTTATCTGTAAGCGTTTGGGTCCGATCCTTAGACTTGCCTCTACTGGAATCTTTATTTTTAAGCTGTATCAGATAAACGTCTATTGGTTTTACTCAAGACACGACTAAGCACCAGGGCTGAGGAGAGGGTTGAACTGAGCGGAAGCTCATGAACAGGGGATGCTGGTTGCACTGAGGCAGTGAATCAATGTCCAGAAGTCAAGGGGCTGAGCACCAGAGTGTAACACCCTGGGGTGCACAGACAGGTTGGAGGGACCCATCCCCTGGGGCCAGAGCTTAGCTCCAGGGGTAACTATCTCCACAGATTTAGCCCTGGGATCTCTGCTCTGACCCATGGACTCACTCTGGGAGCAAAGTGCTGGGGTGTGGGGTAGCCATTCAGCCTGTGCCCTCCGGGTAACGTGATCCAGGACAGGGCTCCTGGTTGCGAATCCCATGGAGAGGGAGGAGCCTAACTCCCTTAGGCCACACCCCTCTCCTCAGCATTTCCACCACTCGGCAGGCTGGCTTTGTGGGTCCCACTCTCAGGCCCCCTCTCCCCGGGTGTTGCTCGGGGAACCTGGACGTGTCACAGCCGAGCTTCGCAAGGCTGAGTCTAGCCCAGCGTGTGGCTTTTCCCGAGCGGTGCAGTGAGTCAGTGGTCGAGATGGGAGTAGATTTGTAGAATGCTGACCGTCTTTCCCCTCCCCCACGCTATAACCACTAGACCATAGTCCCCTCTCCGCAGAACCCAGGAGTCCTGACTCCCAGCTACCCCCTTCCTCCTGCATTAACCCCCCAGACCCCACTCCCCTCCCAGAGCTGGGAGAGAACTCAGGAGTCCTGGCTCCCATCCCCTCTGCTCTGACCACTAGACCCCTCTCCCCTTGCTATAAAACCCAGGAATCCTGATTCCCAGCTACCCCCTACTCTAACCAATTCATTCCACTTCCTTCCCAGGGCTGAAAACAGGACCCAGGAGTCCTGACTCCCATTCCCTACCCACAAGGCTGCTCCCTTCCCAATGCCACAGGAGGAACCCAGGAGTCCTGGCTGCCTGCTCAAAGCCAGGAATATCCCCCAGACTCCCACTCAGGCTTCCTACCCACTAAGTCACACGGTCCCTGTACCACACCCACATCATCCATTCAGCAAGTCAACACCTGGAGCTATATTTAAACGTAGGTGTAGCTATTTATACACCTGTGCATTCTTTGGTTAGCTCAGCTGGCACCCGCTGGGGCTTATCGTGCCAACTTTGGGAGCTGCCCCCACTAAAACAAATCATTCTTTAGAGCCAACAACAACTTCTGTGCTCCAGGAAGCTTTGTCTAAGGAACCAACAGGTGACTCTTGTGCTCAGCTGACACCGATGGTCGCTGCATCGTTCTCGGTGTGAGCTGGCTGGAAAATGGAGAGGGATTCTGTAGAAAATGTTTTATTTGCCTCAAAATTTTCAGTGGAAAATTAAATTTTCATCAAAAACAGAAAACGAGCCCCAAAAAACGCCTGCCAGTCCCCCCAAATCTTTCAGCCTAAATCTACCAAACTGAAAAAAATTCAGATTCCAGCCGAAAATCTTCAGTAGTCAATTTTCCTGGAGGAGAGGGAAGCGAGGGGGAAATTGAGGAAAGACGGCACTTTCCATGAGAAGGTTTGTGCTTCTTATTATTATTTATTAGTTGTATTGGGGTAGCACACAGGAAGGATCCCGATCCCACCGTGCTAGGCACTGTACATTATTATTGCTATTTATTAGTTGTGTTACAGTAATACCCAGGAGGCCCAGCCACGGACCAGGACGCCCTTGCGCTAGGTGCTGCACAAACACAGAATAAAAATGTGGCCCCTGCCCCAAAGAGCTGTGACAACCTGAGTATAAGACAAGTGATGAAAACTGGAGCCAGATGGAGGAGCCCAAGAAAACAATAAGACGATATCAGACAGCATTAGCACTGGGTGAAATTCTTCGGCCACAATGTTGCCGAGAAATGCAGATTCGGTTTGACTGAAACACTTAATAAACGCACGTGGATTTCAGTGAATTCTTTCAGTCACACCCCAAGCACCCCTACAAATGCCAAAAAAAGTTTAAACGTTTCCTTTAGATCTTTTTCAGAGCCACCAGCAAACTGAGCAATCAATTATCCGCATAACGCTAGTTAGCATGAGAGATGGGGGGAGGGGGTCTGAGCACCCCCACTCCCTAACCATTGTTAGGCTGTTTGTAGGCACGATGGCAGAGGAGAGTGTGAAGGGGGATAAGCGGGGAGCTTTGTGGGTGTGTACAAAGGCCAGTTTCTCTGGACACAGGAGAAACAAATAACAGCAGCCAGTTTCCTTGTTCAGAAACCGGCCAGGCTGTCTTATGTAATGTAACTGTGTCTATACCATACAGTGGACAGACTCCAGTAATTTCCAGCATCCAGCCGCTTATTTTCTGGCTGGATGCTGACATCTCAAGCACTTTCTCTTTTGGCATAATACACAAAGCTGATCATCTACACCTCTGAACTGTTTCTGTTTTGCTGTTGATGACAAGCCAGTTTGAAGCTCTCCGTCCCCAGGCAGTGATCTGTAACATTACAGACATTCAGCAGGTCTCATGTTCCGAGCGTTAACGGCTAACGCCCCACTGCCAGCGAGGGCCACAATTTAAATGTGTGAGGGCTGCATGTTTGACTTGCCTGTGTTAAATTATAATTAAATCAACATTGATTTTTAAACATTTCCTCCAATATACAGGCTTTTTACACCACCTCACAAGGTCTTCTCAGAAGCATATATGGCCTAGATGAACCTATTATTGTGGATGCACAACTGGTCGGAAAACGGTACTCGGAGAGTAGTTATCAGTGGTTCACAGGCAAGCTGGACGGGCCTATTGAGTGGGGCCTCACGGGGATCTGTTCTGGATCTGGGTCTATTCAATAGCTTCATAACTGCTTTGGATAATGGCACAGAGAGTACACTTATAAAGTTTGTGGCTGATACCAAGCTGGGAGGGGTTGAAAGTGCTTTGGAGGGCAGGATTAGAATTCAAAATGACCTGGAGAAACTGGAGAAATGGTCTGAAATAAACAGGATGAAATGCAATGCAGACAAGTTCAAAGTACTCCACGTAGGAAGGAAGTAACTAACTATGGGTCAACAATGTCAGACTGTTGCAAAAAAAGCAAATATCATTCTGAGATGTATTGGCAGAAGTGTTGTAAGCAAGAGATGAGAAATGATTCTTGTGCTCTACTCAGCACTGATTAGGCCTCAGCTGGAGGACTGTGTCCAGTTCTTGGCACCACACTTCAGGAAAGATGAGAACAAATCGGAGAAAGTCCAGAGAAGAGCAACAAAAATGACGGAAGGTCTAGAAAACATGAGCTATGAGGGAAGATTGAAAGAAGTGGGTTTGTTTAGTCTGGAGAAGAGATGAATGATGGGGGACATGATACCAGGCTTCAAGAATGTAAAAGGTCGTTACAAAAGATGTGGGTGATAAATTGTTCTTCATCACTGAGGAAAGGCCAAGAAGCAATGGGCTTAAACCGTAATAGAGGAGATTTCAGTTAGCTATTAGGAAAACCTTCCTAACTGTCAGGGTGGACACTGGAAGAAATTCCCTAGGGAGGCTGTGGAATCTCCATTACTGGAGGTTTTTAAGAAGAGGTCGGACAAACACCTGTCAGGGATGGTCGAGAATGATAAAACTTCGTCCTGCCTCAGCGCAGAGGACTGCACCAGACGACCTAGCGACATCCCTTCCAGTCCTACTGCTATGAGTCTATGAAGCTAGAGAATAATTGTAGGTTTGTCATGGTTGCCCACATTGTGTCCGGGGAAAGGGTTTTCGAGTGATACCGAAATTGACCCACTTCCGGTGACACTGTATTATCAAAATTTCCACCAACCAGAGCATCTGGAGCTGGGGAGCAGCGATTCCCCCCCACACACACACACTGCAGAGGGGAAACCACTGAAATTATGATTCTCCCTCTGCTTTCTATCCTTTACATGCCCAATGAACGACACATGCCCCCAGCTTGACCACAGTGAGATCTCTGCTCCAGAGACTCCGTCTCCTGGTTCTCCTCAGGGTCATGCTCAGAGCTGCTTCTGCGAGCTTTCCACCTCCACTGCCAACAGTCAACGGGGAAGCAGAGAAAACCCATGACACTGGGTCTGAGCATGAGTCAAGGACATGAAAAATTCCCACCGCTGGCTGACGTAGCTGTGTTGACAAAAGCCCCAGTGCAGACCCAGCCATGCCAGCGGACGAGGGTTCCCGTGGTCACAGCTAACGTCGTTCGGCGAGGAGTTGGTTTAGGCTGCTGGCGGCGTAGATGTCGCTGAAGTAAAAGTGTCGTTGTATGCGGTGCATCATCACCCAAAGACTTGTGTTTCCTTGTTCAGTGGCATTCACTCCAGCGACCCTCGCTGCGTTCAGGGCAGTTGCACTGACTGGGGCAGGGATTCCTTGAAGCAATTGGCCCCGGCTCTCACAGCATCGATCCAGCTTTCACCCTGAATATCAATGACAGACATATCAATGACACCCCACTGGTGTCTAGCACCAGAAGGGCAACGGGTGCTAGACACCAGCGGGGCTGTGTACAAAGGGGAGTGGGGTTTAATGGTTACAGCAGGGAGGATGGGAGCCAGAGCTGCCCATCAAAGCCCAGCGCTCGCTTTCAGACTCAATGGAGAGAGCAGTTTAGCCTCTTTGCTGTAGAACAGCTGCAAACAATGCAGGCCTCTGACCATGGGAGCAGGGCGTGTGGCAGGTCAGAGCTGAACCGTGTGGACTGTGGGGTGCAAACACAGGGGCTCAGAGATCAGTAGCCACCTTAACAGCCTCCCTGAAATTGGCAACCTGGGATTTGTTGAGCAAGGGTGGTGCCAGAAACTGAAAAGAACGTTGTTGTTTGCGTTGAGTTCCAGTTTTGATTTCCAGCACCCATCTGCACACACCTCGTTCGCTGGGGCAGGTGCAGCCGGGCTGAAGGAACGACAGAGTCGCTGGAGCAGGGGGCTGCGCTGTCGCTATGAGGTGAGGAGAGGGGTGGACGTACCGTGAGATCCAACGCTGAGCTCGGTAACCTGCAGCAGTAGCCGTGCTGGGGGCCTTCTTGCCATGGGGAATATGGGCTGTCTGGTGGCGTAGGGACCAGGGTCTGCAGGGCTCCCTGAGGGGTAAGTGACAGCAGCACAATGAAGGTTGCATTGTGGGGCTGGGGTGTATTTTTGACTCATCACATCCCGATTGTCAGAGGTTTACGTTTAGCCACTTTCCACGTTCTGGAAGGGCACCTCCAGGCCACCTTCATGCTGCACCTGCAAACGCTGGGGGCAGTCCAGTTCCTTGGCTTTGTTTGAAAGATCATTTTCCAGCATCCCCATGGCCCACAGCCCGGCTCTCCCCCTCCTTGTCTCCCATCTCTCTGCTGCCCAGCACACCTGGGCCGGGGGGCGGGGGTCAGGCATTGTCAGGGCTGAGGAGCAGGGAAGAGGATGCAGGGACTGACGTGGAGTCAGCGAGGGCATTTTTGGAAGGGGGGACAGAGACGGGGGCACATGAAGACACAGGGCTGGAGGGGCACAGCTGAACCCTCCTCCTGTACCTCCTACTGCGCAGCTCTGACCTGAAGCAGCAGAATGGGGGGAATGGGCAGGAAGGGGGAGTCTGGGGGCTCTGCCCCATGGCTGGGCACCGCATGGGGAAGGTGAGGACTGGGGGTCCCTGCCCCTGACCGGGGAGGCAGCAGAGGGGACACCAGCATGGGAAGGACTTGAAGGGATGGGGGGTGTCTGTGGGGGGAGGATACGGATACCTCCATTCCCTCCCCTCACACCCAGATACGTCACCCTTAGCCATCGGGTGGAGGTGCAGAGTCCCCTACCCCCAATCTGGGAAGAGACTCTACACATCTGTCTGCAGCAGACGTGACTCTGCGATGGAGCCAAGAAACCCTGTCCCTGTTGAGGATGAACCAGCAGCCTGCAGCACAATGCCACCCCTGGGCCGGCTGTGAGGGTCAAGAAGGGGTGTTTCAAAGGGGGAGGCCCAGCAGCTGGAGGGCGGTGTGGGGAAATAGGGCAAACAGGCTACACTGGGGGTGGCAAGGATCATGGCTCGGGTCAGGAGCCAGACAAGAACTGTCGGCTCTCAGAGGTGCTGGGTAAAGGGGAGAGCGTGCCAGCCCCACGGGAAGTATGGGACATGGATGTTAAATAATAATACCTGGCTTTTCCATCATGCTTTTCCATCTGTAGTCTCCAGCGCTTTTCATTATCCCCATTTTACAGATGGGGAAATTGAGTCTCAGTCTAGTGTTCTGTCCGCTACATAACATTCTCTTTTACTCTCTGCATGTTACAATTCCGGGTGACTTGTTCTGAGGGAGGAAAAAGATTAAGACTGACACTTAATTTTGGGTGGGTTTTTTCCACAGGAGGATGGAACAACTAAAATTCTCTTCGGTAGCATATTTACAAAACACAGAAATACACTGCCTGGTCTGTCGGAGCAGGAAACCAATGAGATCAAGGCTGCCATTGAAGCAGGAGACCTCTCAGGAGCAGCGTATGTGGTGCAGAGGTCTGACGAGTTGCTTAAAAAAACTGAACTCAACATCGCGATCACAGGGGAGTCAGGAGCTGGGAAATCATCCTTCCTCAATGCCCTCCGGGGCCTGGGAGATGAGGATGAAGGATCAGCTGAGACCGGGGTGGTAGAGACAACCAAAGAACCAGAGCGGTACCAGCATTCCAAGTACCCCAATGTGATCTTCTGGGACCTGCCGGGGATCGGGACCCCAGATTTTGGGCCAGACACTTACCTGAGGCAGGTGACATTCAATCGCTATGACTTCTTCATCATCCTCGCCTCAGAGCGGTTCAGAGCCAACCACGCCAAACTGGCCGAGGAGATCCATAAGATGGGGAAGAAGTTTTACTTTGTGCGCTCCAAGGTGGACTTGGACATTTACAATGAGAAACGCAAAAAGAGCTTCAATGAAGAGAGAACCCTGGAGAAAATCAGAAATGACTGCGTCAATCACCTGTTCAGAGAAGGGATGAGCTCCCCGCAGGTTTTCCTTGTCTCAAGCAGGGAATTTCAGAAATACGATTCTCCCAAACTGCAGAAAAAGTTGCTGAAGGAACTGGAAAGTCACAAGAAACACGTTTTCCTCCTGGCCCTGCCCAATCTTTCCGAACCAATCTTGGAAAAGAAGAAAAAGGTTTTGCAGAGGCAGATCTGGAAACAAGCCCTGAAGTCGTGCGCCATCGCAGCTGTTCCTCTCCCGGCTCTCTCGGTGAAGTGCGACATTGGCATCCTGGTGAATAACATGAGAGAGTATTGTGAGAGCTTTGGGCTGGATGATATTTCCCTCATTATACTCGCTAGCCAGGTTCGGAAGTCTGTAGCTGAGCTGAAGGACGTGATCAAGTCCCCATTGGCCAACAAGATCTCAAAAGAAACAGCCGAGAAGCTGCTGAGGGAGGCTACAGGGGAGGGTCTAATGGTAGTTAAACATTTTGTCAGCATGATACCAGTGATTGGGACCGTATTTGCTGCAGAGAGGTCTTTCACAGTGACATACAGAATGCTGAACAGCTTTCTGGATGGTGTTGCTGAAGATGCCCAAAGAGTCCTGGTCAAGGCATTGGATGGAGAAGGGAAAACAAATAACTAACAGCAACAAGGGACCAACAAGTTGGACACAGGCCTCTGGCAGATGGAGCTTGGAGCCAACCAGAGGACAATGGCAGATTCTTCTGTACTCAAATCTAATGCAACAAACGAAAAAATGTTGAAAAAGATCCCCAGAGTTTGGCAAAACTGAGGTACAGTTCCCTGACCCCCTATTTTTTTAAGCCAGGCCCCAGATGGGAAAGTTGAGGGACAGCAGCAGTGCAAATACCAGCTCCAAAAGTCCTGGTCTATGTTAATTAAAAGCATCGGACAAGATTTTTAAATATACTTGAACTTTCTCTGTGTAAATCAATGGAGATTCCTGAGTCCAATGAAGCAATTGACACCACCTGAGGATGTGGCCTATTGTATGCAGTGCAAAGTCTGACCATGAGAAGTCAGCAGAGCTGAAATAACCGTGCAAACATGTGATTAGCAAATAGTGAACCCGGAACCAGCTGCTTCCAGATTTTGTTCTTTCCCTGAGTCTTTTTCCCTTTGCCATTCAATGCTGGGTTAGACCAATTCAACCCAAAGCACTTGAACACAATTAATTAAGAGGACACCATTAACAATAGATTTCTAAGAAGTAAGAAGACATGAGACCTGTAACCTGCTCAGCTGCCATGAACTCAGCTCTCAATTCAACGCTGCTGTAATGCAGGTCCCTGAGCCCCAGGGAAACAGACTCGGTTAGAAACTCCCAAGCACAGTAATACACCAAGTAATACACCTAGCTCCATTGATCCAATCCCATTGACCTGCTCTGGGGATCTGGTCTTCCAGGCACATCCATTTAATGGATTTTATAGCAGAGGTTAGATAAGATTCTTTTCTCTGTCTACAATCCTTGCACTAGAGGCTGTTATTAGCCCTTTAACTAAGTCTTACCCTGAACAGAGTTTGGAAACATTTCACTGCTAAACCCATTGTGACGTTACACCCCATAATGCTTTATAGAAATATGCGAGTGTAAATATGACATAACTGGAATATGTTTTATGCTAGACATGCCATGTAACATATCTTTGCAAAGGTTATGATGTACTGAATATATTCATCCTATATGTATGCATGTAGCATTTTTATTTCTGAAGTTATGAGTGTTGGCTTTATGCTTGTATTTAAAGTGTTTGCTGTAGGAAGCACATAAACCAGATTTGGTCAACACAGTGTGAAGGGGGTATTCAAATAATTGGGAGTATTGGCCAACAATGGACTTTGGGAGACGCCAATCCACATCTGAGCTTCCCTGAGGCTACAGACAGGGGAGTTTGAGAGGGAGTTGACAGAGGGAGGCTTACGATGGTTAGGAAGACCCACAACACCTGTGCCAGCACTGCTTCTGTCTCCTCCACCTGCGCCTGTAGCAAGACAGAGCACCTAAGCATGGATGCTTGTCCCCAGATCCTGGTGTGGTTCTGCAGGGACTGTAACTTGCAATTTCCACTTACTGATATCCAGGCTGAGGGCGGGGCAGGGCGGGGGGGGGGGCATCCAATGTGAAAGGTGCCTGCTGGTGAAATCTCTGAGGCAGCAGGTGGGAGAGCTACAGGAGGAGGTGACTAGGTTGAGGAGCATCTGAATCCACAAGCAATTCCTGGACAGTGTCCATGTGGAGACAGCTGAGGTAGCTGTCCCAGTACACAGGACTGCTGACACACCACGGGTGGAGGAGGAGATGGGTCAGGGTGGACACTGGCAGCTGGTTACTTCTGGCAGCAGGCAGTGCTCCACCCCTGCTCCGAACCCTTCCGCCATGGTAATAGGTAACTGTTATGCTCTTCTTGATACAGGAGAGAAGGAATCACCCCCTACAGTAAAGGAGGAGAAGCCTTGTACCCCTAAGGCCGGGAGGTCTGCGGCCACCACTGCGAATAGGAAACGTAGGGTAGTGGTGGTCGGGGACTCTCTGCTGAGGGGGATGGAGGCGCCCATCTGTCACTCTGACATTTCATCTCAGGAGGTATGCTGCCTGCCGGGGGCCCGTATCCGAGACGTTACAGAGGCATTGTCAAGGATTATCCAGCCCTCTGACTACTACCCCATGCTACTCATCCATGTGGGCACAAATGATACTGCGAGGTGTGACACTGAGTGGATCAAGAGTGGCTACAGGGTGAAGGAGTTTGGAGCGCAGGTGGTATTCTCTTCCATTCTTCCTGTCAAAGGTAGGGGCCCGGGCAGAGCCAGGTGCATCGTGGAGGTGAAATGCCTGGCTGCGAAGATGGTGTCGCCAGGAGGGCTTTGGCTTCCTCGCCCACGGGATGCTATTCGAGGAAGGACTGCTAGGCAGAGATGGCGATCACCTTTCGAGGAGTGGAAAGACCCTATCTGGACACAGACTGGCTAACCTAGTGAGGAGGGCTTTAAACTAGGTTCGACGGGGACAGGTGAGCAAAGCCCACAGGTAAGTGGGGAACATGGAGACCTGGGAGATGGGTCGGAAACAAGAGGGAGCGTGGGCTATAATGGCAGAGAGAAAGGAGGGTCAGGGCAAAACTGGGAGGCAAGATCAAACCAGTATCTTAGATGCCTAGATACAAATGCGAGAAGTATGGGGAATAAGTAGGAAGAACTGGAAGTGCTAATAAATAAATAAATACAACTATGACATTGTTGGCATCACTGAAACTTGGTGGGATAATACACATGATTGGAAAGGTGGTGTGGATGGGTACAGCTTGCTCAGGAAGGACAGACGGGGAAAAGGGGAGGAGGTGTTGCCTTATATATTAAAAATGTGCACACTTGGACTGAGGTGGAGATGGACAAAGGAGATGGAAGTGTTGAGCGTGTCTGAGTTAGGCTAAAAGGGGTAAAAAACAAGGGTGATGTCATGCTAGGAGTCTACTAAAGGCCACCTAACCAGGTGGAAGAGGTGGATGAGGCTTTTTTAAAACAACTAACAAAATCATCCAAAGCCCAAGATTTGGTGGTGATGGGGGACTTCAACTATCCAGAGATATGTTGGGAAAATAACACCGCGGGGCACAGACTATCCAATAAGTTCTTGGACTGCATTGCAGACAACTTTTTATTTCAGAAGGTTGAAAAAGCTACTGGGGGGAAGCTGTTCTAGACTTGATTTTAACAAATAGGGAGGAACTCGTTGAGAATTTGCAAGTAGAAGGCAGCTTGGGTGAAAGTAATCATGAAATCATAGAGTTTGCAATTCTAAGGAAGGGTAGAAGGGAGTACAACAAAATAGAGACAATGGATTTCAGGAAGGCGGATTTTGGTAAGCTCAGAGAGCTGCTAGGTAAGGTCCCATGGGAATCAAGACTGAGGGGAAAAACAACTGAGGGGAGTTGGCAGTTTTTCAAAGGGATACTATTAAAGGCCCCAAAGCAAGCTATTCCGCTGGGTAGGAAAGATAGAAAATGTGGCAAAAGACCAGCTTGTCTTAACCATGAGATCTTGCATGATCTAAAATAAAAAGGAGTCATAAACAATGGAAACTAGGTCAGATTACAAAGGATGAATATAGGCAAACAACACAGGAATGCAGGGGCAAGATTAGAAAGGCAAAGGCACAAAATGAGCTCAAACTAGCTACGAGAATAAAGGGAAACAAGACAACTTTTTATCAGTACATTAGAAGCAAGAGGAAGACCAAGCACAGGGTAAACCCACTGCTCAGTGAGGAGGGAGAAACAGTAACAGGAAACTTGGAAATGGCAGAGATGCTTAATAATTTCTTTGTTTCGGTCTTCACCGAGAAGTCTGAAGGAATGCCTAACAGAGTGAATGCTAATGGGAAGGGAAGGTTTAGAAGATAAAATAAAAAAGAACAAGTTAAAAATCACTTAGGGCTAGTCTACACTTACCTGCTGGGTCGACGCGGTGAGTTCGACTTCTCGGAGTTCGAACTATCGTGTCTAATCTGGATGCGATAGTTCGAACTCCCCGCGCGCTCCGGTCGACTCTGGTACTCCACCACTGCAAACGGCGGTGGCAGAGTCGACCTTGGAGCCGCGGACTTCGATTTTGCGGCATCTGGACGGGTGAGTAGTTCGAACTAGGGTACTTCGAATTCAGCTACGCTATTCGACCCCCCTTCTTAGTGTGGACCAGCCCTTAGAAAAATTAGATGCCTGCAAGTCACCAGGGCCTGATGAAGTGCATCCTAGAATACTCAAGGAGCTAATAGAGGAGGTATCTGAGCCTCTAGCTATTATCTTTGGAAAATCATGGGAGATGGGAGAGATTCCAGAAGACTGGAAAAGGGCAAATATAGTCCCCATCTATAAAAAGGGAAATAAAAACAACCCAGGAAACTACAGACCAGTTAGTTTAACTTCTGTGCCAGGAAGATAATGGAGCAAGTAATTAAGGAAATCATCTGCAAACACTTGGAAGGTGGTAAGGTGATAGGGAATAGCCAGCATGGATTTGTAAAGAACAAATCGTGTCAAACTAATGTGATAGCTTTCTTTGATAGGATAACGAGTCTTGTGGATAAGGGAGAAGCAGTGGATGTGGTATACCTAGAATTTAGTAAGGTGTTTGTTACAGTCTCACATGATATTCTTATCGATAAACTAGGCAAATACAATTTAGATGGGGCTACCACGATCAGCCCCTGAAATTCTTTTCCACACTCGTCATAATTCACCACCAGATGTCAGGGTAGAGTTCATCCTGACTCTGCTTACACGCACATCACTGTTAGTCAGCATGAGAGATGGGCGGGGAGGGATCTGAGTACCCCCGCTCCCTAACCATTGTCAGGCTGTTTGTAGGCACGATGGCAGAGAAGAGTGTGAAGGGGGATAAGCGGGGAGCTTTGCGGGTGTGTACAAAGGCCAGTTTCTCTGGACACAGGAGAAACAAACAACAGCAGCCAATTTCCTTGTTCAGAAACCGGCCAGGCAGTCTTATGTAATGTATCTGTGTCTATACCATACAGTGGACAGATTCCAGTAATTTCCAGCATCCAGCTGGTTATGTCTGGCTGGATGCTGACATCTCAAGCACTTTCTCTTTTGGCACAATACACAAAGCTGATCATCTGCACCTCTGAACCGTTTCTGTTTTGCTGTTGATGACAAACCAGTCTGAAGCTCTCCCTCCACAGGCAGTGATCTGTAACATTACAGACATTCAGCAGGTCTCATGTTCCGAGTGTTAATGGCTAACACCCCACTGCCAGCGAGGGCCACAATTTAAATGTGTGAGGGCTGCATGTTTGACTTGCCCTGTTAAATTATAATTAAATCAACACTGATTTTTAAACATTTCCTCGAATATACAGGCTTTTTACACCACCTCACAAGATCTTCTCATAAGCAAACTAGGGAAATATGATGAACCTATTATTGTGGAGGTGATCCCAGCAATTACAGAGTGGTAAGTCTAATGTCAGTATCGGGCAAATTAGTCGAAACAATACTTAAGAATAAAATTGTCAGACACAGAGAAAAACATAAACTGTTGAGCAATAGTCAACATGGTTTCTGTAAAGGGAAATCGTGTCTTACTAATCTATTAAAGTTCTTTGAAGGGGTCAACAAACATGTCGACAAGGACTAGTGTGGACCTAGTGTACTTAGATTTCCAGAAAGCCTTTGACAAGGTCCCTCACCGAAGGCTCTTACGTAAATTAAGTTGTCATGGGATAAAAGGGAAGGTCCTTTCATGGATTGAGAACTGGTTAAAAGACAGGGAACAAAGGGTAGGAATTAATGGTAAATTCTCAGAATGGAGAGGGGTAACTAGTGGTGTTCCCCAAGGGTCAGTCCTAGGACCAATCCTATTCAATTTATTCATAACTGATCTGGAGAAAGGGATAAAAATGAGGTGGCAAAGTTTGCAGATGATACTAAACTGCTCAAGATAGTTAAGACCAAAGCAGACTGTGACGAACTTCAAAAAGATCTCACAAAACAAAGTGATTGGGCAACAAAATGGCAAATGAAATTTAATGTGGATAAATGTAAAGTAATGCACATTGGAAAAAATAACTCCAACTGTACATACAATATGGTGGGGGCTAATTTCGCTAAAACGAGTCAGGAAAAAGATCTTGGAGTCATCGTGGATAGTTCTCTGAAGATGCACACGCAGTGTGCAGAGGCGGTCAAAAAAGCAAACAGGATGTTAGGAATAATTAAAAAGGGGATAGGGAATAAGACTGAGAATATCTTATTGCCATTATATAAATCCTTGGTACGCCCACATCTCGAATACTGTGTACAGATGTGGTCTCCTCACCTCAAAAAAGATATTCTAGCACTAGAAAAGTTTCAGAAAAGGGCAATTAAAATGATTAGGGAATTGGAAAGGGTCCCATATGAGGAGAGATTAAAGAGGCTAGGACTCTTCAGCTTGGAAAAGAGGAGACTAAGGGGGGATATGATAGAGGTCTATAAAATCATGAGTGATGTGGAGAAAGTGGATAAGGAAAAGTTATTTACTTATCCCCATAATACAAGAACTAGGGGTCACCAAATGAAATTTATAGGCAGCAGGTTTAAAACAAATAAAAGGAAGTTCTTCTTCACGCAGCGCACAGTAAACCTGTGGAACTCCTTGCCTGAGGAGGTTGTGAAGGCTAGAACTATAACAATATTTAAAAGAGAACTGGATAATTTCATGGTGGCTAAGTCCATAAATGGCTATTAGCCAGGATGGGTAAGAATGGTGTCCCTAGCCTCTGTTCGTCAGAGGGTGGAGATGGATGGCAGGAGAGAGATCACTTGATCATTGCCTGTTAGGTTCACTCCCTCTGGGGCACCTGGCATTGGCCACTGTCAGTAGACAGATACTGGGATAGATGGACCTTTGGTCTGACCCGGTACGGCCTTTCTTATGATGCACAACTGGCTGGAAAATGGTACTTGGAGAGTAGTTTTCAGTGGTTCACAGTCAAGTTGGACGGGCCTATCAAGTGGGGTCCCACAGGGATCTGTTCTGGACCTGGGTCTATTTAATAGCTTCATAACTGCTTTGGATAGTGGCACAGAGAGCACACTTATAAAGTTTGCAGATGATACCAAGCTGGGAGGGGTTGTAAGCACTTTGGAGGGCAGGATTAGAATTCAAAATGACCTGGAGAAACTGGAGAAATGGTCTGAAATAAACAGGATGAAATGCAATGCGGACAAATGCAAAGTGCTCCATTGAGGAAGGAAGGATCAATTGTCAATCACAAACTAAATATGGGTCAACAATGTCAGACTGTTGCAAAAAAAGCAAATATCATTCTGAGATGTATTAGCAGAAGTGTTGTAAGCAAGAGATGAGAAATGATTCTTGTGCTCTACTCAGCACTGATTAGGCCTCAGCTGGAGGACTGTGTCCAGTTCTTGGCACCACACTTCAGGAAAGATGAGAACAAATCAGAGAAAATCCAGAGAAGAGCAACAAAAATGATGGAAGGTCTAGAAAACATGAACTATGAGGGAAGATTGAAAGAACGGGGTTTGTTTATTCTGGAGAAGAGATGAATGATGGGGGACATGATACCAGGCTTTAAGAATGTAAAAGGTTGTTACAAAGATGAGGGTGATAAATTGTTCTACATCACTGAGGAGAGGACAAGAAGCAAATAAAGTTTATTCCTACCCTTTGTTCCCTGACTTTTAACCAGGTCTCATCTCACTCCATGAAAGGATCTTTCCTCTTATCCCATGACAACTTGATTTACTATAAGAGCCTTTGGTGAGGGACCTTGTCAAAGGCTTTCTGGAAATTAAGTAATAATAATACAGTAGATGGAGATATACCTGGAAGGGACTCTGAAAGGTCATTGAATCCAACCCTGTGCCTTCACTAGCAGGACCAACTATTGATTTTCCCCCAGATTCCTAAAGTGGCCCCCTCAAGGACTGAGCACACAACCCTGGGGTTTAGCAGTCCAATGTTTAAACAACTGAGCTACCCCTCTGCCTGTTGTGGCCACTGCATCCCCCTTATCCACATGTTTGTTGACCCCTTCAAATAATTCCTATTACTAAGATGTGATTTCCCTTTACAGAAACCATGCTGACTTTTACCCAACGGTTGAGCCTCTTTGCTGTAGAACAGCTGCAAACAATGGAGGCCTCTGACCACAGCAGCAGGTCGTGTGGCAGGTCAGAGCTGAACCAAGGGCAAACACAGGGGTTAGGAGATCAGTAGCCACCTTAACAGCCTCCCTGAAATTGGAAACCTGGGATTTGTTGAGCAAGGGTGGTGCCAGAAACTGAAAAGAATGTCGTTGTTTGCGCTGAGTTCCAGTTCTGATTTCCAGCACCCATCTGCACACACCTCGTTCGCTGGGGCAGGTGCAGCCGGGCTGAAGGAAGGACGAGTTGCTGGAGCAGGGGGCTGAGCTGTCGCTGTGAGGTGAGGAGAGGGGTGGACGTACCGTGAGATCCAACACTGAGCTTGGTAACCTGCAGCAGCAGCCGTGCAGGGGGCCTTCTTGCTGTGGGGAATATGGGGTGTCCGGTGGCGTAGGGACCAGGGTATGCAGGGCTCCCTGAGAGGTAAGTGACAGCAGCAGAATGAAGGTTGTATTGTGGGGCTGGGGTATATTTTTAACTCATCACATCCTGCTTGTCAGAGGTTTACGTTTAGCCACTTTCCACGTTCTGGAAGGGCACCTCCAGGCCACCTTAATGCTGCACCTACAAACTTTGGGAGCAGTCCATTTCCCTGGCTTTGTTTGAAAGATCATTTTCCAGCACCCCCATGGCCCACGGCCCGGCTCTCCCCCTCCTTGTCTCCCATCTCTCTGCTGCCCAGCACACCCTGGGCCGGGAGGTGGGTAGGGGTGTGCGGGGGTCAGGCATTGTCAGGGCTGAGGAGCAGGGAAGAGGATGCAGGGACTGACGTGGAGTCAGCGAGGGCATTTTTGGAAGGGGGGAAAGTGATGGGGGCACATGAAGACACAGGGCTTTGGAGGGGCACAGCTGAACCCTCCTCCCATATCTCCTACTGCGCAGCTCTGACCTGAAGCAGCAGAATCGGGGGGAATGGGCAGGAAGGGGGAGACTGGAGGCTCTGCCCCATGGCTGGGCACCGCATGGGGAAGGTGAGGACTTGGGGGTCCCTGCCCCTGACCGGGGAGGCAGCAGAGGGGACACCAGCATGGGGAGGACTTGAAGGGATGGGGGGTGTCTGTGGGGGGAGGATACGGATACCTCCATTTCCCTCCCCTCACACCCAGATACGTCACCCTTAGCCATCGGGTGGAGGTGCAGAGTCCCCTACCCCCAATCTGGGAAGAGACTCTACACATCCGTCTGCAGCAGACGTGACTCTGCGACGGAGCCAACAAACCCTGTCCCTGTCGAGGGTGAACCAGCAGCCTGAGGCACAATGCCACCCCTGGGCCGGCTGTGAGGCTGGAGAAGGGGTGATTCAAAGGGGGAGGCCCAGCAGCTGGAGGGCGGTGTGGGGACACAGCACAAACAGGCTACGCTGCGGGTGACATGGAGCATGGCTTGGACTAGGAGCTGGACTAGAACTGTCGGTTCTCAGAGGTGCTGGGCAAAGGGGAGAGCGTGCCAGCCCCATGGGAAGTACAGGACACGTATGATCAATAAGAATACCTGACTTTTATATCATGCTTTTCCATCAGTAGGTCTAAAGTGCTTTTCAATATCCCCATTTTACAGATGGGGAACATACAATTTTGAATCCTGATGTGGCCCTCGGGCCAAAAAGTTTGCCCACCCCTTCTCTAAAGCGCTTACCATTAGCCCCCTTATACAGAAAGAGAAACTGAGGCACGTGGCAGTGAGTTGCACACCATTGGCAGAGTGGGAATAGAACGCAGGTCCACTGAGTCCCAGTCTACTGTTCTATCCGCTAGCTGCTAGGGGAGGGAAATGAAATCATCGGTACCCTCCCCCCACAGATAGTAACTATGTAACTTTTTTTTCTTTTTTTTACTCCTTGCAGATTAAAATTCCCAGATGACTTTGTTCTGTGGGAGTAAAAAGACTGTGTAATTTTTGTTTTTTCTCCATAGGAAGATGGAAGAATCAAAATTTATCCCTGGTAACAAATTTTCAAAAGACAGAAATATACTTCCTGGTCTGTCTGAGGAGGAAACTGATGAGATCAAGGCTGCTCTCGAAGCAGGAGACCTCTCAGGAGCAGCGTGTGTGGTGCAGAAGTCTGACGAGTTGTTTAACAACACCGAGCTCAACATCGCGATCACAGGGGAGTCAGGATCTGGGAAATCGTCCTTCCTCAATGCCCTCCGGGGCCTGGGAGATGAAGACAAAGAAGCTGCTGAGACCGGGGTGGTAGAGACAACCAAAGAACCAGAGCGGTACCAGCATTTTAAATACCCCAATGTGATCTTCTGGGACCTGCCAGGCATCGGGACCCCAGATTTTCGGCCAGACACTTACCTGGAGCAGGTGACATTCAATCGCTATGACTTCTTCATCGTCATTGCTTCGGAGCGGTTCAGAGCCAACCATGCTAAACTGGCCCAGGAGATCCGGAGGATGGGGAAGAAGTTTTACTTTGTGCGCTCCAAGGTGGACTTGGACATCTACAATGAGAAAGAAAAAAAGAATTTCGATGAGGAGAAAACCCTGGACAAAATGAGGAACGACTGCATCAAACACCTGTGCAGAGAAGGGATGAGCTCCCCAAAGGTTTTCCTTGTGTCAAGCAGGGAATTTCAGAAATACGATTCTCCCAAACTGCAGAAAAAGTTGCTGAAGGAACTGGGAAGTCACAAGAAACACCTTTTCCTCCTGGCCCTGCCCAACCTTTCCGAACCAATCTTGGAAAAGAAAAAAAAAGCTTTGCACAGACAGATCTGGAAACAAGCCCTGAAGTCGTGCGCCATCGCAGCTGTTCCTCTCCCGGCTCTCTCGGTGAAGTGCGACGTTAGCATCCTGGTGAAGAACATGAGAGAGTATTGTGAGAGCTTTGGGCTGGACGACATTTCCCTCTATGCACTCGCTAGCCAGGTTCGGAAGTCTGTTGCTGAGCTGAAGGGCGTGATCAAGTGCCCACTGGCCAAAAATATCTCAAAAGAAACGGCTGAGGAGCAGCTGACTAAGGCTGCAGGAAAGGGTCTAATTTTAGCTAAACATTTTATCAGCATGATACCGGTGGGTGGAACCGTATTTGCTGCAGAGAGGTCTTTCACAGTGACATACAGAATGCTGAACAACTTTTTGGATGATGTCGCTGAAGACGCCCAAAGAGTCCTGATCAAGGCCTTGGAGAGAGAAAACAAATGAATAACAGCAACAAAAGACCAGTAAATTGATACACGCCTCTGGCAGATGGAGATTGGCGTCAACCAGGGGACTATGGCAAATTCTTCAGTACTCAGATTTCATGCAACAAAAGAAAAAACAATATTGAAAAAGATCTCCAGAGTTTGAGCTTTAAAATACAAAGATGTATTTCTAGTGGGGGGAACAGGCAAAACTGAGGTACAGTTCCCTGGCCCCAATTTTTTTAAGCCAAGCCCCAGCTGGGATAAGTTGAGGGACAGCAGCAGGGCAAATACCAGCTCAAAAGGTCCTGATCTAAATTAATTAAAAACATCAAGCAAGATTTTTAAAATATATTTTAATTTTCTCTGTGTAAATCAGTGGAGATTCCTTGAGTCCAATGGAGCGATTGACACCAGCTGAGGATGTGGCCTATTGCATGCGGTGTAAACAGGTGCAGAATCTGACAGTGACAAGCCAGCAGAGCTGTTATCACAGTGCAAAACGTGATCAGAAAATACCTGAAACCGGAACCAGCTCCTTCCAGCTTGTGTTCTTTTCCTGAGTCCTTTTCCCTTTGCCATTCAATCCTGGGTTAGACCAATTCAACCCAAAGTGTGTGAACACAATTAATTAAAAGGAAACCATTAAAAATAGATTTCTGAGCAGTAAGATATCGACCGAGACCTGTAACCTGCTCAGGTGCCATGGGGTCAGCTCTCAACTCAACGCTGCTCTAATGCGGGTCCCTGCGCCCCAGGGAAACAGACTTGGTTAGAAACCCCCAAGCACAGATCCCCAGTAATACACCTCGCTCCACTGATCCAATCCCATTGACCTGCTCTGGGGATCTGTTTAACAGGTCTCATAACAGAGGTTCGCTAATAATTCTTTTCTCCGTCTGCCATCCTTGTGCTAGAGGCTGTTATTAGCCCTGTAACTAAGTTGTACCCTGAGCGGAGTTTGGAAGCATCTGGCTCCTAAACCCATATCAGAGGATTACGAGTTAAATTGCTGATGTGAGATTTTTCTTATGGGCCCGAGCTGCAGTTTGAGCTGCTGCTGATGGTGGTTTTGGTGCTGATGGTGTTTGTTTACTGTGGAGTTTAGGTTGGCCTGGGGTCAGGGAATTACCCCACAGCGCTCAGACTCACCTGGGATTTGCAGATTGTAATTGCGATGTGTCGGGCTCTGATGACGATTGGTTCATATGATGCCATGCACCAGCCTATTGCAAATTATTTGCTCTGTATTCCACAGTCGGTAATTCATGTGATTGCATCTCTTTGCTCTGTGTATTCGCTGCTTGTGGTTTTGTCATCACTGCCGATCTTAGCGCAACACTTTTGTCTTTTAATAAACTCCCAGTCAGTTGGATCTGACACTTTGTGCATGTGACTTTTATTGCTCTTAGGAAAACACGGAGCGAAGGGGCATCAGCTGGACCCCAGTTGTGACTCCATCTCCCCCTCAGCCCTGCAGATTTGCACCGGATAGTTAGATGGGTATCAAGACAATCCAGAGTTATAATTGATGCTAACAAAAAAACTGGAAAGGCTCTTAAACCTCCTGCTTCTGCGTTTAATCCAAATTCTGGCTCTTAGCGACTAGGGGCAGATGTTACAAACAGGCCCTGCTGTCACCCACTGTCCAGCCAGGGGTCTGTCATCAGTAGACCCAACTGCTGGGTCTCCCCAATGTGTTTGTGAGCCACTGGGACAGTGCAGAGTCCAGTCACTGCTTCTGGCTCGGGACTCTAGGGCAAACTACCAGACTCAGACCTCTTGTCTTGAGCCGCCCTAGACCTCGAATCAGTGTTTGGGCCCTCCTGAGTGCCCCAGTCACTTATACACATGCCCCTGAGTCACCTACGTTGTGGGGGCTCTGGGCTTTTTAACGGCAGCGAGAGTAATTAACAATCAGAACGACTTACTCAGGGGCGTGGTGGATTCTCCATCGCTGGCAACTTTTAACCCAAGATGGGAAGTTTTCCTAGAAGATCTGCTGCAGGGATTATTTTGGAGACACTTTCTGACCTGTGTTATCCAGAAGGTCACAAAGGCCCCTTCTGGCCTAAGAATCTATGAACCTCTTTGGGGATAACTGGCTGGCTGGAAAGCTAGGTGGGGTGGGGGTGGGGGGCTGTGGCAGATTACTGCACAGGGGGAAGGGGTGGAATGGGAAGGGGCCATAAGCGGACCAGGGTTGAGGCTGTGGGAAGGGTCAAATGGGGTCTGGCCCTGGGCAGAAGGGGCGGAATGGACGAAGGGCTCCGAGCTCTGGCCAGGGCCGAAAGGTCTGCCATGGTCCCGGCCGGGCTGAGAGCCGGACCCCAGCCAGGACCGAGCTCTCAGACCCCCTCCACCCTGGCCAGGGCCATAGTGGGGAGGTGGCCGGCTCTCAGCCCCACCCCCTGCCCTCTGGCCGGGGCACAGAGGGGGCTGAGAGTAATGAGCAGGGGTGGGGCCTCAGCCTGAAGAGGCAGCTCGGGGGCTCGTCTCCCCAAGGGGAAACTTCACCCACTGCCCATGCTAGGAACACCGGGTCAGCGAGGACCCCAGTGACTTCGCTCTCAAAGCACTCGAGAGTTACAGCACATTGAAAATATCAAAAGTCCTGAGAGCGCCCCACCCCCAAGCCTGATCTCACTCCACGTAGGAGTTTAAGGAACTATCCCCACACTTGAAAGTTAAATCAGCATCGCTGTGTGTCGGTCGGGGTGTGCGCCCAGGCAGGGGAGTGATCTGGCAGATGTGGGGTTGGTGGGACACAGAATGAATTAGTGAGTATTTGGGGGCTTGCGGTGAAGCTGGAATCTGGGTGCAGAGAGGAACAAGGAGGTGCTGGGGGAAGACATCTCTGGTGCTCGGGAATTGTCAGCTGCAAAGGCTGGAGAGTTGCGACAGGGCAGTGATGGGGCCATGTGGGAAAGTAAAGGGGGAGTGGGGAGGGGCTGGAGGCAGAATGGGCCACTGTTTGGGTCTGGGGTGATGCGAGTGGCGACACACCCAGTGGCACCGAATGGGGAAGTGGCTGGGTGCTCGTGAGCTAAGAGCTGAGGTCACTCAGCAATGGGGGAAAGTCCTGGGGTGGAAGAGGGGAGGCCAAGGGAAGGAGGGTGCTGGGGGCAGAACCGCTAAGGGGGGGATGACAAGGAGGAGGAGAAAGAGGGGAACTCCAGTGTGGGGAAGGGACACCCGAAGGAGGGCTGGGAGGTAGAGTTAAGAGGGGGAGGCAGAGAAATAGGGAGACCCTGGGTGGGAAGAGAGAACTGGGGGAGGAGTCAAGGCCAGGATATCGGGAGAGGGTGAGGAAGAGAGTCCCGAGGATGGAGCGGGATGTCCCGAGAAGGGAGGGAGCCCAGCAGGGACCAAGAGAGCCTGGAGACCATGGAGGGGGCAGATCTGTGGGAGGGGAGGAGAATGGGACGGAGAGGGCCAGAGCCAGGCACTTAGGGCCTGTGTCCATTAGGGGGTCTGTCCCGACTGCGGCTGTGCCGGGCTGGAGACCCTGGGGCTGTACCAGGGGGACATTACTAAGGAAATCTGGAAAAGGCAGGAACACAAAGAACAGATGGGGAGGCTGCCCCACCTCACAGCCCTTTTCCCCAAAACCCTTTGGACTGTTGGAAGTGCAAGGGAGATACCAGGATAAACTATGGGGAGATAGAGGGAGTATTGGGGGCTCCGGGGGTGGGTATTGAGGGACCATGGGGAGATGGCAGGGGCTGCTGCGGGGGTTAGAGGGACCATGAGGGGGGACATCGGGGGCTCCTGATGGGGAAATTGAGGGGCGGTAGGGGCTCCAGTGGGGAGATATTGAGGAGAAGGGAAGGCAGGAGCTCCTGGAGGGCAGGTTGACCATATGTCAGTTTCCTTGCTCACTGGAGCAGAGAAAGATCCACCTCGGCGCCCCGACTGGTCCCTCCCCTGCCGCCGCAGCTGCCGGATCCCGCCCGGCCTGCCAGGTAAGCGGAGCCGCAAAGCGCCTCTTGCCGGGCCGCCTGCCCAACCGGTGCCTCAGAGCCCGGCCCAGCTCGGCCGGGAGGGGTGACAGGCCCGGCCCAGCTCCCCGCTCTGGACATGGGGAGACGCCCAAAGGAAGGTGCTGACTGACAGGCAGGCGCTGCGTCCCAGGTCTGCACGCGCCACCATGACAGGCAATGACACTGCCCCCCACCTCGAGAGAGAGCCTCTCCAGCACCACCCAAATATTCCCACCCAGTACACCCAGACACCTCCAACACGCAACACCCCTCACACAATCTCTCCAGCACTCCCCAACTATTCCCCCACACGGTCCTGTTTGGGAACTTGAAATATGGTAACCCTACACATAACTCTTTACCCAGCCTCCCCCCACCCAGCAGTGGTTTTCAGAGCCAGTGGTTCCACGTTGGGATTTGACCTGTTCTGGCTCGATTCTTTTGTACTTAGTCCATGGATACCTCCTTCTGGTGAATTCAGCTCCTTGGCTTGTGCTTTCACACTTCCTGCTGCCCTGCAGATCTGGAGAGTTTTCTCTAAAGTTAAATCTCCTTCACGGACCAGTCGGTCTCTTAACACCTTGTTTTTAGAGTACAAATGATTCTATCTCTGATCTGTCAACTCACCATAGTCACAGGTGTTACTGAGCTTCCTTAATTCTGTGACATATTGCTCTGTGGTGCCCTCCATTTTTTGCATGCATATTTAAAAATCTCTCTCTCTCAAAGGTCTCATTGCTATTTGGCATGCAATGTTCCTCAAATTCAGTCAGTATTTTACTAAACATCATGCTTCCACCTTTTTCAAACTTAAAGTTGTTATAAATACCCAATGCCCCCTCCGACAACATGTAAAAAGATTTGAGGATTCGATTTTATAATTTTTCTCCTCTGCCCCTGTGGCTGCTAAATACAATTCAAATCTGTATAGGAATTTTTTCCAGTTCCCTGTAACATTGCCTGACAACCGCAGACTGGATGGAGATTGCAGCACATCCATTTTTGGCTTTTTATCCCTTCTTAACTAGTCAAGCTACTATTGTGCTCTTAAAATACATACACAAGCCTTTGTTCTTCTCTGTTTGCTGCTCCACTCCTCTAGCCTCTGCTTTCAGTTTCAAACACAGGAATTACTTTCATGATAACTGCAGTCTCCTTCTCATACAAACCAGTGAACGACACAGGAATGCAACTTTTAATAAAACAAACTAGAAAGCTTCTGTCTGTGGTAACCTGCTGTGCACAACTATACTGGGTTCTCAACCCAGCTTCCAGGGTTCATCACTAAATCCCTGCATTCATAATACAGTCCATTATGTGGGAGCGTCTCTAAATTATAATCCTCAACAAACATATCTCTACAATCCTGACCCAGATCAGGGCCCCGTTGCACCAGGTGCTGCACAGACACAGAGGGAGACACATTTCAGAGGGGTAGCTGTGTTAGTCTGTATCAGCAAAAACAACACCTTAGAGACTAACAAATTTATTTGGGCTTAAGTTTGAGCATAAGCATAAGCTTTCGTGGGCTAAAACCCACTTCATCGGATGCATGGAGTGAAAAATACAATAAGCAGAATATATAATATAACACATGAAAAGATGGGAGTTGTGAGTATCAGCAGAGGGAAAATTACTTTTTGTAGTGACTTATCCACTCCCAGTCTTTATTGAGGCCTAATTTAATTTGCAAATTAATTCCAGTTCTGCAGTTTCTTGTTGGAGTCTGTTTCTGAAGTTGTTTTGTTGAAGAATGGCCAATTTTAAGTCCGTTATTGAGTATCCAGGGAGATTGAAGTGTTTTCCTACTGGTTTTCAAATGTTACAATTCTTGATGTCTGATTTCTGTCCATTTATTCTGTTGCGTAGAGACTGTCCGGTTTGGCCAATGTACATGGCAGAGGGGCATTGCTGGCACATGATGGCATATATCACAATGGTAGATGTGCAGGTGAATGAGCCCCTGATGCCGTGGCTGATGTGGTTAGGTCCTATGATGGTGTCCCTTGAATAGATATGCAGACAGAGTTGGCAATGGGGTTTGTTGCAGGGATTGGTTCCTGGGTTAGTGTCTTTTTTGTGTGGTGTGTAGTTGCCAGTGAATATTTGCTTCGGGTTGGGGGGCTGTCTGTAAGTAAGGACTGGCCTGTCTCCCAATCTCTATGAGAGTGAGGGATTGTCCTCCAGGATAGGTTGTAGATCCTTGAAGATACGTTGGGGAGGTTTTAGTTAGAGGCTGAAGGTGACAGTTAGTGGCGTTCTGTTATTTTCTTTGTTGTTCCTGTCCTGTAGTAGGTGACTTCTGGCCCCAACCAATTTACAAAGTCTACAAAATATTATTCTCCCCATGTTATAGGCAAGGGAAACTGAGGCACAGAGATGACTAGATGTGATAAAGCTCACACAGGCAGGCTTAGGTAGAACTAGGAACACAACCGATGTCTCCTGAGTCACACTCCAACACTCTGACTGCAAGACCATCCTCCCCAATGCCACTAAACTGACTTTTTCTCTGCCACCTCCAGAGCCTCGGTGAGCACCCGGTGAGCATCCCCAGCAACACCTTCCAGAAAGGCATACAGGGCACTGAATGTGGCTAGCAACGAGATCTCTGCAGCTAGGAGGGTTCCACACACTGGTAGGAGGCTTATGTACTTTTTAATATTTATCATAATTTCACCCATCTTCTTGTCCACTTGCTCCCAGTCAAAACGAGTAGACTTAGGTAATTTAAAAGGCTCATAGAGATATGAGCTCATTGCACAACTTGAAAACTTGCTCAGCAGTTCCAAAGCATCTTCTCTTGATATTTCCTTGGCCAATGGCGTCTTGATCACATCCTTCAACTGAGACACGGGTTTCCTGACCTGTATGGAGAGTTTAACAAGGGATTCTTCATCCAAACCGAAGACTTTGCAGTACTCGGTCATGGATTCCACCAGGATGTCAACGTCACATGAGACAGAGAGGTGGGGGATGGGAACAGCGGCAATGGCGCACGACTTCAGGGCTCGTTTCCAGACCTGGTTCTTCAGGGCTTCTTTTTTCTTATCCAGGATTGGCCTTGAGATGTTGGGAAGTGCCAAGAGGAAAATGTGTCTCTTGTGAGAGTCCAGTTCGTTGGCCAGAGTTTCCTGCAGTTGGGGAGAATCGTATTGGTCAAATTCCCACCTGGAAATGAGGAAAACCTGCGGGGAATTTACCCCTTCACTCCTCAGCTTCTCCACACAGTCGTCTCGGATTGTCTGCAAGGTGGTCTCCTGGTCGTAGTTTCTTTTTCTACTTTCGTTTCTCAAGTCCTCGTCCACTTTGGAGCGCACAAAGTAGAACTTCTTCCCCATCTTCTGGATCTCCTGGGCCAGGTCTGCGTTACAGGATCTGAAGCGCTTCGAAGTGACAATGATGAAGAAGTCATAGCGGGCAAAGCTGACCTGTTGAAGGTAGGTGTCAGGCCGGAAACTTGGAGTCCCGATCCCAGGCAAGTCCCACATCTTCACATTGGGGAGCGTGGGATGCAGATAAACGATTGTCTCTGTTGTTGTTTCTGTGATGCCAACCTCGGCCGCTCCTTCATCATCGTCGGCTAAGCCCAGCATGGCGTTGATGAAGGACGATTTCCCAGATCCCGACTCCCCCGTGATTGCGATGTTTAGCTTGGTGTTTTTTGACAGCTCCAGGGCCTCCTGTGCTTTTTGAGCTGCTTCCGAAAGGTTCCCTGTTTCAATGGCAGCCTTTAGCTCTTCAACATCCTTCTCGGACATACCAGGGAGTTTAACATCCAGATCTTGAAATAGGCTCCTTGATGCCTCTTCTGTAGCAGCCATCTCCCTGGGGGTGTGGGGAAGAGAAGAGAAATATGCTAGTCATGCTCATCTTTCACCCAACCAGCTGCAGTCCAGTTGTTAGGGTACTGAACTGGGACTGTCTAAGTTGTCCATTATTATTAATTATGATTATTAATTATTTAATTTACAGAAATGACCCCACTTGAGATTAGCTCGCTGTCACTGCAGAGGTGCCCCCCAAAATCAGAGCCCTCACTATGCCAGGGGCTCCACAGAACCAGACCAAGATTGAAGCCTCCACTGTACCGCATGCTGCACAAACCCCAACTGAGATCAGCACCTCCATGGTATCAGATCCCAGATTGGGGCCTCATTATGCTGGGCACTAATACACATAGTTAATAACTACAGTTAGAAAATGGAAGGGTCTGCAAAAAAAAATAATTGTTTGCTAAAAAAATCATGAACCGAAATATTTTGTTTTGGAAATGCTTTTGTGATGCCTCATGGGAGTTGTAGTTCAGGTGCCTCAAGCCCCCCATTTGCTACTATAGACCAGGGTTGGACTACGTTTCCCAAAATGCACCACACTTTTCCCCTCTTGGAGAGAGAGCGAGGCAGAAAATGAACAGAACCTCTCACCATAGTGCGTCATGGGGAATGTAGTCCAGTCTGGTATCCTCACCCATAGAAAAGAAAGGGGACATGAGGGAAATGAACGACAGCTCCCATGAGGTATTGCAGCTGCCCTTCCAAGACAAAATATTTTGGTTTTCGGCAATTATGGATTTTTTTTAACAACAAAAAATCGGACTCTATTAGTGGACAATGAAAACCAGCCTTCATCACACCCATAAGGCCACTGAGCTATTGAGATGACAAGGCTAGAGCATGCTGGGACACAGGCAATGCCTATGTTCTCATCTGAAGCCTTGCTAAGTACTTGGTTTTACCCATTGGCCCAGATTCACCTCTGGTGTAAAACTCCACCGATCTCATTAAGCCGGTATTTTAAAGAGTAAAATAATTATTAATAATGCTTAAGATGTTTGAGAACCCCAGTGGAATCACAGCCGATTGACCCCAGCTGGGATCTGGCCCCATTGACTCGAATGGAGCTACGGCCCATTCACCCCAGCTAAGATCTGCTCCTACTGACTCCAATGGTGCTACGGCCCATTCACCCCAGCTGGGATCTGGCTCCATTGACTCCAATGGTGCTACGGCCCATTCATCCCAGCTAAGATCTGCTCCTACTGACTCCAGTGGTGCTACGGCCCATTCACCCCAGCTGGGATCTGGCCCCATTGACTCCAATGGTGCTACGGCCCATTGACCCCAGCTGGGATCTGGCCCCATTGACTCCAATGGAGCTACGGCCCATTCATCCCAGCTAAGATCTGCTCCTACTGACTCCAGTGGTGCTACGGCCCATTCACCCCAGCTGGGATCTGGCCCCATTGACTCCAATGGTGCTACGGCCCATTCATCCCAGCTAAGATCTGCTCCTACTGACTCCAGTGGTGCTACGGCCCATTCACCCCAGCTGGGATCTGGCCCCATTGACTCCAATGGTGCTACGGCCCATTGACCCCAGCTGGGATCTGGCCCCAT
This sequence comes from Mauremys mutica, assembly GCF_020497125.1. Lineage (NCBI taxonomy): Eukaryota > Metazoa > Chordata > Testudines > Geoemydidae > Mauremys > Mauremys mutica. The sequence goes on from NC_059088.1 coordinate 9,848,433, forward strand.
TGACTTCAATGGAGCTATGGCCTATTGACCCTGGCTGGGGATCTGGCCCGTTGACTCCAGTGGAGATTCTGACCCCTAGATTTCCCCACCATTTGACTAGGGTCTTGTGAGCTCCAGGCCAGTGTATTAACCACAAGACCAGTCTTCCTCTTGGCCTGTCTTGCTTTTGTACATTTTCTTACATGTCTGTATCATGCCTAGCACAATGGTTTACTGATATACAACTGATGTCTCTACATCCTACCGTAATCATAATAACTACAACACTAATAATCCCTCGCTCTTCTATGGCAGTTTTCATCCACAGGTCTCAAAGCGCTCTACAAAGGAGGTCAGTATCATTATCCTGCGTCTACAGATTGAGAAACTGAGATACGGAGAAGGGAAGTGACTTCTCCAAGATTAACAAGCCACCCAGCAGTAGAGCTGGGGACCCGGCTGCACCCACGGTGCTAATCACTGGGATGAGGTCAAAGCATCATTCAACTGCGCGGGTGAGGCTGCACCCAACCTGGACAATCTTCATGTCCATTATTATTAATTATGATTATTAATAATTTAATTTATAAATAATTGTATTCATTAATACATCTCGGGTGAGAACTTCCCCTTGCGGTGAGATGATCACAGCCTTGAGCTCTGCGACAAGCTTCCCAGCCCGCCTGGCCAGCTTAGCTAAGGAATCATCGTCAAGGCAGAATTGTTTGTAGAAGGCGATCATGGATACCAACAGGAGGCCAACATCACAGGCGAGAGAGACACCCTCCATGGGAAGGACATTGATAAAAACCAACACCAGGGATATTTTCCATTAGTGCCCACGCAGAGCAGATTTCTTTTTCTCTCTGATTTCCAGAGAGAAGTTGGAGAGACTGAGCAGGAACACACGTTTCTGTAGATAGGGGAGGTCCTTCTCCAGAGTCTCCTCCAGCAAGGGAAAATCATACTGGCCTAAGTCCCAGTTGGAGAGAAGAAAGACCTGGGGGTTGATTGCTCCTTGATCTCTCAGGCATTTCCTGGCATTCTCCCTGATCCTCTGGAGAACATTCTCTTCGACATAGGCTTGAGGATGAGCCCTTCTTGCGTTGGCCAAGTCTTCATCCACTTTGCAGCGCACAAAATAGAACTTCTTCTCCATCCTCTGGATCTCCCAGGCCAGGTCGGCGTGGCTGGATCGGAACCGCTCCGAAGCAACGATGACAAAGAAGTCATAGCGGCTGAAATTCACCTTCTGGAGGTATCTCTCTGGTCGAAAATCCATCGCCCCGATCCCCGGCAGGTCCCACAGGATCACATTCGGGTAGCTTGGATGGGGATAAGCCGTCGGCTCTGTTGTGGTTTCTATGACCCCAGTCTGAGCTGCACCTTGAACTTCAGAACCCAAACCGCAGAGAGCGTTGATGAAGGAGGATTTTCCAGAGCCCGTCTCCCCCGTGACAGCAATGTTGAGCTTGGTGTTTTACAGCGAGTCCAGATCCTCCTGAGCTTTGGAGGCTGCCTCTACCTGGCCTCCATCCTTGAAAAGCTCCATTAATTTCTCATACACCTGTAGCGCAGCATTGAAAAACCCCTTGGGGTCTGACTCAATGTCCATGCCCTTCATCAGAGCTGAGAGAGACTCCATCTGCCGCAGAGAAGGAAATGGATATCGCCATTAGTCTGAGTTGGTTTATAAACAGGTGACTTAAAACCGTCAGTTCAAGTAGGAACTCAAGGCTGGCTTAAGGCCTAGGTATTATAAATGTAAATTCCTGCATCTGTCAGCTGATTGCCAAAGAATCTCAGCTTTCAGTTACTAAAACAGAGAGAGTAATTTCCTAACCCTAGTGACTGGTGTCAAAAAAGTGAGTACATTTAGGTACATTTGAGCTAATGCAGGGCTGCTGCCTGAACCTGCAGAGAGCCTGAACCCATCACTTTGAGGGAGTAGCTGTTCTGTGCACCTGAATGGGGTGTTAACTCCCTCCTCACCCCACCCTAGCAGGGGACTTTGTGTGGGGCAGAAGGGGAGAAGCAAAGCAGGCCTGCCTCTGCCATGACCACCCCAGCAGAGACACCTGAGCTGATGAGAGTAAATTCTAGAGGATCCCACTTCTGACACCAATGCCTCTGTGCCTGGGGGGAAAGTGAATGGGGATCCCATGCCACTGCAAATCCAAGTGTGGGTGGGTGGGTGTGTGGGCGGAGAGGTTGGAAGGGCTACTGTCCCTAATTATCATAACTGATTGGTTCCACATTGCAGTATCCTGAGCCCTAGTCAGAATTGGGGCCCTGTCACATGGGCCAAAGCCCAGACATACCCCACCCTGGTGAGCTCATGGGCTGGTCAATCCTCTCTGCTCCTCCCCCTGCCCTGTGTGGTTCAAGCTTCCCCTGGGAGCAGGGTGCCCTCCTGCCCTGCTAATATCTCCCCCCACACACAGCTAAGGAGTAGGGCCCTGGGAAAGTGCTCCCGCCTCCCAGGCTTGCAGCGCCAATCAGCTGTTTGGCACCACCAGCCTGGGAGGAGAATTAAAGTGGGGGCTGCGTGCTTGGGAACGATGCGGAGCAGAGGTGAGCTGGCGTGGGGAGGTGCTGCATGGCTCCCTGGGTGGGGGAGCTGCCACGGGGACGCACCTCAGGGCAGGGGGAGCTGCCCTGGGGGGGATGCCTCAGGGCAGAGTGGGGGGCAGGGAGCTGCCACAGGGCTGACGGGGAGTAAGGTGGAAGTTTTGCCTAGGGCACGAAACTTCCTTGCACCGGCCCTGCCTGGGCAGAAACTCCTAGCGGTCACCCCAGCGAGCAGGACGTTCCCTGCGAAGCACAAGACCCCCCGATGCAGGGATCTGTCTGCCTCCCTCTTCGGAGTCAAATGGAAAACAAACGCTGCAGAGAAAAGCAGCCCTGGGAAACTTCCAGCCGCACCCTTTCCTGGAAGATCAGCTGATAGATAGATAGATAGATAGATAGATAGATAGATAGATAGTCCCCCGGCTGGGCACACAATCTGTCCCTGGTGCAGCTGGGAATGGGCAGAGTCCAGTCACTGCTTCTGGCTCTGGGGCTCTAGGGCGAACTACCAGACTCAGACCTCTTGTCTTGAGGTGTGATACTGAGGGTTGGTGAGGGGGGACATGAGGGCTCTAGAGGGGGAATATTCAGGGACCATGGTGATGAGGGCAAGGGCTCCTGAGGGGGGATATTGAGGAGTTGTAGGCGGGGTGGGGGCTCCTGAGGGGGGATATAGAGGAATTGTGGTGGGGGACGCAGGGGCTCCTGAGGGGGGATATAAAAGGACCATGGGGATGACTGTGGGGGATTCTGCAGGGGATATTGAGGGACCATGAAGCGGGGGGGGGGGAGTAGGGACTCCTGAGGAGAGATATTGAGGGGACATGGGGGCATGGCAGGGTTCCTGAGGGGGGATATAGAGGTACAGTGGAGGGCTGCAGGGGCTCCTGAGGGGGGATATTGAGGGACCACAAGGGAGAGGGAGAGGGACTGTGAGGGTGGCATTGAGGGACCATGGTGGGAGTGTGGGGGCTGTTGTGGGACCATGATGCAGGGCCGCCCAGAGGATTCCGGGGGCCCGGGGTCTTCGGCGGCGGGGGGCCCTTCCATTCTGGGACCCGCCGCCGAAGTGCCCCGAACACCGGCGGCGCCCCCCCCCCCCCCCCGCCGCCGAATTACCGCCGAAGCGGGACCCGCCGCCTGAAGCGCAGCCCGGTCTTCGGCGGCGGGGCGCCCCGCCGCAGGTCTTCGGGGCACTTCGGCGGCGGGTCCTGGAACGGAAGGGCCCCCCGCCGGCGAAGACCGGGAGCAGAAGCAGCTCCTGCGCCCGGCCCCGCAAGAGTTTTCTGGGCCCCCCCGAGGGAGTGAAGGACCCCGCTCCAGGGGCCCTGAAAAACTCTGGTGGGGGCCCCTGTGGGGCTCGGGCCTGGGGCAAATTGCCCCTCTTGCTCCCCCCTCTGGGCGGCCCTGCCATGATGAGGAGGGTGGGGGTTCCTGAGGGGAAATATTGAGGAACAGTGAAGGGGGGCAGCAGCTCCAGGAGCTGGGAGGGAGCGATTTAATCCCTTACCTGGGCAGAAACTCTTACCAGCCACCCCAGCGAGCAGGACGTTCCCCGCGAAGCACAAGACTCACCCTGATGCAGGGCTCTGGCTGCTTCCCTCTGCAGTCAAAGGGAAAGCAAAAGCTGCAGAGAAAAGCAGCCCTGGGAAAATTCAAGCCACTCCCTTTCCTGGAAGCTCAGCTGCAGCCAGCTGTGAGTTCCTGCATATACCAGAGAGCGGCACTAGACAGACAGACAGACACGGGGATTGGAGGGTGGAACCCCCAAAATGTCAGGGTGGCCTTAGCAAAGAAAGCAAACGCTGCGTGTGGAACGGAGGCTCAGAGAATTCACTTTCAGTCAAGTAGCCAAAGTTAGTTGAGGTGCAAAACTGCTCATTAAAGCACTACTCAGGGGCTGTCGTTTGACTGGTTTTCATTCTGTTCCCCCCACCTCACTCTGCACACACCCACAGCCACACCTAAACATTATCCAGACCCCTGAAATAGCAGAACAGGGGAGGTAATGGATAGAGAAATGGAGGAACATTGGGGGTACATATCGGGACAGTGGGAGTTCCTGATGGGGGATATTGAGGGACTGTGAGGGGTATGGCAGGGTCTCCTGAGGGGCGATATGGAGGTGCCATGGAGAGGATGGTTGAGGTCCGGAGGGGGAATATTATGAGACCGTGAGGTAGTTGGTGGGGCTTCTGAGGGGGGATACTGAGGGACCGGTGGACGGAGGGGGCTCCTGAGGGGTGGACTGACTGTATGTTGGGGTTCTCCTGGACGTGACCCTCTTTTTTATCCTCCAGGCAGCCTTTTGAAATACGAAGAAATGTCCAGGTCCGGGATTTTTCCTTGCTGATTGCAGCAGAGAAAGATCCATCTCGGCGCCTCGGCTGGTCCCTCCCCTGAATCTGCAGCTGCTAGATCCTGCCCAGCCCAGCCCGACCTGCTGGGTAAATGGAGCCTCCAAGCACCATTCACCGGGCCACCTGCCCCACCCTAGGGCCTCAGAGCCTGGCCAGGTTGTGAGGGGTGACAGGCCAGGCCCCAGCTTCCCGCCCTGGGCAGGGGGAGATGCCCAACGGGAGGTTCTTACTGATGGATGCATCCCAGGCCTGCATCCACCACCATAACAGGAAGCGACACTGCCCCCACTTAAAAAGTTAGGCCACAGGTACACTTTCCCAGTAGCCTCCAGGTACTTAAATACCCCCTCCCAGTACACACACACACACAAACACACACACACACTCCTGCAGCACTCCCCAAAAATACTCCTCCACTACCCCGCTACTGTACCCCACCCCCACAGCGTCCCCTTTAGGGAACTTGAAATAGGGTAACCCTACATACAAGGGGACACACTGTGGGTAGAGTGCAGAGAAAACCCATGACACTGGGTCTGAGCATGACTCAAGGACATGAAAGGATCCCACCGCTGGCTGACGTAGCTCTGCTGACAAAAGCCCCAGTGCAGACCCAGCCACGCCAGCAGACGAGGGTTCCCGTTGTCACAGCTAATGTCACTCGGGGAGGTGTTAGCATAGGTCTGCGGGCGATGTAGATATCACGGAAGTAAATGTGTCATTGTATGTGGCGCGCCATCGCCCAAAGACTTGTGTTTTCTTGTTCAGTGGCATTCGCTCCAGTGGCCCTCGCTGCGTTCAGGGCAGTTGCACTGACTGGGGCAGGGATTCCTTGAAGCAATTGGCCCCGGCTCACACAGCATCGATCCAGCTTTCACCCTGCGTATCAATGACAGCGTTACTTCCCCAGAAGAGCAACGGGTGCTAGACACCAGCGGGGCTGTGTACAAAGAGGAGTGGGGTTTAGTGGTTAGAGCAGGGAGGATGGGAGCCAGGGCTGCCCATCAAAGCCCAACACTCGCTTTCAGGCTCAATGGAGAGAGCAGTTAAGCCTCTTTGCTGTAGAACAGCTGCAAACAACGGAGGCCTCTGACCATGGGAGCAGAGCGTGTGGCAGGTCAGAGCTGAACCGTGTGGACTGTGGGGTGCAAACACAGGGGCTCAGAGATCAGTAGCCGCCTTAATAGCCTCCCTGAAATTGGCAACCTGGGATTTGTTGAGCAAGGGTGGTGCCCAAACTGTAAAGAATGTCGTTGTTTGTGCTGAGTTCCAGTTTTGATTTCCAGCACCCATCTGCACACACCTCGTTCGCTGGGGCGGGTGCAGCCGGGTTGAAGGAACGACAGAGTCGCTGGAGCAGGGGGCTGAGCTGTCACTGTGAGGTGAGGAGAGGGGTGGACGTACCTTGAGGGATCCAGTGCTGAGCTCGGTAGCCTGCAGCAGTAGCTGTGCAGGGGGCCTTCTTGCTGTGGGGAATATGGGGTGTCTGGTGGTGTAGGGACCAGGGTCTGCAGGGCTCCCTGAGGGGTAAGTGACAGCAGCAGAATGAAGGTTGCATTGTGGGGCTGGGGTGTATTTTTAACTCATCACATCCTGCTTCTCAGAGGTTTACGTTTAGCCACTTTCCACGTTCTGGAAGGGCACCTCCAGGCCACCTTCACGCTGTACCTACAAACGTTGGGGGCAGGCCAGTTCCTTGGCTTTTTTTGAAAGATCATTTTCCAGCACCCCCATGGCCCACGGCCTGGCTCTCCCCCTCCTTGCCTCCCATCTCTCTACTGCCCAGCACACCTGGGCCTGGGGGGGGGGGGCATTGTCAGGGCTGAGGACCAGGGAAGAGGATGCAGGAGAGGGGACACCAGAATGGGGAGGATTTGAAGGGATGGGGGGGTGTCTCTGGGGGGAGTGTACAGATGCCTCCATTTCCCTCCTCTCACACCCAGATACGTCACCCTTAGCCATCGGGTGGAGGTGCAGAGTCCCCTACCCCCAATCTGGGAAGAGACTCTACACATCCATCTGCAGCAGACGTGACTCTGCGACGGAGCCAACCAACCCTGTCCCTGTCGAGGGTGAACCAGCAGCCTGAGGCTTAATGCCACCCCTGGGCCGGCTGTGAGGCTGGAGAAGGGGTGATTCAAAGGGGGAGGCCCAGCAGCTGGAGGGCGGTGTGGGGAAATAGGGCAAACAGGCTACACTGGGGGTGGCAAGGATCATGGCTCGGGTCAGGAGCCAGACAAGAACTGTCGGCTCTCAGAGGTGCTGAGTAAAGGGGAGAGCGTGCCAGCCCCACGGGAAGTATGGGACATGGATGTTAAATAATAATACCTGGCTTTTCCATCATGCTTTTCCATCTGTAGTCTACAACGCTTTTCATTATCCCCATTTTACAGATGGGGAAATTGAGTCCCCATCTAGAGCTCTGTCCATTAGGTAACACTCTTTTTTACTCACTGCATGTTACAATTCCTAGGTCACTTTGTTTTCTGGCAAGAAAACGACTCAGTGTAATTGTGGGTATTTTTTTTCATAGGAAAATGGAACAGCTAAAAGTTCTCTTCGGTAAGGTATTTACAAAGCACAGAAATACACTGCCTGGTCTGTGTCAGAAGGAAACCGATGATGTCAAGGCTGCCATCGAAGCAGGAGACCTCCCATTAGCAGCATATGTGGTGCAAAGACCTGATGAGCTGCTTAAAAATACTCAGCTCAACATCGCGATCACAGGGGAGTCAGGAGCCGGGAAATCATCCTTCCTCAATGCCCTCCAGGGCCTGGGAGATGAGGATGAAGGATCAGCTAAGACCGGGGTGGTTGAGATGACCAAAGAACCGGAGCGGTACCAGCATTCCAAGTACCCCAATGTGATCTTCTGGGACCTGCCGGGGATCGGGACCCCAGATTTTCGGCCAGACACTTACCTGGAGCAGGTGACATTCAATCGCTATGACTTCTTCATCATCCTCGCTTCGGAGCGGTTCAGGGCCAACCACGCCAAACTGGCCCAGGAGATCCATAAGATGGGGAAGAAGTTTTACTTTGTGCGCTCCAAGGTGGACTTGGACATTTACAATGAGAAACGCAAAAAGAGCTTCAATGAAGAGAGGACCTTGGAGAAAATCAGAAATGACTGCATCAATCACCTGTGCAGACAAGGGATGAGCTCCCCGCAGGTTTTCCTTGTGTCAAGCAGGGAATTTCAGAAATACGATTCTCCCAAACTGCAGAAAAAGTTGCTGAAGGAACTGGAAAGTCACAAGAAACACATTTTCCTCTTGGCCCTGTCCAATCTTTCCGAACCAATCTTGGAAAAGAAGAAAAAGGTTTTGCAGAGGCAGATCTGGAAACAAGCCCTGAAGTCGTGCGCCATTGCAGCTGTTCCTCTCCCGGCTCTCTCGGTGAAGTGCAACATTGGCATCCTGGTGGATAACCTGAGAGAGTATTGTGAGAGCTTTGGGCTTGATGATATTTCCCTCACTCGCTAGCCAGGTTCGGAAGCCTGTCGCTGAGCTGAAGGGTGTGATCAAGTCCCCATTGGCCAACGAGATCTCAAAAGAAACAGCCGAGAAGCTGCTGACTGAGGCTACAGGGGATGGTCTAATGGTAGTTAAATATTTTGTCAGCATGGTACCGGTAGTTGGGACCACGTTAGCTGCAGAGAGGTCTTTCATAGTGACATACAGAATGCTGAACAACTTTCTGGATGATGTTGCTGAAGACGCCCAGAGAATTCTGATCAAGGCATTGGAGACAGAAGAGAAAACAGATGGCTAACAGCAACAAAGGACCAACATGCTGGATACAGGCCTCTGGCAGATGGAGATTGGAGCCCACCAGGGGACAATGGCAGATTCTTCTGTACTCAAATCTAATGCAACAAAAGAAAAAATATTGAAAAAGATCTCCAGAGTCTGGCCTTTAAAATACAAAGATGTATTTCTAGTGCGGGGGAACAGGCAAAACTGAGGTACAGTTCCCTGGCCCCACAATTTTTTTAAGCCAGGCCCCAGCTGGGATAGTTGAGGGACAGCAGCAGGGCAAATACCAGCTCAAAAAGTCCTCATCTAAATTAATTAAAAACATCAGACAAGATTTTTAAAATATATTTTAACCTTCTCTGTGTAAATCAGTGGAGATTCCTTGAGTCCAATACTGCGATTGACACCAGCTGAGGATGTGGCCTTTTGCATGCAGTGTAAACCAGTGCAGAATCTGACCGTGAGAAGCCAGCAGAGCTGTAATAACTGTGCAAAAAGTGATCAGAAAACACTGAACCCGGCACCAGCTCCTTCCAGCTTGTGTTCTTTCCCCCAGTCCTTTTCCCTTTGCCATTCAATGCTGGGTTAGACCAATTGAAATCAAAGCCTGCAAACACAATTAATGAAAAAGACACCATTAACAATAGATTTCTGAGCAGTAAGACACTGACCTGAGACCTGTAACCTGCTCAGCACCCATTGTCTCAGCTCTCAACTCAACGCTGCTCTAATGCAGGTCCCTGAGCCCGAGGGAAACAGACTTGGTTAGAAATCCCCGAGCACAGTCTTCAGCTAGTGTAAATGGAACAAGCTCCATTGATTCAATCCCATTGACTCCCTCTAGGGATCTGGTCTTCCAGGCACATCCATTTAACGGGTCTCATAGCAGAGGTTCGCTAAAGATTCTTTTCTCAATCTGCCATCTTTCATAGAATCATAGAATCATAGAATCTCAGGGTTGGAAGGGACCTCAGGAGGTATCTAGTCCAACCCCCTGCTCAAAGCAGGACCAACCCCAACTAAATCATCCCAGCTAGGGCTTTGTCAAGCCTGACCTTAAAAACCTCTAAGGAAGGAGATTCCACCACCTCCCTAGGGAACCCATTCCAGTGCTTCACCACCCTACTAGTGAAAAAGTTTTTCCTAATGTCCAACCTAAACCTCCCCCTCTGCAACTTGAGACCATTACTCCTTGTTCTGTCATCTTCTACCACTGAGAACAGTCTAGATCCATCCTCTTTGGAACCCCCTTTCAGGTAGTTGAAAGCAGCTATCAAATGCCCCCTCATTCTTCTCTTCTGCAGACTAAACAATCCCAGTTCCCTCAGCCTTTCCTCATAAGTCATGTGCTCCAGCCCCCTAATCATTTTTGTTGCCCTCCGCTGGACTCTCTCCAATTTATCCACATCCTTCTTGTAGTGTGGGGCCCAAAACTGGACACAGTACTCCAAATGAGGCCTCACCAGTGCTGAATAGAGGGGAATGATCACATCCCTCGATCTGCTGGAAATGCCCCTACTTATACAACCCAAAATGCCATTAGCCTTCTTGGCAACAAGGGCACACTGCTGACTCATATTCAGCTTTTCGTCCACCGTAACCCCTAGGTCTTTTTCTGAAGAACTGCTGCCCAGCCCCTCGGTCCCTAGTCTGTAGCAGTGCATGGGATTCTTCCGTCCGAAGTGCAGGACTCTGCACTTGTCCTTGTTGAACCTCATCATATTTCTTTTGGCCCAATCCTCTAATTTGTCTAGGTCCCTCTGTATCCTATCCCTGCCCTCGAGCGTATCAACCACTCCTCCCAGTTTAGTGTCATCTGCAAACTTGCTGAGGGTGCAGTCCACACCATCCTCCAGATCGTTAATAAAGATATTGAACAAATCCGGCCCCAGCACCGACCCTTGGGGCACTCCACTTGATACCGGCTGCCAACTAGACATGGAACCGTTGATCACTACCCGTTGAGCCCGACCATCTAGCCAGTTTTCTATCCACCTTACCGTCCATTCATCCAGCTCATACTTCTTTAACTTGCTGGCAAGAATACTGTGGGAGACTGTATCAAAAGCTTTGCTAAAGTCCAGAAATAGCACATCCACTGCTTTCCCCTCATCCACAGAGCCGGTTATCTCATCATAGAAGGCAGTTAGATTAGTCAGGCATGACTTGCCCTTGGTGAATCCATGCAGTTTGAGCTGCTGCTGCTGCTGCTGCTGCGTTTTATGTGCTGATTTGCTTGTTTGATGAGGAGTTTAGATTGTCCAGAGTCTGGGAATCATCCCACACTGCTCATTCTCACCTGGGATTTGCAGATTGTAATCACATTGTGTCAGGCTCTGATGACGAGTGGTTGCATCTCTTTGCTCTGTGTATTCGCTGCTTCTGGTTTTGTCATCACTGCCGATCTTAGTGAAATACTTTTGTCTTTTAATAAACTCCCAGACAGTTGGATCTGACACTTTGTGCATCTGACTTTTATTGCTCTTAGGAAAACACGGAGCGAGAGGCATCAGATGGACCCCAGCTTTGACTCCATCACCCCATCAACCCAACAGATTTTGACTGGATCGTTCCCATAGTTGTGAGCCAGCTGGGACTGGGCAGAGTCCAGTCACTGCTTCTGGTTTAGGACTCTAGGGTGCACTACCAGACTCAGACCTCTTGACTTGAGCCCCCCCTAGACCCTAAAATCAGTGTCTGAGCCCTCCTGAGTGCTCCATTCACTTATAAACACGTCCTTGGAGCACCTAGATTGTGGGGGCTCTGCGCTTTTTAATGGCGGTGAGAGTAATTAACAATCGGAATGACTTACCCAGGGGGTGTGGTGGATTCTCCATCGCTGGTAACTTTTAACTCAAGATAGGACGTTCTTATAGAAGATCTGCTGCAGGGATTATTTTGGGGAAATTCTCCAGCCTGTGTTATACAGGACGTCAGACTAGAAGATCACAAAGGTCTCTTCTAGCCTAGGAATCTATGAATATCTGTGGGGATAGCATGTCTGGAAAGCTAGGAATGCAGGCTCAACAGAGGACCCCAAGGACTTTGCTCACAAAGCTCCTGATAGTTACAGGTCTTTGAAAATAATAAAAGGCTCCCTCCCCTGGCCTGATCTCACACCACATAAGAGTCTAAGGCACCATCTACACTAAAAAGTTCTATCAGCATGTGTTGGTCAGGGGTGCGACCAGATAGGAGAGTGATCAGGCAGCTGTGGGGTTGGTGGGACACAGTGATAGGGATTTTAAGGGGTCCCGCTTGCCCCAGACTGTGTCCCGCTTGCCCCAAGCTGAGTTAGCTGAGCATAAGTAACAGTAGGCCATTATAGGTCAGCTTGACATTAAGGAATAGGAAAATTTGTAATCGCTTGTGTGGCATAATCAAAAGGCCAACAGGAGAAAAGGGAACCAACGCCTACTGGTAATTGTGTAACATGGCCTTAGTATAACAGCATATTAGCAATGGAAAATTAATAAAGCAGAAGAGTCTTGTACAATGTAACCGCACGTAGGTGGGCGCACATACAGTTAGGGAAGAGCTTACTGTACAATTCTATTGGAAACAGTTGCATTAAGCAATTTAGTAAGATAAGGTAACGCAAGAAGAGGGACATGGCGAAAGCAGGAGCATCTAGGGACAATAACAGGAAAACCCCTAGATGGTGAGGGGCTCTGATTGGCTTGCTGATAAGAATTATACCAAATAAGGCTGATAAGATTTGTAATGTGTGATTACGCATTGCGGTTTTTACCTTTATAAGCTTGAAGCAATGTAACCAACGTAAGGCAGTTAACCCCTTGCATGGGGCTATGCTGACCTTCCCTATATGCATATTTGTATTCTAATAAAGGGGCCTCAAGGCTGTGTCTGACCCAAAATCAACGGTGTGGTTAATTTTCCACAACAACAGAATTCATAAGAATTCAGGGGCTAGTGAAGCTGGAATCTCTGCACCACCAGGAAGCATTTTATACCAATTTTGGTAATTTGGTCTCAGCTGGGTCCCCCTAGCGATGGTCAGAAAAGTTAGCAGAGTTGGCAACACACATTCGAGGGCATTAAACAAGCAGAAGACAGACCTAAAAGCACGAGACAACCTCTTTTTAATTAACTCTCATGATTTTGAGGGTGTGGCTCATGATTTTTCAACTTGTGGGGCTGGCCATAGTGAGGGTGGGTTGGACTGTCAGCAGAGTGGGGAGAATGTTGGAGGCTGGGTGCAGAAGGGAGAGGTCTCGGTGCTCAGAGGGTGCAGAGGGGACCAGGGGAGATGGGACTGGATGCAGAGATGCAGCAAGGGACACTGGGTTCAGAGAGGGGGGGACAGATTGGGTGCAGAGAGGAACGAGGAGGTGCTGCAGAAAGACGTTTCTGGTGCTCAGGAGTTGACAAGGTGCACAGGCTCAAGTCAGCCCACCAGGTAAGTGGAGCTACCAAGAGCCTCTCACCAGGCTGCCTGCCCCAGCGCAGGGCCTCAGAGCCCAGACAGGCTGGGAAGGGTGACAGGCCAGGCCCTGGCTCCCCACCCTGGGCCGGGGGAGATGCCCAATGGGACGTGCTTACTGACGGGCGGGCGCTGCATCCCGGGCCTGCATTCACCACCACGACAGGCAGCGACACTGCCCCCCCCCTCGAGAGTGAGGCTGCAGGTATCCTCTCTAGCACCCCCCAGGTACACACTCTCTGTACCCCCCAGGTACCCTTTCCCAGTACCTCCCAGGTATCTCCTTCAGCACTCCTCAAATACCCCCTCCCAATACACACACACCCCTCCAGCCCCCCGAAAATACCCATTCAGCATCCCCCAACTGTACCACACACACCCAGAGGCACCAGACTCTACCAACTCACTAAGTCACAGGTGTTACTCAGTTGCCTTAATTCTATGACATATTGCTCTGTGGTGCCATCAATTGTTTTGCATGCATGTAAAAAATCTGTCTCTCTCAAAGGCCTCTTTCCTTTTCGGCATGCAGTGCTCATCAAATTTAGTCAGTATTTTACTAAACCTTTTGCAAACTCAAAGTTGTTATGAATATCCAATGCAACATGCAAAATATTGATGATTACACTTTTATATCATTTTTCTCCTCTGCCTGTGGCTGCTAAATACAATGCAAATGTGTGATGGAATTTTTTCCAGTTCTCTGAAACACTGCCTGACAATTGCAGACTAAATGCAGGTTGCAACACATCCATTTTTAGCTTTTTTCACCTTCTTAACTAGTCAAGCTACTCTTGTACTCATAAAATACACATACAAGCCTTTGTTCTCTGTTTGCTACTCCACATCCTCCCCTTGCCTCTGCTGCTTTCAGTTTCAAACACAGAAGTTGACTCTGTGGATATGGGGAAACCGGCGGACATGATATATCTTGACTTTAGCAAAGCTTTTACTATGGTCTCCCACAGTATTCTTGCCAGCAAATTAAAGAAGTATGGGCTGGATGAATGAATCATAGAATCATAGAACTTAGATCAGAAGAGACCATTATGATCATCTAGTCTGACCTCCCGCAAGATGCAGGCCACAAAAGCTGACCCATCCACTCCTGAAATAATTCTCTCCCTTGACTCAGCTGTTGAAGTCCCCAAATCCTGATTTAAAGACTTCAAGTAGCAGATAATCCTCCAGCAAGCGACCCCTGCCCCATGCTGCGGAGGAAGGCGAAAAACCTCCAGGGCCACTGCCAATCTACCCTGGAGGAAAATTCCTTCCCGACCCCAAATATGGCGATCAGCTGAACCCCGAGCATGCGGGCAAGACTCTCCAGCCAGACACTCAGGAAAAAGACTTTCAATATCCCAACATTGACCCTCGGTACTAATTACCAGTGGTCGCACGTTATTGACCTATTGACTAAATCACGTTCTCCTATCAAACCATTCCCTCCATAAATTTATCAAGCTTAATCTTAAAGCCAGAGAGGTCCTTCGCCCCCACTGTTTCCCTCGGTAGGCTGTTCCAGAATTTCACTCCCCTGATGGTTAGAAACCTTCGTCTAATTTCAAGCCTAAACTTCCTGACTGCCAATTTATATCCATTTGTTCTCGTGTCCACATTAGTACTGAGGTGAAATAATTCCTCTCCCTCCCTGGTATTTATCCCTCTGATATATTTAAAGAGAGCAATTATATCTCCTCTCAACCTTCTTTTGGTTAAGGAAAACAAACCGAGCTCCTCAAGTCTCCTTTCATATGACAGGCTTTCCATTCTTCGGATCCTTCTAGTGGCTCTAATGGACTATAAAGTGGATAGAAAGCTGGGTAGATTGTCAGGCTTAATGGATTGTGATTAACGGCTTGGTGTCTAGTTGGCAGCCGGTATCAAGCGGAGTGCCCCAAGGGTTGGTCCTGGGGCCAGTTTTGTTCAACACCTTCATTAGTGATCTGGATGATGGGATGAACTGCACCCTCAGCAAGTTTGTGGATGACACTAAGATGGGGGCAGAGGTAGATATGCCGGACAGTAGGGATAGGGTCCAGAGTGACCTACACAAATTAGAGGATTGGGCCAAAAGAAATCTGATAAGGTTCAACAAGGACAAGTGCAGAGTCCTGCACTTAGGAAGGAAGAATCCCATGCACTGCTACAGACTAGGGACCGAATGGCTGGGCAGCAGTTCTGCAGAAAAGGACCTAGGGGTTACGGTGAACGAAAAGTTGAATATGAGTCAACAGTGAGCCCTTCTTGCCAAGAAGGTCAATGACATATTGGGGTGTATTAGAAGAAGCATTGCCAGCAGATCGAGGGAAGTGATTCTTCCCCTCTGTTCGGCACTGGAGAGGCCTCATCTGGAGTACTGTGTCCAGTTTGGGGCCCCACACTACAGAAGGGATGTGGACAAATTGGAGAGAGTCCAGCGGAGGGCAATGAAAATGATCAGGGTGTTGGGGCACATGACTTATGAGGAGAGGCTATGGGAACTGGGCTTATTTAGTCTGCAGAAGAGAAGAGTGAGGGGGGATTTGAGAGCAGCCTTCAACTACCTGAAGTGGTTTTCAAAGAGGATGGAGCTCGGCTGTTCTCAGTGGTGGCAGATGACAGAATAAGGAGCAATGGTCGCAAGTTGCAGTGGGGGAGGTTTAGGTTGGATATTAGAAAACATTATTTCACTAGTCGGGTGGTGAAGCACTGGAATGGGTTACCTTGGGAGGTGGTGGAATCTCCTTCCTTAGAGGTTTTTAAGGTCAGGCTTGACAAAGCCCTGGCTGGGATGATTTAGTTGGGTTTGGTCCTGCTTTGAGCAGGGGGTTGGACTAGATGACCTCCTGAGGTCCCTTCCAACCCTGAGATTCTATGATTCCATGATTCACAACGACTGTGCAGTCCCTTGTTCAGCACTTCTGACATCATGTAATGACCTCGGGGTTTATTAAACAACAAACCATGAATGAGAAAGGAATAAAACTTTTAATAAAACAAACTAGAGGGCTTCTGTGGAGAACTGCAGTGCACAGCTACACTGGGTTCTCAACCCCAGCTTCCGGGGTGCAGCTCTAAATTCTGGTATTTATAATATTGTCTGTTATAAGGGAGTGTCTCTAAATTATAATCTTCCATAAACATATCTCTACAACCCTCACCCAGATCAGGGCCCCTTTGGCTGGGTGGTGCCCCAACCCCAACCAAAATCAGGGCCCCATTGTGCCAGGTGCTGCCCAGACCCTGACTGAGATCAGGACCCTTGTTGTGCCAGGCAATGCACAGACACAGAACAAAATTTTGGTCCCTGCCCCAAAGAGCTGTGACAAACTAAGTATAAGACAAGCAATGACAGATGGAGACAGATGGAGAAGCACAAGGAAATGATAAGACTATCGGTCAGTGTTAGCGCTGATGAAATGTTTCAGCCAAAATGTTCTTTGTTGAAAATTGCAGATTCAGCTTGACTGAAATGCTTAATGAATGCATGTGGATTTCAGTGAATTGTTTCAGTCACACCCAACTCCCCCTAAAAATTCTAAATGTTTCTTTTAAATCTTTTTCTGAGCCACCAACAAACTGAATAATTGATTATCTGCACATCATTGCTAGTCAGCATGACAGACAGAAGGGTGGATGTCTGAGGAAACCTGCACCCTAACCACTGCACTCATAGTAGTTATCAATTGTTCACTCTCAAGGCATATTGAGTGTGGTCCCACAGGGATCTGCCCTGGCTCCAATTCTATTCAGTATCATAGAAGATTGGGGTTAGAAGGGACCTCAGGAGGTATCTAGTCCAACCTTGCTCAAAGCAGAACCAGACAGATTTTTGCCCTAGACCCCTTGGTGGCCCTCTCTAGGATTGAACTCACAACGCTGGGTTCAGTAGGCCAATGCTTAAACCACTAAGCTATCCCTACCCCCTTCATCAATGATTTAGATAAATGGCATAGAGACTACACTTATCAAGTTTGCAGATGATACTAAGCTGGCAGGGGTGGCAAGCATTTTGGAGGACAGGATTAGCATTCAAAATGATCTTGAAAAACTGGAGACATGGTCTGAAATAAAGAGAATGAAATCCAATAAGGACAAATGCAAAGTACCAATCTTAGGAAAGAATAATTAATTGCACCCATACAAAATGGGAAATGACTGCCTAGGAAGAAGCACTGCAGAAGACTGTCTGGAGTTACAGAAGATCACAAACTAAATATGGGTCAACACTGTCATACTTTTGAAAAAAAGGGGGAGAACATCATCCCGAGATGCATTAGCAGGAATGTTGTGTGGTTTTTCCACTCTACTCAGAACTAATAAGGCCTCAGCTGAGGACTGTGTCCAGTTTTGGGCACCACACTTTGGGAAAGATGAGGACAAATTGGAGAAAAAAACAGCACCAAAAATGATGAATGGCCTAAAACATGACCTATGAGGGTAGATTGAAAAAACTGGTTTCTTTAGTCTAGAGAAGAGAATATTGGGGAGGGATCTGATATTCTTCAAGTACATAAAAGGTTGTTATAAATAACAGGTGATAAATTGCTCTCCTGAGAAAAGGACAAGAAGCAATGGCTTAAATTGGAGCAAGGGAAATTTAGACATTAGGAAAAGCTTCCTAATTGTCCGGGTGGTTAAGCACTGGAATAAATTGCCTAGGGAGGTTGTGGAATCTCCATCATTGGAAGTTTTTAAGAGCAGGTTAGACAAACACTTGTTAGGGATGATCTAGATCAGGGGTGGGCAAACTATGGCCCATGGGCTGGATCTGGCCCATCAGGGCTTTGGAACTGGCCCATGGGATTGACATCCCTGTGGCACAGTGGGGCTAAGGCAGGCTGCCTACCTGCCCTGGACCCGTGCTGCTCCCAGAAGCAGCCAGAACCACATCCCGGCAGCCCTTGGGGAAGATGGGGTAGGGTTGAGGGCTCTGTGCACCGCCTTGCATGAAGGCACCACCCCCTGCAGCTCCCATTGGCCAAGAAAAGGGAACTGCGGCCAATGGGCACTTTGGGGGAGGTACCCGTAGGCGAGGGCACCGTGCAGAGCCCTCTTCCCTCCCCTCCCAGTTCCCAGGGGCTGCAGGGATGTGCCAGCCACTTCCAGGAGCAACTTGAGGCCAGGGCAGGCAGGGAGCCTGGCTTAGCCCTGCTGAGTGCCGCTGCCACCCTGGAGCTGCTCAAGATAAGTGGTGCCGGGCTGGAGCCTGCACCCAAACCCCTCCTGCACACCAACCCCTTGCCCTGAGCCCTTTCTTGCACATTGCACCCCCTCCCGCACCCTGCACTCCCTCCTGCACCCCGACCCACTGCCCAGCTCTGAAGGCAACTCTGTCGCCAGCAGCAGCGCAGAAGTAAGGGTGGCAATGGAGTGCTAAGTCTGCTGTGAAAAGTGACATTGGCAAAGTTTCTTTACACCGCCATTATTAAACAGTAACTATTGGGAAAAAAAGCCCAGCGCTCTCTTTCAAAATCTATGAAGACAGCAGTTAAGCCTCTTTAGTGTAGGAGAGACAGCTGCAAACAATGGAAACCTCTGACCACGGGAGTAGGTCGCATGGCAGGTCAGAACGGAACCGTGTGGACTGTGGGGTGCAACACAGGGGCTAGGAGATCGGTAGCCACCTTAACAGCCTCCCTGAAATTGGCAGTACCCACTGGGACTGGTTGAGCAAGGGTGGTGCCAGAAACTGAAAAGAATGTCGTTGTTTGCGCTGAGTTCCAGTTTTGAATTCCAGCACCCATCTGCACACACCTCATTCACTGGGGCGGGTGCAGCCGGGCTGAAGGAAGGACAGAGTCACTGGAGCAGGGGGCTGAGCTGTCGCTGTGAGGTGAGGGGTGGACGTACCTTGAGAGATCCAGCGCTGAGCTCGGTAGCCTGCAGCTGTAGCCGTGCGCGGGGCTTTCTTGCCACGGGTATTGTCAGTGGTCTGGTGGCGTAGGGACCGTGGTCTCCAGGGCTCACCGACGGGTAAGTGACAGCAACAGCTCAAATCTCCAGGGCAGGGCTAAAAGGGGAACATTGTGCACGTCTGGGGTGATCTGAATGGAATAGTCTGATATTAACGGGCTGTTATGAAGAGGACCAGGATCAATTGTTCCCCATGGTCACTGAAGGCAGGACAAGACACAACAGGCTTAACATGCAGGAAAGGAGATTTAGGTTTGATATTAGGAATAACTTTCTAATGGGCAGTTCAGATCTGGAATCTGCTTCCAAGGGCAGTTGTGGGATCCCTGTCACTGGAGGTTTTTAAGACCAGGTTGGACAAACCCCTCTCAGGGCTGGTCTAGATCTCTAGATAGTCTCAGCACAGGAGGCTGAACTGGACAACTTCGCGAGGTCCCTTCCAGCCGGACTTTGCTGTGATTCTGTGCCGGTCTCAGCAGGGTGCCTGTGTCCTGCATGGAGCTGCCTGCCACAGGACCCAGCCCAGCTCCAGTCCGTTGTGGCCAGTCCTGTCCAGCAGCAGCTCAGCGAGCCTGTCCCAGCAGAGACCTGGTTCATTCTGGCTGTGACTCCGGTGCTGCCATTTTCCATGTAGCAGCCAGTCCCTCCCAAAGCACCCTGGCCCGATACCGCAGACATAGCACTGTACGCCGTTCTGTGCCAGGGCAGGGCTTGGGCAGGTGGCATCGGGGTGCATTTGTGGGCTGCTGAACTTAGACGTGCACATGCTGTCCCCACTGCACCTTGGACCCTGCTCTGTGGTGAGCTCCAGGATGCCTGCAGCCGACACCTCTCTCTGTGCAGGGACCAAGGCCGTGCTTCACCAGTGACTAGGCAGCTTTCCCAGAGCAAGGTACTATTATTTTAGGATAAAAGCCTTACAGAGAACACACGTTAAATAAACAATACAAGGTCTAAATGCACCAGGAGTTGCCCACCTTCCACTAGTGGGGTCTGGTACAGCAAAGTCCTCCCAACCCTGCAGGAGAGTTTGGTTCTGCCTTAGTGAAAGGATCGCGTCCATTTGTTGGATCAAGCTCCTCCTCCCCCCCCCCCGCCAGTTTAAATTCAGCCTTTTATATCAAGCAAAAAGCCCTCTTGGGCCTCTGAGACCCAGTCTGAACCAGTTTATGCAAGTCTTCCTGGGGGGAGGGAGGGTACGTCTCTGGAGCTGTTTACCTGTCCCAAGATTCACAGTAACCACTTCCCCACTGATTTTAGTCCGTGGCCGGTTCCTACGCAGATAGCTTTTACAAGGTGATAAAATAAGATCACAGAGATACAGATAATCATAAACTTAAGACATATTCCGACTTTGGAGATTCCCCTGGTGTCCTACTCCCATTTGAGAATCTAGAAGGCTAGTAGTGCCCACCCTGTGGTATCTCTATGCATAGAAACAGCCCCCCTCTTCCTATCCCACTGAGCACAGAGCAGGGAAATCTCCTTTAATGTCACTGCCCCTCGCAGAGCTGGCTGCATCTCAGCACTGGGCAAATAATCCCTGTGCCATGTTCCTGGTGGCTGTTAGCTGGGAGCAGGGTCGGCTTTAGGCCAATTGCCCCAATTCCCTGGAATCAGGCCCCACGCCCGTGCCCAAGAGGGCCCCACACCTTAGGCGCCTTTTTAATTTTTTGCCGCGCAAGACCCGGAGCGAGTGAAGGACCCCCCGCCACCACTGAAGTGCCGCCGAAAACCCGGACCGCTGCTGGATATTCGAATCGGGCCCCACAGTTCCTAAAGCCGGCCCTGTCTGGGAGACATGATTTCCCTTTGCAGAATCCATGCTGGTCACAGCATGATCTCCCAAGAGCTTTATCATTCTCTTTTCAATACTTGTCTCAACCAGTTTTCTTTCACTTTCTACTTTTTTCACTCTTTTAGAAAGGGAGTGAAGGTGTATTTTACTCACTTTCTGTCAGTTTTCCCTCCTTTTTCATCCACTTTTCCAGTGGGAAAAGACCAGCTCTACTTAAGTACCTAACTGGTGTTGTGGAGGATGTCTGCAATAGACCCCCAGACCAGGAGGATAAGGTAGATGAGTCTTTTTTCAGACAACTAACAGAAGTTTCCAGAACACAGGCCCTGGTTCTCATGGGAGACTTCATCACCCTGACATCTGCTGGGAGAGCAATACAGCAGTGCACAGACAATCCCAGGAAGTTTTTGGAGAGTGTTGGGGACAACGTCCTCGTGCAAGTGCTGGAGGAACCAACTAGGAGCCGTGCTCCTCTTGACCAGCTGCTCACAAACAGGGAAGAATTGATAGGGGAAGTAGAAGTGGGTGGCAACCTAGGAAGCAGTGAGCATGAGATGGTCTAGTTGAGGATCTTGACACAAGGAAGAAAAGAGAGCAGCAGAATATGGACCCTGGACTTCAGAAAAGCAGACTGACTCCCTCAGTGAACTGATGGGCAGGATCCCTTGGGAGGCTAATACGAGGGGGCAAAGGAGTCCAGGAGAGCTGGCTGTATTTTAAAGAAGCCTTATTGAGGGCACAGGAACAAACCATCCCGATGTGCAGAAAGAATAGTAAATATGGCAGGTGACCAGCTTGGCTTAACAGTGAAATCTTCAGGGGGCTTACACACAAAAAAGAAGCTTACAAGAAGTGGAAATTTGGACAGATGACTAGGGAGGAATATAAAAATATTGCACAAGCTTGCAGGGGTGTAATTGTGAAGGCCAAGGCACAATTGGAGTTGCAACTAGCAAGGGATGTGAAGGGTAACAAGAAGGGTTTCTTCAGGTATGTTAACAAGAAGAAGAAGGTCAGGGAAAGTGTGGGACCCTTACTGAATGGGGGAGGCAACCTAGTGACAGAGGATGTGGAAAAAGCTGAAGTGCTCAATGCTTCTTTTGCCTCAGTCTTCACAGACAAGGTCAGCTCCCAGACGGCTGCACTGGGCAGCACGGTATGGGGAGGAGGTGAGCAGCCCTCAGTGGTGAAAGAACAGGTTAAGGACTATTTAGGAAACCTGGACATGCACAAGTCCATGAGTCCAGATCTAACACATCCAAGGGTGCTGAGGGAGTTGGCTGATGTGATTGCAGAGCCATTGGCCATTATCTTTGAAAACTCATGGCGATTGGGAAAGGTCCTGGACTATTGGAAAAAGGCAAATATAGTGCCCATCTTTAAAAAAGGGAAGAAGGAGTGTGACGGTGCTTATGAATGTACATATGACATAACTGGAATATGTTTTAGGCTACATATGCCATGTAACATATCTCTGCAAAGGTTATGATCTACTGAATCTATTCCTCCTATTTGTATGCACGTGTCATTTTTGTATTCAAAGTTATGAATATTGGCTGTGTACTTGCTTGATTTCTAAGTAGCCTTAGTAAAGCATTTGGTCAGCTTTTTGAGAAAGGAATGTGCAAGTTAAGTGCCCAATCAAGAAACACTTAACGAACAATGAATTTTGGAAGGCTCCAATCCAAATAAGATGTCTACTTGAGGACATTCAAAGTAGCATGTGAACCATGGCTGCTACCTGTAAGTTCTGAGTCATGCATGGACATATGACTTGCCCATGTGACTCCAAAACTCCATCTTGGAGCTGGATTCTACACATGGGGAGGGAGGGGTGACCACCCTCAAGAGAAAGTCTATTTTAACACCTGGGAAACCCCCCCATTTTGTCTTCACCTGGCTCAAGAGAGCCTCTCCACCCCCACGGACACCTGAAAGAAACTAGAACAAAGGAGAGTACCTGGGGGGAGGGGGAGGTGATTACTGATCCAGACTAGAAGGAGGCTAGTCTGTAAAATGAAGCTTACTGGAATTCTTCTGAGGGTGAGATTTTTATCTGTATTCAGTTTTCTTACTGTATTAGACATAGACTTGCGTGTTTTATTTTATTTTGCTTGGTAATAATAATAGTATAATAATTGTTACTACTTGGAACCAGTTAAATCCTACTTTCTGTATTTAATAAAATCACTTTTTACTTATTAATTAACTCAGAGTCTGTATTAATACCCGGGTGGGCAAACAGCCGTGCATCTCTCTCTATCAGTGTTATCGAGGGTGAACAATTTATGAGTTCACCCTGCATAAGCTTTATATGGGATAAAACAGATTTATTTGGGGTTTGGACCCCACTGGGAGTTGGGCATCTGAGTGTTAATTCAAGAACACTTCTGTAAGTTGCTTTCAGTTAAGCCTGCAGCTGTTAGGGGACGTGGTTCAGACCTGGGTCTGGGTTTGCAGCAGGCTAGCGGGTCTGGCTCAAACCAGGCAGGGCACTGAAGTCCCAAGCTGCCAGGGCAGGAAAGCAGGGGCAGAAGTAGTCTTAGTACATCAGTTGCAAGCCCCCAGTGGGGTTGTGTGATCTAACACATCACAAAGAGAATCCGGAGAACTACAGATCGGTCAGCCTCAACTCAGTCCCTGAAAAAATCATACAGCAGGTCCTCAAGGAATCCATTTTGAAGCAATTGGAGGAGAGGAAGGTGATCAGGAACAGTCAACATGGATTCACTAAGGGTAAGTCATGCCTGACCAACCTGATTGCCTTCTATCATGAGATAACTGGATCTTTGGATATGGGGAATGTGGTAGACATGATAGATATTCACTTTAGCAAAGCTTTTGATACGGTCTCCCACAGTATTCTTGACAGCAAGTTAAAGAAGTATGGGCTAGATGAATGGACTGTAAGGTGGATAGAAAGCTGGCTAGATCGTCGGGCTCAGCGGGTAGTGATCAACGGCTCCATGTCTAGTTGGCAGCCAGTATCCAGCGGAGTGCCCCAAGGGTAGGTCCTGGGGCCGGTTTTGTTCAACATCTTCATTAATGATCTGAGTGATGGGATGAATTGCACCCTCAGCAAGTTTGCAGATGACACTAAACTGGGGGGAGAGGTAGATATGCTGGAGGGCAGGGATAGGGTCCAGAGTAACCTAGACAATTTGGAGCATTGGGCCAAAAGAAATCTGATGAGTTTCAACAAGGACAAGTGCAGAGTCCTGCACTTAGGAAGGAAGAATCCCATGCACTGCTACAGGCTGGGGACCGACTGGCTAAGCAGCAGTTCTGCAGAAAAGGATCTTGAGGTTACGAGAAGTTGGATATGAGTCAGCAGTGTGCTCTTGTTGCCAAGAAGGCTAACAGCATATTGAACTGTATTAGTAGGAGTGTTGCCAGCAGATCGAGGGATGTGATTATTCCCTTGTATTCGGCACTGGTGAGGCCACATCTGGAGTTCTGCATCTAGTTTTGGGACCCCCACTATAGAAAAGATGTGGAGAAATTTGAAAGAGTCCAGCGGAGGGAAACGGAAATTATTAGGGGTCTGGAGCACATGACTTATGAAGAGAGGCTGAGGGAACTGGGTTTGTTTAATCTGCGGAAGAGTAGAGTAAGGGGGGATTTGATAGCAGCCTTCAACTACCAAAGAGGATGGAGCCGACTGTTCTGAGTAAAGGCAGATGACAGAACAAGGAGCAATGGTCTCAAGTTGCAGTGCGGGAGGTCTGGGTTGGATATTAGAAAAAAACTGTTTCACTAGGAGGGTGGTGAAGCACTGGAATGGGTTCCCTAGGGAGGTGGTGGAATCTCCTTCCATAGAGGTTTTTAAGGTCAGGCTTGATAAAGCCCTGGCTGGGATGATTTAATTGGGGTTGTTCCTGCTTTGAGCTAGGGGATGGACTAGATACCTCCTGAGGTCTCTTACAATCCTAATCTTCTATGATTCTATGATCCCAGCTCTCTGCATCATTCAGAAAGTTCCTAAATCTCTGCAGGTTATTTTAGTTATTTCAAACTGTCACCAAAACTCCTTTCCTTGAAGCTTTGCAGGTTTGTGTGTGATGAGTTATATGTCTGGGATATTTATATACTGGTCTCCAGGTTACAATGTGCTGGTGGAGCCTGTGGGGGAAACAAGACTAACCATGACCATCTCTTTTCCCAGGGAGATGGCTGATCTCAAACCTACCTGTGGTGACCTATATGCAGAATACAGAAATATTCTTCCTGGCATCTCTGCAGAACAAACTAATCAGATCGAGGCTGCTATCAAAGCAGGAAAATTCTTAGAAGCAGCTTCCGTGGTGCAGACATTTAAGAATTTGTCAGGAATTGAGTTCAATATCGCCATCACAGGGGAGTCGGGATCTGGCAAATCATCTTTGGTCAATGCCATCCGGGGCCTGGAAGATGAAGACGAAGGTGCTGCTGAGACTAGTGTCCTGGAAATGACCAAAGTACCAGTACCATATTGTCATCCTACCTGTCCCATGGTGACCTTCTGGGACCTGCCAGCAATCGGGACCCCAGATTTTCGGCCAGACGTTTATCTGAAACAAGTGAAGTTCAGCCGTTACGATGTCTTCATTATCATTGCTTCAGAGAGGAGCAGATTCAGCCACACCAAGCTGGCCCGGGAAATCCAGAAGATGGGAAAGAACTTTTATTTTGTGCGCTCCAAAGTGGACTTCGACCTGTATAATGAGAAACACAAAAAGAGCTTCAATGAGGAGAGAACCCTGGATAAAATCAGAAACGACTGTGTCAACAACCTGTCCAGCGAAGGGATCAGCTCCCCGGAAGTTTTCCTTGTCTCAAGTAGGGAATTTCAGAAATATGATTCTCTGCAGCTGCAGAAATCTTTGCTAAAGGAACTCTACCACCACAAGACAGAGACGTTCGGGGCCACTGAAGTCCTTAGGAGCATTGGGTAAGAAACCCCGCTTTGGTCTGTTCCTTGGTCAGATCTTTAGCGGGTGTGATACATTTATTCATTGTTTTAAAATAATATCAAGTGGGAAAAAACAGCAAAAATAAAGTCTCTGTCCCATATCATCTGAGGGGACAAATCCTGGAACTCCCAGGCAGACAGAATTCCCATTAGCTGTGAAAGCAGCAGGGCTGAGCACCATACTCCTTACACAGACCATCTAATAACCCTTCTGAAATAACTCCCAGTTTTCATTCACATCCCGACTCCCTATCCACAGCAGGATTTGGTTTCTAGACAGAGAACATTCACTCAATATTGTTACCCTTTTGTGACCCAAGTGGATAGTCAGAGTTCAAAGCCTGAGGATGTCCTAAATGGGTGCAAAAAATGAGGATGGAGTCTGGTATTTTCTTTGACGCAATCTTGTGTATTTGCAAGGCATGTTCAAAGTCCTGCTTCTCCAAACACAGGAGAAACAAGAAACAAAATAATAGTTTCTTAGCTTACAGCCACAATCCTCTTTAGCTGACACCAGACGCAAAAACTCTCTCTCTCTGAGTTTTTTCCAGGGTCATACACCCACCTCATAGATCGCTGCTTGACTTTCTTGCTTTTTGCCTCTGGCTCTGAGTCTGTCTCTGTTCTGGTTTGCAGCCCAGCTTGTCTTTTTCACACACCCACACTCAGGAGGTCACAATACCCAGTGGAACCCTCCTGCCACATGGTGCAAGTTTCTAGGTGAACCCTATTAAGCCTTGTGTCAGAGGTGCCCCTTGACTATCTAACACCTATCTTAAGAGAAGGGAACGTTCACACATCATGTTTAAAAGGGTTTTAACTAAACCCAAAAATAGGTTTCACCCAGCTCATAACACCCCACCACCATTTGAGATTTTTCTCATCCCCCTGATGAGGCCTGAAATGATGACACCCAACACCCTATCTCAAACAGAGAGAAAAGGAATAATTTAACACATTACAGAGCATACAAACCCAGCTATTTACATACATGCAGGGCCCTTCTGTCAGGACAGTTTCCCATCATCAACACACAAGAATTTTATATCTACCTAAATCTCTTTGGAGCTTTTCTCTCCCTGATTTCCTTTCAGTCTCCTCCTAAGCAGTGTCTATTATTTCTGCAGAACTTGATGGCTGTCACAGTCCCTGTCCGTTCTGTTGGAAGGGAGGATGATTGAAAAGGTGTTTGATTTAAAAGTGTGAATTGGGAGTGTTTTGTTTCCGGTGGGCTTGAGTGGTTGATTCAAGGTAAGGCTTTGAGCTGGACCACCTGCTTCAAGCCAGCAGCCTTATAAAAAGGCAGCCAGTTGTGAACCAAGTGAGCAGAGCAACCGAGGACAGGCAAACAGAGGGAGTTTGCATGGGGGGAGTTCGCACAGAGTGTTTTTGCCTTCCAGACTCCTGTGAACAGTACGTACAACATCTAAGGAGCTTCTTCAAAGAAAGACGTGGATAGTGAGCGATCAGCTGTTGTGACCTGCTCAGAATGTGCCATGTTTGTCTTTCTCCCAGAGGACAGAAGTGACTTCATCTGTACAAAGTGCAAGCTGGTCTCCCTATTGGAAGAGAAGGTTAAAGGACTAGAGAACCAAGTATCAATAGGTTTAAAAAAGGGAAGAAAGAGAACCCGGGGAACTACTCCAGACCAGTCAGCTTCACTTCAGTCCCCGGCAAAATCATGGAGTGGGTCCTCAAGGAATCCATTTCATAGACTCATAGACTTTAAGGTCAGAAGGGACCATTATGATCATCTAGTCTGACCTCCTGCACAACACAGGCCACAGAATCTCACACACCCACTCCTGTATCAAACCTGTGTCTGAGCCACTGAAGTCCTTAAATGGTGGTTTAAAGACTTCAAGGCGCAGGGAATCCTCCAGCAAGTGTCCCGTGTTCAACATCTTCATTAATGATCTGAATGATGGGATGAACTGCACCCTCAGCACGTTCACAGATGCCATTAAACTGCGGGGAGAGGTAGATAGGCTGGAGGGTAGGGGCAGGGTCCAGAGTGACCTAGACAAAATGGAGGATTGGGCCAAAAGAAATCTGATGAGGCCGAACAAGGACAAGTGCAGAGTCCTGCACTTAGGACGGAAGAATCCCATGCACTGCTACAGGCTGGGGACCGAATGGCTAAGGAGCAGTTCTCCAGAAAAGGACCTGGGGGTTACAGTGGACGAGAAGCTGGATATGAGTCAGCAGTGTGCCCTTGTTGCCAAGAAGGCTAACGGCATATTGGACTGCATTAGTAGGAGCATTACAAGCAGATCAAGGGAAATGATTATTCCTCTCTATTTGGCACTGCTGAGGCCACACCTGGAGTATTGTGTCCCCTCAGTCTTCTCTTCTGCAGACTAAATAATCCCAGTTCCTCAGCTTCTCCTCATAAGTCATGTGCTCCAGCTCCCTAATCACTTTTGTTTCCTTCTGTTGGACTCTTTCCAATTTTTCCACATCCTTCTTGTAGTGTGGGACCCAAAATTGGACACAATACTCCAGATGAGGCCTCACCAGTGCTGAATAGAGGGGAATGGCCACATCCCTCGATCTGCTGGCAATGTTGCTAGTACCAAATGGTATTCACCCAAGGATTCTGAAGGAACTCAAATGTGAAATTGCAGAACTACTAATCAGCTTCTATACCAGATGATTGGAGGAGAGCTAATGTGACGCCAATTTTTTAAAAGCGTTCCAGAAATGATCCCGGTAATTACAGGCCAGTAAGCCTGACTTCTGTACCGGGCCAATTGGTTGAAACTATAGTAAAGATCAAAATTGTCAGACACATAGATGAATATAATTTTTTGGGGAAGAGTCAACATGTTTTTTGTAAAGGGAAATCACGCCTCACCAATCTACTGGAATTCATTGAGGGGGTCAACAAGCATGTAGACAACGGAGAACCAGTGGATATAGTGCACTTTGATTTTCAGAAAGCCTTTGACAAGGTCCCTCATCAAAGGCTATTAAGCGAAATAAGCTGTCATGGGATAAGAGGGAAGGTCTTCTCATGGATCAGTAACTGCCTAAAAGACAGGAAACAAAGGGTAGGTATAAATGGTCAGTTTTCAGAAGGGATACAGGTAAATTGTGGTGTCCCCCAGGGGTCTGTACTGGGAACAGTCATATTCAATATATTCATAAATGATCTGGATAAGGGGGCAACCAGAGAGGTGGTGAAGTTTGCAGATGATACAAAACGGTTCAAGATAGTTAAGTCCCAGGCAGACTGCAAAGAGCTACAAAGGGATCTCTCAAAACTGGGTGACTGGGCAACAAAATGGCAGATGAAATTCAGTGTTGATAAATGCAAAGAAATGCACATTGGAAAACATCATCCCAACTGTACATATACAATGATGGGGTCTAAATTAGCTGTTACCACTCAAGAAAGATCTTGGAGTCACTGTGGATAGTTCTCTGAAAACATCCACTCAATGCGCAGTGGCCATCAAAAAAGTGAACAGAATGTTGGGAATCATTAGGAAAGGGATAGATAATAAGACAGAAAATATCACATTGCCTCTACATAAATCCATGGTATGCTCACATCTTGAATACTGCGTGCAAATCTGGTCACCCCATCTCAAAAAAGATATATTGGAATTGGAAAAGGTTCAGAAAGGGCAACAAAAATTATTAGGGGTATGGAACAGATTCTGTATGAGAAGAGATTAATAAGACTGGGACTTTTCAGCTTGGAAGAGACGACTAAGGGGGGATGTGATAGAAATCTATAAAATCATGACAAGTGTGGAGAAAGTAAATAAGGAAGTGTTATTTACTCCTTCTCATAACACAAGAAATAGGGGTCACCAAATGAAATTAATAGACAGCAGGTTTAAAACAAACAAAAGGTTCTTCAAATTTCTTCATGCAAGGCACAGTCAACTTGTGGAACTCATTGCCAGGGGATGTTGTGAAGGCCAAGATTATAACAGGGTTCAGAAAAGAACTAGATAAATTCGTGGAGGATAGGTCCATCAACGGCTACTGGCCAGTATGGACAGGGATGGTGTCCCTATCCTCTGTTTTCCAGAAGCTGGGAATGGGCGACAGGGGATGGATCACATGATGATTACCTTTTCTCTTCATTCCCTCTGAAGCACCTGGCATTGACCACTGATGGAAGACAGGATATTGGGCTAGATGGACCTTTGATCTCAACCCTTATGGCCATTCTTATGTTCTCACGGTGTTGAATGCCATCTTCAGTCCATCACTGGTGGGCACCACTACTTCTACTTGCAAGTAGCTGCTGCTAAAGTCCAGGGAGG
This sequence comes from Mauremys mutica, assembly GCF_020497125.1. Lineage (NCBI taxonomy): Eukaryota > Metazoa > Chordata > Testudines > Geoemydidae > Mauremys > Mauremys mutica. The sequence goes on from NC_059088.1 coordinate 9,878,475, forward strand.
ATAACAAACAGGACTTTCCCCTGAAGTCTAGAGTGTCATCGATCCTAGGAAAGGGATGTGCATCCCTCACAGTAATGTCATTGTAAGAGTCCGGTGTCGGGGCTCGGCCCTCTCAGGTGCGGCTGGGAGCCAGGCCGCCTCACTACGCGAGGCTAGGAAGCAGTTCAGTCTCCAGAGTCTGAGCCCTAGGTCAGGGCGAGGCAGTAAATAGTAGTACATGGGCTCAGGCCCTCAGGCAGGGCTGAGCAAAACCAACAGTAGTTAAGGCCCCAGCCCTAGGTCAGGGCGGGGCAACGAACAGTAGTTCGTAGGCTCAGACCCCAGGCAGGGGCTGCAAACAACCAGTCTCTTATGCCCAAGCCCTAGATCAGGGCGGGGCAACAAACAATAGTTCCCAGGCTCAGACCCTCAGGCAGGGGCTGAGCAAACAACAACAGTTCAGGCGCTCAGGACCTCAGGCAGGAGCTGAGCAAACACTGGTAGGTCCAGGCTTCTAGGCCTGAGTGTGGGTGAGGGGGAGACTGCCACCCGTGAGTGGGGTGGCAGGGGGGACACAGGCCCACCCACTCCACTGTGTCCCAGCCCGGGGCCCTAACAGCGGCAGTTAGTCTGATCGCAACACACCAACATCGGCTCAAAGTCTGCTGTAGCCAGACTGGGGTCGGCTACCCCCGGGCTACTTCCCATCTCCCCCTCCATGGTTACTTGCTCATCTCTGGTGTCCTCTGCCGTGTCCCAGACCATGGGCTCCTCGGGGCGCTGGGCGCTGACTAGGTCGGGCTGCTCCTCAGGACGCGCGTCGGGGGGACGCTCAGGCAGCTCCTCAGGGCACCGGGCTCGGGGCAGGCTCGGCCCGTCCTCCTCAGGGTACCGGGCTCGGGGAAGGCTCGGCCAGCCCTCCTCAGGGTACTGGGCTCGGGGAAGGCTCGGTCCAGCAGGAGCTCGGTCAGTAGCGTCTGTCCTCTCCGGCAGCCTGGCAGCAACTGAGCGCTGGGGCCAGGCCTTTATACTTCCTGTCCCGCCCCTTGACTTCTGGGGGGCGGGGACAGGTGGCGGTGGCTCCGCCCACTGAGGTGGTGTTCTGGCTCGTCCCTCTCAGGTGCGGCTGGGAGCCAGGCCGCCTCACTACAGTCATTCAACACCAAATGGGGCCTCTCTCTATCATTTGTTGCAGTTATTCGCTGAAGCTTCCCTCATGGTGGATGAGACTCTTCCTTGGTCCTGATATCAGATATCTGGCATCTCCAATCCCAGTCCAGCAGCATGTCAACCCTGTGCACCCCAGGTCATCGTCCCAAGAGGAGACGACATCAAGGTAATTCCTCAACGGGTTCCAGGCTTCCTACCATTTACCAGATTCCTCCTCCTCAGCCCCAGCTCCTGCCAAGAGCGTCTCTCTCCCACGCGTGTTTCAGTCCCATGTTCAGTCTGTCACGGTGATTCCCTCTTTCCTCAGTGCCTTGCAGCACTGCTGGTACTTCGGTCACTGCCTCTGGGTACAGTCACCTCTGGGGAGATGTACAAACTCCAGGACTTGCTACATGACTTGGGTACTTTTTCCCAAGGCCTGGGCCAGCAGGAATTCATGTCAGCCTAGTGGTCGGGGTACCAGCCTGCCTTCCAGCCCTTCTGTCGGGTCCCCTTTCACCCATCTCGCTCCTCAGGGGCAGCATCACGTTCTCCTCTCACGCCTCTGTTTCTCCCCAACAGGTGTCATGGCAAACTGTCTCTGCATGACAATACAGAGGCCTCTCTTGAAACTGAGGTCCTTCTCCAATAACCGTAGGCACCGAAAAATTTAGCAGGGAAAAAATTACTGCGTGCTTAGCACCCACTGGCAGCCAGCTGTCCCCCCAAATCCTCAGCACCTCCAGCCTACTGGCCAGCAGCCTCACCGATCAACTCCTCCCCCTCCCTCCCAGCACCTCATGCCCGCCACTATCAGCAAAGAGGGGGTGTATTTGGGGGAGGGGGCGGAACTAGGTGGGAAGAGGCGGGGACGGGGCCGAGGGAGAGTGAGAAGATGTGGGATGGAGGTTTGGGGGAAGGGCTAGGGCAGAGTGGAGGTGTGAAGAGATGGGACGGGCGTAGTAGGGGGTTGGGTAAAGGGATCAGGTGGGGGCAGAATAGGGAGTTGAGCACCAGCCGGGCCTGGAGGAAGCCAGTGGATATGCCTGTAGCCTCTATGATGCTAGTTCTAGCTCCACACCAATCCTGTCCGGATCTCTCTCCCAGCTGTGTGGGTCCCAAACTGGTCTCTGCCCAGTAAATCCCACATTTTCCTCATAGTCCAGGAATGCTTTGGTGGCCAAAGCACTGACAGATTCCCCCTTCTTTTGTCTCTGGTTGTTGACGTCTGCCTGGTTCCACTCAGGATCCAATCCAGAGATCGCCCTGGGGCACCCCTGACAGAGGCCTATTCCCTGCAGTACCATGTGTCAGTCCTTCAAACCCCTCCTGGGCTTTGCCTTGGAGCAGCAGGCCAAGGAAATCCAGCTTGGCAGCCCCACCCCAGACACTTACTTGGGGAGCTCACACAGCCAGGTTGCTTCAGCTGGCCCAGCCCTGGCCAACCCCAGTATGAGCTCCGGGCACGAAGCCGGGCGGTCACATCTCTCCACCTGCCCTGCCCTATTTCTGCTCTCGGAGCTCAGGAGGACACTTTGATTGTCAGGGTTGGCCATTTCCACCCACCAAGCAGCCCTCGCACCTGTGGTAGCTGCCCCATAAGCCTTGCCAGCCAAATCTGCAGCCGGCATCCCACCTTGGACACCAGGGTAATTACTGTGGTTGCCCAGTACATCAGACCCCCTAGGGCGCCTGTCGCGTGCCAGGTTATCGCGACTTGGACACAAGCACTGTAGGTGTTTTGCAGCTAGGCCTTGTCGATGCGAGTCCTGCTGGGTCCCAGTAACCACTCGGACACGTGGCTGAGGGAGACGTTTTTACTAGGGCTGACTGGAAAGGAGAAGGCTGCAGAGGCCCTAGGGACAGAGGGTGAGGCTTGTCGCCCCACGCACGCGCTTGGCGTGCTGGGGCCTGGAGCCGCCCCTGCTTGCTGCCCTGCGGCTCCCACTGCCCAGCCAGTCCCTGGGTCAGAACCTTTCCCCTTGCTGGCCCGGGAGAGGAGCGGGGGCAAAGGTTTCTCCATGCCTGGGTATCATATGTCCCGTTTTGCCCAGGACAGTCCCCTTTTTAAGCCCTGGCCCAGCAGGCCTGGCTTTTTTTTTTTTTTTGGTTGGTTGGTTGGTTTTTGTTTTGTTTTGGCAACACTGGGTATTTGTCCCATTTGCTTTTGCAACTGATCAGTCCCCCCCCCCCACATCACCCATGTGGGGCTTGGAGGAACATCTGAGGGTGGGAGGGAGCTGCAACACAAACCTCAGGGTGGGGCTCAGGCAAGCAGTGATGCCAGGTGGCTCAGGCTGTCCCCTGCGTGGGGGAGGGTGCTGAGGCCAGGCCTGTGGGGAGGGTCTTGGGTGAGCAGCTTGGACCAGTGATGGGGCTTCAGTGAGCGGCTCAGGCCAGCTCTGAGCAGAGTGGGCTCGGGCAAGCCCCCCATGGTGACCCATTTTCCATTTGGGAAATATGGTCACCCCACTCCGGGCTGTTCTCCGAGTCCAAACCCACAGACTCAAGGAAATTAACATTTAAGGGACGTGAAATCACATGGTCAGGCCCTGTTCAGTTACTGGGAGGGAAGGCAGATTTCCTGTGATTTCAGAAACTTAATAGTGAACTGTTGCTGTTTTTCCTCAGGCGTTTCCTGGCAGCACAGGCCCCCTAGCGCCTCCCTGCGGTATCGGGGCCAGCCCAGCCTGCCAGGGGAGACCCCCACCATGCCCCCTGCAGCACAGCGCCCCCTAGTGGCACATGTATGCAGAAATGAAGCTTTCTCCTTTGGACATTCTAAAATGTTTCTTTAAACGCTAGATTATTTTATTTATTCAGTGCACATTGTGACCAATAGCTCCTCCCCTACCAGTCCCTAAGTCTGTTTTTATGGAAATAAGGGCATCCCTTTTTACCGGGTCTCTTTCACTTTATCAGTTCCTTGCTACTCCAGTGGCCCTGGGCATTGGTGCAGCTCAGTGCCTCCTGTTCCCCTCCTGTGGCAGGCGATAATTTGGTCTCCTGAGGGTGATAATGCTTTGGTCTCATTTTGGTTGTTGGGTTTCACGTCTGGGTGCTGGGGCCTGTGAGTGGCCTGGACATACAGGGGGTCAGACTAGGTGATCTGGGGCCTCTCTTCTGGCCTTAAACGCTGTGTCTCTATGACTCTGACTCTACTGACTGTGGTTAGTAAATAGCTGCTGAGAGGGAAAACCCCAAACCCTGACTGGAATTTGTTTCTTTTCCCAGGGTTATGAAAGATTCAAAAACTCACTGGGCTGATTTGTTTTCAAAATGGGGCAGGAAACTGCCTGGTCTGTCTGAGCAAGAAACTGAAAAATTCCAGATGGCTATCAAAGATGGGAACTTCTCAAAAGCCATTTCTGTGGTGAAGAAGTCTGATGAATTGCTAAGAAATACCAAACTCAACATCGCCATCACAGGAGACACAGGCTCTGGGAAGTCGTCTTTCATCAATGCAATAAGAAGCCTGAATGATAGTGACAGTGGGGCAGCTGAGACTGGGCCGACAGAAACAACAAAAAGGCCAACTGCTTATCCCCATCCCATTCACCCGAATGTGATTGTGTGGGACCTTCCTGGGATCGGAACAAAAAATTATCCAACAGAAACATATGTAGAAGAAATGAGCCTTGATCAATATGATTTTTTCATCATCATCGCAGCCGGGCGTTTCACAGAAGCTGATAACCACCTTGCCAAAGAAATAAAAAAGATGGGAAAGAAGTTTTACTTTGTCCGCAGCAAGGTAGATGTGGACTTGGATAATGAACGAAGAAGAAGTCATGATTTTAAAGAGGAGAAAACTCTACACATGATCAGAAGTGACTGCATCAAGCAGCTACAAGAAGCAGACATCATCTCCCCACAGGTTTTCCTGGTGTCGAGATGGGACTTTGAGAAGTACGATTCTCCCCAACTGCAGGAGACTTTGGCGAATGAACTCGACACTCACAGGAGACACGTTCTCATCTGTGCCCTGCCCAGAACCTCTGAAAAAATCTTGAAAGAGAAACAGAAGGCCCTGCAGGAACAGATCTGGAAACAAGCCCTGAAGTCGTGCGCTCTCGCTGCTGTTCCTCTCCCATTTCTCTCCGTTAAGTGTGATGTCAACATCTTGGTGGAGAACATGAGGGAGTATTGCAAGTCCTTTGGCCTGGTGGATGATTCCCTCCAATCACTTGCTAAGCAGGTTAAGAAGTCTGTTGCTGAGCTGAAGTCTGTGATAAAGTCCCCTCTGGCCAAAGATATAACAAAAGAAGAGGCTTTGAAGCGGCTCAGAGAGGCTACAGGGGAACATATGATGACAGTTAAATATTTTATCAGTGTGGTACCACTGATTGGCACTGGGATAGCAGCAGAGAAATCTTACAGTGTCACCTTTGAAGTGCTACATGCGTTTTTGGATGAAGTTTCAGAAGATGCTCAACGAATCCTGAAAAAGGCTTTGGAGGGAGCAGAGAATAACCAATAACAGTGTCGCAAGGCAGAGCTTCTCCCCAGCTTCCCAGGATAAACTGCCACAGCCACGGTCTCCTTTCCGCAGTTTGATTGTCCCAAACATAAACAAACCAAGAAACAAAACCATTTCTCAGGTCACCCTTCCATTGCCTCTAGTCTGAGGGGTCTCTGGCAGTCCTGCTGCTCCTGCTTCCTGGCTCTCTTTCAGCCAGTCCCCGTTCAGCAGATCTCTCTAGGGTCTGTGCACTCTGGGAACTAAGCCTGGCTCTGACTCAGGTTCGAGCCTCAGCCCCGCTTCCTTGCACACCCAAATCAGTCAGACTTGGTCAGTGAGCACTCAGGAGCGGGTCCTAGGATATTGCTAGCGGGTGGGTCAGAGCCTGAGTCCTCTGAAACTCAGGTCTAAGCTCTGTCATTCTGCAGTCTGGATGCAACTCATGCTGCAGACCCCAATCATAAGGTCTGCGTAGTGCAGTGTGGACATGCTAGCATAGCCCTGAGGCCTGGTCCAGCATTTGTAAACCCAGGTTGATCGCTCAAGTGCAGGCTTGGAAACACGGAGTCCAGAAGCTCAGATCCCACAGACCTAGGTTTACCATGCAATGTAGACATGCCCTCTCAGACCTGTATCGCACCAGGAGCTGCCCCACCACCTTAATTAGCCCAATTGGGAGCTCCCAGCTCTTCGAAAGGAGGATTAACGACATCAGTGGATGACGTAGGAAAATGCTACAGCTGCAGTACTGGAACACCCAGAGTGCAGACATGGCCTACGGGTCTGTCTGCACTACAGAGACAATATATCAGCATAGCTACATCACCATAGCTATGTCGGCGTAGAAACGTAGATGCAGCCCGTGCACAGGGAAAGGGTTTTTCCTTCGCTGTAGGACACCAGTTCCCTGAGTGATGGTTTCTTCCATCGCCACAGATGTGTCTACACTGGGGCTCAGTCGGCAGACCTATGTTGATCGGGGGGTGCTAGATCTGGGACGAGTCTGCCAGTTTCTAACTCTGAGGCATCTAAACCACTCCTGGGGCCAGATCTCTCCTTTGGTGTCCTTCCTTTGGAGGTGGGTGCTGCCGGCCACCTGCCCTAGACTCCAGAGCCAGTGTTGTGACCTCCAGAGCGCCCCAAGCTACTTGTCGGTAACCAGTAAATTACCATTTACCCAGCCTCTCCGAAGGGGTTGGCTAAAGTTTCTGTTCTCTGGCTGCAGTGCTGAAACCAGAGGCTGTTATTAACCCTGTAACGAAGCTTTACCCTGAGCAGGGTTTGGAAGCGTCTGGCTGCTAAACCTGTATCAGAGGCTTAATACTCACTGAGAAAATCACCTCTGCAATTGACAACCTTGAGCTGCGGGTTGAGCTACTGCTGATGCGTTTAATCCCTGATTTGCTTGATTGATGCGGAGTTTAGATTTGCCTGGGTGTTCGGGAACCACCGACCCTGCTCAGACTGACCCGAGGTGCTGGGTTTGTAATCACAGGGTGTTTCGGGCTGTCATGAGAATTAGTTCGTGTGATGCTACATATCAACCTGTCGCTGTTGATTTGCTCAATGTTTCATACTCGGTAACCAATGTGGATTCAATCTCACCGCTCCATGTACTCGCTGCTTGTGATCTGATCGTCATTCCAAACCTCGGAGAAGTGCATTTATCCTTCAATAAACTGATGTAGAGTTTGATCTGACACTTTGTGCATCTGAGTTTTCTTGCTCTTAGGAAAACAGGGATTAAGGGGCATAAACTGGATCCGTGCTTGGACTCCAGCCCAGGAGGTTTACATCTCGAGAAGGGGGTTGGATAATTGGTTGGGTCAGAGTTGTCATAATTAATCATATTGGTGGGGACACTAAACTTCCAGCTTCAGGTTTAAGCCGATCTCTAACTATTAGAGACCAAGGCAGGGATGGATTGAGGGGGACAGGTTGTCCCACATCTGATGCTGTGGGGTTCTCACCCTTCCTCTGGATCATCTGGCCCTGACCATGGGAGACTGCACTCAATGGACCTCGGATCTGATCCAATCCCTATGTTCAGTGATGAATTTGGATCTGTCCCTGTATTTTATTCATTTATTTGATTCAAAATGACACATGAAGCCCCCTCTCCCTGCCTCGGAGCTATCAGATGAAACACAATGCAAATATAAATACAACAGCATTGCCAGCTCTCACATGTTCATCACATGTCTCACAATAGCTGGTGGTTTCCTTAAAGACTCAGCTCCAGGAGTCAGGTGATGATGTGAGAATCTCAGCTTTTTTTTTAATCAATGTTAATATGGTGCCAAGCTGGAAACATGACCCGTAATGGCTAAGGTACCAGAAAACAAATAAACAAACCCCACCCACCCCCCAGCCTCCCTCTTCCTCCTCCCTCTGTGCCCACCTGCCCTGGAGGAACCCGTCTAGGAGAGAGAAGGGAGTTCAGTCTCTATGGCCTAGTCCAGCCTCGTGCCCCTGTTGATCGCACTCACCTCCTGGAGATGGGGATAGAACCCAGGAGTCCTGACTCCCAGCCCCCGCCCCACTCTGACCATGGAGACCACGCCAAGGAGGACTCTAACCACTGAGCGACCCCCACCTAGCAGCACGGCAACCACAGAGACCCTGCCACAGAAGGACTGTAACCATGGAGACACCCACCATCCCCACCCCAGCAGGACATTTCCACAGCACCCCCAGCTTTCCAAACCTGCAGCCTTTCCACGCACAGGCTGCAAACGCAGGCAGCTCCCTGAGCCCCACACTGCCTTCCCAGTGCCGATCCCACCCTCACTGGCTGCTTCCTCCCAGCCACAAAACCTGGATGCACTGGGAGCTCGTGTTCGGCTGATTATCCACCATGACCCCCAAACCTTTGTTCCTAGCTGCACACATTGACATTGAGCCATATTGAAACACACATTGTCTGCTTGTGCCCAGCTTGTCATGTGATCCAGATCGCTCTGTGTCAGTGACCCGCCCTCTTCATTTACCAGTCCCCCCATCTGTGTGCCATCTGCAAACTTTCCAGTGAGGATTTCGTGCTTTCTCCATTGACAAAAGTTCCTCCTCCACCTTGGTGGGGCCTGCGCTTATTGGCAGATTTGCTCACCTCAGTGATCTTCCCCACAGTCTGGGTCAACTCCTCCTGTGTCTGATCAGGAGTTGGGAGGTTTGGGGGGAACCCGGGCCCGCCCTCTACTCCGGGTTCCAGCCCAGGGCCCTGTGGATCGCAGCTGTCTATAGTGCCTCCTGTAACAGCTGCATGACAGCTACAACTCCCTGGGCTACTTCCCCATGGCCTCCTCCAAACACCTTCTTTATCCTCACCACAGGACCTTCCTCCTGGTGTCTGATAACGCTTGTACTCCTCAGTCCTCCAGCAGCTCATCCTCATCCTCATCCTCTCCCTCTCCCTCTCCCTCTCAGCTCCTTGCGCCTCTTGCTCCCAGCTCCTCACACGCACTTCCTCTCCTCTGGCTCCCCTCTCCCTGACTGGAGTGAGCTCCTTTTTAAACCCAGGTGCCCTGATTAGCCTGCCTTGATTGGCTGCAGGGGATCTAATCAGCCTGTCTGCCTTAATTGGTTCTAGCAGGTTCCTGATTACTCTAGTGCAGCCCCTGCTCTGGTCACTCAGGGAACAGAAAACTGCTCATCCAGTGACCAGTATATTTGCCCTCTACCAGACACCAGGACCCCACTGGCCTGGGTCTGTCACAGATGTTATATAGCGTTGGTCCAAGAACTGATCCCGATGGGGAACCTCGCTAGAAACACACCTGCTCGAAGATGCTTCATCATTTACATTTATGTTCTGAGAGCTGTCAGACACTTTTTAATCCATGTAATGTGTGCCGTTTTAATTTTGTATCATTCTAACATTTTTTTAAACTAAATGCCATGCGGTGCCAGGGCAGATGCCTTACAGAAGTCGAGGTATGCTTACACTTGAAAAGATGAGTGTTTTATGAGTAAATGTTGGTAAATATCGATTTCACTGGACACACACAACCCGATGAAAAAATATTTCCATCCATAGTAATCAAAATGTACAGACAGGCAAAGTTAGAAAAATGCACTGTGAGAACTTATTAGGGTTTGATTTATGGCTATTTACTTTGTATGTTTCAACAGGGGATGTTGATAGTGACCATCCCTGTTTTAACGGGTTATTATTATTAACTTTTTGAATCTCAGCATCTACTGTTATGAAATAATTATCGCCTGACTCCACCCACCCACCCCCTATAATCTCCTGATAACATTAAAATGTTGATTAATAAAAATTGGGAGAAAATGCTTAAAAATAAACATGAACATTATCCACGAAAATTATAAAGAAAAAATAAATATTGAATTCTGCCAAGCCAAATTATATGACTTCAGCATTGTTACTTTTATCAGCCAAACTTGTAATCTCTCTCGGTCTCTCCTGGTGAAGTGGTTCCACTTTGTATAAATCTTTGACTAGACTTCAGAGCATTGTGGAGGTGACACTCTGCCAGCGTGGGTGGCTCACGAGCAGCAGATCCCAGCTAGCTCGCCGGGACGAGCAGTGTAGGGACCGACCTTTGGGTGAGAAACAGCCTGTTAGACAGGAGAGGAACCTGTTAGTCAGTTCAGGCTCTGGGTGGGGTTTTACATTCGAGACACGACTAAGCGCCGGGGCTGAGGAGAGGGTTGAATTGAGGGGAAGCTCGTGAATGGGGGACGCTGCTTGCACCGAGGCAGTGAACCAATGTCCAGAGGTCAAGGGGCTGAGCACCTGAGTGTAACACCCTGGGGTGCCTGGGCACATCAAAGCTGAGCTTTACATAAGAACATAAGAAAGGCCGTACCAGGTCAGACCAAAGGTCCATCCAGCCCAGTATCCTGACTACTGACAGTGGCCAATGCCAGGTGCCCCTGAGGGAGTGAACCTAACAGGCAATGATCATCAATCTCCACCCTCTGACGAACAGAGGCTAGGGACACCATTCCTTACCTATCCTGGCTAATAGCCATTAATGGACTTAACCACCATGAATTTCTCCAGTTCCCTTTTAAACCCTGTTATAGTCCTAACCTTCACAGCCTCCTCAGGCAAGGAGTTCCACAGGTTGACTGTGCGCTGCGTGAAGAAGAACTTCCTTTTATTTGTTTTAAACCTGCTGCCCATTAATTTCATTTGGTGACCCCTAGTTCGTGTATTATGGGAATAAGTAAATAACTTTTCCTTATCCACTTTCTCCACATCACTCATGATTTTATATACCTCTATCATATCCCCCCTTAGCTTTGCAAGGCTGAGTCTAGCCCAGTGTGTGGCTTTTCCCGAGCGGTGCAGTGAGTCAGTGGTTGAGCTGAGAGCAGATTTGAAGAATGCTGACCGTCTTTCCCCTCCCCCACGCTATAACCACTAGACCATAGTCCCCTCTCTGCGGAACCCAGGAGTCCTGATTCCCAGCTATCCCCTTCCTCCTGCATCAACCTACCAGACCCCACTCCCCTCCCAGAGCTGGGATAGAACTCAGGAGTCCTGGCTCCCATCCCCTCTGCTCTGACCACTAGACCCCTCTCTCCTTGGTGTAGAACCCAGGAATCCTGATTCCCAGCTACCCTCTACTCTAACCACTTCATCCCACTTCCCTCCCAGGGCTGAAAACAGGACCCAGGAGTCCTGACTCCCATTCCCTACCCACAAGGCTGCTCCCTTCCCAATGCCACAGGAGGAATCCAGGAGTCCTGGCTACCTGCTCAAAGCCAGGAATATCACCCAGACTCCCACTCAGGCTTCCTACCCACTAAGTCACACAGCCTCTGTACCACACCCACGTCATCCATTCAGCAAGTCAACACCTGGAGTTATATTTAAACGTAGGTGTAGCTATAAATACACATGTGCATTCTTTGGTTAGCTCAGCTGGCACTCAATGGGGCTTATCATGCCAACTTTTGGAGCTGCCCCCACTAAAACAAATCGTTCTTAGAGCCGACAACAACTTCTGTGCTCCGGGAAGCTTTGTCTAAGGAACCAACAGGTGACTCGTGTGCTCAGCTGACACCGATGGTCGCTGCATCGTTCTCGGTGTGAGCTGGCTGGAAAATGGAGCGGGGTTCTGCAGAAAATGTTTGATTTGCCTCAAAATTTTCAGTGGAAAATTAAATTTTAATCAAAAACAGAAAACGAGCCCCAAAAAATGCCTGCCAGTCCCCCCAAATCTTTCGGCCTAAATCTACCAAACTGAAAAAAATTCAGATTCCAGCCGAAAATCTTCAGTAGTCAATTTTCCTGGGGGAGAGGGAAGTGAGGGGGAAACTGAGGAAAGAAGGCACTTTCCATGAGAATATTTGTGCTTCTTCTTCTTATTTATTAGTTGTGTTGGGGTAGCACCCACGAAGGATCCCACCATGCTAGGCACTGTACATTATTATTGCTATTTATTAGCTGTGTTACAGTAATACCCAGGAGCCCCAGCCACGGACCAGGACACTCTTGCGCTAGGTGCTGCACAAACACAGAATAAAAATGTGGCCCCTGTCCCAAAGAGCTGTGACAACCTGAGTATAAGACAAGTGATGAAAACTGGAGCCAGATGGAGGAGCCCAAGAAAACAATAAGACGATATCAGACAGCATTAGCACTGGCTGAAATTCTTCGGCCACAATGTTGCCGAGAAATGCAGATTTGGTTTGACTGAAACACTTAATGAACGCACGTGGATTTCAGCGAATTGTTTCAGTCACACCCCAAGCCCCCTACAAATGCCAAAAAAAGTTTAAACATTTCCTTTAGATCTTTTTCAGAGCCACCAGCAAACTGAGCAATCAATTATCCGCATAACGCTAGTTAGCATGAGAGATGGGGGGAGGGGGTCTGAGCACCCCCACTCCCTAACCATTGTCAAGCTGTTTGTAGGCACGATGGCAGAGGAGAGTGTGAAGGGAGATAAGCGGGGAACTTTGTGGGTGTGTACAAAGGCCAGTTTCTCTGGACACAGGAGAAACAAATAACAGCAGCCAGTTTCCTTGTTCAGAAACCGGCCAGGCTGTCTTATGTTATGTAACTGTGTCTATACCATACAGTGGACAGACTCCAGTAATTTCCAGCATCCAGCCGCTTATTTTCTGGCTGGATGCTGACATCTCAAGCACTTTCTCTTTTGGCATAATACACAAAGCTGATCATCTGCACCTCTGAACTGTTTCTGTTTTGCTCTTGATGACAAGCCAGTTTGAAGCTCTCCCTCCACAGGCAGTGATCTGTAACATTACAGACATTCAGCAGGTCTCATGTTCTGAGCGTTAACGGCTAACACCCCACTGCCAGCGAGGGCCACAATTTAAATGTGTGAGGGCTGCATGTTTGACTTGCCTGTGTTAAAGTATAATTAAATCAACATTGATTTTTAAACATTTCCTCGAATATACAGGCTTTTTACACCACCTCACATGACCTTCTCAGAAGCAAATATGGCCTAGATGAACCTATTATTGTGGATGCACAACTGGCTGGAAAACGGTACTCGGAGAGTAGTTATCAGTGGCTCACAGTCAAGCTGGATGGGCCTATTGAGTGGGGTCCCACAGGGATCTGTTCTGGATCTGGGTCTATTCAATAGCTTCATAACTGCTTTGGATAATGGCACAGAGAGTACACTTATCAAGTTTGTGGATGATACCAAGCTGGGAGCAGTTGAAAGTGCTTTGGAGGGCAGGATTAGAATTCAAAATGACCTGGCAAAACTGGAGAAATGGCCTGAAATAAACAGGATGAAATGCAATGCGGACAAGTTCAAAGTACTCCACTTAGGAAGGAAGAATCAATTGTCAATCACAAACTAAATATGGGTCAACAATGTCAGACTGTTGCAAAAAAAGCAAATATTATTCTGAGATGTATTGGCAGAAGTGTTGTAAGCAAGAGATGAGAAATGATTCTTGTGCTCTACTCAGCACTGATTAGGCCTCAGCTGGAGGACTATGTCCAGTTCTTGGCACCACACTTTGGGAAAGATGAGAACAAATTGGAGAAGGTCCAGAGAAGAGCAACAAAAATGACGGAAGGTCTAGAAAACATGAGCTATGAGGGAAGATTGAAAGAACTGGGTTTGTTTATTCTGGAGAAGAGATGAATGATGGGGGACATGATACCAGGCTTCAAGAATGTAAAAGGTTGTTACAAAAGATGTGAGCGATAAATTGTTCTTCATCACTGAGGAAAGGCCAAGAAGCAATGGGCTTAGACCGTAATAGAGGAGATTTCAGTTAGATATTAGGAAAACCTTCCTAACTCTCAGGGTGGAACTGGAAGAAATTCCCTAGGGAGGCTGTGGAATCTCCATTACTGGAGGTTTTTAAGAAGAGGTCGGACAAACACCTGTCAGGGATGGTCGAGAATGATAAAACTTCGTCCTGCCTCAGCGCAGAGGACTGCACCAGACGACCTAGCGACATCCCTTCCAGTCCTACTGCTATGAGTCTATGAAGCTAGAGAATAATTGTAGGTTTGTCATGGTTGCCCACATTGTGTCTGGGGAAAGGGCTTTCGAGTGATACCAAAATTGACCCACTTCCGGTGATGCTGTATTATCAAAATTTCCATCAACCAGAGCATCTGGAGCTGGGGAGCAGCGATTCCCCCTCCCCCCCCCCGCACACACACACACACTGCAGAGAGGAAACCACTGAAATTGTGATTCTGTGGATGTGTACAACTGAAATGACACCTCCCTCTGCTTTCTATCCTTTACATGCCCAGTGAACTACACATGACCCAGCCTGACCACAGTGAGATCTCTGCCCCAGAGACTCCGTCTCCTGGTTCTTCTCGGGGTCATGCTCAGAGCTGCGTCTGCGAGCTTTCCACCTCCTCTGCCAACAGTCAACGGGGAAGCAGAGAAAACCCATGACACTGGGTCTGAGCATGAATCAAGGACATGAAAAAAATCCCACCGCGGTTGACATAGCTCTGCTGACAAAAGCCCCAGTGCAGACCCAGCCATGGCAGCGGACAAGGGTTCCCGTCGTCACAGCTAACGTCGTTCGGGGAGGAGTTGGTTTAGGCTGCTGGCGGCATAGATATCATTGAAGTAAAAGTGTCATTGTATGCGGCGCATCATCACCCAAAGACTTGTGTTTCCTTGTTCAGTGGCATTCGCTCCAGTGGCCCTCACTGCGTTCAGGGCAGTTGCAGTCACTGGTGCAGGGATTCCTTGCAGAAATTGGCCCCGGCTCTCACAGCATTGATTCAGCTTTCACCCTGCGTATCAATGACAGCGTTGCTTCCGCCAAAGAGCAACGGGTGCTAGACACCGGCGGGGCTGTGTACGAAGGGGAGTGGGGTTTAGCGGTTAGAGCAGGGAGGATGGGAGCCAGGGCTCCCCATCAAAGCCCAACACTCGCTTTCAGGCTCAATGGAGAGAGCAGTTAAGTCTCTTTGCTGTAGAACAGCTGCAAACAATGGAGGCCTCTGACCACAGCAGCAGGTCGTGTGGCAGGTCAGAGCTGAACCATGTGGACTGTGGGGTGCAAACACAGGGGTTAGGAGATCAGTAGCCACCTTAACAGCCTCCCTGAAATTGGCAACCTGGGATTTGTTGAGCAAGGGTGGTGCCAGAAACTGAAAAGAATGTTGTTTGCATTGATTTCCAGTTTTGATTTCCAGCACCCATCTGCACACACCTCGTTCGCTGGGCCAGGTGCAGCTGGGCTGAAGGAACGACAGAGTGGCTGGAGCAGGGGGCTGAGCTGTCGCTGTGAGGTGAGGAGAGGGGTGGACGTACCTTGAGAGATCCAGCGCTGAGCTCGATACGCTGCAGCAGCAGCCACGCACGGGGCCTTCTTGCCGTGGGCAATATCAGCTGTCTGGTGGCGTAGGGACCAGGGTCTGCAGGGCTCCCTGAGGGGTAAGTGACAGCAGCACAATGAAGGTTGCATTGTGGGTCTGGGGTGTATTTTTGACTCATCACGTCCCTATTCTCAGAGGTTTACGTTTAGCCACTTTCCACGTTCTGGAAGGGCACCTCCAGGCCACCTTAACACTGCGCCTACAAACTTTGGGGGCAGGCCAGTTCCTTGGCTTTTTTTGAAAGATCATTTTCCAGCACCCCCATGGCCCACGGCCCGGCTCTCCCCCTCCTTCCCTCCCATCTCTCTGCTGCCCAGCACACCCTGGGCCGGGGGGCGGGGGTCAGGCATTGTCAGGGCTGAGGACCAGGGAAGAGGATGCAGGGACTGACGTGGAGTCAGCGAGGGCATTTTTGGAAGGGGGGACAGAGAGGGGGGCACATGAAGACCCAGGGCTTTGGAGGGGCACAGCTGAACCCTCCTCCCATATCTCCTACTGCGCAGCTCTGACCTGAAGCAGCAGAATCGGGGGGAATGGGCAGGAAGGGGGAGTCTGGGGGCTCTGCCCCATGGCTGGGCACCGCATGGGGAAGGTGAGGACTTGGGGGTCCCTGCCCCTGACCGGGGAGGCAGCAGAGGGGACACCAGCATGGGGAGGACTTGAAGGGATGGGGGGTGTCTGTGGGGGAAGGATACGGATACCTCCATTTCCCTCCCCTCACACCCAGATACGTCACCCTTAGCAATGGGGTGGAGGTGCAGAGTCCCCCACCCCCAATCTGGGAAGAGACTCTACACATCTGTCTGCAGCAGACGTGACTCTGCGACGGAGCCCACAAACCCTGTCCCTGTCGAGGGTGAACCAGCAGCCTGCGGCACAATGCCACCCCTGGGCCGGCTGTGAGGCTGGAGAAGGGGTGTTTCAAAGGGGGAGGCCCAGCAGCTGGAGGGCGGTGTGGGGAAATAGGGCAAACAGGCTACACTGGGGGTGGCAAGGATCATGGCTCGGGTCAGGAGCCAGACAAGAACTGTCGGCTCTCAGAGGTGCTGAGTAAAGGGGAGAGCGTGCCAGCCCCACAGGAAGTATGGGACATGGATGTTAAATAATAATACCTGGCTTTTCCATCATGCTTTTCCATCTGTAGTCTCCAGCGCTTTTCATTATCCCCATTTTACAGATGGGGAAATTGAGTCCCAGTCTAGTGTTCTGTCTGCTACAAAACATTCTCTTTTACTCTCTGCATGTTACAATTCCGGGTGACTTGTTCTGAGGGAGGAAAAAGATTAAGACTGACACTTAATTTTGGGTGGTTTTTTTCCACAGGAGGATGGAACAACTAAAAGTTCTCTTCGGTAGCATATTTACAAAACACAGAAATACACTGCCTGGTCTGTCGGAGCAGGAAACCAATGAGATCAAGGCTGCCATTGAAGCAGGAGACCTCTCAGGAGCAGCGTATGTGGTGCAGAGGTCTGACGAGTTGCTTAAAAAAACTGAACTCAACATCGCGATCACAGGGGAGTCAGGAGCTGGGAAATCATCTTTCCTCAATGCCCTCCGGGGCCTGGGAGATGAGGATGAAGGATCAGCTGAGACCGGGGTGGTAGAGACGACCATAGAACCAGAGAGGTACCAGCATTCCAAGTACCCCAATGTGATCTTCTGGGACCTGCCGGGGATCGGGACCCCAGATTTTCAGCCAGACACTTACCTGGAGCAGGTGACATTCAATCGCTATGACTTCTTCATCATCCTCGCCTCAGAGCGGTTCAGAGCCAACCACGCCAAACTGGCCCAGGAGATCCATAAGATGGGGAAGAAGTTTTACTTTGTGCGCTCCAAGGTGGACTTGGACATTTACAATGAGAAACGCAAAAAGAGCTTCAATGAAGAGAGAACCCTGGAGAAAATCAGAAATGACTGCGTCAATCACCTGTGCAGAGAAGGGATGAGCTCCCCGCAGGTTTTCCTTGTGTCAAGCAGGGAATTTCAGAAATACGATTCTCCCAAACTGCAGAAAAAGTTACTGAAGGAACTGGGAAGTCACAAGAAACACGTTTTCCTCCTGGCCCTGCCCAATCTTTCCGAACCAATCTTGGAAAAGAAGAAAAAGGTTTTGCAGAGGCAGATCTGGAAACAAGCCCTGAAGTCGTGCGCCATCGCAGCTGTTCCTCTCCCGGCTCTCTCGGTGAAGTGCGACATTGGCATCCTGTTGAATAACATGAGAGAGTATTGTGAGAGCTTTGGGCTGGATGATATTTCCCTCATTATACTCGCTAGCCAGGTTGGGAAGTCTGTCGCTGAGCTGAAGGACGTGATCAAGTCCCCATTGGCCAACAAGATCTCAAAAGAAACAGCCGAGAAGCTGCTGAGGGAGGCTACAGGGGAGGGTCTAATGGTAGTTAAACATTTTGTCAGCATGATACCACTGATTGGGACCGTATTTGCTGCAGAGAGGTCTTTCATAGTGACATACAGAATGCTGAACAGCTTTCTGGATGGTGTTGCTGAAGATGCCCAAAGAGTCCTGGTCAAGGCATTGGATGGAGAAGGGAAAACAAATAACTAACAGCAACAAGGGACCAACAAGCTGGACACAGGCCTCTGGCAGATGGAGCTTGGAGCCAACCAGAGGACAATGGCAGATTCTTCTGTACTCAAATCTAATGCAACAAACGAAAAAATGTTGAAAAAGATCCCCAGAGTTTGGCAAAACTGAGGTACAGTTCCCTGGCCCCCTATTTTTTTAAGCCAGGCCCCAGATGGGAAAGTTGAGGGACAGCAGCAGTGCAAATACCAGCTCCAAAAGTCCTGGTCTATGTTAATTAAAAGCATCGGACAAGATTTTTAAATATACTTGAACTTTCTCTGTGTAAATCAATGGAGATTCCTGAGTCCAATGAAGCAATTGACACCACCTGAGGATGTGGCCTATTGTATGCAGTGCAAAGTCTGACCATGAGAAGTCAGCAGAGCTGAAATAACCGTGCAAACATGTGATTAGCAAATAGTGAACCCGGAACCAGCTGCTTCCAGATTTTGTTCTTTCCCTGAGTCCTTTTCCCTTTGCCATTCAATGCTGGGTTAGACCAATTCAACCCAAAGCACTTGAACACAATTAATTAAGAGGACACCATTAACAATAGATTTCTAAGAAGTATGAAGACATGAGACCTGTAATCTGCTCAGCTGCCATGAACTCAGCTCTCAACTCAACGCTGCTCTAATGCAGGTCCCTGAGCCCCAGGGAAACAGACTCGGTTAGAAACCCACAAGCACAGTAATACACCTAGTAATACACCTAGCTCCATTGATTCAATCCCATTGACCTGCTCTGGGGATCTGGTCTTCCGGGCACATCCGTTTAATGGATTTTATAGCAGAGGTTAGATAAGATTCTTTTCTCTATCTGCCATCTTTACACTAGAGGCTGTTATTAGCCCTTTAACTAAGTCTTACCCTGAACAGAGTTTGGAAACATTTCACTGCTAAACCCATTGTGACGTTACACCCCATAGTGCTTTATAGAAATATGCGAGTGTAAATGTGACATAACTGGAATATGTTTTATGCTAGATATGCCATGTAACATATCTTTACAAAGGTTATGCTGTACGGAATATATTCATCCTATTTGTATGCATGTAGCATTTTTATTTCTGAAGTTATGAGCGTTGGCTTTATGCTTGTATTTAAAAGTGTTTGCTGTAAGAAGCACATAAAACAGATTTGGTCAACACAGTGTGAAGGGGTTATTCAAGTAATTGGGAGGACTTGGCCAACAATGGATTTTGGGAGATGCTAATCCACATCTGAGCTTCCCTGAGGCTGCAGACAGGGGAGTTTGAGAGGGAGTTGACAGAGGGAGGCTTACGATGGTTAGGAAGACCCACAACACCTGTGCCAGCACCGCTTCTGTCTCCTCCACCTGCGCCTGTAGCCAGACAGAGCGCCTGAGCATGGATGCTTCTACCCAGCTCCTGGTGTGGTTTTGCAGGGAATGTAACTTGCAATTTCCACTTACTGATATCCAGGCTGGGGGCGGGGCTGGGGGGGGCATCCAATGTGAAAGGTGCCTGCTGGTGGAATCTCTCAGGCAGCAGGTGGGAGAGCTACAGGAGGAGGGGGCTAGGTTGAGGAGCATCCGAATCCACGAGCAATTCCTGGACAGTGTCCATGTGGAGACAGCTGAGGTAGCTGTCCCAGTACACAGGACTGCTGACACACCACGGGTGGAGGAGGAGATGGCTCAGGGTAGACACTGGCAGCTGGTTACTTCTGGCAGCAGGCAGTGCTCCACCCCTGCTCCGAACCCTTCTGCCGTGGTAATAGGTAACCGTTATGCTCTTCTTGATACAGGAGAGAAGGAATCACCCCCTACAGTAAAGGAGGAGAAGGCTTATACCCCTAAGGCTGGGAGGTCTGCTGCCACCAGTGGTGGTCGGAGACTCTCTGCTGAGGGGGACGGAGGCACCCATCTGTTGCCCTGACATTTCATCTCGGGAGGTATGCTGCCTGCCGGGGGCCCGTATCTGAGATGTTACAGAGGCATTGTCAAGGATTATCCAGCCCTCTGACTACTACCCCATGCTACTCATCCATGTGGGCACAAATGATACTGCGAGGCGTGACACTGAGCGGATCAAGAGTGGCTACAGGGTGAAGGAGTTTGGAGCGCAGGTGATATTCTCTTCGATTCTTCCTGTCAAAGGTAGGGGCCCGGGCAGAGACAGGTGCATCGTGGAGGTGAAATGCCTGGCTGCAAAGATGGTGTCGCAGGGAGGGCTTTGGCTTCCTCGCCCACGGGATGCTATTCGAGGAAGGACTGCTAGGCAGAGATGGCGTTCACCTTTCGAGGAGGGGAAAGACCCTATCTGCACACAGACTGGCTAACCTAGTGAGGAGGGCTTTAAACTCGGTTCGACGGGGACAGGTGAGCAAAGCCCAGAGGTGAGTGGGGAACATGGAGACCTGGGAGATGGGTCAGAAACAAAAGGGAGCGTGGGCTATAATGGCAGAGAGAAAGGAGGGTCAGGGCAAAACTGGGAGGCAAGATCAAACCAGTATCTTAGATGCCTATATACAAATGCGAGAAGTATGGGTAATAAGCAGGAAGAACTGGAAGTGCTAATAAATAAATACAACTATGACATTGTTGGCATCACTAAAACTTGGTGGGATAATACACATGATTGGAGTGTTGGTGTGGATGGGTACAGCTTGCTCTGGAAGGGTAGACAGGGGAAAAGGGAGGAGGTGTTGCCTTATATATTAAAAATGTACAGACTTGGACTGAGGTGGAGATGGACATAGGAGACGGAAGTGTTGAGAGTCTCTGGATTAGGCTAAAAGGGGTAAAAAACAAGGGTGATGTCATGCTAGGAGTCTACTACAGGCCACCTAACCAGGTGAAGAGGTGGGTGAGGCTTTTTTTTAAACAACTAACAAAATCATCCAAAGCCCAAGATCTGGTGGTGATGGGGGACTTCAACTATCCAGAGATATGTTGAGAAAATAACACCGTGGGTCACAGACTATCCAATAAGTTCTTGGACTGCATTGCAGACAACTTTTTATTTCAGAAGGTTGAAAAAGCTACTGGGGGGGAAGCTGTTCTAGACTTGATTTTAACAAATAGGGAGGAACTCGTTGAGAATTTGCAAGTAGAAGGCAGCTTGGGTGAACATGATCATGAAATCAGAGTTTGCAATTCTAAGGAAGGGTAGAAGGGAGTACAGCAAAATAGAGACAATGGATTTCAGGAAGGCGGATTTTGGTAAGCTCAGAGAGCTGCTAGGTGAGGTCCCATGGGAATCAAGACTGAGGGGAAAAACAACTGAGGAGAGTTGGCAGTTTTTCAAAGGGACACTATTAAGGGCCCAAAAGCAAGCTGTTTTGCTGGGTCGGAAAGATAGAAAATGTGGCAAAAGACCAGCTTGGCTTAACCACGAGATCTTGCATGATCTAAAAAATAAAAAGGAGTCATTTAAAAAATGGAAACTAGGACAGATCACAAAGGCTGAATATAGGCAAACACCACAGGAATGCAGGGGCAAGATTAAAAAGGCAAAGGCACAAAATGAGCTCAAACTAGCTACGGGAATAAAGGGAAACAAGAAGACTTTTTATGAGTACGTTAGAAGCAAGAGGAAGACCAAGGACAGGGTAGGCCCACTGCTCAGTGAGGAGGGAGAAACAGTAACAGGAAACTTGGAAATGGCAGAGATGCTTAATGATTTCTTTGTTTCGGTCTTCACCGAGAAGTCTGAAGGAATGCCTAACAGAGTGAATGCTAATGGGAAGGGGGCAGGTTTAGAAGATAAAATAAAAAAAGAACAAGTTAAAAATCACTTAGAAAAGTTAGATGCCTGCAAGTCACCAGGGCCTGATGAAATGCATCCTAGACTACTCAAGGAGCTAATAGAGGAGGTATCTGAGCCTCTAGCTATTATCTTTGGAAAATCATGGGAAACAGGAGAGATTCCAGAAGACTGGAAAAGGGCAAATATAGAATATAAATCCCCATCTATAAAAAGGGAAATAAAACAACCCAGGAAACTACAGATCAATTAGTTTAACTTCTGCGCTGGGAAGATAATGGAGCAAGTAACTAAGGAAATCATCTGCAAACACTTGGAAGGTGGTAAGGTGATAGGGAATAGCCAGCATGGATTGTAAAGAACAAATCATGTCAAACTAATGTGATAGCTTTCTTTGATAGGATAACAAGTCTTGTGGATAGGGGAGAAGCATGTGGCCCCTCTGATACGTGGTATACCTAGAAGGATGTGGTATACCTAGAATTTAGTAAGGTGTTTGTTACAGTCTCACATGATATTCTTATCGATAAATTAGGCAAATACAATTTAGATGGGGCTACCATAAGGTGGGTGCATAACTGGCTGGATAACCGTACTCAGAGAATAGTTATTAATGGTTCCCAATCCTACTGGAAAGGGATAACAAGTGTGGTTCCGCAGGGGTCTGTTTTGGGACCGGCT
The DNA here is from genome assembly GCF_020497125.1 of Mauremys mutica. Taxonomy (NCBI): domain Eukaryota; kingdom Metazoa; phylum Chordata; order Testudines; family Geoemydidae; genus Mauremys; species Mauremys mutica. The sequence goes on from NC_059088.1 coordinate 9,900,892, forward strand.
CTGTTCAATATCTTCGTCAATGACTTAGATATTGGCATAGAAAGGATGCTTATTAAGTTTGCAGATGTTACCAAACTGGGAGGGATTGCAACTGCTTTGGAGGACAGGGTCATAATTCAAAATGATCTGGACAAATTGAGAAATGGTCTGAGGTAAACAGGATGAAGTTTAATAAAGACAAATGCAAAGTGCTCCACTTAGGAAGGAACAATCAGTTTCACACATACAGAATGGGAAGAGACTGTCTAGGAAGGAGTATGGCAGAAAGGGATCTAGGGGTTATAGTGGACCACAAACTAAATATGAGTCAACAGTGTCACGCTGTTGCAAAAAAAGCAAACGTGATTCTGGGATGCATTAACAGGTGTGTTGTGAGCAAGACACAAGAAGTCATTTTTCCGCTCTACTCGGCGCTGGTTAGGCCTCAACTGGAGTATTGTGTCCAGTTCTGGGCACCGCATTTCAAGAAAGATGTGGAGAAATTGGAGAGGGTCCAGAGAAGAGCAACAAGAATGATTAAAGGTCTTGAGAACATGACCTATGAAGGAAGGCTGAAAGAATTGGGTTTGTTTAGTTTGGAAAAGAGAAGACAGAGGGGACATGATAGCAGTTTTCAGGGATCTAAAAGGGTGTCATAAGGAGGAGGGAGAAAACTTGTTCACCTTAACCTCTAAGGATAGAACAAGAAGCAATGGACTTAAACTGCAGCAAGGGAGGTTTAGGTTGGACATTAGGAAAAAGTTCCTAACTGTCAGGGTGGTTAAACACTGCCTTAAATTGCCTAGGGAGGTTGTGGAATCTCCATCTCTGGAGATATTTAAGAGTAGGTTAGATAAATGTCTTTCAGGGATGGTCTAGACAGTATTTGGTCCTGCCATGAGGGCAGGGGACTGGACTTGATGACCTCTCGAGGTCCCTTCCAGCCCTAGAATCTATTAATTCAAACTAACAGGTAAACAATGGGATCGGCCTGCAAAAAGCTGAATTGTTCATAGACATGTGACTTGCCCAGGTGGCTAGAGACCCATCTTGTGGCTGTGATGTGGCACAAGAGAGAGAATATAAAAGGCCCTGGAAACCCCTCCATTTTGTCTTCAGCTGGCTCAAAGATAACCTCTCCACCCCCAAAGAGATGCCTGAAAGAAACTGGAACAAAGGACAGTAACTACGGGGGTGTGAGGGATTGCTGGACCCAGACTAGGAAGGAGTCTAGTCTGTCAAAGAAGCTCATTGGAACATCTCTGAGGGTGAGATTTACCTGCATTTAGTTTCCTATTGTATTAGGCTTAGACTTGCGTGTTTTATTTTATTTTGTTTGGTAACTTACTTCATTCTGTCTTATTATTTGGAACCACTTAAATCCTACTTTTTTTTATATTTAATAAAATCACTTTTTACTTATTAATTAACCCAGAGCAAGTAATTAATTCCTGGGGGAACAAACAGCTGTGCATCTCTCTCTATCAGTGTTATAGAGGGTGAACAATTTATGTTTACCCTGTATAAGCATTATACAGAATAAAACAGATTTATTTGGGAGTTGGATCCCATTGGGAACTGGGTATCTGGGTTCAAGAGACAGGAGCCCTTCTTAAGCTGTTTTCAGTTAAGCCTGCAGCTTTGCGGGACGTGGTTCAGACCTTGGTCTTTTTTTTTGTAGCAGGCTAGTGTGTCTGGCTCAACGAGTCAGGGTACTGAAGTCCCAACCTGCCAGGGAAAATGGGCTCAGAGATAGTCCCAGCACATCAGGTGACAGTCCCAAGGAGGTTTCTGTTACCTAGCCTGTCTCAGTGGCACAGTCGAGCACAATCTGTGCACAGCTGATTGCTTTGAAAAACTGGTAGTGATTTTAAGTGACTGTTGAGTGTGGTCATTGGAGAACAGACAAAGTGGTGACTGGTGTGTTATTTTCTATTTGTTTACTTTGGGTGAGGTAAATAAGCACAAGAAAACAGGAGAATGACTACCAGTGAGGAAGCTACAAAACTAGAGATAACCAGACTGGAAGCAGAAGAGAAGGCAAAGGACCAGGAGTTTCAATTGAGGCTCAAAGAAGCAGAGGCAGCCAGGGAGGAGACTGCAGCAGCCAGGGAGGAAGCTGCTCACAAAAGAGCCATGGAAACCCAGAGCCTAGCCCTGGAGTTAAAAGACAGAGAAATACAGGCCCAGAAGCATGAACTGACTGTTATGGAGTGGAAGAGTCAAAACCCTATAGCAGCTGGCTCCACTTTCTCAAAAATCCACAAATGAGAGCGACTGTGTCTGCAGTATGATGAATTCAGTGATATTGCTGAATATTTCTTCACCTTTGAGAGACAGTGACCCTCCATGCAATTCCTGACAATCAAAAAATGACTATGTTGAAGGCAAAATTGACTGGGACAGCGCTGGACATATTCAATAAGATGCCTATTGATGATGCTTCAAACTATGGTACATTTAAGGAACTGGTTTTGAAACAGTTTCAGATTACACCTGAAACCTACAGGGTTAAATTCAGGCGCCTTAAGAGGGGATATGGATTGAGTCATGTGGCTTTTGTAAATGAAATGAGAGATTTTCTAGGTAAAGGCATTACAAGCTTGGAAGAAATGTATGATTTGGTTACTCAGGAACAATTCCTGAATATATTCAGTGATGATGTAAAACAGGATTTGTGGGACAAAAAGGTGACAAACACAGTCACAAGCTGCAATTAAACATAAACCACTGGCAGAGGGGTAGAGGGCTGGTGAAAAGCAGAATCACCATTTCACCCCTGGGAAAAAGGAGGCTGGACGTTCACCTCCTCCATTCCCCTGTTACTCGTTCCAAGTCTCCTGTACAAGCAGAGGAGCCCAAGAGGTGCTATCATTGTAAGGCCACTGAGCACCTTAGGAATAAGTGTCCCTTGCTGAGTGGGAGCTGGAAGTTGCTGCTTCTCAGAGCACAGGGGTAGCCCAGGCTGCTGCCTCTTTCCACACAGGATTTGTAAAGGTTGCTTCTACAAACCCAAGGGGTGCACACATGCATGCTGTTAAGCTTAATGACAGAGTGCTGCAAGGTTTAAGAGACACGGGTGCAGAAATTTCTGTGATCAGGACAGACCTGATCCAGGAGAAGGATTTGTTACCAGGAAAAATGGCAGAATTAGAACTGGTGGGAGGTTACAAAGTCCTTGCACCTTTAGCCAAGGTACACATGGAAACTGGTGATCTGCAGGCTGAGCTGACTGTTGCAGCAGTGGCACACAATTTTGCACCGTTTCTACTGGGAAATGGTTTCTTTGATGTGACAAAATCTGTTCCAGGGTTTGTTAGTAGCGAGAAGGAATCTTGTGCTGAAAGCTCCAGAGGGAGGGGTGAAGTCACATGTTCTGCTGGGGAAATAAGAGTGTGTCTCTTTAATTCCTCTGTAACAGTGGAAAATGCAGCTTTGGGGGAAGAGGTGGTCAAAAGCAGTTCCTGTAGCCCCCGGGCTCAAGGCCGGTCCCTGCGGCAGGGGATGGATAGAGCCAGCTCCTGTCCTGTGATCATCTTCCCGGGGAAGGGGGATGTTCCACCTTGTAACAGGGAGGCCGTCCCAGCTGCTGAGCCGGGGACAGGTCCTGCCCTGGGGTGCACAGAGACATGTACCTGGGAGATGGAAGTCGGGGTCCTGGTAACGGCTGAGGTGGGAACGGACCCCAAGGACGCTGTAGCTGGAAGCAAGCCCAACCTGAGGGAAATTGGGGGGAGTTTGCGGGCCAGTGAAGGGTCTGTCATTGCTGGTAGCTGTGAGCCTAGAGCTGGATCCAGGCTACTTTCCCTTTTGGGGGGGCGCAGGAGTTTCTGAATCCAGAGGGGAGCCCGGAGAAGGAAGCCCAGATGGAAGGTGATGGGGGACCGGAGAGTCAGCCCACCTTTCGTAGGGAGGCTCGTCCCCAGGAGGCGGGTGAAAAATCTGCATTTAAAATGCCAGACCCCTCTCCTGCGAATCAGGTTTTGAGGGAAGACCGGGGGGTCAGAACTCCTGGAGGGGAGAGTCCACCCAGCTGACCTGTTGGGAGCAGAGAGTGGGGTAACCGAGGGAATCTGACCGATCCAAAGCACTCCAGTAAAGAAAGTTATTCTAGCTACCCTTGTGAAAAATAACTCTTCTCTTCAAGGGAGGAAAACTGCATTTGGGAAGCTTCACAAGCGGCTGGGGTCCAACTCAAAGAAATTTCAGCGGGAGGGGCCGAGGGCAGGCATGATTGCAGTGCACCCTTTCCTTGCCAAAGCCTCAAACACATCCCTGAGTTGAGAGCCTTCTCCAAAGAGGCAGAAGAATCTGTATCAGAGTGCCTACCATGGTATAGAAAGGAATTGGGAAGTGCAATAGACACCAACAAGCTAAATTGTGTGAACAGAGCCTGTCCGCCGTAGATTTGCTGTTAATCTCGTGTATTTTGCTACTTCATCTATGGGTCAAGACAACCGAGTTAATACTAGTGGTTAACTCTTTAAAGATGTGGGACATACCCGATTTGTGGAAAAAAACTTTTGTACGTGCTCGGGATGATGACAAGACAGTCCCACAAGCATGTTGCTTTTCAGCTTATACCTGAAACTGGAAACTTGGCACAGCAGCAAAAGCAGAACAGGCCTACGCTGCTGTGTGGAGGGGGAACTGAGGCACACCGCCTCCTGGCTTTGGTGGCTAAATGCCAAGACTCCTACACTTGAACCGATGTTGCTATCTGCATTCTGTTAACGGCAGTACACCCCAACATGTTTTCAGACACCCAGGGACCAGAAACCCAGAACTTTGCTAAAACACCTAGGAATGACACCACAAGGTTTAAAGGTACTGGAAGGGGGTGTGACCAGAGACAAACAGGGATTTTACATGTACTGCCTCCACCATGGACGGTGTCCAAGTCTCTGGCAGTAAGTTCAGGCCCCCTCTCCCCGTGTGTTGCATGGGGAGCCTGGACGTGTCACAGCCGAGCTTTGCAAGGCTGAGTCTAGCCCAGCGTCTGGCTTTTCCCGCGCGTTGCGGTGAGTCAGTGGTCGAGCTGGGAGTAGATTTGTAGAATGTTGACCGTCTTTCCCCTCCCCCACGCTATAACCACTAGACCATAGTCCCCTCTTTGCGGAACCCAGGAGTCCTGACTCCCAGCTACCCCCTTCCTCCTGCATTAACCCCCCAGACCCCACTCCCCTCCCAGAGCTGGGATAGAACTCAGGAGTCCTGGCTCCCATCCCCTCTGCTCTGACCACTAGACCCCTCTCCCCTTGCTATAGAACCCAGGAATCCTGATTCCCAGCTACCCCCTACTCTAACCACTTCATCCCACTTCCCTCCCAGGGCTGAAAACAGGACCCAGGAGTCCTGACTCCCATTCCCTACCCACAAGGCCGCTCCCTTCCCAATGCCACAGGAGGAACCCAGGAGTCCTGGCTGCCTGCTCAAAGCCAGGAATATCCCCCAGACTCCCACTCAGGCTTCCTACCCACTAAGTCACACAGCCTCTGTACCACACCCACGTCACCCAGTCTAGCAAGTCAACACCTGGAGCTATATTTAAACGTAGGTGTAGCTATTTATACACCTGTGCATTCTTTGGTTAGCTTGGCTGGCACCCGCTGGGGCTTATCGTGCCAACTTCCGGAGCTGCCCCCACTAAAACAAATCGTTCTTTAGAGCCGATAACTTCTGTGCTCTGGGAAGCTTTGTCTAAGGAACCAAAAGGTGACTCATGTGCTCAGCTGACACCGATGGTCGCTGCATCGTTCACAGTGAGAGCTGGCTGGAAAATGGAGAGGGATTCTGCAGAAAATTTTTGGTTTGCCTCAGAATTTTCATTGGAAAATTCAATTTTCATCAAAAACGTGAAATGAGCCCAAAAAATGCCTGCCAGTCCCCCCAAATCCTTCAGCCTAAATCTACCAAACACTGAAAAAATGTCAGATTCCAGCCAAAAATCTTCAGTATTCAATTTTCCTGGGGGAGAGGGGAGCGAGGGGGAAACTGAGGAAAGAAGGCACTTTCCATGGGAATGTTTGTGCTTCTTCTTCTTATTTATTAGTTGTATTGGGGTAGCACCCAGGAAGGATCCCACTGTGCTAGGCCCTGTCCATTATTATTGCTATTTATTAGGAATATTATGGTAGCACCCCGGTCCTCCAGTCACAGCCCAGGATCCCACTGTGCTAGGCACTGTACATTATTATTGCTATTTAGTAGGTGTATTACGGTAGCCTCCAGGAGCCCCAGCCACGGACCAGGACACTCTTGCGCTAGGTGCTGCACAAACACATGGAACTTTAGTGCCCTCGTGGCCAAGATGGAGTCTCCTCTGCAGGCAGCTCTGGCCAAGAGAAGGCGCGAGCAGGAATGCAGCAGGAGAAATCCCTTCCACCCCAGGGGCATCTGTTCCAAACCCCCCAGAGGGAACATACACCCACACCGGAAAAGTACAATGGGTTTAAGAAAGGGAGATATTTATTTACAGAGGGATGAGAGGAGAAAAACAACAAGGGGAGATAAGGGGGCGGGGGCTGCATCCAAGCCAAGGCCCCACGGGCCCAGTGGGAGCACAGTCTGGAGGGGCAGACACTGAGTTCAGGGGTCCTCAGCAAAGTTCCAGCCCAGTGCTGAGTCTTGGGGGCTCCTGGTCGTCTTTGGCGCCAGTGAACTCTCCCCAGCAAACCCCTCCGGTGCCCTCTCCTGCCGCTCTGTGCAAAGCCCCCCAGAGCGACCCCCTCCCCACTTAACTAGCTACAGCCTCCCCCCTTGTTCCCAGTGCAGAGTCACCAGCCCCAGTGCTCCCAGCCCCACGCAGCTCTGGGCAGCCTGATACTGGGTCCAGCTCCGGCCTGTCCTTCTGGGACGATTCCTCCCTGGCACCGTGCTCCTCCTGGCTCCTGCCCTGGGGGGTCCCCGATCAGCCGCCCTGCCCTTCCCAGGCGGGTTCCCAGCTGCTTCCTTTGCAAGGGCCTGTGGGCTGCAGCCCTTCTCCCGGGAGCTCCAGAGCCACCCCCTGGATTTCCCTCCTTATTTCTCACTCTCTCCCTCCCCGTGATCTCTAAACCCCAAAGGGGTTACACACAGAATAAATATTTGGTCCCTGCCCCGAAGAGCTGTGACAACCGGAGTATAAGACAAGCGATGACAGACGGAGACAGATGGAGGAACCCAAGGAAACGACATGACAATATCGGTCACTGTTAGAGCTGGCGAAATGTTTCGGCCACGATGTTGTCGACAATGCAGAGTCAGTTTGACTGAAATGCTTAACAAACGCACGTGGATTTCAGCAAATTGCTTCAGTCACACCCCAAACCCCCCTAAAAATGTCAATAAAGTCTAAACGTTTCCTTTAGGTCTTTTTCTGAGCCTCCAGCAAACTGAACAATCAATTATCCGCATGTAACCCTTCTGCTAGGCCAAACTGAGAGCAGCAAGGGCATAGGGGTCCCTTCCCTACAACGTAATGCAAACCAGCTTGAGCCCCCACACAGTGACCTGGGAAAATCTTACACACACCTCTGGGCGCCTCGAAGAGGCAATACTTCCCCTCTCGCAAGCACAGAGTCTTGGTGTAGCAGAAAATGTTTAATAACTTGAGATAAACAACAAGCATTAAATTGGGAAAACACCTCAACTAGGCCGTGTCCTTTTCCCTGGGCTCTTGAGTCCAGCAACCCCAAAATCACCCCAAGACTCCAAAGTTCAATACCTCAAATGTCCCAATAGTCCAGCAACCCAAAAATCACCCACGGTCCCCAAAGTCCCGCAACCCAAAAGTCTCTGTCCTGGGTCAGTGCAGCCCCAGAGTTCAAGTGACTATCTGCAGGGATTTTCCCCCCGCCATCCTGGGTAGAAAGGGGCACCTTACGTGGTCCGAGGCCGACCGCCCTGCCTCTCTGTGGGATTCTGCTTCGCCTTCCCCACGAACGGCTCAGCTCTGCTCTGCTCCGCCAGCTGCTCTGCTCCACCAGCCGTCCCGTGATCTGCTCCAGCCATCCCCGCAAACTGCTCGGCTCTGCTCGCTCCATGGGCCGCTCCAACCGTCCCACAAATTGTTCCGCTCCACCAGCTGCTCTGCTCTGCAATATAGCTTCAGGCTCCCCCACTAGTTAGCACAGCTCTTAGTGATTTCAGCTCTTAGTGAGTTCAGCTCAGGAACCTGTAACTTAGATTCTTAAGGGAATCAAAAATCAGCTCTGATATTCAACAGTGGAGAGAGAAGAAGATGCAATTGGTGCTTCTGGCTCACACAAGGAGCCCACTCTCTTGTCTAGCAAGTGCCACTCAACTGATGGTGAGACGCCCTGTCACAAAGCAGTTTCACAGTTCCTCATCCACACAATCAGGGTGACAAACACTCCACTCCTCCTGCCCCAACCACAAAGAAATCGGGGATCCCACAGCTGCCAAAGCAACCATCCCAGGCTGCCGTGGGCTGTGCCAGGCGGGGTGGGTGTGCCTATGCAAACAGGATCAGCCCCTGAAATTCTTTTCCACACTCGCCATAATTCACCACCAGATGTCAGGGTAGAGCTCATCCTGACTCTGCTTACACGCACATCACTGTTAGTCAGCATGAGAGATGGGCGGGGAGGGATCTGAGCACCCCTGCTCCCTAACCATTGTCAGGCTGTTTATAGGCACGATGGCAGAGGAGAGTGTGAAGACAGAGTGAAGGGGGATAAGCGGGTAGCTTTGCGGGTGTGCAGGGCTGATGCCAGGAAGTTTTGCGCCCTACGCGAAACTTCCACCTTGCACCCCCCCCCCCAGCCCTGTGGAAGCTCCCCAAACCCCCTCCGCCCTGAGGCGACCCCCCCACGGCAGCTTCCCCCCCCCGGAAGCAGTGCGGCAGCTCCCCACCTCAGCTCACCTCTGCTCCGCCTCCTCCCCAGCATGCTGCCCCCGCTCTAATTCCCCTCCCCTCCCAGGCTTGCGGCGCCAAACAGCTGATTGGTGCCGCAAGCTTGAGAGGCGGGAGAAGTGGAGCAGCGACGGCGTGCTCGGGGAGGGGGCATAGCAGAGGTGAGCTGGGGAGGGGAGCCCTGCGGCAGCTCCCCCCCCGCCCTGAGGCACATACTCCCCCGCAGCAGCTCCCCACCCCCCCCCCGGCCCAGGGAGCTGTGTGGCAGCTCCCCACCCCAGCTGTTTGGCGCCACAAACCTGGGAGGGAAGGAGAATTAGAGCGGGGGCGGTGTGCTCGGGGAGGAGGCGGAGCAGAGGTGAGCTGGGTTGGGGGGCTGCCGCAGGGGGGGATGCCTCAAGGTTGGGGGGGGAGCTGCCGCAGGGGCACCCCAGCTCACCTCTGCTATGCCCCCTCCCCGAGCATGCCGCCCCCGCCGGCAATGACAATAATTGCATGGAGCGGCCGCTGTACTGGGAGAGGGAGTCTGAGCCGCATGTGTCAGCGCACCACCGGCAGCCCAGCCCAGGAATGCTGTGAAAAAAAAACTGGGAGCTCTGCTTTTTGGCACCCCCAAATCTTGGCGCCCTAGGCAACCGCCTAGTTGCTTTAATGGTAGCATCGGTCCTGCGGGTGTGTACAAAGGCCAGTTGCTCTGGACACAGGAGAAACAAACAGCAGCCAGTTTCCTTGTTCAGAAACCGGCCAGGCAGTCTTATGTTATGTAACTGTGTCTAGACCATTTGTGGATGGATTCCAGTTATTTCTGGCTGGATGCTGACATCTCAAGCACTTTCTCTTTTGGCACAAAGCTGATCATCTGCACCACCGAACCGTTTCTGTTTTGCTGTCGATGACAAGCCACTCTGAAGCTCTCCCTCCACAGGCAGTGATCTGTAACATTACAGACATTCAGCAGGTCTCATGTTCCGAGCGTTAACGGCTAACACTGCACTGCCAGCCGAGGGCCACAATTTAAATGTGTGAGGGCTGCATGTTTGACTTGCCTGTATTAAAGAATAATTAAATCAACATTGATTTTTAAACATTTCCTTGAATACAAATGTGTTTTATACCACCTCACATCATCTTCTCATACACTAGGGAAATACGGCCTAGATGAACCTATTATTGTGGATGCACAACTGGCTGGAAAACGGTACTCGGAGAGTAGTTATCAGTGGTTCACAGTCAAGCTGGACGGGCCTATTGAGTGGGGTCCCGCAGGGATCTGTTCTGGATCTAGGTCTATTCAGTATCTTCATAACTGCTTTGGATAATGGCACAGAGAGTACACTTATAAGGTTTGTGGATGATACCAAGATGAGAGGGGTTGTAAGCACTTTGGAGGGCAGGATTAGAATTCAAAATGACCTGGAGAAACTGGAGAAATGGTCTGAAATAAACAGGATGAAATGCAACATGGACAAATGCAAAGTGCTCCACTGAGGAAGGAAGAATCAATTGTCAATCACAAACCAAATACGGGTCAACAATGTCAGACTGTTGCAAGAAAGCAAATATCATTCTGAGATGTATTGGCAGAAGTGTTGTAAGCAAGAGATGAGAAATGATTCTTGTGCTCTACCCAGCACTGATTAGGCCTCAGCTGGAGGACTGTGTCCAGTTCTTGGCACCACACTTCAGGAAAGATGAGAACAAATTGGAGAAGGTCCAGAGAAGAGCAACAAAAATGACGGAAGGTCTAGAAAATATGAGCGATGAGGGAAGATTGAAAGAAGTGGGTTTGTTTAGTCTGGAGAAGAGATGACTGATGGGGGACATGATACCAGGCTTCAAGAATGTAAAAGGTCGTTACAAAGATGAGGGTGATAAATTGTTCTTCATCACTGAGGAGAGGACAAGAAGCAATGGGCTTAAATTGCAGTAAAGGAGATTTCAGTTAGACTTTAGGAAAACTTCCTAACTGTCCAGGTGGTTAGACACTGAAAAAATTTCCCTAGGGAGGCTGTGGAGTCTCTGGAGGTTTTAAGAAGAGGTCGGACAAACACCTGTCAGGACTGGTCTAGAATGATAAAGCTTCGTCCTGCCTCAGCACAGAGGACTGGACCAGACGACCTAGCGACATCCCTTCCAGCCCTACTGCTATGAGTCTATGAAGCTAGAGAATTATTTTAGGTTTGTCATAGTTGCTTCCATGGTGTCTGGGGGGAAAGGGCTTTTCAGTGATACCCAACTCGTCCCATTTCCGGCAATGCTGTATTATCAAAATTTCCACCAACCAGAGCACCTGGAGCTGGGGGGCAGCGATTCCCCGCCCCTGCACACACACACTGCAGAGGGGAAACCACTGAAATTGTGATTCTGTGGATGTGTACAACTGAAATGACACCTCCCTCTGCTTTCTATCCTTTACATGCCCAATGAACGACACAGGCCCCCAGCCTGACCACAGTGAGATCTCTGCTCCAGAGACTCCGTCTCCTGGTTCTTCTCAGGGTCATGCTCAGAGCTGCTTCTGCGAGCTTTCCACCTCCACTGCCGACACTCAACGGGGAAGCAGAGAAAACCCATGAGACTGGGTCTGAGCATGAGTCAAGGACATGAAAAAAATCCCACCGCTGGATGACGTAGCTCTGCTGACAAAAGCCCCAGTGCAGACCCAGCCATGCCAATGGACAAGGGTTCCTGTTGTCACAGCTAATGTCACTTGGGGAGGTGCTAGTTTAGGTCTGCAAGCGGCGTAGATCGTTGAAGTAAAAGTGTCATTGTATGCGGCGCGTCATTACCCAAAGACTTGTGTTTCCTTGTTCAGTGGCATTCGCTCCAGTGGCCCTCACTGCGTTCAGGGCAGTTGCACTGACTGGGGCAGGGATTCCTTGAAGCAATTGGCCCCGGCTCTCACAGCATCGATCCAGCTTTCACCCTGCGTATCAATGACAGTGTTGCTTCCCCAGAAGGGCAAAGGGTGCTAGACACCAGCGGGGCTGTGTACAAAGGGGAGTGGGGTTTAGTGGTTAGAGCAGGGAGGATGGGAGCCAGGGCTCTCCATCAAAGCTCAGCACTCGCTTTCAGGCTCAATGGAGAGAGCAGTTAAGCCTCTTTGCTGTAGAACAGCTGCAAACAATGGAGGCCTCTGACCACAGCAGCAGGTCGTGTGGCAGGTCAGAGCTGAACTGTGTGGACTATGGGGTGCAAACACAGTGGCTAGGAGATCAGTAGCCACCTTAACAGCCTCCCTGAAATTGGAAACCTGGGATTTGTTGAGCAAGGGTGGTGCCAGAAACTGAAAAGAATGTTGTTGTTTGCGCTGAGTTCCAGTTTTGATTTCCAGCACCCATCTGCACACACCTCGTTCGCTGGGGCAGGTGCAGCCGGGTTGAAGGAACGACGGAGTCGCTGGAGCAGGGGGCTGAGCTGTCGCTGTGAGGTGAGGAGAGGGGTGGACGTACCGTGAGATCCAACGCTGAGCTCGATAGGCTGCAGCAGTAGCCGTGCACGGAGCCTTCTTGCCGTGGGCAATATCAGCTGTCTGGTGGCGTAGGGACCAGGGTCTGCAGGGCTCCCTGAGGGGTAAGTGACAGCAGCACAATGAAGGTTGCATTGTGGGGTTGGGATGTATTTTTGACTCATCACATCCTGCTTGTCAGAGGTTTACGTTTAGCCACTTTCCACGTTCTGGAAGGGCACCTCCAGGCCACCTTCACGCTGCACCTACAAACATTGGGGGCAGGCCAGTTCCTTGGCTTTTTTTTTGAAAGATCATTTTCCAGCACCCCCATGGCCCACAGCCCAGCTCTCCCCCTCCTTGTCTCCCATCTCTCTGCTGCCCAGCACACCTGGGCCGGGGGGCGGGGGTCAGGCATTGTCAGGGCTGAGGAGCAGGGAAGAGGATGCAGGGACTGACGTGGAGTCAGCGAGGGCATTTTTGGAAGGGGGGACAGAGATGGGGGCACATGAAGACACAGGCCTGGATGGGCACAGCTGAACCCTCCTCCGATATCTCCTACTGGGCAGCTCTGACCTGAAGCAGCAGAATCGGGGGGAATGGGCAGGAAGGGGGAGTCTGGGGGCTCTGCCCCATGGCTGGGCACCGCATGGGGAAGGTGAGGACTTGGGGGTCCCTGCCCCTAACTGGGGAGGCAGCAGAGGGGACACCAGCATGAGGAGGACTTGAAGGGATGGGGGGTGCCTGTGGGGGGAGGATACGGATACCTCCATTCCCTCCCCTCACACCCAGATACGTCACCCTTAGCCATCGGGGGGAGGTGCAGAGTCCCCCACCCCCAATCTGGGAAGAGACTCTACACATCCGTCTGCAGCAGACGTGACTCTGCGACGGAGCCAACAAACCCTGTCCCTGTCGAGGGTGAACCAGCAGCCTGCGGCACAGTGCCACCCCTGGGCCGGCTGTGAGGCTGGAGAAGGGGTGATTCAAAGGGGGAGGCCCAGCAGCTGGAGGGCGGTGTGGGGAAATAGGGCAAACAGGCTACACTGGGGGTTGCAAGGATCATGGCTCGGGTCAGGAGCCAGACTATAGAACTGTCGGCTCTCAGAGGTGCTGAGTAAAGGGGAGAGCGTGCCAGCCCCACGGGAAGTACGGGACATGGATGTTAAATAATAATACCTGGCTTTTCCATCATGCTTTTCCATCTGTAGTCTCCAGCGCTTTTCATTATCCCCATTTTACAGATGGGGAAATTGAGTCCCAGGCTAGTGTTCTGTCCGCTACATAACATTCTCTTTTACTCTCTGCATGTTACAATTCCGGGTGACTTGTTCTGAGGGAGGAAAAAGACTAAGACTGACACTTAATTTTGGGTGGTTTTTTTCCACAGGAGGATGGAACAACTAAAAGTTCTCTTTGGTAGCATATTTACAAAACACAGAAATACACTGCCTGGTCTGTCGGAGCAGGAAACCAATGAGATCAAGGCTGCCATTGAAGCAGGAGACCTCTCAGGAGCAGCGTATGTGGTGCAGAGGTCTGACAAGTTGCTTAAAAAAACTGAACTCAACATCGCGATCACAGGGGAGTCAGGAGCTGGGAAATCATCCTTCCTCAATGCCATCCGGGGCCTGGGAGATGAAGATGAAGGATCAGCTGAGACCGGGGTGGTAGAGACAACCAAAGAACCAGAGCGGTACCAGCATTCCAAGTACCCCAATGTGATCTTCTGGGACCTGCCGGGGATCGGGACCCCAGATTTTCGGCCAGACACTTACCTGGAGCAGGTGACATTCAATCGCTATGACTTCTTCATCATCCTCGCCTCAGAACGGTTCAGAGCCAACCACGCCAAACTGGCCCAGGAGATCCATAAGATGCGGAAGAAGTTTTACTTTGTGCGCTCCAAGGTGGACTTTGACATTTACAATGAGAAACGCAAAAAGAGCTTCAATGAAGAGAGAACCCTGGAGAAAATCAGAAATGACTGCGTCAATCACCTGTGCAAAGAAGGGATGAGCTCCCCGCAGGTTTTCCTTGTGTCAAGGAGGGAATTTCAGAAATACGATTCTCCCAAACTGCAGAAAAAGTTGCTGAAGGAACTGGAAAGTCACAAGAAACACGTTTTCCTCCTGGCCCTGCCCAATCTTTCCGAACCAATCTTGGAAAAGAAGAAAAAGGGTTTGCAGAGGCAGATCTGGAAACAAGCCCTGAAGTCGTGCGCCATCGCAGCTGTTCCTCTCCCGGCTCTCTCGGTGAAGTGCGACATTGGCATCCTGGTGGATAACATGAGAGAATATTGTGAGAGCTTTGGGCTGGATGATATTTCCCTCATTATACTCGCTAGCCAGGTTCGGAAGTCTGTCGCTGAGCTGAAGGACGTGATCAAATCCCCATTGGCCAACAAGATCTCAAAAGAAACAGCCGAGAAGCTGCTGAGGGAGGCTACAGGGGAGGGTCTAATGGCAGTTAAACATTTTGTCAGCATGATACCGGTGGTTGGGACCGTATTTGCTGCAGAGAGGTCTTTCACAGTGACATACAGAATGCTGAACAGCTTTCTGGATGGTGTTGCTGAAGATGCCCAAAGAGTCCTGGTCAAGGCATTGGAGACAGAAGAGAAAACAAATAACTAACAGCAACAAGGGACCAACAAGTTGGACACAGGCCTCTGGCAGATGGAGCTTGGAGCCAACCAGAGGACAATGGCAGATTCTTCTGTACTCAAATCTAATGCAACAAACGAAAAAATGTTGAAAAAGATCCCCAGAGTTTGGCAAAAGTGAGGTACAGTTCCCTGACCCCCTATTTTTCTAAGCCAGGCCCCAGATGAGAAAGTTGAGAGACAGCAGCAGTGCAAATACCAGCTCAAAAAGTCCTGGTCTATGTTAATTAAAAGCATCGGACAAGATTTTTAAATATACTTGAACTTTCTCTGTGTAAATCAATGGAGATTCCTGAGTCCAATGAAGCAATTGACACCACCTGAGGATGTGGCCTATTGTATGCAGTGCAAAGTCTGACCATGAGAAGTCAGCAGAGCTGAAATAACCGTGCAAACATGTGATTAGCAAATAGTGAACCCGGAACCAGCTCCTTCCAGATTTTGTTCTTTCCCTGAGTCCTTTTCCCTTTGCCATTCAATACTGGGTTAGACCGATTCAACCCAAAGCACTTGAACACAAATAATTAAGAGGACACCATTAACAATAGATTTCTAAGAAGTAAGAAGACATGAGACCTGTAACCTGCTCAGCTGCCATGAACTCAGCTCTCAACTCAACGCTGCTCTAATGCAGGTCCCTGAGCCCCAGGCAAACAGACTCAGTTAGAAACCCCCAAGCACAGTAATACACCAAGTAATACACCTAGCTCCATTGATTCAATCCCATTGACCTGCTCTGGGGATCTGGTCTTCCAGGCACATCCGTTTAATGGATTTTATAGCTAAGGTTAGATAAGATTCTTTTCTCTGTCTACAATCCTTACACTAGAGGCTGTTATTAGCCCTTTAACTAAGTCTTACCCTGAACAGAGTTTGGAAACATTTCACTGCTAAACCCATTGTGACGTTACACCCCATAGTGCTTTATAGAAATATGCGAGTGTAAATGTGACATAACTGGAATATGTTTTATGCTAGATATGCCATGTAACACATCTTTGCAAAGGTTATGATGTACTGATTATATTCATCCTATTTGTATACATGTAGCATTTTTATTTCTGAAGTTATGAGCGTTGGCTCTATGCTTGTATTTAAAGTGTTTGCTGTAGGAAGCACATAAAACAGATTTGGCCAACACAGTGTGAAGGGGTTATTCAAATAATTGGGAGTATTGGCCAACAATGGACTTTGGGAGACGCCAATCCACATCTGAGCTTCCCTGAGCCTGCAGACAGGGGAGTTAGAGAGGGAGTTGACAGAGGGAGGCTTACGATGGTTAGGAAGACCCGCAACACCTGTGCCAGCACTGCTTCTGTCTCCTCCACCTGCGCCTGTAGCCAGACAGAGCACCTAAGCATGGATGCTTCTCCCCAGATCCTGGTGTGGTTCTGCAGGGACTGTAACTTGCAATTTCCACTTACTGATATCCAGGCTGAGGGCGGGGCGGGGGGGTGGCCATCCAATGTGAAAGGTGCCTGCTGGTGGAATCTCTCAGGCAGCAGGTGGGAGAGCTACAGGAGGAGGTGACTAGGTTGAGGAGCATCTGAATCCACGAGCAATTCCTGGACAGTGTCCATGTGGAGACAGCTGAGGTAGCTGTCCCAGTACACAGGACTGCTGACACACCACGGGTGGAGGAGGAGAGGGCTCAGGGTGGACACTGGCAGCTGGCTACTTCTGGCAGCAGGCAGTGCTCCACCCCTGCTCCGAACCCTCCCGCCGTGGTAATAGGTAACCATTATGCTCTTCTTGATACAGGAGAGAAGGAATCACCCCCTACAGTAAAGGAGGAGAAGCCTTGTACCCCTAAGGCCGGGAGGTCTGCTGCCACCAGTGGTGGTCGGAGACTCTCTGCTGAGGGGGACGGAGGCGCCCATCTGTCGCCCTGACATTTCATCTCGGGAGGTATGCTGCCTGCCGGGGGCCCGTATCTGAGACGTTACAGAGGCATTGTCTAGGATTATCCAGCCCTCTGACTACTACCCCATGCTACTCATCCATGTGGGCACAAATGATACTGCGAGGTGTGACACTGAGCGGATCAAGAGTGGCTACAGGGTGAAGGAGTTTGGCGCGCAGGGGGTATTCTCTTCGATTCTTCCTGTCAAAGGTAGGGGCCCGGGCAGAGACAGGTGCATCGTGGAGGTGAAATGCCTGGCTGCGAAGATGGTGTCACCAGGAGGGTTTTGGCTTCCTCGACCACGGGATGCTATTCCAGGAAGGACTGCTAGGCAGAGATGGCGCTCACCTTTCGAGGAGGGGAAAGACCCTATTTGCACACAGACTGGCTAACCTAGTGAGGAGGGCTTTAAACTAGGTTTGATGGGGACAGGTGAGCAAAGCCCAGAGGTGAGTGGGGAACATGGAGACCTGGGAGATGGGTCGGAAACAAGAGGGAGCATGGGCCATAATGGCAGAGAGAAAGGAGGGTCAGGGCAAAACTGGGAGGCAAGATCAAACCAGTATCTTAGATGCCTATATACAAATGCGAGAAGTATGGGGAATAAGCAGGAAGAACTGGAAGGGCTAATAAATAAATACAACTATGACATTGTTGGCATCACTAAAACTTGGTGGGATAATACACATGATTGGAGTGTTGATGTGGATGGGTGCAGCTTGCTCAGGAAGGATAGACAGGGAAAAAGGGAGGAAGTGTTGTCTTATATATTAAAAATGTGCACACTTGGACTGAGGTGGAGATGGACATAGGAGATGGAAATGTTGAGAGTCCTGGGTTAGGCTAAAAGGGGTAAAAAACAAGGATGATGTCGTGCTAGGAGTCTGCTACAGGCCACCTAACCAGGTGGAAGAGGTGGATGAGGCTTTTTTTAAACAACTAACAAAATCATACAAAGCCCAAGATTTGGTGGTGATGAGGGACTTCAACTATCCAGATATACATTGGGAAAATAACACCGCGGGGCACAGACTATCCAATAAAGTTCTTGGACTGCATTGCAGACATCTTTTTATTTCAGAAGGTTGAAAAAGCTACTGGGGGGAAGCTGTTCTAGATTTCATTTTAACAAATAGGGAGGAACTTGTTGAGAATTTGAAAGTGGAAGGCAGCTTGGGTGAAAGTGATCATGAAATCAGAGTTTGCAATTCTAAGGAAGGGTAGAAGGGAGTACAGCAAAATAGAGACAATGGATTTCAGGAAGGCGGATTTTGGTAAGCTCAGAGAGCTGATAGGTAAGGTCCCATGGGAATCAAGACTGAGGGGAAAAACAACTGAGGAGAGTTGGCAGTTTTTCAAAGGGACACTATTAAGGGCCCAAAAACAAGCTATTCTGCTGGGTCGGAAAGATAGAAAATGTGGCAAAAGACCAGCTTGGCTTAACCACGAGATCCTGCATGATCTAAAAAATAAAAAGGAGACATATAAAAAATGGAAACTAGGACAAATTGCAAAGGATGAATATAGGCAAACAACACAGGAATGCAGGGGCAAGATTTGAAAGGCAAAGGCACAAAAAGAGCTCAAACTAGCTACGGGAATAAAGGGAAACAAGAAGACTTTTTATCGATACATTAGAAGCAAGAGGAAGACCAAGGACAGGGTAGGCCCACTGCTCAGTGAGGAGGGAGAAACAGTAACAGGAAACTTGGAAATGGCAGAGATGCTTAATGACTTCTTTGTTTCGGTCTTCACTGAGAAGTCTGAAGGAATGCCTAACAGAGTGAATGCTAATGAGAAGGGGGTAGGTTTAGAAGATAAAATAAAAAAAAGAACAATTTAAAAATCACTTAGAAAAGTTAGATGCCTGCAAGTTACCAGGGCCTGATGAAATGCATCCTAGAATACTCAAGGAGCTAATAGAAGAGATATCTGAGCCTCTAGCTATTATCTTTGGAAAATCATGGGAGACAGCAGAGATTCCAGAAGACTGGAAAAGGGCAAATCTAGTGCCCATCTATAAAAAGGGAAATAAAAACAACCCAGGAAACTACAGACCAATTAGTTTAACTTCTGTGCCAGGGAAGATAACAGAGCAAGTAATTAAGGAAATCATCTGCAAACCCTTGGAAGGTGGTACGGTGATAGGGAATAGCCAGCATGGATTTGTAAAGAACAAATCATGTCAAACCAATCTGATAGCTTTCTTTGATAGGATAACGAGTCTTGTGGATAAGGGAGAAGCAGTGGATTCTATACCTAGAATTTAGTAAGGTGTTTGTTACGGTCTTACATGATATTCTTATCGATAAACTAGGCAAATACAATTTAGATGGAGCTACTATAAGGTGGATGCATAACTGGCTGGAGAACCGTACTCAGAGAGTAGTTATTAATGGTTCCCAATCCTGCTGGAAAGGGATAACAAGTGGGGTTCCGCAGGGGTCTGTTTTGGGACCGGCTCTGTTCAATATCTTCGTCAATGACTTAGATATTGGCATAGAAAGTACGCTTATTAAGTTTGCAGATGACACCAAACTGGGAGGGATTGCAACTGCTTTGGAGGATAGGGTCATAATTCAAAATAATCTGGACAAATTGAGAAACGGTCTGAGGTAAACAGGATGAAGTTTAATAAAGACAAATGCAAAGCGCTCCACTTAGGAAGGAACAACCAGTGTCACACATACAGAATGGGAAGAGACTGTCTAGGAAGGAGTACGGCAGAAAGGGATCTAGGGGTTATAGTGGATCACAAGCTAAATATGAGTCAACAGTGTGATGCTGTTGCAAAAAAAGCAAACGTGATTCTGGGATGCATTAACAGGTGTGTTGTGAGCAAGCCACGAGAAGTCATTTTTCCGCTCTACTCGGCGCTGGTTAGGCCTCAACTGGAGTATTGTGTCCAGTTCTCGTCACCGCATTTCAAGAAAGATGTGGAGAAATTGGAGAGGGTCCAGAGAAGAGCAACAAGAATGATTAAAGGTCTTGAGAACATGACCTATGAAGGAGGCTGAACGAATTGGGTTTGTTTAGTTTGGAAAAGAGAAGACTGAGAGGGGACATGATAGCAGTTTTCAGGTATCTAAAAGGGTGTCATAAGGAGGAGGGAGAAAACTCGTTCACCTTAACCTCTAATGATAGAACAAGAAGCAATGGGCTTAAACTGCAGCAAGGGAGGTTTAGGTTGGACATTAGGAAAAAGTTCCTAACTGTCAGGGTGGTTAAACACTGCCTTAAATTGCCTAGGGAGGTTGTGGAATCTCCATCTCTGGAGATATTTAAGAGTAGGTTAGATAAATGTCTATCCGGGATGGTCTAGACAGTATTCGGTCCTGCCATGAGGGCAGGGGACTGGACTTGATGACCTCTCGAGGTCCCTTCCAGCCCTAGAATCTATGAATCTATTAATTCAAACTAACAGGTAAACAATGGGATCGGCCTGCAAAAAGCTGAATTGTTCATAGACATGTGACTTGCCCAGGTGGCTAGAGACCTCATCTTGTGGCTGTGATGTGGCACAAGAGAGAGAATATAAAAGGCCCTGGAAACCCCTCCATTTTGTCTTCAGCTGGCTCAGAGATAACCTCTCCACCCCCAAAGAGATGCCTGAAAGAGACTGGAACAAAGGACAGTAACTACGGGGGTGTGAGGGATTGCTGGACCCAGACTAGGAAGGAGTCTAGTCTGTCAAAGAAGCTCATTGGAACATCTCTGAGGGTGAGATTTACCTGCATTCAGTTTCCTATTGTATTAGGCTTAGACTGGCGTGTTTTATTTTATTTTGTTCGGTAACTTACTTCATTCTGTCTGTTATTATTTGGAACCACTTAAATCCTACTTTTTATGTTTAATAAAATCACTTTTTACTTATTAATTAACCCAGAGCAAGTAATTAATTCCTGGGGGAGAAAACAGCTGTGCATATCTCTCTATCAGTGTTACAGCGGGTGAACAATTTATGAGTTTACCCTGTATAAGCTTTATACAGAATAAAACAGATTTATTTGGGGGTTGGATCCCATTGGGAACTGGGTATCTGGGTGCTAGAGACTGGAGCCCTTCTTAAGCTGTTTTCAGTTAAGCCTGCAGCTTTTGGGGGACGTGGTTCAGACCTTGGTCTTTTTTTTGTAGCAGGCTAGTGTGTCTGGCTCAACAAGGCAGGGTACTGAAGTCCCAACCTGCCAGGGAAAATGGGCTCAGAGATAGTCCCAGCACATCAGGTGACAGTCCCAAGGAGGTTTCTGTTACCTAACCTGTCTCAGTGGCATAGTCGAGCACAATCTGTGCACAGCTGATTGCTTTGAAATACTGGTAGTGATTTTAAGTGAGTGTTGAGTGTGGTGATTGGAGAACAGACAAAGTGGTTACTGGTGTGTTATTTTCTATTTGTTTATTCTGGGTGAGGTAAATAAGCACAAGAAAACAGGAAAATGACTACCAGTGAGGAAGCTACAAAACTAGAGATAACCAGACTGGAAGCAGAAGAGAAGGCAAAGGACCAGGAGTTTCAATTGAGGCTCAAAGAAGCAGAGGCAGCCAGGGAGGAGACTGCAGCAGCCAGGGAGGAAGCTGCGCACAAAAGAGCCATGGAAACCCAGAGCCTAGCCCTGGAGTTAAAAGTCAGAGAAATACAGGCCCAGAAGCATGAACTGACTGTTATGGAGTGGAAGAGACAAAACCCTCTAGCGGCTGGCTCCACTTCCCCAAAAATCCACAAATGAGAGCGACTGTGTCTGCAGTATGATGAATTCAGTGATATTGCTGAATATTTCTTCACCTTTGAGAGACTGTGACCCTCCATGCAATTCCTGACAATCAAAAAATGACTATGTTGATGGCAAAAATTGACTGGGACAGCGCTGGACATATTCAATAAGATGCCTATTGATGATGCTTCAAACTATGGTACATTTAAGGAACTGGTTTTGAAACAGTTTCAGATTACACCTGAAACCTACAGGGTTAAATTCAGGCGCCTTAAGAGGGGATCTGGATTGAGTAATGTGGCTTTTGTAAATGAAATGAGAGATTTTCTAGGTAAAGGCATTGCAAGCTTGGAAGAAATGTGTGATTTGGTTACTCAGGAACAATTCCTGAATATATTCAGTGATGATGTAAAACAGGATTTGTGGGACAAAAAGGTGGATGCAGTGGGTGGATTAGCTGAGTCTGCAGACTCTTTCGAACAGTCACAAGCTGCAATTAAACATAAACCACTGGCAGAGGGGTAGAGGGTTGGTGGAAAGCAGAATCACCATTTCACCCCTGGGAAAAAGGAGGCTGGACGTTCACCTCCTCCATTCCCCTGTTACTCGTTCCAAGTCTCCTGTACAAGCAGAGGAGCCCAAGAGGTGCTATCATTGTAAGGCCACTGAGCACCTGAGGAATAAGTGTCCCTTGCTGAGTGGGAAAATGCAGCAGGTAACTCATGAAGTTGCTGCTTCTCAGAGCACAGGGGCAGCCCAGGCTGCTGCCTCTTTCCACACAGGATTTGTAAAGGTTGCTTCTACAAACCCAAGCGGTGCACACATGCATGCTGTTAAGCTTAATGACAGCGTGCTGCAAGGTTTAAGAGACGCGGGTGCAGAAATTTCTGTGGTCAGGACAGACCTGATCCAGGAGAAGGATTTGTTACCAGGAAAAATGGCAGAATTAGAACTGGTGGGAGGTTACAAAGTCCTTGCACCTTTAGCCAAGGTACACATGGAAACTGGTGATCTGCAGGCTGAGCTGACTGTTGCAGCAGTGGCACACAATTTTTCACCGTTTCTACTGGGAAATGGTTTCTTTGATGTGACAAAATCTGTTCCAGGGTTTGTTAGTAGCGAGAAGGAATCTTGTGCTGAAAGCTCCAGAGGGAGGGGTGAAGTCACATGTTCTGCTGGGGAAATAAGAGAGCGTCTCTTTAATTCCTCTGTAACAGTGGAAAATGCAGCTTTGGGGGGAGGGGTGGTCAAAGGCAGTTTCTGTAGCCCCGGGCTCAAGGCCGGTCCCTGCAGGAGGGGTGGATAGAGCCAGCTCCTGTCCTGTGATCATCTTCCCGGGGAAGGGGGATGTTCCACCTTGTAACAGGGAGGCCATCCCAGCTGCTGGCTGCCAGGAACTTGCAAGTCAGCAGGGGACAGGTCCTGCCCTGGGGTGCACAGAGACATGTACCTGGGAGATGGAAGTCGGGGTCCTGGTAACAGCTGCGGTGGGAACAGACCCCAAGGACTCTGTAGCTGGAAGCAAGCCCAACTTGAGGGAAACTGGGGGGATTTTGCTGGCCAATGAAGGGTCTGTCATAGCTGGTAGCTGTGAGCCTATAGCTAGATCCGGGCTACTTTCCCTTTTGTGGGGTACAGGAGTTTCTGATCCAGAGGGGAGCCCAGAGAAGGAAGCCCAGACGGAAGGTGATGGGGGACCGGAGAGTCAGCCCACCTTTTGTAGGGAGGCTTTTCCCCATGTTGGTGTCATTAGGCATGACTCTAGGTAACTCAGGAGGGTGGAAAACCACAGTGTCAATGAAGCCCTTCTGTATTAGGCCTGAATGAACTAAAGTCACTCCATGTCTGACCAAAGCGCTCCCATGTTTGAACTTTAATCGACCTAACAAGCTAGCAACAGAGAATGGAATGTGTAACAGCTAGTTATCAGGTGCAACCCCACTCACACTGGTACTAGAAAATAATAATGAGGCCTGTATGCCTCTGGCTAAGGGGCAAAATAACAGATCAAAGAAATAAAACAAGATAACTGTTCACAGAAGAGTTACTAACAAGCTAAAGTGGTTTTTGCCAAGTATGATTTAACCTGCTTAGTGTAATTGCTACTTGCATGATGTATCCACTATATGGGAAATAGGATGGGGGGGTAGAGGGGGATGAGGAGTGTGGGGGTAATGGGAATGCTTAGCTGAAATCATGTATAAGAAGAGAAAAATGGCTTGCATCTGTGTGCAGGATTTGAGATTGCTATGTCTCCCTTGCACCTTATTTGGGCTCAAATAAACTTTGTCTGCTTCTCCACCTTGGTGTGTTTATTGGAGTGAAGCACACCGGGCAACGAACCACTGTTGCTATCCTCGGGCCTCTGTGCCGGCAACACCCAGGAGGCGGGTGAAAAATCTGCATTTAAAATGCCAGACCCCTCTCCTGCAACTCAGGTTTTGAGGGAAGACTGGGGGTCATATCTCCTGGAGGGGAGAGTCCACCCAGCTGACCTGTTGGGAGCAGAGAGTGGGGTAACCGAGGGAATCTGACTGATCCAAAGCACTCCAGTAAAGGAAGTTATTCTAGCTACCCTTGTAAAAAATAACACTTCTCTTCAAGGGAGGAAAACTTTGCATTTGGGAAGCTTCACAAGCAGCTGGGGTCCAACTCAAAGAAATTTCAGCGGGAGGGGCTGAGGGCAGGCATGATTGCAGTGCACCCTTTCCTTGCCAAAGCTTCAAACACATCCCTGAGTTGAAAGCTGTCATAGGTTTATTCCCCACTTTGAACTTTAGTGTCCACAAGATGGGGACCTGCATGGACTCCTCTAAACTAAAATCCTAGTTTAGATCTGGTTACGCTGCCACCAGCTAGAAATTCCAGTGTCTAGCACACTCCCTGTTCCCCCAAAACTTTCCCTGGGGAACACAGATCCAACTCCTTGGATCTTAACACAAAGGGAAATAGCCCATTCCCCCACCTCCCCCTCCCTTAGCCGTCGGGAGAAATCACCTTGATTCAAACTCCTTGAATCAAACAAAGAGGGATTCCCTTCCCCCCTTTCCTCTTCCCCTGAAATTCCAAACAAGGGAAGAAATCAATCAGGTTCTAAAAAGAAAAGATTTTATTAAAAGAAAGAAAGTAACACTATCTCTGTAACACCAGGATGAAAAATATTACAGGGTCTAACTTATAAACCAAGAGGGACATTCCCCACTCCTTTCTCAGAATAATCAAAGTAACAGCAAACAGAAATAAAGAGATTTCTCCAGCAAACACACATTTGCAAATACAGAAATTAATTATAAGACTAATCCGCCTTTCTAATACTCACTATACTGAACAGAGGAAAATACTTCAGGAAACTTGGAGAGCCTGGATATACGTCTGGCCCCTCTCAGATCCAAAGAGAAAACACCCCCCAAACAAAGAACACAAACAAAGGCTTCCCTCCACAGAGATTTGAAATTATCTTGTCCCTTGATTGGTCCTCTGGTCAGGTGTCCGTCAGGTTACTGAGCTTGTTAACCCTTTACAGGTAAAAGAGACCCTTAACCCTTAACTATCTGTTTATGACAAAAGCCTTCTCCAAAAAGGCAGAAGAATCTGTATCAGAGTGCCTACCATGGTACACAAAGGAATTGGGAAGTGCAATAGACACTAACAAGCTAAATTGTGTGAACAAAGCCTGTCCGCCGTAGATTTGCTGTGTATTTTGCTACTTCATCTATGGGTCAAGACAAACGAGTTAATACTAGTGGTTAACTCTTTAAAGATGTGGGACATACCTGATTTGTGGAAAAAAACTTTTGTACGTGCTAGGGATGGTGACAAGACAGTCCCACAAGCATGTTGCTTTTCAGCTTATACCTATAAACAGGTTGGAAACTTGGCACAGCAGCAAAAGCAGAACAGGCCTACGCTGCTGTGTGGAGGGGGAACTGAGGCACACTGCCTCCTGGCTTTGGTGGCTAAATACCAAGACTCCTACACTTTAACCAGACTCCCACTCAGGCTTCCTACCCACTAAGTCACACGGCCTCTATACCACACCCACCTCATCCATTCACCCAACAGCCTCCCTGAAATTGGAAACCTGGGATTTGCTGAGCAAGGGTGGTGCCCAAACTGAAAAGAATGTTGTTGTTTGCGCTGAGTTCCAGTTCTGATTTCCAGCACCCATCTGCACACACCTCGTTCGCTGGGGCAGGTGCAGCCGGGCTGAAGGAAGGACGAGTTGCTGGAGCAGGGGGCTGAGCTGTCGCTGTGAGGTGAGGAGAGGGGTGGACGTACCGTGAGATCCAGCACTGAGCTTGGTAACCTGCAGCAGCCGTGCACGGGGCCTTCTTGCCGTGGGGAATATGGGCTGTCTGGTGGCATAGGGACCAGGGTCTGCAGGGCACCCTGAGGGGTAAGTGACAGCAGCACAATGAAGGTTGCATTGTGGGGCTGGGGTGTATTTTTGACTCATCACGTCCCTATTGTCAGAGGTTTACGTTTAGCCACTTTCCACGTTCTGGAAGGGCACCTCCAGGCCACCTTCACGCTGCACCTACAAACTTTGGGGGCAGGCCATTTCCTTGGCTTTTTTTGAAAGATCATTTTCCAGCACCCCCATGTCCCACGGCCCAGCTCTCCCCCTCCTTGTCTCCCATCTCTCTGCTGCCCAGCACACCTGGGCCAGGGGGCGGGAGTCAGGCATTGTCAGGGCTGAGGACCAGGGAAGAGGATGCAGGGACTGACGTGGAGTCAGCGAGGGCATTTTTGGAAGGGGGGACAGAGATGGGGGCACATGAAGACACAGGGCTTTGGAGGGGCACATCTGAACCCTCCTCCGATATCTCCTACTGCGCAGCTCTGTCCTGAAGCAGCAGAATCGGGGGCAATGGGTAGGAAGGGGGAGTATGGAGGCTCTGCCCCATGGCTGGGCACCGCATGGGGAAGGTGAGGACTTGTGGGTCCCTGCCCCTGACCGGGGAGGCAGCAGAGGGGACACCAGCATGGGGAGGATTTTAAGGGATGGGGGGTGTCTGTGAGGGAAGGATACGGATACCTCCATTCTCTCCCCTCACACCCAGATACGTCACCCTTAGCCATCGGGTGGAGGTGCAGAGTCCCCTACCCCCAATCTGGGAAGAGACTCTACACATCCGTCTGCAGCAGATGTGACTCTGCGACGGAGCCAACAAACCCTGTCCCTGTCGAGGGTGAACCAGCAGCCTGAGGCTTAATGCCAACCCTGGGCCGGCTGTTAGAGTCAAGAAGGGGTGTTTCAAAGGGGGAGGCCCAGCAGCTGGAGGGCGGTGTGGGGACACTGGTCAAGCAGGCTACGCTGCGGGTGACATGGAGCATGGCTCGGGTCAGGAGCCGGACTAGAACTGTCGGCTCTCGGAGGTGCTGGGTAAAGGGGATAGCATGCCAGCCCCACGGGAAGTACAGGACATGTATGATCAATTAGAATGCCTGACTTTTCCATCATGCTTTTCCATCGGTAGGTCTAAAGCGCTTTTCATTATCCCCATTTTGCAGATACAATTTTGAACCCCGATGCGGCCCTCGGGCCAAAAATTTTGCCCACCCCTGCTCTAAAGTGCTTACCATTAGCCCCCTTATACAGATAGAGAAACTGAGGCACGTGGCAGTGAGTTGCACACCATTGGCAAAGGTGGGAATAGAGGTGGGAATAGAATGCAGGTCCACTGAGTCCCAGTCTACTGTTCTATCCGCTAGGTGCTAGGGGAGGGAAATGGAGTCATCGGTACCCTCCCCCCACAGATAGTAACTAGCACTGAGTAACATTTTTTTCTTTTTTATTACTCCTTGCAGATTAAAATTCCCAGATGACTTTGTTCTGTGGGAGGAAAAAGACTATGTATAATTTTTCTTTTTTCTCCATAGGAAGATGGAAGAATCAAAATTTATCCCTGGTAACAAATTTTCAAAAGACAGAAATATACTTCCTGGTCTGTCTGAGCAGGAAACTGATGAGATCAAGGCTGCTCTCGAAGCAGGAGACCTCTCAGGAGCAGCGTGTGTGGTGCAGAAGTCTGACGAGTTGTTTAACAACACCGAGCTCAACATCGCGATCACAGGGGAGTCAGGATCTGGGAAATCGTCCTTCCTCAATGCCCTCCGGGGCCTGGGAGATGAGGATGAAGGATCAGCTGAGACCGGGGTGGTAGAGACGACCATAGAACCAGAGAGGTACCAACATTCCAAGTACCCCAATGTGATCTTCTGGGACCTGCCGGGGATCGGGACCCCAGATTTTCGGCCAGACACTTACCTGGAGCAGGTGACATTCAGTCGCTATGACTTCTTCATCATCCTCGCTTCGGAGCGGTTCAAAGCCAACCACGCCAAACTGGCCCAGGAGATCCATAAGATGGGGAAGAAGTTTTACTTTGTGCGCTCCAAGGTGGACTTTGACATTTACAATGAGAAACACAAAAAGAGCTTCAATGAGGAGAGAACCCTGGAGAAAATCAGAAATGACTGCGTCAATCACCTGTGCGGAGAAGGGATGAGCTCCCCGCAGGTTTTCCTTGTGTCAAGCAGGGAATTTCAGAAATACGATTCTCCCAAACTGCAGAAAACGTTGCTGAAGGAACTGGAAAGTCACAAGAAACACCTTTTCCTCCTGGCCCTGCCCAATCTTTCCAAACCAATCTTGGAAAAGAAAAAAAAAGCTTTGCAAAGACAGATCTGGAAACAAGCCCTGAAGTCGTGCGCCATCGCAGCTGTTCCTCTCCCGGCTCTCTCGGTGAAGTGCGACATTGGCATCCTGGTGGATAACATGAGAGAATATTGTGAGAGCTTTGGGCTGGATAACATTTCCCTCTATACACTCGCTAGCCAGGTTCGGAAGTCTGTCGCTGAGCTGAAGGGCGTGATCAAGTCCCCACTGGCCAACAATATCTCAAAAGAAACGGCTGAGGAGCAGCTGACTAAGGCGGCAGGAAAGGGTCTAATTTTTGCTAAACATTTTATCAGCATGATACCGGTGGTTGGGACCGTATTTGCTGCAGAGACGTCTTTCACAGTGACATACAGCATGCTGAACAACTTTTTGGATGATGTCGCTGAAGACGCCCAAAGAGTCCTGATCAAGGCCTTGGAGAGAGAAAACAAATGAATAACAGCAACAAAAGACCAGTAAACTGATACACGCCTCTGGCAGATGGAGATTGGAGCCAACCAGGGGACTATGGCAAATTCTTCTGTACTCAGATTTCATGCAACAAAAGAAAAAAAAATATTGAATAAGATCTCCAGAGTTTGAGCTTTAAAATACAAAGATGTATTTCTAGTGTGGAGGAACAGGCAAAACTGAGATACAGTTCCCTGGCTCCACAATTTTTTTAAGCCAGGCCTCAGCTGGGATAGTTGAGGGACAGCATCAGGGCAAATACCAGCTCAAAAGATCCTGATCTAAATTAATTAAAAACCTCAAGCAAGATTTTTAAAATATATTTTAACTTTCTCTGTGTAAATCAGTGGAGATTCCTTGAGTCCAATGGAGCGATTTACACCAGCTGAGGATGTGGCCTATTGCATGCGGTGTAAACCGGTGCAGAATCTGACCATGACAAACCAGCAGAGCTGTAATAACAGTGCAAAACGTGATCAGAAAATAGCTGAAACCGGAACCAGCTCCTTCCAGCTTGTGTTCTTTTCCTGAGTCCTTTTCCCTTTGCCATTCAATCCTGGGTTAGACCAATTCAACCCAAAGCATGTGAACGCAATTAATTAAAAGGAAACCATTAAAAATAGATTTCTGAGCAGTAAGACATTGACCGAGACCTGTAACCTGCTCAGCTGCCATGAACTCTGCTCTCAACTCAACGCTGCTCTAATGCGGGTCCCTGCGCCCCAGGGAAACAGACTTGGTTAGAAACCCCCAAGCACAGATCCCCAGTAATTAACCGAGCTCCATTGATCCAATCCCATTGACCCGCTCTGGGGATCTGTTTAACAGGTCTCATAACAGAGGTTCGCTAATAATTCTTTTCTCCGTCTGCCGTCCTTGTGCTAGAGGCTGTTATTAGCCCTGTAACTAAGTTGTACCCTGAGCGGAGTTTGGAAGCATCTGGCTCCTAAACCCATATCAGAGAATTAAGAGTTAAATTGCTGATGTGAGATTTTTCTTATGGGCCCGAGCTGCAGTTTGAGCTGCTGCTGATGGTGGTTTTGGTGCTGATGTGTTTGTTTAATGTGGAGTTTAGGTTGGCCTGGGGTCAGGGAATCACCCCATACCGCTCAGACTCACCTGGGATTGGTGAATTGTAATCGCGATGTGTCGGGCTCTGAGGACGATTGGTTCATCTGATGGCCCGCAGCAGCCTATCGCAAATTTGTTCTATATTCCACAGTCGGTAATTCATGCAGTTGCATCTCTTTGCTCTGTGTATTCACTGCTTGTGGTTTTGTCATCACTGCCGATCTCAGAGAACTACTTTTGTCTTTTAATAAACTCCCAGTCAGTTGGATCTGACATTTTGTGCATCTGATTTTTGTGGCTCTTAGGAAAACATGGAGCGAGGGTGTAATGGGGTCCGACTCACCCCTGCGGCGCCTCCTGCTGGTCGTCCTTGGGAATTAGCTCAGTCCAGTGTCCGGAGCGCCCTCTGCAGGCCGGTGATCCGCCTTCCAGCTACTGGCCCCCGTGTCCCTCCCAGGACCCCGGTGCCCCTTTAACTGGGTCTCCCCCTCCCACCCCACTATCCCCACTTTGCCTCAGTATTGGCTACTGCCCAGTCTCCATCTAGCCCCTGTTCACTGGGGCAGGCTGCAGTATCAGCCACTCATCACTGGCAAAGGGGTTTGGACCTGCTGCCTCGGCCTCCCCCTGGGCTGCCCCCTGCAACTCCCAGTACCTGTTAGCTTTGTGCTAGGCCGCAGCCTGGGGCTTTCCAGGCAGGAGCTCCCCAGCTCCTCTGCCTTTCCCCAGCCCTGTTTCACTCAGGTACCTATTGTCCAGCTCCCTGCAGCCAGGCCCTTCTCCCTTTATAGCTAGAGACAGACTGTTTGGGCTTCTGGCTTCCCTGGCCTTCTTATAAGGCCCTGTAGCTCTGTTTGGGGCGTGGCCCCAGCTGCAGCCACTTCCCCAATCAGCCCAGCCTAAAGGCTGCTTTCTCCAGCCACAGCCCCTTCCCCGGGCTGTTTTAAAGCCCCAAAGGGCAGGAGCGGGTAGCCACCCCGCTACACACCTCCCCCCTCAAAACCCTCACCCCGGGGAATCAAGGGGCCTTCTGGCCTGTGCGACCCGGAGGTGTCCCGCCAGCCACGCCTGCTTCTGCTCACTGTCCCTCAGTTTGAAGGCCAGGGCTTCCTTCTCCTGTCGGGCTTTTTGGAGCTCTGCTTGTGCCATCCGCTGAGCCCGCTCCGCAGCCTCTAGCCGTGCCCGCAGGTCCTGGTCCCCCCGGCAGTCTTCCTGACCCTCCACACTCCGGGTCTGGGTTCCCACAGTCACCTTGTCCACCCCCACCTGGGTCCCAGCCTCCCACTGGGCCCAGTCCATTTGGGTCTCCTTGTCAATGACCTTCCTGGCGATGGTCAGGGTCTGACCCACTCACAGGGTCCCCACCGTCCCAGTTGCCGTCTTCACCACCTCCCCTGGGTGGCCCACTGGCCGGTCAGCCACTCTCTCGGCTGCCTCCAGCTGCGTTGCCCTCCCCACTAGGGGGCAGTCTTTCCTCAGGTGGCCCAGCTCCCGGCAACGCCAACAGGCTCCCCGCCTCGGTGTTGCCCGGGCCCCCTGCTTCTTCCCATTGTCCCTCCCTGGGCCAACCCGTCCTGGGTTGCCCTGGGTCGTGTTCCTTGGGGCCAGGCAGTCCCGCCAAGGTGGCCCCGCCTCCCACAGGCCCAACACGCCCGCAGCCGCCTGGGTTCCCTTACCCAGCGCACCGTCTGAGGGACTGGGTGCTGTCCCAATCTGGGGTGAGGCACCCTGCCCCCAGCCCCATAGTGACAGTCCCGTTTTATGTGCCCGCTCCTGGCACAGACGTAACAAGTCCCTAGTTCTACTCTAGGGCTCCTCCCTTGGCCCTTGGCGGTTCCTCCTGAACACCTGCCGCAGGAGCTTCTGCAAGGCCCGCTGTTCCTCCACCAGCTGGGCCATCTGTCCTTGGAGGGCCCATTGCACCTCCCGCAGTCCCTGTGGGTCATCAGTCCCCTTCCACTGGGGTGCTGACTCCAAACCCCACCCCTGGACAACGCCTGGAGTCTCAGCAAACAAGACCCCGGTGTAACAGGGATCCATCACCCCCAGCCTCAGTTTCTCCACCTTCTCAATGTCCAGGCATTAATTCCACTATCCTTTCTCTAGCCCCTTGTGTCAGGGGTGGACTGCTATGCCCACATTCTCCACCATGTGTAACGGGGTCCGACTCACCCCTGCGGCGCCTCCTGCTTGTCGTCCTTGGGAATTAGTTCAGTCCAGTGTCCGGAGCGCCCTCTGCTGGCCGGTGATCTGCCTTCCAGCTACTGGCCCCCATGTCCCTCCCAGGACCCCGGTGCCCCTTTAACTGGGTCTCCCCCTCCCACCCCACTATCCCCACTTTGCCTCAGTATTGGCTACTGCCCAGTCTCCATCTAGCCCCTGTTCACTGGGACAGGCTGCAGTATCAGCCACTCATCAGTGGCAAAGGGGTCTGGACCTGCTGCCTTTGCCTACCCCTGGGTTGCCCCCTGCAACTCCCAGTACCTCATGGCCTAAAGCTAGGCTGCAGCCTGGGGCTTTCCAGGCAGGAGCTCCCCAGCTCCTCTGCCTTCCCCCAGCCCAGCTCCACTCAGGTACCTATTGTCCAGCTCCCTGCAGCCAGGACCATCTCCCTCTGTAGCTAGAGAGAATAATCAAACAAATACCCAAAGAGTTGTTCTGCCACTGGAAATTTTACTTGTATTGAAACCATTCCAGTGACTAATAATGTAGCCTGTATCTTATTGCAATACACCCCCTCCTATGCTATTAATGTCAATGCCTCTTGAAAGTACCTGAGATTAGTTAAAGGTATACAACCAACTGATGTGATATAGTACTACACCAAAGAGATACGTATTAGGATATTGATGGACTGTAATTAATACAACACTAGGGACTGTCAAATTTACATTACCCTTACCCAGTTTCCAGATCACCTCTACAGACCCAAATTGCTCACAAGGGGCTGCCATAAGATTAGCACAACAGAGGACCTGGGTTATTTCCTCTGAAAGAGGGACCTGACCGGATCCCTATAGGATGGGCCAATAGTGCAGCAGCCATTTGGGCTATTCTTAAAAGCCAAGAACATGATGAGAAATTGGACCAACTAGAAAAGGCCACTAGCCTTATTTCTGGGGCACAGCTAACCCAAGTACAGGCTGGAGTTGGTGAGTTACATGTCATTTCCGCCCTTAGTTCTATGACCCAGAAGTTGCTGACAGAGATGGTATTAAATATCACTGAGGCTGGGAAGGCATTGCAGTGGGATCTAGTATGTTCACATGGAAAGGAAAGGGGGAGGGACGATGGGTTCACACACTCCTAGACCCAGGTAGCTTCCTCGCCGGACGATGCCAGGCCGAGTCAGCCCACCGTGGGTCGGATCTTCTAAGATCTTCTACTTACCAGGCTTGCGTTAGAGTAGTCCTGGTCACGAGCTTTCGCTTCGCTGAATACTCTGGGCATCTTCCAGTAACAGTCACTCACACTGGTGTACACACACACACACCAAGGCCTTTATTTCCAAATACCACAATGCATCTGTAACTTACATCCAGACCCAATACCATGAGGCGGTATGACAACCCCTCTTGAGGCGGTAAAAACCCCTCAGCATCGGTGCATACCTAATGCATTTCCTTATGCATTACCTTATTGGCCAACCAAGCAGTTCTCCAGTACTGCTTCAACCTAACCTTGTTGGGGGTGGCAAAACCATTCCCCAATACCACTCTGCATCTGATCTTGCTGCACAGTCAATAAGTTCATATGGCGTAAGCCCAACAGGGACAGAAGGCCCCACGGACAGTCCTCCTCCGATACCCCAATAGAGATTTCAAAAGGTCTCATACCTCTCTTGTGGCGCCATGGGGTTAGAAGGGGAATGATCCGTAGCAGCTGCCTGTGTCTCTGTAGGCATTGCCATCCCGGACGAGCCCCCAAATTGTCGGAGAAAAACTCAGTTCTCGCTTTTTGGTTGGGTGCAGCAGAGTCAGATACTTTATTCTGTTTAGCAGCGACAACAGGGAGAGAGCACACTAGGACATAGGGTCTCCCCTTCCTAGACAGGTCTCTCAACAGCTAAACAATTACAGCAGCATTTATACTTTTGTTACAGACAATAATAAGCAACAGCTGCATTGTGTTTATACATAGGTCATCCTGATATCTTGTTTTTCTCACTTAAGAGACGCCAGTCTCCATATTGTATTATCTACACAAGGTCGAAAAACAACTTCTCACACAGTTCTTTTCCACTCGCCTCACACAATCCTCGCTTCTACAAATCTCGCGTTACTTGGGTTACAGCTAGCCTGACTCTGGCTAACAGAGACTGTCATGCATTAAGATCCCCTACAAATCCCTGTCAGTTCTTTCTGTATTTCCACAATGGAATGGTGTAAAATGGACAATAATCCAGTTAAGTAATTGTTTGTCCAGAGAAAATATCTGAATGTGTCCGTCCGCAATGGCCATGGAGTGGCAGAATTAATGGCCCGTTGCAAATGGGGGCCATTAGCGGTGATATATACAGGGTCTGGGATGTTTACTGGGAATGTACACAACACTTGGGGCGACAATTGCACCAGCATCTGGCACAGTTACACACAGCTATGCACTGCCATCGGGACTACGGTGCACAAATGGATCTGCGGAACTCATTGCTGCGCACAATCGAACCAGCACCGATTACCCAATCCCATCCCAAGTAGTCAAATGGTGCGGACAGCACTGAATTTCACTGTGGATAGTCAATGGACACACAACATGGACCAGAGTACACAAAGATTACAGGAGGAACTCACCTCAGCAGCCAATGGTTGGACACACTTACAATACACACGTCAGGATGGCACTGACAGAATTTTAACGCTATCGAAGGAGGAGGAGCAGGGTTCTTGGTGGTGTCCGAGATGCTGGACCATACTGCAGTGGTCAGGACTCTCGGTGTTGCTGTGGATGATCATGGCGGCTGGTGTATTGTTAAGTATAGTTGTGTTACGTTACATATGGAACAGTCAAGAGGGGCACAACCCTCTAAAGAACGGCCACTAATTATAACCTATACGTAATGTAGTAAGCCCTCCCCCTAGTGCACTAGACAACCCAGACCCAACCTTCTCGGGCCCACTACAGTGGGAAGTCTGGAGCACTAATTGGAATAGGGGTGGTACACCCGTACCAGAGAAGGTGCCGGGCATTGTACTGCACAAGGGGCAGTGGGACAGATGGCGCATCGGCACATTTCACCTCGATGCCTGGCCCGATCAGGAGATGTGTCGCCCTATGGCCTGTGCTTTCCCAGGGATACCTGGGATCCCAACAGAAAAGAAAGGGGGTGGAGTGTTAGGATATAGCTATTCAGGCCCTGCCTGTAGAGGTGTATATTTAAGAACTTAGGTGTATGTTTATCACTTAGCTAGTTATAGAGGTATAAAACAAAGACTCAAAACCACAGTCTGTGTCAGGGCCTTCTCTCACTGTGACAGTTCAAGGCCTGGTTCTTAGGCTAAGGCCTCCGGCTAAGCAGCAGGAGCAGCGATACGCTGGGAAGCGAACGGTCACATCCTCACATCCCGAACCACCCCCTCACACACACACACACACACACACACTGAAATAAGGGGGTTTGGGGCTGTGTCAAGGCTGATTCCCCACTCTGGCACTTTGAGCACAGGAAGTGGGGCCCACAAAGACTCTAAAAATTAACACTGGCCACTCTAGGCTCGTATTCAACTCCCAGGGTTACAGCTTTTCTCTGACCTTGGCTTGGTAAACGCTGCCACCACCCAAGAGCAGAACCCCTTTGAGAGCCCAGGAAGGGGCACTTGGGAATCCCTCCCTGTGGGGTACCCTCAAGCCCTTTCACCCCCTCCCCTCCGGGGAAGAGCTGAGAAAGAAAAACCAAAGGAAATCAGCTGTTGCCACCAGCTAATTAAACAACATGTGCACAAACCTCTTAGACCCAAAAATCCAATTCTGTTCCTTAAAAAGGTAAATGTTAATAATTAAAAAAAAAGAAAGAAAGAAAATACATCTGGGAACTCAGGCTATCACTAGGTTTAAAAAAAACAACAACTATAAGGATTAAGCACCCAGAATAGCTTTCTTCAGGTTCAGCTTAATGGTTACAAGCAAAAGAAAAGCACCTGGGGTTAGCACAGAGGAATCCTCAAGCCATTAAGAAATAAAAGGGATAAACCTAATCGCACCTTCCTAGACATTCCCTGATCTACTTACAAATCTGGGGTTACAAATGAGCAGTTTCTAGGTATGATACTGATGATTTTTCATACCTGGCCCAAGCTTCTTACAGCTCTGCCCTGTCCGCCTCTCCCCGGAGAACAACAACAGACAGACAAACGGGGGGAGTCTTTTTTCAATTTTAAAAAGTTTGAGCCTTTCCATTGGCTCTTTTGGCCAGGTGCCCCCTCCCTTCCTTTTACCTTTGCGTAGCAGTGAGACTTTTTAACCCTTTACAGGTAGAGCAAGTAGAGAACAGCTACTAAAAGGGATTTTATAGCTACCGGCTGGCTGGGTGTCCATAAAAGGGAGCTACCCCCTCCCCTTCATTTATCACCAGCTGTTAGGAAGATGATCCTGACCTGATAGTGCCCATCACCACCAGATAAAGAAACAGATCTTAACATGGTTGAAGAAAACTTAGGGCAAGTCTTCACTAGCAACCTGGCTTGTGTAGTCGCCGCACCAGGCCTGGGAGACAGCTCTCCCGGCACTGTAAAAAACCCATCCCCTGTAGCTCCCAGCACTGAGACCCTGTCTACACTGGCACGTTACAGGGCTGAAACTTGCTGCGCTCAGGGGGGTGTTTTTTCACCCCCCTGAGCGAGAAAGTTGTAACCTGGCAGCGTAAACAAGGCCTTAGTTTGACAGCATCCTGTGTGGCAAGAAATCACTTCTCAGTGGTTGTGGTTGTCAAACCCTCATTTCTGTCTGTTTTATCTTCATGGCCCTCCCTTTTCTATTGTTAATCTGCCTGGTTCTCTAATGGTTTCTGGCTGCTGTATAATTAACTTTGCTGGGTGTAAGTTAATCAGGGTAATGGGATACAATAGGTTACAGAATTATGTTACAGGATGTTAGGATTGGTTAGTTAAATATCAGTAAAATGATCGGTTAAGGTGTAGCTGAGAATATTACTCAATAAATTGGGGTCAAACAGGAGGTGGGGGGAAGGGAAATTGGAATCACGCTTGCTGGACATTAACTCCAATGAACATCGCATTGTCTGCACTAGGGACTGCTGGTCGTTTGCTGCCTGCTGCCTGCGTGACAGGAACCAGAGAAGTGGGAGGGTGAAGGAAAAGCCCTCTAATTGCTCTATAGTCACAGCTGGTTCTGGCCAGTGGGAGGACAATGGGCTGCGGGGAGAGGACCCCGGTGACCTGACCAGCCAGTTCCAGCCAGAAGGGAACAAAGGACGGATGAGAGGAGAGGCTGGAAGAAGAGGAGATCCAGGAGGCCTGTTTACCTGGGACAGAAGACAAAGGACAGAGATGGGACTTGGGGGACGGTGATATCGGATGCCCAGCTGGAAGGAGGGGTTTTCTGGGAAGGAGGAGAGAGCTGCCAGAGCCAGCTGGAGGCAGGACAGATCTAGATGTACTGTGCTGAGGGAGGCCAGGCCTGTGGCCCTGAGAGTTCCCTGTGCTGAGCTCAGATGCTCAATAAACCCTCCTGTGTTACGCTGGCTGAGAGTCGCTCCGGGCTAGAGAGCAAGGGGGCAGAACCAGGTGTGCTAAGGCTCAGAGAGGTGGGGTTCCAGGAGGTGCTGGAGTCCAGGGCTTAACCCCCGAGAGCGGACCCCCGAGCAGGGCTGTCACACTGAAGGGGGGTCCCCCCAGGGACCGTACAGAGCCGAGAGGGCACGAGTCCCGTGCGTCTGTGACACACAGGAAATACAACTTTAATAAAGCTTCTAGTTTGTTTCTGAACTGCTGTGCACAGCTGTCCTGGGTTCTCAACCCAGCTTCCAGGGCGCATCACTAAATTCCTGCATTCGTAATACAGTTCATTATGTGGGAGCGTCTCTAAATTATTATCTTCAATAAATAGATCTCTACAACCCCGACCCAGATCAGGGCCCCTTTGCGCCAGAGGGAGACACAGTTTCTGCCTCCAATGAGCTTACAAAGTAGACAAAGGATGATTCTCTCCATGTTATAGGCAGGGGAAACTAAGGCACAGAGATGACTAGATGTGATGAAGGTCACACAGGCATGCTGTGGTGGAGGCAGGTCTCCTGAGTCACACTCCAACACTCTGACTGCAAGACCATCCTCCCCGGTGCCACTAAACGGACTTTTTCTCTGCCACCTCCAGAGCCTGGGTGAGCACCCGATGGGCATCCTCAGCAACGCCATCCAGAAAGAAATGCAGGGCGTAGTTTGTGACTAGGAATGAGGTCTCTGCAGCTAGGAGGGTTCCACACACTGGTAGGAGACTTATGTACTTTTTAACTTTTATCGTGGTTTCACCCATCTCCTTGTCCCCTTGCTCCCAGGCAAGATCAGTAAGCTTAGACGATTTGACCAAGCAGTGGAAATATTGACTGAATTTTGTAATATTGTAATATTGACTCATTGCACTACCTGAAACCTTGCTCAGCAGCTCCAAAGCATCTTCTCTTGATATTTCCTTGGCCAATGGGGTCTTGATC
The DNA here is from genome assembly GCF_020497125.1 of Mauremys mutica. Classification (NCBI taxonomy): domain Eukaryota; kingdom Metazoa; phylum Chordata; order Testudines; family Geoemydidae; genus Mauremys; species Mauremys mutica. The sequence continues at coordinate 9,939,324 of NC_059088.1, forward strand.
ACATCCTTCAACTGAGACACGGGTTTCCCGGCCTGTTTGGACAATTTAATGAGGGATTCTTCATCCAAACCGAAGACTTTGCAGTACTCGGTCATGGATTCCACCAGGATGTCAACGTCACATGAGACAGAGAGGTGGGGGATGGGAACAGCCGCAATAGCGCACGACTTCAGGGCTCGTTTCCAGATCTGGTTCTTCAGGGCTTCTTTTTTCTTATCCAGGATTGGCCTTGAGATGTTGGGAAGCGCCAAGAGGAAAACGTGTCTCTTGTGAGAGTCCAGTTCGTTGGCCAGAGTTTCCTGCAGTTGAGGAGAATCGTACTGGTCGAATTCCCACCTGGAAATGAGGAAAACCTGTGGGGAATTTACTCCTTCCCTCCTCAGCTTCTCCACACAGTCGTCTCGGATTGTCTGCAAGGTGGTCTCCTGGTCGTAGTTTCTTTTTCTACTTTCGTTTCTCAAGTCCTCGTCCACTTTGGAGCGCACAAAGTAGAACTTCTTCCCCATCTTCTGGATCTCCTGGGCCAGGTCTGCGTTACAGGATCTGAAGCGCTTCGAAGTGACAATGATGAAGAAGTCATAGCGGGCAAAGCTGACCTGTTGAAGGTAGGTGTCAGGCCGGAAGCTTGGTGTCCCGATCCCAGGCAAGTCCCACATCTTCACATTGGGGAGTGTGGGATGCAGATAAGCGATTGGCTCTGTTGTCGTTTCTATGATGCCAACCTCGGCCGCTCCTTCATCATCGTCGGCTAATCCTAGCATGGCGTTGATGAAGGACGATTTCCCAGATCCCGACTCTCCCGTGATGGCGATGTTGAGCTTGGTGTTTTTTGACAGCTCTAGGGCCTCCTCTGCTTTTTGAGCTGCTTCCGAAAGGTTCCCTGTTTCAATGGCAGCCTTTAGCTCTTCAACATCCTTCTCGGACATACCAGGGACTTTAACATCCAGATCTTGAAATAGGCTCCTCGATTCCTCTTCTGTAGACGCCATCTCCCTGGGGGTGGAGGGAAGAGAAGAGAAATATGCTAGTCATGCTCATCTTTCACCCAACCAGCTGCAGTCCAGTTGTTAGGGTACTGAACTGGGACTGTCAATGTTACATGTTATTCTTGTTATTTACTTTAAAGAAATGACCCCAACTGAGAATAGTGCCCTGTCAGGGCAGAGATGCCCCCCAGAATCAGAGCCACTCTGCACAGAACCAGCCCAAGACTGGGGCCCCCATTCTGCCACATGCTGCACAAACCCCAACTGAGGTCAGGGCCCCCATGGTGGCAGGCGCCACACAGACCCTGATGAGATTGGAGCCCCGTTGCACAGACACAGTGAGGGACAGCCCCAGCCTAAAAGAGTTTCCAGTGTAAATAGACAAAGAGAAGGATTTTTATCCCTACTTTATAGTCGGGGAAACTGAGGCACGGTGGGTTTTTAAGTGATTTGCCCACAGCCATCCAGGGAGTCTGAGACAAAGCCAGGCATTAAACCCAAACATCCTGTCATCCTTGTGTACATTTTGATACATTTGCACTGCACCTGGCACAATGGGTCACCTGATCTACGATTGGGGTGTCTATGTGCTACTGTGATACAAATAAATAATCATAATAATTTACTCCAGAGTGTGAGAGACTTTGGCACACAATCTCCAGCTCCCGAGAGAGTCCCTGCTAGGGAGTATTGAACATCTTAGACTTACACTATCTCTTCTTCGTCCAATGCCTTGGTCAGGACTGTTTGGGCATCTTCAGCGATGTCATCTAGAAAGCGCCGCAGGACAGTGTAGGTGACCCAAAAAGACAACTCTGCCTCGACAGATGTACCAGTCAATCGTAACCCACTGAGGATACATTCTGTTCTTGTCATGCAATCAGCTTTAGCCTTGGCCAGCAGATTCAACGTCATCTCATTTGATATTTCTTCAGTTAGAGGGGACCTTACCACAGCTTTCAAGTTTGCGACGGGCTTCCCAGTCATCTTGGCAAGGTAAACCAGGGACTCATCATCCAAGTCAAAAGCCTCGCGGTAACTTGCCATGCAGCCCATCAACCGGGGAATGTCACAAACAACAGGGTGACCTGGGATAGGAATGGCAGAGATGGTGCAGGACACCAGGGCTTGTTTCCAGACCTCTCCCTGCAGGGCTTTCTTCTTCCTTTCCAGGATGGGTCTGGAAATGCTGGGCAGGGAAAGAAGGAAAACATGTCTCTTGAACAAGTCGAGGTCATCTGCCAGAGTTTCCTGTAGTTGTGGAGAATCGTACTTGCCAAACTCCCATCTGGAGACAAGAAAAACCTGCGGGGAGGTCACCCCTTCTCCCTGCAACCTCGTCACACAATCGTCTCTGATTTTCTCCAAAATCCTCCCCTCACTAAAGCTTTTCTTCCTTTTTTCATTTTGCAAGTCTACGTCCACCTTGGAGCGCACAAAGAAGAACTTCTTCTCCACCCTGTGGATCTCCTGGGCCAGGTCAGCATGGGTGGATTTGAACCGCTCCGACGAGATGATAATGAAGAAATCATAGCAGGCAAAATTGACCTGCTGGAGGTAGCTGTCAGGTCGGAAACTCGGCGTCCCAATTCCCGGAAGTTCCCACATGGTAATGTTTGGATGTTTAGGATGAGGATAAGGAGTTGGCTCCATTGTTGTTTTCGCCATATCAACCTTGGCTGCATCTTTGTCATCATCATCCAGACCCAGCATGGCATTGATGAAGGATGATTTCCCACATCCTGACTCTCCCGTGATGGCGATATTGAGCTTAGTGTTTTTTGATTGCTCCAGTTTGGAAACTACTTCTGAAAGGCTCCCTATTTGAACCGCGGCCTTTAGCTCTTTGAATTCCTCCTCTGACATACTAGGGAGTTTAATGTCCAGATCTTGAAATATACCAGATGAAGCTTCTCCAGTAGCATCCATCTCCCTGGGGGAAGAGAAGAGAAAAGATTGTACTCATTGTCACGTTGTACCAGGCCATCTGTGGCCCAGTGGGTCACACTGAGATTTAGAAGATGTTGGTTCTATTCCTCTTTCTACCCTTTGTCTATTTAAATTTTCAGGTCAAGAGTTAACTCTCCCTGTACAGCACCTAGCACAATGAGATCTTGATCTATGTTTGTGCCACTGTAATATACATAATTAATAAATATGGTTAGAAAATTTGAGGGGTCTGCAAAGAAATTCGATTTTCCATAGACACACACACACAAAATCATGATCCAAATATTTTGATTAGGAAATACTGCTGTGATGCCTCATGGGAGTTGTAGTTCAGGTGCCTCATGCCCCCATTTACCGCTATAGACCAGGTTCACTGGTCAGACTACATTTCCCATGATACACTTCACTTCCCCCTCTTGGAGATAGAAAGAAGCAGAACATCACAGGAACTTCTCACTAGAGTGTATCCTAAAGGATGTAGTCCAGCTCGGGATCCCCACCATAGAGGAGAATGGGGACTTGAGGGTGATGAACTACAACTCCCATGAGGCATTGCAAAACAAAATATTTTGGTTTTCTGCAATTATGGATTTTTTAACAAAAAAAAATCTGACTCTTTTAGCAGAAAATCAAAAACAGAACTATGAAATATTTTCATCCACCCTAATAATTAATAATAATACACTACATCAGTAGAAATGTGAGAGAAGCTGTGAATGGGGATGGGTCACTTGATGGTTGCCTGTTCTGTTCATTCCCTCTAGGGCACCTGGTATTGGCCACTGTTGGAAGACAGGCTATTGGGCTGGATGGACCTTTGTTCTAACCCTTTATGACTGTTCTTATGTTCTTAGAGAGGAGTTTCAGCCTTCATCGCACCCATAAGCCCACAGAACTGGTGAGATAACACAGGCTGAAGCATGCTGGGACCTTTGTCCTCATCTCAAACCTTGCTAGGGTCTTTTGGTTACCATTGGCCCAGATTCACTTCTGATGTAAAATTCCACCAAACTGGTATTTTACAGAATAAAATAATTATTAATAATGCTTATGATGTTTGAGAATCCCATTGACTCCAATGGAGCTATGACCCATTGACCCCAGCTGGGATCTGGCCGATTGACTCCAATGGAGCTATGGCCTATTGACCCCAGCTGGGGGTCTGGCCCCATTGACTCAATGGAGCTACGGCCGATTGATCCCAGCTGTGATCTGGCCGATTGACTCCAATGTTGCTACGGCTCATTGACCCCAGCTGGGATCTGGCCCCATTGACTCCAGTGGAGCTACGGCCGATTGACCCCGGCTGGGGGTCTGGCCCGTTGACTCCGGTGGAGATTCTGACCCATAGATTTTCCCCACCATTTGACTGGGGTCCTGTGAGCTCCAGGCCAGTGTATTAACCACAAGACCAATCTTCCTCTTGGCCTGTCTTGCTTTTGTACATTTTCTTACATGTCTGTATCATGCCTAGCACCATGGTTTACTGATATACAACTGATGTCTCTACATGCTACCGGAATCATAATAACTACGACAATAATAATCCCTCACTCTTCTATGGCCGTTTTCATCCACAGGTCTCAAAGCGCTCTACAAAGGAGGTCAGTATCATTATCCTGCCTTTACAGATTGAGAAACTGAGACACGGAGAAGGGAAGTGACTTCTCCAAGATCAACTGGCAGACCAGCAGTAGAGCCGGGGACAGACTCCACGTCTCCTGATTTCCAGTCCAGTGCTCTGTCTGCAAGTCATACAAGTGATTAATCATAATAACTTTCTCCAGAGGTGAGAGAGTCTGGTTCCTAGTCTCCAGCTCCCTTGAGAGTCTCTGCCTGGGGACTATTGAACGTCTGAAACTGCTGCACTCACTTTTTCTCTTCCGCTTCCAATGCCTTGATCAGGACCCTTTGGGCATCTTCAGCCACATTATCCAGAAAGTGCTGTAGGATGGTGCATGTGACCGAAAAAGCCACCTGTGCCTCCACCAAACCACCGATCAATGGTATCGCACTGAGGATACGCCCAGTTCTCGTCATACAATCAGCTCTAGCCTTGGCCAGCAGATTCAGGGTAAAATGACTAGATATTTCTTTGCCTAGGGGAGACCTTATCACAGTTCTCAAGTCCACGACAGGCTTCCCAACCTGCTGGGCAAGGTTAACCAGGGAGTCATCATCCAAGCCAAAGCTCTTGCAGTAACTTGCCATGAATCCCATTAACTGGGGAACGTCACAAGCAATGGAGAGACCCGGGCTAAGACTGGCGGAGATGGTGCGGGCTTGTACCCTGGCCTGTCCCTGCAGGGCTTTCCTCTTCCTTTCGAAGATGGGTCTGAAAATGCTGGGTAGGGCAAGAAGGAAAACATGCCTCTTGTGAGCATCGACTTCATCTGCCAGAGCTTCTTGCAGTCGGGGACCATCGTACTTGTCGAATTCCCATCTGGAGATGAGGAAAGTCTGTGGGGAGCTCACCCCTTGTCTCTGCAGGGACTCGATGCAATGACTTCGGATTCTCTGCAGGACACCCTCCTGGCTGAAGTTATTTTTCCTTCTCTCGTTACACAAGTCCATGTCCACCTGGGAATACACAAAGTAGAACTTTTTCCCCATTCTCTGGATCTCCCGGACCAGGTCAGCGTGCGTGGATCTGAACCTGTGTGAAACAAGGATGATGAAGAAATCATAGTGGGCAAAGTTGACCAGCCGGAGGTAGGTGTCAGGCCGGAATCTTGAAATCCCGATTCCGGGTAGGTCCCACACCCTCACATTGGGGAGTTTAGGATGAGAATATGCAATCGGCTCCTTTGTCGTTTCCACCATGCCAACCATGGCTGCACCATCATCATCATCTTCCAAACCCCGGATGGCATTGATGAAGGATGATTTCCCAGCACCCACTTCTCCCATGATGGCGATGTCGAGGCTGGCATTTTTTAATAGCTCCAGGGATTCCTGAACTTTGGAAGCTGCTGCTGAAAGATCTCCTCTGTCGATGGCGGCCTGTAGCTCTTCAAGATCCTCCTTGGACAAAGTGGGGAGCTTAAAATCCTGCTCCTGTAATCTACCAGCCAGCGCACCTTTTGGTAACTCCATCTTTCTGGGGAAAAGGAAAAATACATCAGCCAATATTAACAGAAAGGGGAAATGGGAGCAGTAGATGACAGAAATGAGAGTTCTGACGGTTCTTCAAATGTTTCTGCCTCTTTGTAAGGCTGGTAAGACATCAGTAGATAGCAAACCAGAGCTTACAGATAACATGCGTCAAGAGTTATCTTTACTCATCAGCACTTCAGATGAACAGGAGAGAGCAGAGGTAGAAAAAGAGATGACTCAGAGCTCTGTGGTGGAGATCTCTGCTTGTGAAGAAATAGAGGTTTTGCATTAGAGGTGGGAGAAAATTTTTCAGCAAGTTTTTATTGCCAGTGTTTTCTCCATTGAAATAGAAATATCTGTTTTCAAATATTTTTCAAGCTTTTGTCAAAACAAATAAACAAAAAACACTGAAAAAAGTCAGATTTTGACGAAAACCCTGAACATTTTTATGCAAAATTTTGACCAAACACAAAACCCACCCACACACAGTTTCATGGAGGGAAAAAACCTTACATTCCCCAAAGAGCTCTTGCTTTTCTTATTGTAGATTCATAGACCTGAAAGCCAGAAGGAACCACTGGAACATCAGCCTGACCACCCGTATAACACCGGCCAGATACATTCACCAAGTTACTTCTATACTGAGTCCAGAGCTGAGCTAGAGTGTATCTTTTAGGAAGACGCTCTATTTTGATTTAAAGACTTCCTGTCCTTTCCTCTCCCTGATATAGTAATGTCAGTTTTCCCACAGGAAATTTGGAAACGAAAATGTTTGGATTGAATTAAAATTCCGGTTAGTACTCAAATAAATGGTGATTCAAAACAAAAATGCTCTGTGTGAATTGGTTCCAAACTTCCAACATTTTCCAACCAAAAAATTTTGAATACTTTGCATTCAAAATTTCTCATGGGGAAAGAAATTAGTTTTCTAAGCAGTTCTACTAATTAGATACATTTATATCCTTGCAAATAAGCATATTTATTAGTGACCAGCCTAGTTTACAGAGATACACGGATTCTTAATTCCAATTTAATAAGTGTTTATTCAACTATAAAACCATTTCTACATGAGACTTGATGACAGAACAAAGAAAACACAGAGAACTGATGTTTGCAAGCGTTAGCTATGAGACAGAGATGTGTACCAGGCTAGCATTGTTTATCTGAACATCCCACCCTGTTAGCAAATATTGATCCTATTGGAAAAGGAATATGAGGATTTTGCTGAGTCACTAGATGGGAGACTCATCTGGGTTTAAGGGAGGTTGGAGTGGGTCTCTGAGGAGATATGACCTAGGGTGTGAGCAGAGCAAAGCTGAAGGAGGAACCCTGGGAGCAGCCACTCATAAGGAGGAGATCCAAGCTGATCTTTATGTTGTTTTACTCCTGTTCCCTTGGCCAATAAAGCTGATCCCAGGAACACAAGTGGGTTTGGGCTTTGCACGTTGTGTCAACTGTTGTTTATGCAGCACAAGCCTCTTTGCGATCGTTTATATATCGCAGTCCCAGGAATATGCAGTGGAGCTGGGTGACATTTTTCAGTTGAATAGTACGTTTGCTGAAAAACACTGTTCCAGAGTGACCAAAACTAATTCCAACATTCAGGACATTTCATGGTGGTTAAGTCCATAAATGGCTATTAGTCAGGATGGGTAAGGAATGGTGTCCCTAGCCTCTGTTTGTCAGAGGGTGGAGATGGACGGCAGGAGAGAGATCACTTGATCATTGCCCTCTGGGACACCTGGCATTGGCCACTGTCGGTAGTCAGGATACTGGGCTGGATGGACCTTTGGTCTGACCCAGTACGGCCGTTCTTATGTTCTTATGACAAATAATGTTGGCTGAATAAAACTGAAAAAAAAGTAAGTTTGTTTTGACATTTGCTGAATGAAATGCTTTGACTCTTTGGTTTCAAATGGTGCTTCATTTTGAAATGTAGCTAGATTTACTTAACTGAAAACAAGGGGGGAGCAGAGAGGTTAAAAAAACCACCCAGACACAAAACCAAACAAAAAAAAATCAACTAGGGACAAACAAAATGTTTTGTTCAACCCAAAATGATTTTTTTTTAATTTTAAATATTTTTTATTTTGTCAAGAAAAAAATGTCAGTTTTCATTCTAAATGAACTGATTTTTTTTTTTAAAGATTGTTTTGGTTCAGCCACTGAACCAAAAAAATCAACTCTTCACTCAACCCTAGTGTGCAGCCATTTGAACATAAGGCAGCCATGCCAGGGGATAGGCTAATAATCAGTGCAGTGCAAATCAGATGAGAAGCCGTACAAATCAATAATCAAACAACAGCTTGGCATGGGAGCAGCATGTTTATATCTGCTGCTTAGCGATCCATAGACATAGTTCTAGAGTAGACAGAGTGTCTCACAAACACAGATGGGTTAATCCTCACGACAGCCCTGTGAGCTCAGATAGTTTTAACTTTACTGTTTCTTGGCCTAGGGAATGAGGTGTCAGACGCGGCTCGATGGCGTTTCTGTTTCTCGATCTTGACACTTTCCCATCTTACTCCAGAGCTTTCTTGCGAACCCTTTGTGCATCCTCAGCCACCTTCTCCAGGAAGTTTGACAGAATGGAGTAGGACGTGGCAAAGGACAACCCGGCGGCACCCACGGTGCTAATCACTGGGACGAGGCCAAAGCATCGTTCGACTGAGCGGGTGAGGCCGCACCCAACCTGGACAATCTTCTTCATTAATACATCTCGGGTGAGAACTTCCCCTTGCGGTGAGACGATCACAGCCTTGAGCTCTGCGACAGGCTTCCCAGCCCGCCTGGCCAGCTTAGCTAAGGAGTCATCGTCAAGGCTGAATTGTTTGTAGAAGGCGATCATGGATACCAACAGGAGGCCAACATCACAGGCGAGAGAGACACCCCCCATGGGAAGGACATGGATAAAAGCCGACACCAGGGATATTTTCCATAAGTGCCCACGCAGAGCAGATTTCTTCTTCTCTATGATTTCCGGAGAGAAGTTGGGGAGGCTGAGCAGGAACACAAGTCTCTGTAGATGGGGGAGGTCCTTCTCCAGAGTCTCCTCCAGCAAGGGAAAATCATACTGGCCTAAGTCCCAGTTGGAGAGAAGAAAGACCTGGGGGTTGATTGCTCCTTGATCTCTCAGGCATTTCCTGGCGTTCTCCCTGATCCTCTGGAGAACATTCTCTTCGACGTAGGCTTGAGGATGAGCCCTTCTTGCGTTGGCCAAGTCTTCATCCACTTTGCAGCGCACAAAATAGAACTTCTTCTCCATCCTCTGGATCTCCCGGGCCAGGTCGGCGTGGCAGGATCGGAACCGCTCTGAAGCAACAATGACAAAGAAGTCATAGCGGCTGAAATTCACCTTCTGGAGGTATCTCTCTGGTCGAAAATCCATCGCCCCGATCCCCGGCAGGTCCCACAGGATCACGTTCGGGTAGCTTGGATGGGGATAAGCCGTCAGCTCTGTTGTGGTTTCTACGACCCCAGTCTGAGCCGCACCTTGATCTTCAGCACGCAAACCGCGGAGGGCGTTGATGAAGGAGGATTTTCCAGAGCCCGTCTCCCCCGTGACAGCAATGTTGAGCTTGGTGTTTTCCAGAGACTCCAGATCTTCTTGAGCTTTGGAGGCTGCCTCTACCTGGCCTCCATCCTTGAAAAGCTCCATGAATTTTTCATACACCTGTAGCGCTGCATTGAAAAACCCCTTGGGGTCTGACTCAATGTCAATGCCCTTCGTCAGAGCTGAGAGAGACTCCATCTGCCGCAGAGAAGGAAATGGATATCACCATTAGTCTGAGTTGGATTATAAACAGGTGACTTAAAACCGTCAGGTCAAGTAGGAACTCAAGACTGGCTTAAGGCCTAGGTATTGTAAATGTAAATTCCTTCGTCCGTCAGCTGATGGCCAAAGAATCTCAGCTTTCAGTTACTAAAAGAGAGAGAGCAATTTCCTAACCCTAGTGACTGGTGAGAAAAACTCCAAAAATGTGATTACATTTAGGTACATTTGAGCTGATGCAGGGCTGCTGCCTGAACCTGCAGAGAGCCTGAACCCATCGCTTTGAGGGGGTAGCTGTTCTGGGCACCTGAATGGGGTGTTAACTCCCTCCTCACCCCACCCCAGCAGGGGACTCTGTGTGGGGCAGAAGGGGAGAAGCAAAGCAGGCTGGCCTCTGCCATTGCCACCCCAGGTGAGACACCTGAGCTGATGGGGGTAAGTTCTAGGGGATCCCACTTCTAACACCAATGCCTCTGTGCCTGGGGGAAAAGTGAATGGGGATCCCATGCCACTGCAAATCCAAGTGCGTGCGTGGGTGGGTGGGTGGGTGGGTGTGGGTGTGGGTGGGTGGGGAGGTTGGAAGGGCTACTGTCCCTACAGGGCCAGTGCAAGGATATTTCGTGCCCTAGGCGAAACTTCCACCTTGCGCCCTCCCCGCGTCCTCACTCTGAGGCACCCCCCTGGTGGTAGCTCCCCTCCTCCGCCCTGAGGCTCCCCCTGCCAGCAGCTCCCCCCCTCCACCCTCCTCCCTGAGGCACCACCCCTGCCCCAGCTCACCCCTGCTCTGCACATGCACCCCGAGGACGCCGTCGCTGCTTCACTTCTCCTGCCTCCCAGGCTTGTGGCGCCTAAGCTGATTGGCGCTGCAAGCCTGGGAGGCGGGAGAAGCGAAGTGGCCACGGCGTGCTCGGGGAGGAGGCGGGGCAGGGGTGAGCTGGAGCAGGGAGTTCCCCTACGTGCCGCCCCCCCACACTTGCTGCAGGCGGCCCTCCCGGCGCCCCCCTGCCCCAGCTCCCTCCGCCTAAATGCCGGCGGCGACCTGGGCAGCCGAAGATCCGGCCGCTGCAGTCGCTGCCGAAGAAAATGGCGCCCCCCAAATCCCAGCGCCCTAATGCCTAAATGGTTGCACCGGCCCCGTGTCCCCAATTATCATAACTGATCGGTTCCGCATTGCAGTATCCTGAGCCCCGGTCAGAACTGGGGCCCTGTCACACGGGCCACAGCCCAGACATACCCCACCCTGGTGAGCTCATGGGCTAGTCAACCCTCTCTGCTCCTCCCCCTGCCCTGTGTGCTTCAAGCTTCCCCTGGGAGCAGGGCACCCACCAGCCCTTTGCTAATCCCCCCCCGGCTAAGGAGTAGGGCCCTGGGAAAGGCCCAGTGAAACCCAGCCCAGGGCCAGCCCCCACCAGGCCTCAGGAGCCATGTGAGCTCGCAAACGTACCCAGCTGTTAATGCAACCACATCCAGTGATTGGCAGAAGCTCTGGGAGCTGAGAGGGGGCGATTTAACCCCCGACCTAGGCAGAAAATCTTACCGGCCACCCCAGCGAGCAGGACGTTCCCCGCAAAGCACGACACACACCCCAGTGCAGGGCTCTGGCTGCTTCCCTCTGCAGTCAAATGGAGAACAAAAGCTGCAGAGAAAAGCAGCCCTGAGAAAATTCAAGCCACTCCCTTTCCTGGAAATCAGCTGCAGCTCTGAGTTCCTGCATATACCAGAGAGTGGGACTAGACAGACACGGGGATTGGAGGGTGGAACCCCCAAAATGTCAGGGTGGCCTTAGCAAAGAAAGCAAACGCTGCGTGTGGAACAGAGGCTCAGTGAATTCACTTTCAGTCAAGTAGCCAAATTTAGTTGTGGTGCAAAACTGCTCATTAAAGCACTACTCAGGGGCTGTCGTTTGACTGGTTTTCATTCTGTTCCCCCCACCTCACCCTGCACGCACCCACAGCCACACCTAAATGTTATCCAGGCACCTGAAATAGCAAAACAGGCGAAAGGATGGATAGAGAAATGGAGGAAAAGAGAGAGAGATGGGTGTGTCTGGAGGATAGATAGATAGATAGATAGAGGGGGTGTGTGGGGATAGATAGATAGATAGATAGATAGATAGAGGGGGTGTCTGGGGATAGATAGATAGAGGGGGTGTCTGGGGATAGATAGATTAGATAGGGAGGCGTATGGGGGTAGATAGAATGAGTGCGTGAGTGCACGGGTATGGACAGAGGCAATGCTCGGTCTCGCAGAGTCTCACGTGTGTCTAAAACCCTCCCAGACTTTCCCCACTTGTTAGGGGCAGCTGGTTCCTGGCAGCTCAGGCACGGGCAGTCCTGGGGGGGGGGGGGCGCCCAAGGCTGGGCTTTCCCCAAATGGTCCGGATGTTGGATGTCTCCATCTCTGAGAATTGAACCCCTGGTTCCCTGGGCTAGTTTGTGGCAGAGCTGAGAAGCGGCAGCTCCCAGGGCCCTCAGTGGGCTCCGCACACCCATAGACCTGCAGCCGGGCACAGGCATGCCAACATCTGGGACATTTCAGGCTGAGGGGGGGCGCTCTCCCCTGGGCACTCAGCGCTGGCCCCAGAGCCCCAGCCTGGCGCTAGGGGGTGCTGTGCTGTGCTGCAGGGAGCGGGGTGGCTCCATCGCTGTCCAGGACCCGCCCAGGCGTGTGCCCCGCCCGGGAGCAGATCCCCAGGGGCTGCGAGACCTGCGACTACCAGCCCGGACCCAGCGCTGGCCCCAGGTCTCTGCGGCACCTGGTGCCTGCGGCTCGGGGCTGGGTCCATCCAGAGAAAGTCCCCCCGGGCTGGGCACACAGTCAGTCCCTGGGGCAGGCCCAGCTGGGGAAGGACCCGCTGCTCTGCCCCGGCTCCCAGCTCCCCTTGGAGCTACAGAGTCCCACCCCGGTGTCTCTGTCTGTTGTTTTTCCTGCTTCCTTCCTTCCTGCCAGTAGTCCCCCCTCCAGCCCCCCGCTGCTCCCTCCGGCTCCTTGGCACCGGCCTGAGCCGGGGCTCCTGGCGGACGTTACCGCAGCAGCAGCGGTAGCTGGGGGTCCCTGGGCCCTTTTAAATCAGCCAGGCCCCTGGATAATTGCCCCCTTTGCTCCTCCTCCCCCTGTCAGCGGGCCTGGACATGAAGGTACCGATGGCTACGTAAGGTGACCACAGAACAGTCTTCAGCCCATGCCCGGTGCTTTTCAGGGACGGTGGGTGAACATCCTCCCCGCAAAGAGAGAAAAAGTGGGGGCATGTCGAAGGAAGAGAGCCTGAGACGAAAGCCCGCGTATCAGAGGCCTGGTGGGAGGCCTGAGGCCTTGGCTAAAGTAGTGAAAACTTTGCTGATATGAAGCAAAGTTAAGCTGTGAGCAAGAGGCAGGCCCTGCTCACAGGCCCTGGCAAGCACAGGGCTAACCCCGCAGAAACACACATGCCTAAGTCGTGCTGGGGTAAGAATAGAGACGCCAGCACATTCCAGAAAGCTGGTACCCAGGGCTGGCCGGGGGGGTCAAGTGGGGCAATTGCCCCAGGCCCTGCAGGGGCCCCCACGAGACTATAATATTCTATAGTATTGCAACTTTTTTTTATGGAAGGGGCCCCCGAATTTGCTTTGCCCCAGGCCCCCTGAATCCTCTGGGCAGCCCTGGTGGAACCCGAACATCTCGATACCAAACTCATCCCCCAAGGAGAACAGGAACACGCTGGCCCAGCCAAAGGACAAGGGCAGGATGACAGGGCGATGGATAGAGACGCTTTGATCCAACCAACGTGTACAAGGTAATGGGCGGCACCCAAATATGTCAGGAGCGATGCGCAACTTGTGTGTATCGGTGAATAAAGACACAGCGGGAGAGTCTTTGGCTGGCTTAGGAGATAATGGAAAGTCCCGTCCTTAACTGAGCTAGTCCGTTCCCCCGGCCATACCTGTGTTAGGGCACCTGTGAGCACCGAGCCAGGGCCTTAGCCCCGTGCGTCACTGACAATAAACCTGGCCGAGTGCCTTCGCTACGAACCGAGTCTGGGCGGTTCTCTCGAGGGCTGCTGAGCCGGCTAGGAGATCTCAATCAGAGCGGGACGGGGACCCCTCGCAGGGAGAACACACGCACGCAGCCGAACGGCTGATGACAGTGAGGACAGGGTATGAGGGGCGGTCATGCTGGAGGGACCACACAGCACGTGGCCAGGAAAAATTCCCCGCTGCTGCCAATTTCCTCCTGCCGTAGCCACGTGGCATCGACAGGCTTCCCCGGCTTTGCCTCTGGGCTTTCCGACGGCTTTGGCCCCCTTCTCCGGCCTCACGCCGCCCGGCCAGCGGCTGGTCGGGGAGACCGGGCCCTCCTGCTGCACCGGAACCTGCCACCACCAGCCGCTCCTGCCTGCCGCTTCCTGGGCTCGTCCAACCCGGCCTCGCTCACGCTTGGCTGGGGGGCAAGTGTGAAAAATCAGGACAGGGGGGTAATAGGAGCCTATATAAGAAAAAGACCCAAAAATCGGGACTGTCCCTATAAAATCAGGACATCTGGTCACCCTACGCTTGGCCCTTCTAACCCTCTTCAGCTCCCGTGGGCAGTTCCTCCACAGGCGGCCCCCTGGCCATCCCAATCCAGCCCTTCTCTCTGGGCCTGCGCCACCCTCCCCGGCTGCTTGCCAGCCTCCTCCAGCCAGACTAGGGCCCAGGGCTTCTCCCGCCCCGTGGGCGCCTGCTAGTCCCAGGGAGCGACTGCAGGCTCCTTCCCCGCTGCCCATTTCCCTTCTTTATACTCACCCGCCTGCCCAGCCCCGGGCTCTGCCGGTGCAGCCTGCAGCCAGCTCAGGCCCCCACACTAAGCCGTTCGGGGCCTGGGTGGGGCGCACACCCCGCCACACCGCGACACGCGATACAATGAACGTAAGGGAACATGCAACACGGCCGACACCGCACACCGGCTAGATTCAGGCGCCGCAGAATTCAGTTTGTTTATATACAATTTCAATAGATAATATCGCTCTGGATTTTTAAGGGATTTTTTTTAAACCATTTACATCTGCACAGTTGTGCCAAATTATGTGTCTGACATTTCCCTCCCCCCATTTTTATCTATATTAAATATTTGCAATAGCAGGAAATTCAGAGGGAGGGGAGACGAGTGATACAGCTTATGCTGGAGGCTCCCACGGGCCGGAGAAGGCAGCCTGCGAGCGTAGGTGGGTTTTCTGGGTTATAAACGCCGTCGCCGTGTGAATCCCGCTGCGCCCAGTGACTGTGAATGAACAGTGCCGCACGCACCAGTGGGTGCACGAGGGGTCTCACGCGTGCACGGCTGGACTGGTTTTTCTGAGCAAGCCCCAGGCCGGATTGTTAAGTGATCAGGGCCCAGCAGGGAGAGGATGAAATCTGCTGTGTGTAGGGTGACCAGACAGCAAGCGTGAAAAATCAGGATGCGGTGGTGGGGTAATAGGAGCCTATATAAGAAAAAGCCCCCAAAATCGGGACTGTCGCTATAAAATCGGGACATCTGGTCACCGTCGCTGTGTGCAGCAAACAGAGCTGGGCTGGGCCAGGCTGGAGGGGGAGAGGAGCCGTGTGGGTCCCTGCCGGAGGTGAGCTGCCCGGTGGCACAAGGTTAAACGCGCCGGCAGCTGGTAAATGAGCGGTGGGCTGGGCTCAGACAGGGCAGGGGGCGGAGGCTGTGGGGATTTGCTCTGGGAGGGGCACAGGGGAGTTAATTCCTTCCAGCAGGGGTGGGTGTGCGCAATCACACACACACACACACCAGGGCACCTTCCTTCCAGCAGGGGTGGGTGTGTGCAATCACACACACACACACACACACACAGAGCAGGGTGCCTTCCTTCCAGCAGAGACACACACACACACACACACACACACACTCACACACAGAGCAGGGCTCCTTCCTTCCAGCAGGGGTGGGTGTGTGCAATCACACACACACACACACACACAGAGCAGGGTGCCTTCCTTCCAGCAGAGACACACACACACACACACTCACACACAGAGCAGGGCTCCTTCCTTCCAGCAGGGGTGGGTGTGTGCAATCACACACACACACACACACACACAGAGCAGGGTGCCTTCCTTCCAGCAGAGACACACACACACACACACACACACAAAGCAGGGCTCCTTCCTTCCAGCAGGGGTGGGTGTGCGCAATCACACACACACACACCAAGGCGCCTTCCTTCCAGCAGGGGGCAGCAGTGACACACTCACTCACACTCACACAGAGGAAACGAAAGTGAAACCCTCCAGCCGGCGGGTCGCCCCCCGCGTGGGACAAGGGCAGATCTGGCCCCACTCGGGAGGTAACCGCGGGGCCGGGGGGCAGGGGCGAGCAGACCGACGGGGAAGGAGCCGGGGCCGGTGGGGCAGCCGGAGGGAGCGGGAAGGAAACGGGGCTGGGGGGGAAAGTGAAAGGAGGCGGGGGGGGGGGGGAGCCGCGGGGGTGGACTCGGGGGGCAGAGGGAGGAGAATGGGGGGGTGCAGGGGTCGGGATGGGGGGCAGAGGGAGGGGGAGCCGGGGGTGGACTCGGGGGGCAGACAGAGATGGGGACAGACTGAATCAGAGCAGGGCGGGGACCCCCCCACCCCTCCTTCCACCACCCCAAATGGGGTGGCCAGAGTGACCCACCCAGACTGGCCGGGGGTGTGTGTGGAAACTGGGGAACCCTCCCCCCCTTTCTGCCTGAACCCCCAGGGCTGGGGGCCACGTTCAGGAGACGTGTGATGACGATGTGGGTGGGGGCAGGTGAAGACCGCAGCCCAGCAGTGCCCTGGCCTGGGCTCCTGGCTTTTGCCCACCCCCCAGTGGAAGGAGGGATCCTATTCCCTGCACCCCCGAGCCAGTCCCCTGCCCTGGAACGGGGCCGGGGGCCCCTAGAGAGGAAGGGCCCCCTGCCCCATTCCCTGCCCCCCTGGGCCAGCCACTCCCCGTGCTGGGGCTCGGTGGGAGCCGGCGTCCCCAGAGGGGAAAGCCCCGTGTCCTGTTTCCCTACATTAACCCCCACTTATGCATCTCTCTGCCCCCCCCAGCGCTCCCCCAAGCCCCATGGCTGATCAGACCCCCCCAGAGAGCGACCGGCGTCCCGCCGACTTCACGGAGGAGTACGACGTCATCACCGACGAGGACATCGCGGAGATCAGAGACGCCCTGGAAGGGGGCCGGCTGGACGAAGCCGCCGCGAAGATCCTGGAGAGCCTGGAGGACTTGGAGAACGCCCCGCTGGACATTGCCGTGACGGGGGAGTCTGGCTCCGGCAAATCCTCCTTCGTCAACGCCGTCCGCGGCCTGCGGGACGATGACGAGGGAGCGGCCGCCACGGGGGTGGTGGAGACCACCACGGAGCCGACGCCGTATCCCCACCCCACGCACCCCAACGTGACGCTGTGGGACCTGCCGGGCATCGGCACCCCGGACTTCCAGTCCCACGCCTACCTGGAGCGGGTGGGCTTCCCCCGCTATGATTTCTTCATCCTCATCGCCTCCGAGCGCTTCCGGGCCAGCCACGTCCAGCTGGCCCAGGAGATCCAGAAGATGGGCAAGCGCTTCTACTTCGTGCGCTCCAAGGTGGACGCCGACCTGTACGCGGCCAGAAAAAGGCGGCCGGCGAGCTACAGCGAGCAGGGGGTCCTGACGCAGATCCGGGACGACTGCTGCCGGCGGCTGCTGGCCGAAGGGGTGGCTTCCCCGACTGTCTTCCTCCTCTCCAGCTGGGAGCTGGGCAGCTACGACTTCCTGGCGCTGGAGGAGACCTTGGAGAAGGAGCTGCCTGCACACAAGAGACACGCGTTCCTCCTGGCTTTGCCCAACCTTTCGCTGAGCATCCTGCAGAGGAAGAAGGAAGCCATGCAGAGGCAGATCTGGAAGCTGGCCGCCATCTCCTGCGGTGTGGCCGCTGTCCCCATCCCGGGGCTCTCGGTGGTCTGCGACGTGACCATCCTGGTCAAAACCCTCTCCGAGTACCGCCAGACCTTCGGCTTGGACGACGAGTCGCTCTGCAAGCTGGCCGAGAAGGTGGGGAAACCCGTGGAGGACATCAAGGAGGCCATCAGGTCGCCTCTGGTCAGGGAGATCTCCAGGGACCTGGTGCTGAAGTTGCTGACCAAAGCCGGAGGGGGAGCGCTGATGTTCATAGAGTACCTGGCCAGCACGGTGCCAGTGTTTGGGTCCATGGCGGCCGGGGGGATCTCCTTCGGAACCACCTATTACATGCTCCGCAGCTTCCTCGAGGAAGTCGCCAGGGACGCCCACAACGTCCTCATCAAGGCCTTTGAGACGGATGTTTGAAGAGGGACTGGGGAGCCCCGCGGTCGGGGCGAGGGGGGATCTTGGCCATGGCACTGAGCTCAGTCCACCAGCCATGGCAGAAATCCCCACGCAGGAGAGATTTCGGAGCCGGATCCTCAGCGAGAGTAAATCGGTGTTGGGTCGATGGACACTGGCTGGGGAGTCAGCTGGTATCAGAGCAGCATGCGACTCGCTGGCCTGCACGGGCTCTCCAGACCTGTCCCCAGGGGCACCTGGTCCGTGCCAGCTGTGTGGTCTCCCCCGACAGAGGGGGAAAGCAAACCAGGGGGTCACGGGAGGCCACGGGCTGTGGTGCTATTTTGGGGCCCTGCAGGGGGCGCCTTGCGGCTCCCAGTGGAGGATTGTGGGAGCTCAGCGCCCCTGGTCTGGGATCAGCCTCGCTTTGGTGCAATCAGGGAACGGTTCAGCAAAACAGGATTGTTTTGCGGGTGGTTGATTAAAAAACAAATTTTAAATTAAACTTAGTTTGTGATGGTGGGGTAGAAAATGGGAGCCAGGACTCAGGTTCTATCCCAGCTCTGGGAGGGGAGAGGGGTCTAGTGGTTACAGTTGGGGCACGCTGGGGAGGAGAGAAGCCAGGACTCCAGTGGTTAGAGAAGGAAGGGGGCTGGAAGCCAGGACTCCTGGGTTCTGTCCCTGGCATTGAGAGGGAACACAGTGCTGGCTTCACAATCTTTCCACAAAGGCCTAACCTGAGCCCCCACTCAACCCACTACCAGCGTAGACGGGCCCGCTGCTCTGACGCGTCGCAGGTGCCCGACGCCGGGCAGACGGGCCCGCTGCTCTGACGCGTCGCAGGTGCCCGACGCCGGGCAGACGGGCCCGCTGCTCTGACGCGTCGCAGGTGCCCGACGCCGGGCAGACGGGCCCGCTGCTCTGACGCGTCGCAGGTGCCCGACGCCGGGCAGACGGGCCCGCTGCTCTGACGCGTCGCAGGTGCCCGACGCCGGGCAGACGGGCCCGCTGCTCTGACGCGTCGCAGGTGCCCGACGCCGGGCCCGTTGCTCTGACGCGTCGCAGGTGCCCGACGCCGGGCAGACGGGCCCGCTGCTCTGACGCGTCGCAGGTGCCCGACGCCGGGCAGACGGGCCCGCTGCTCTGACGCGTCGCAGGTGCCCGACGCCGGGCAGACGGGCCCGTTGCTCTGACGCGTCGCAGGTGCCCGACGCCGGGCAGACGGGCCCGTTGCTCTGACGCGTCGCAGGTGCCCGACGCCGGGCAGACGGGCCCGCTGCTCTGACGCGTCGCAGGTGCCCGACGCCGGGCAGACGGGCCCGCTGCTCTGACGCGTCGCAGGTGACCGACGCCGGGCAGACGGGCCCGCTGCTCTGACGCGTCGCAGGTGCCCGACGCCGGGCCCGTTGCTCTGACGCGTCGCAGGTGCCCGACGCCGGGCCCGTTGCTCTGACACGTCGCAGGTGCCCAACGCCGGGCAGACGGGCCCGCCACTCTGACGCGTTGCAGGTGCCCGACGCCGGGCAGACGGGCCCGCTGCTCTGGTGCTTTGCGGGTGCGATACCAGGTGGATGGGCCCGTTAGTCAGATCTGGGGGTGGGGTGGGGGGTCCGCACGAGGTGCTCTGCCCCAATGCATCACTTCTCCGGGTGTTAACAAAATCCACCACAAAGTCAGTGCCCAGCTTGAAGCCCTCTTTATTAGCGGGGGTGGTGGGGGGAGGGCACAGCATGGAGGGTCCTCCCAGACAGAGGGGAGACCCTATGGCCATTGTGGGGGACCCCAATATGGGGTCAGAGCATCACATGCGGCAGGGTCAGTGGGAAAGGCAAAGGGGGCGTGAATGGGGGAGAGGAGAGATTCTTCTCTAAGGCTGGGGTGGATGAGACTTTGGGGAGGGAAGGAGATGAAGGGGGCAAGGACAGAAGGAGGGGGAGAGATGAAGGTGGGGGGAAGGATGGAGGGGGGTACAGAGAGAAGGAAGGAGGAGTGGGGGGAAGGAAGGAGGGAAGGAAGGGGGCAAGGAGGAGAGATGAAGGGGGGAGGAAGCAGGGGAGGAGGAGATGAAGGGCTCCGCTCCATGGGGCACTGGTTCAGGACTATGGCCCTGCCCTATGGTTCAGCCCCGCCCCGATCTTGCCCCATGGCATCGTGGGGGTGCATTCTCAGCCCCGGGCAGGCTGGGAGAGTCAAGGACTCCCCCCTCTCTAGTACCCCTGTCTGGCTGGGGGAGCTCTGGTGACTTGGGGGGGTCAGGACGGCTCTGCCCTCTGGGAGGGGGATGGGGGCCCAGCAGGGGCGTCCCGCCCGGACTCTCCCGCACCGCGCCTGGAGCCAGCGACCAAACAGCACCTCCAGGCTGCCCAGCAGGCCCCTCCTGCCCCGGGAGGCAGAGGGAGGGGGCCCCGGTGCGGCCCCCCAGCGCGGCGGCTCCTTGGGCGGCAGTCGCTCAGGCCAGCAGGCGGCTGTACTCCGAGAGCGCCGAGGATTTCTTCACCCCGTCCCAGATCCGGGCCGCGTAGTGGAACCTGCCGGGGGGTAGACAGCATGTGGGTCAGCCCTGCCTGCCGGGGAGAGCCCCCACCCCATCCCCGGGACATCGGGGCAGCCCTGCCTGCTGGGGAGAGCCCCCAGCCCATCCCCGGGACATCGGGGCCAGCCCTGCCTGCCAGGGAGAGCCCCCACCCCATCCCCGGGACATCGGGGCCAGCCCTGCCTGCGACAGGAGAGCCCCCACCCCATCCCCGGGACATCGGGGCCAGCCCTGCCTGCCAGGGAGAGCCCCCACCCCATCCCCGGGACATCGGGGCCAGCCCTGCCTGCGACAGGAGAGCCCCCACCCCATCCCCGGGACATCGGGGCCAGCCCTGCCTGCCAGGGGAGAGCCCCCACCCCATCCCCGGGACATCGGGGCCAGCCCTGCCTGCCGGGGAGAGCCCCCACCCCATCCCCGGGACATCGGGGCCAGCCCTGCCTGCCGGGGAGAGCCCCCACCCCATCCCCGGGACATCGGGGCCAGCCCTGCCTGCCGGGGAGAGCCCCCACCCCATCCCCTGCAGCACAGCACCCCCTAGGACATCGGGGGCATTGGGGCTGGCACTGACTGCCAGGGGAGAGCCCCCACCCCACCCGCTGCAGTACATCCCCAAACTTACTTACCCATAATCCTTTGCCCCATAATCACCTACCCAACCTCCCTACCCAGAATCCCCTGCTCCCTCGGCCGTATCCGGCCCCTCACCAGTTCTTCTCCGTCAGGATGGTGTGGGAGAGCTGGGGCCGCGCCATAGACATGATCTGGCTGCGCAGCTTGGCCATGAGCGACTGGAAGCTGGGGTGCCCCTTGTACCCGGGCAGCAGGGAGAAGAGGGGGCCGCCCCCAGGAGCTGCAGGCACAAGGGGGGAGAGGATGAAAATAGGGCTGCCCTGAGGGCCGCAGGGGGGCAGAGGAGGGCACCGCGCTCAGGGACCGCAAGGGGGCACAGGACAGCGCCGCCCTAGAGGCCACGCCCCAGGCCTGCAGGCGCCTGCTCCCCAGCCCAGGGGGAGGAACACACACAGCTCCACCTAGGGCGGCACAGAGGGGCGGCAGGGTAGGAGGACTCCGGGGGCGGGATCCCAACTCCCTACCTGCTCTGGGGAACGTGTCGTCGGCGTCACTGTCCGCGAACGGCAGCAGGAAGAGATTCACCTCCGTGTCCAGGTAGTCGTAGGGGAGGCCAGGGAAGATGTTACACTCCAGCATGGAGAGAGTGCCTGAGAGACAGAGACACGTGGCACTAGGGGGCGCTGTGCTGCACGGGGTGGGGTGGGGCCTCTCCCCGGCAGGGCTGGCCCCGATGCCCCTGGGCGGCACTAGGGGGCGCTGTGTTACTTTTGAGGTGAGAATCACCCCCAAGCTTCCAGCCATTCCTGGTCATTCCAAATCCCCCAGCACTTTCCCCTGCAGGAGCTGGGCCATTAGCTCTGCGTCCTGGAACCCAGGCGTCCGGGGCCCCGTTCACCCCACCCCCGCGCGGGGGGGAGCCGGCAGGGAAGGCTTACCCTTGTATTTCAGGTGCGAGTGCATCATGATTTTATCGATAACCACGTGCATCTGCTTCAGGTTCCGGGGACAGAAATTCTCCCGCTTGGCCTTGTTCTGCAGGAAAACTGGAGCAAGGGGCAGAGACGCCCGGGGGGGGCGGGGGGGGGGGGAATTCAGCCTGGACATCACTGCACAGACCAACCCCTGCTAGAATAACCTGGCCCCAAATCACCAACGGAGCGCTAGGGGGCGCTGTGCTATGTGAGCAGAGTGGGGGCTCTCTCCTGGCAGTCAAGGCTGGCCCCGATGGCACGGGGCGGGCGCTGTGCTGCAAGGAGTGGTGTGGGGGTCCTCTCCCCTGGCAGTCAGGGCTGGTCCCAATACCCCAGGCTGGCACTAGGGGGCGCTGTGCTGCAGGGAGCAGGGTGGGGGGGCTCTCCCCTGGCAGTCAGGGCTGGCCCCGATACCCCAGGCTGGCGCTAGGGGGCGCTGTGCTGCAGGGAGCAGGATGGGGGGGTCTCTCCCTTGGCAGTCAGGGCTGGCCCCGATACCCCAGGCTGGCGCTAGGGGGCGCTGTGCGGCAGGGAGCAGGGTGGGGGGTCTCTCCCTTGGCAGTCAGAGCTGGCCCCGATGCCCCAGGCTGGCGCTAGGGGGCGCTGTGCGGCAGGGGGCAGCGGCTGCTCACCGACGTGGGGATAATACTCCGTGCCCTCGTCGGCGCCCGAGGAGCCAGTGGACTCGTGGCTGGGGGAGGGCGTGGAGGGTTTCACCATCTCGGCCGTCTGCAGGAACCTGCCGTGGGGACATGGGGAGCTGCGGTTAGTGGGGAGCTGGGGGGCCATGGGGCCATTTAGTGCCTGTGGGAGGGGCAGGGGAGGTCCCCTGACCCTGCTGGGAATGGGGCTGAGACCTGGCAAACTTGATTCACACATGAATTGCTGAGCCCAGAGCCCATCCCCCAAAACAGCCTGGGGCCAGATCAGAGCCGGTGCCCCCTAGAGGGGAAAGACCCCGTGCCCCATTCCCCACCCTCCTGAGCCAGCCAGTCCCAGCCCTGGGGGCAGATCAGAGCCAGTGCCCGCTAGAGGGGACAGACCCCGTGTCCCATTTCCCATCCACACACCCCAAGCCAGCCAGTCCCAGCCCTGGGGCGGGAGGGAAGCCAGCGCCCCCCAGGTGGAAAGACCCCGTGTCCCATTCCCCACCCTCCTGAGCCAGCCAGTCCCAGCCCTGGGGCTGGATAGGAGCCAGCGCCCCCCAAGGGGAAGGGCCCCATGCCCCACCCTGCTAGGGCCTTGCTCACCTGTACAGACTGAGGTCGGTGAACCAGTCCTGCACCACGATGACCACGTGGCAGACGGTGAAGAGAAAGGCCGCGATCTGCAGGGACTGCGGGGAGCAGAGCAGCTGTCAAAGGAGGAGTCTCCCCCCAGGGCCTGGCCAGCAAAGCGAATCCCCCCCCCCCCCCCAATAGTAGCAACCAATCACTGCTGTGTATCCCACTACCCCCCACCTCCATCCCCCCCACCCTGGGGCCAGATCGGAGCCAGCGCCCCCTAGACAGGCAAGACCCCCTGTCCCGTTCCCCGGCCCCCAGAGCCAGCCAGCCCCCACCCTGGGGCCGGATCGGAGCCAGCGCCCCCCATTCCTCGTCCCAGTGAGCCAGCCAGTGCCCGCCCTGGGGCCGGACGGGAGGTGGGGGGCAGCAGCCTACCTGCATCTCCACGTAGGTGTGGGGCAGGTTGTACTCGGGGGGCAGCTTGCGGTCGTTGTTGATGAGATGGTCCAGGATGGAAGGGCTGAGAATCGGCTGGAGGGAGACACGGGGCAGGGAGCGTTACAGCGTCTGACTGTCCCGAGCCGAGCGAGGTGCTCACAGGGACACACACACACGGAGCAGGGCTCGTCCCCGCCAGCAGGGGGCGACACACACACAGTGGGAATCACCCCACTGTAACCCTGCCTTGGCCAATGTGGGAATCCACCCACAGCCCGTAGCGATCCCCCATTGCTACAGAGCCAGCCAGCCCCACCCTGCCACCAATCAGCCCCCATCGACCGATGTGCCACACAGACCCCCTACTGCTCCCGGCCCAGGGGCCTCGTCCGGCACAAGGGGTCAGTCCTGAGAGTCGAACTCAGCTGGGCCGGCCCGGACCAGCTTCCGCAGGCCCAGCCGTCACAGATGGTGGAGTCATGTGGTGCTGCCCCCTGGTGGCCAGGGGCGGTATCGCACCAGGATCTCCATGCCCATTGCCACCAGAGGGGTGGCTGTGAGGGGGGTGCCCCCTGGAGAAGGGGGCGGGCAGGGACCTGGGTGTCGAGGAAGATGATGCGCTCCTGGGTGATGAAGAAGTCGATGCCGCTGGTCTGGTTCCCCCCACGCTCCTTGATCTCCTGGCTCTGGGTGCGGAACACGTAGGCCCTGGGATGGGAGTGGGGGGGGAAGAGAAGGGTCAGTAGGGATTGGGGGAGGAAATATGTGCCCCCTTGACCTGCTTCTTAATGCCCATCCCCCACCCAACACCCCTCAACATCCCACCTTCTCCCCAAACACTTGCCACTGCCCCTACTGCCGGTGCCCCCCCCAGACCCACATCCACCACCCACCCACCTTCCCCCCTCCATCCCACCCCAACTTCCCCCTTCCCCTTCATGCCCCGGCCACTCAGCATTCACGCCCATCTCCCCTGACCCCGTGCCAGCCCCCTCCCACCCCACATACCTTTGATCTTCTTCCGGCTGGTTAGCCGACAGCAGAGACATCAGCATGGATTTGCCGGTGCCCTGTAATCCCAGCACCCCGACCACCAGCACGTCGGTCTGGTCCAGCAGGTACTGCCGAGGAGAGAGAGCTCAGTGACTGCCGGCTCCCTGAGAACCCAGGAGTCCTGTGGAGCAGCAGTACAAGAGCAGGGACCAGCTGGCTCAAGGGGGCGGGGAAATGGGGCCTTTCCCCATTGGGGCCTTTCCCCAGACAGGATCTGGCTGGCTGGGAACTGCGGGGGGGGGAGAGCAGGGAATGGGGCCTGGGGCCTTTCCCTGTAGGGGCCGCCGGCTCTGATCTGGCCTCACTAGCAGGGCCCGGGGAGGGCAGGGGTCGCGGGGAGGATCTCTGTGGGTGGGGGGCGTCCCGGGGGCCAGGTACCTCGATGGCGCTGTCACACCAGTTCATCTGATCGTCCACCAGCTTGATGCTGTGCTTCATCTTCTCCGGGGCCAGCAGCTTTGCCTGGCCCACCACGGCTGGGGGAGGGACCAAGAGACGGGGCTCAGAGAGGCTGACAGCCCGGCCGGGGGCTTAGCTACCTGCTGCTCTAACCCGCTGGAGAGAGAACCCAGGCGTCCTGGCTCCCAGCTGCCTGGAGGCTGGCCCCACAGCCCAGCAGGGAGGGGTTGGCTGCCATCTGGTGGCGCGCACTGGTAACTACATGCATATTAAAGGGCATCCGGTTCTCTTCCCACATCCCACCCCCGTGGGGCTACAACCCCCTGCCCCTTTCCTCCTCCTCCCCCCCTTCCTCCTAGCCCAGCCCCCGCAGCGGGTACTCACGGTCCATGGTGCTGCTGGACGCCGCGGATCCCATGCCCCGGTTCTGGATCTGGTAGACGGGTTGCGTGGGGCGCTGTCCCTCCTTCTCCCCCTTGGCAGCAGCTGTGGGGAGCTGGGCAGCCCCCTCCGACGCCCCCGCTGGGCCTTTGCCTTCCTCCCGCGACTTCATCAGCACGATGGGCTTCTCCATGGGGGGCGGGGCAGTGGCGGGTGGGGCTGGAGCTGGGGCAGGGGCCAGCTTGGACTGCGGGGAGAATGAGGCTGGTAGAGACCCCATGTCCCATCCCCAAGCTGAGGACAGAACCCAGGAGTCCTGACTCCCACCCTGCCCTGCTCTAAGCACTAGACCCCTCTCCCCCCCTCAAGTTGGGATAGAACCCAGGAGTCCTGCTGCCCAGCCCCCCTGCTCTAACCACTAGACCCCACTCCCCTCCCAGAGCTGGGATAGAACCCAGGAGTCCTGACCAAGGTCTGCCCAGCTCATTTACTCTTACCGGACTCACATATCCTGCAAATGGTTAAGAAGCGGTTGTGAGACACCCTTGCTCGGCGGCTGCTCTGTATAGTAGCTAATAGCCTACTGCTGCTGCCTGCTGACAGAGTAACTCCTTTAGCTTCACGTGGAGGATACCAGCTCTACTACAGCTGCCTGCTGACGAAGCCACTCCTTTAGCTGAAGCAGCAGAGTCCTGTGGGCTGGCACTGCTGGTGGTGGGTTCTATCCCCACTGTTGGTGGGGGTCACACACACAGGGGGTGGGTGTGACAGGCCCGAGGGGGCAGCGTCCTTCCCATGTGGGTCTTACCCTCTCAGCGGGCGGCTTGGCCAGGATGATGGGCGTCTTCTGCATCACGGACCCGACCGGCTCCTCCGCAGGCTCCTGGGGGAGAGATCAGAGCGGGGTGAGGGGGGGCTCCCCGCGTGGCCCCTTCCCCACCCCGCAGCCCCTCCCCTGCCCCGTCACTCACCCGGCGCTCGCGGTCCCAGGGGCCGTAGTCACGCTCCCGGCCCGGCCCCGACAGGCTCTGGGGGCCGCCCGGGGGGCCCAGCTCCTTGTCGCGGTTCCAGCGGCGCCGGCGGTCGGGGCCGTACAGGCCGGGCTGGCTGTGCCCGGAATCCGACATGGCCGCCGCCTGCGGGGGGGCGAGAGTCACGTCAACCCCAGCGCGGCAGCGGAGGGGAGAGGAGGGGGGAGAATAAAACAGCACCAGGGGATTATTTCCCCAGTGGGGTGGAGGGATACTATACAAAGAGGCCATTAGGGACTATTTCCCTGGTATGGCGGACGGATACATATATGCGTGAGGCACACTCTTGGGGACTATTTCCCCACACTGCAGAGGGATATTACAGAAGAGACACTATCACTGGGGTCTATTTACTCGACATGGTGGAAGGGCACCAGGGTTATTTAACCAGCAAGACAAAGACAACGCAGGGAAGACAGGGCCTATTTTCTCTGCACTATTTATCCTGCCTGGCAGAAGGACGCTAGCACAGAAGGGCGGAAGGATACTGGAGAGGTGGTGAAGCCACCAGGGACTATTTATCCAGCCCAGTGGAGGAGCAAACCACCACAAGGAACTACTTAACCTGTGGAGCGGCAGGCCATGGGACTACTTTGCCAGCATGGTGGAGGGATACCATAGAGAAAAGTTGACAAGATGCATGGGGACCGGCCCGGGGGGGGGCAAGAGCCATTGAACCAAACTGCAAACGCTGGACATGATGGAAACCACGTCAAGCTGCTCCCCTAGTCCCAACACCTGTGTGGGGAACTATTTAGCCCATGTGGTGGAGGGATATTTAACCTGCTCTTAAGGCGCTGGGGTGTTATCAGGCCCGTGGGTATCAGCCCTGCGGGCGGATACGGGGCAGGAGGCTGCTGGGATACGCCCTGCTCAGCTGAGGGATTCTGGGCACCAGGGTTATGACCCCACCCCGAGGGGGACACCACTGGGATTATATACCCTGTGGAGGGATACAGAGAAGTGATAAGATATTATTTTACACGGCCTGCGGAGGAATATGGGGGCGGGCAGTGACCCCCCCCTTGGGCTATACCGCCCACAGATGGATACGGGGGGGGAGGGGTCACCCCAGGGCTATATGGACCGTGGAAGGATACAGGAGGGATGTGAGGTGTCATGCTAGGAGCTATATGGACCGTGGAGGGATACAGGGTGTGTGAGACATCACCCCCACACCACACGGCTATACGGCCCACACAGGGATATGGGGGAGGGGTCACCCCAGGGCTATATGGACCGTGGAAGGATACAGGAGGGATGTGAGATGTCATGCTAGGAGCTATATGGCCTGCGGAGGGATACAGCACCCCAGGGCTATATGGACCGTGGAAGGATACAGGAGGGATGTGAGGTGTCGTGCTAGGAGCTATATGGCCTGCGGAGGGATACAGGGTGTGTGAGACATCCCCTCCCCAGGGGTGATACAGAGGTGAAGGGTCACCCCAGGGCCATATCACCTGCGGAGGGATACAGGCTGGAGGTGAGATGTCACCCCTGGAGCTATACGGCCCATGGCAGGATGGGCAGAGGAGTGGAAGGCCTCACCCCAGAGGCTATAGGGCCCGCGGAGGGATACCGGGCACGGGAGGCCTCACCCCGCGGAGGGATACCGGGCGCTATATCAAATGGAAGCGGGTGGGGCAGAGGAGTGCGCACCCGCGGAGGGATACCGCCCTAGGTTATGAGGCTGTGAGATCTACATGCCCTGCGCGGGTCACCGGGCTGCGGGAAGAGGCCGCAGCGCCACATACCCGGCGGAGGATTAATCCCCAGGTAAAGGGAAGCCCGAACTAGCTACCCGCGGAGGGATACCTGACTGGGTAACTCGTCTCAACCGACCGCCCCTCGGAGGGATACCGGGAGTGTGACGCGTCACCCGGCGCTATTTACCCCGCCCCGCGGAACGATACCTGAGCGCTGGTGCTGAGAGCAGAAGCCGGGGCTGTCTCCCCGGTAACGGCGGAGGGATACCGGGCGGCTCACTGGGGCTGAGGTACCGTGCAGCGGCCGGGACGGGCTGCTGGGGAAGCCCGGCGGCGCGAACAGAGCATCTGGGCGCCGGCTTGGAACGAACCTGCTCGGCCACCGTTGTTTCCGAACGCGCCTGCGCGCGAGGGGGCGTGTCCAAAATGGCGGCTTCGCGCCCGCGCGTGCCGGTGAGGGCACATGCGCAGTGCTCTGGCATCGATAGAATAGACCCCTCTTAAGGGGCGTGGCCTCCAGTCAGAACGAGGCTAGAAGTGGCGAGGGGGGATACAGTGGTGCGCATGCGCACGGAGCTGGGACGCCTGGGTTCTCTGCCCGGCTCTGGGAGCGGGGCGGGACCCAGGGGTTGGAGCAGGGGGCGGAGCCAGGACGCCTGGGTTCTCTCCTGGCTCGTGGTAGACCCGGCTCCTGGTGCCTCAGTTTCCCCCGCCGCCCAGCGCTGGGGGGGGCGATAATTAGCGGGAGACAAATAACCCCGAGCAGGGACCCGCCCCCAGGCTGGGCCCGGCGGGGAAAGACTGAGCGGCCCCCGGGACCCCCCCCCCCCCAGCTACTGACCTGTCCCTGCGCCGCGCCCGCGTGTCTCCGCCGGCCCCTCCCCACAGCCCCCCCGCCCCCCTCCCCACACTGACCCCCTGCCCCTTCCCTCTCCCTGCATTGACCCCCAGCCCCCTCCCCCCAACCCCCCCGCCCCCCCCGCCCCCTTCCCTCTCCCCGCACTGACCCCCCGCCCCCTCCGCCCCCCTCCCCGCACTGACCCCCCGCCCCCTCCCCACAGCCCCCCGCCCCCTTCCCCGCACTGACCCCCCGCCCCCTCCCCACAACCCCCACCGCCCCCTCCGCCCCCCTCCCTGCACTGACCCCCCGCCCCCTCCCCACAACCCTCCTCCCTGGCCCCCTCCCCTCCAACTGCGGCACCTTCCCTGTACCAGCCAAACAGGCCACAGTGTCCCTCCTCCCACCCCGCAGCTCTGGGCCATTTAAAGCCCGCGGCTCATGGCGGGGGGGGGGGGTGGAACTACACTTCCCAGCATCCCCCTGTGCGCCCCGCCCCCCCCCCGGGCTGCCAGCTTCCGGGCTAACCGGCTGGCTGGGGCGGGGGAAGGGGCCGTAGGGAGCCGCCCCCCCTCCCACGGGGTGTTTGGGAGCCAGCGAGGACCATGCACGAGCGGGTCCCGGGCTGGGTGTCTGCACCCCGGGCCAGGCAAGTACCCCCAGGCTGGCAGCCCAGGCCCTGGGCAGCCCCGCCCCTGCCCCCGCTCTACCCACTAGACCTCACTCCCCACCCCTCCAACCCCGTGCCCGTGAAAACTGAGCTCTGCTTTCTCCAGCCTTCGCAGGACTCCTGGGTTCTCTCCCTGGCTCTGGAGTCTAGTGGTTAGAGCAGAGGGCCTGGGAGCCAGGACTCCTGGGTTCTCTCCCTGGCTCTGGAAGGGGACTGGGGTCTAGTGGTTAGAGCAGAGGGAGCCAGGACTCCTGGGTTCTACCCTCTACTCCACCACAGATACTCTGCGACCATGTGCGTGTCCCTGCTTGTGTGCCTCAGTTTCTCCCTCCTCCCCCCACTGGAGGCAGCAGGCCGCTGTGTGCTCATGAAGTCCTGTCAGGGCGGCGGGGGGCGCGGGTGCTGCTGCCGATCCACTCAGGGTGCTCCCCGCTTTGCTTCCAGGCAGCCATGGACCCGGTGCCGGCAATGGAGGTTGGGGCCGAGATTGAAGTGACTGAAGACGGCGTGTTGGAGGAGCTGCCACTGCGGCTGGTACGTCCCGGCGCCTGTGTCTGAGCAGCAGGTGCTCCGGCTTGGGCGGGAGATGCTGCCATCTCGGGGGTGGGGCAGAGGCTGTTTATACAGGACCCCTCACCCAGCCGTGAGATGCGCTGCCTCTGGAGAGGGGGGGGGGGCGGAGACTGCTTAACAGTTTGAGACAGGAAGTGCATGAACCTTGCCTACGTGACTGTCATTTTAGGGTGGGTAGTTTTGGGCTGGACTCAGAACTTTCCTCCGCTTCCTGTTCATTTTGGGGGGACTCTGTAGAGAATTTGATGTGCTTCAGGGGGTGAGATGGGGGGATTTCCCCTGGCAGTGAGGGCTGCCCCCCCCTGGCAGCAATAGGGGCACTGTGCTGCAGGAGGTGGGGAACCCTGAGTCAGGGCTGGCCCCGGTTCCCCAGTGTGTCAGTAGGGGGCGCGCCCCCCACTTATCCCCATTTCATCCCCCCAGGAGAACGCTAAGAACTGCCTCTCATGGGAAGGCCTGGAACCCTCCAGCAGCGATGACGACGGGGAGACCACCGCCCCCACCTCCCTGCCCCCCTTGCGCCGGCCCCTGGCGCCAAACCTGCTGGCTGCCCCCTTCGCCACCAAATCCCTGCCTCGGGAGAACATCATTGTCCCCTTCCGCCCGGGGCCGGCCGCCGCCCCGGGGACCCAGGCGTTCGGGGCCTACCAGTGCCAGGAGTGCCGCCAGGTCTTCGTGGAGGAGTGGCACTACCTCCAGCACGCCCAGGAGCATGCCCAGGAGCTGGCCCGGCGGCCCCGACCGGCCCTGCCCCGGAGGAAGCAGCGCTGCCCGGAGTGCGGAAAGAGATTCTCCCACCAGTCCCGCTTCAGCAGACACGTCAAGTGGCACCTCAAGCTGGCGCAGGCGGGCATCCGGGTGCAGCGGAGACGGGGGGCCCGGCCCTGCTCCCTCACCTCCTATGTCTACCAGCCGCCGGGCACCGGGAAGAACCAGGCGGGTTCTGGGGATGTCCCCTGCCCACCGCCCAGCTGGGAGGGTTCGCCCGGCCTCAGGAAGCAGCAGGGTGGGGCCCGCCCTGGGAGGCGTGTGGGGCAGACGAAGGGGCGTCAGGTGTCCGAGGCCCGGACAGCGAGCAAGGAGCAGGGCACAGAAGGGCCCAAAGGGACCCGGCAGCGTAGACCGACTCTGGGCCGGGAGTTCAGCCTGCCTAGGCCAGTTGGCATGAGTCCTACCCAGCCAATGAATATGGAGGACGAGGGGCGGGTGGCCATCTTGGACAGCAAGGTTGTCATGAGTCCGCCACAGCCAATGAATGGCCAGGTTGGCGGGAGCGTGCTTCAGGCGGCCATCTTGGACAGCCAAATTGGCGGGAGCACGTTTCAGGCAGCCATCTTGGATGGCCAGGTTGGTGGGAGCGCTCTCAGGACACTCGTCATCAATACTGAGGAGCAGGCGGCCATCTTGGATGGCCAGATTGACGGGAGCCCTCTCAGGACGCTGGTCATCAATACTGAGGAGCAAGCGGCCATCTTGGAGAGCCTGGTTAGTGGGAGTCCCTCACCGCCGGTGCACCTCAAGGAGGAGGCGGCCATCTTGGCTAGCCTAGTGGGCGCCAGCCCTCTCCACTCTTTCCGGACTGTGGTGGTGGGAGCTGAGGAGCCGGCGGCCATCTTGGAAGGCCAAGTTGGCGTGAGTCCCCTCCACCCCATGCCCCTGCGGGCCGAGGAGCTCCCACCCTCGTTGTTCCTGGAAGCCGATCCCGGCCTCAGCACGGCGGTGGATGCGGTGACCCTCCGCCTGGTCCCGTTGCTCCCTGACCCCCAGGGGCTCGTCCCGTGGGGCGGCCAGATGGTGGGGGAGCTTCCCGACGAGGCCGGAGACGTTCAGCCCACGGCTTTCCAGCTCACGGGCTACCTCCCGCCGCTCAACCAACAGTGCCGCCCCCCAGGCCCGCTCAAACTTCCCCCCTCTCCGCGGGCCCCGCTGCTCCTCCACCTGGTGCCCACCCACCCTGGCGAGCTGCCCCAGGTGCTGGAGCTGGAGTACACGCCGGGCGGTGGGCTGGCAGCGGAGCCCTGGCCCGGGGGGGTGGCACCAGACGCCGGGGACGACTTTATCGTGGTGGAGCTGGAGGCGGACGCCGGCGGGCGGGAGGAGGTGGTGGCCGGCCAGCCCGGCACTGCAGGGCCTGAGAGCTCCTTGGACGCCAGTGGGCGCCGGCACTTCTGGTGCCCGGACTGCGGGGTGCGCTACGGCCGGGCGGCCCAGCTCCGCTCCCACCGCCGGGGGCCGGGGCGCCGGCTGTGCGGCTGCGGCCGGCCCTTCCGGAGCCTCCTCCACCTTCTGCGGCACCAGCTCTGGCAGCTGGAGGGCGCCGCCTTCCTCTGCGCCGCCTGTGGGGAGGCGCTGAAGGGGCGCCGGGCACTGGGCCGCCATGGGGGGCAGCACCCCGGCGCCCCCTGCTTCCGCTGTCCCTGTGGGGCGGGCTTCCAGCGCCTGCCCCGCTACCTCTGGCACCGGATCCGGAACCAGCCGCCCGGCCTGGGCGTCTACAGCCTGGACAGCTTCCTCAGCCCGGCCTGAGCGGGGCCGCACGGGGCCTGTGCCCTCCAGGGGGCGCCAGCTCCTACCCGGCCTCCTGGAGGGCAGGGAATGGGGCACGGGGCCTTTCCCCTCTAGGGGGCGCTGGCTCCCACCCGGCCCCATGGCAGGGACTGGCTGGTTCATGGGAGGCAGGGA
Source organism: Mauremys mutica (assembly GCF_020497125.1). Taxonomy (NCBI): domain Eukaryota; kingdom Metazoa; phylum Chordata; order Testudines; family Geoemydidae; genus Mauremys; species Mauremys mutica. The sequence goes on from NC_059088.1 coordinate 9,972,467, forward strand.
ATGGGGCACGGGGCCTTCCCCTCTAGGGGGCGCTGCTGGTTCATGGGAGGCAGGGAATGGGGCACGGGGCCTTCCCCTCTAGGGGGCGCTGGCTCCCACCCGGCCCCATGGCAGGGACTGGCTGGCTCATGGGAGGCAGGGAATGGGGCACGGGGCCTTCCCCTCTAGGGGGCGCTGGCTCCCACCCGGCCCCATGGCAGGGACTGGCTGGCTCATGGGAGGCAGGGAATGGGGCACGGGGCCTCTCCCCTCTAGGGGGCGCTGGCTCCCATCCTGGGTCTGGCTGGCGCTGAGTGACCTGATTCTTGTTCTAATTAGATTGTTCCTAATTAAAGAACTAAAGCGCGTCAGTTGTCACGACGTTTTCTCCCCCACCCCCGGGGGGCACTGGGACCTGGCGGGGGGGCACTGGCGATTTCTCGGGGCGCCCTCCCCCCCAACCCCATGCTGAAACTGTGGAAGCAGGGGGGGGTGAGGGGCTTCAGACTCCCTGAAGCTGGTCCCCCAGCCAGCCCCCCATCTTTTCCAGCCCCCCCTGCCCCACAGGCCTCCCTTCTCTTTCGGGGGGCCAGGCCGAGCTCCGCCAAGGGAGGCGCGGACCCAGAAGTCCTGGAGAGCCCCTGGGGTTGGGGGAAGGAAACAGGGCAGTGGGAGTAGAAAAGGGGGCGTCCCTGGGATTGGGGGGCCTTGGTGAGATGTGGGTGAAAGGGGGAGGGGAGCTGGCCGGGGGGGGGCAGGGGGTGGGGGGACAATGGGGGTGAATGGCAGAGGGGGAGCTGAGTGGGTGGGCTAGCAGGTTTTAGGGGTGACAGGGGGAAGGGGCTGCAGGGGCCCTCTTTGGGGTATGGGGGGGCTGGTGTGGGGAAGGGGGGGAGGGGAAGGATTTTTGGACCCAGGGCAGCCGAGCTCAGAGGCAAGGAAGAGAGGCCGAGGCACGTGGGCAAACGGCTCTTTTATTGCCAATGCAGCAGCTGGGTTTGTAACCATCAGACCGACGGGCGCCACCGCGCCAGGCGCTGTACGGCAGCACGGCTGGGCAGCTGGCACCCCAGGGCCCCGTGCGCCAGGCGCTGTACGGCAGCACGGCTGGGCACCTGGCACCCCAGGGCCCCGTGCGCCAGGCGCCGTACGGCAGCACGGCTGGGCAGCTGGCACCCCGGGGCCCCGTGTGCCAGGCGCCGTACGGCAGCACGGCTGGGCAGCTGGCACCCCGGGGCCCCGTGCGCCAGGCGCTGTACGGCAGCACGGCTGGGCAGCTGGCACCCCGGGGCCCCGTGCGCCAGGCGCTGTACGGCAGCACGGCTGGGCAGCTGGCACCCCGGGGCCCCGTGCGCCAGGCGCTGTACGGCAGCACGGCTGGGCAGCTGGCACCCCGGGGCCCCGTGCGCCAGGCGCTGTACGGCAGCACGGCTGGGCAGCTGGCACCCCGGGGCCCCGTGCGCCAGGCGCTGTACGGCAGCACGGCTGGGCAGCTGGCACCCCGGGGCCCCGTGCGCCAGGCGCTGTACGGCAGCACGGCTGGGCAGCTGGCACCCCAGGGCCCCGTGCGCCAGGCGCTGTACGGCAGCACGGCTGGGCAGCTGGGGGACTGTAGTGATGCCTCAGTCCTCCCCCAGACCCCGCCCGGCCGCCACCCACTGAACAAACCCCAACCCCAAAGCTGGTCCGTGCCCAAAAAGCTGGCGGCCACAAAACGCCCACCACCACCTCCATCTAACGCCGCTGGGGCTGTTAATTTAGGGGATTCCAGTCCGCGCCCCCACCCCCCCCACACACACACACTTCTGGTTCCTATTTTTGCCTGAGATGTCCTTGACTCTAAGCCCAAATGGCTAGACAGGCACCGCTTGCCTGGCGCCGAGATGCGGCCACCTCTGGGGTGGAGCACAGGGACCGTTTACACAGGGACCCCTCCGTGCTGAGATGCAGCCACCTCCGGGGGGTTAGGACAGCGCGTGAGCGAGAACTGACACAGCAGTGGGCAGTTTAGGGAAGCAGAAGGGAATCGGGAGCTGGGCTTTGGCCAGGACGCCTGGGTTCATGTCCTGAGTCGGGGGCAGGAGGGGGAACCAGGAGGGCCCTAGTGCCCACAGGGGCCAAGGCCTCAGGTTTGTCTCTTGGCTGAAACGTGCAAGGCACCGGCGTCCCCTGCGTTAAACCCCACGCTCAAGGGGCCGTTCCAGCCCTGGCTATTTCCTGGTGCTCTAGGCTGGGCAGCGACAAGAACCGGCCTTGGGCGCGCCTGGTGCTGTACACAGGGCCATTTGCTCTGGGTGAGGATCGTGCCCTCCATGGCCTGCTTCCTGAGCGAGGGGTGTGAGCGTGCACAGCCTTGGCTAAAGAGGGGAACTGCTCTTGCACACTGAGCCGCCACCTGTGCTCTGTATTTCACGTTTCTAGGGGCTCGCACGGCTGCTCACAATCCCAGAGCCCCTTTTGCAAAGCAGGTGCTTTCCAAGTCTCGCACACTGGGTCCCTCGCATGCCAGAGCCCCTGGTGCAAAGCATGCGTCTGCCGTGTTTCACAGCTGGCATCCCATTCACAGTCACGCTGCCCCTGGTGCAAAGTGCAAGCTGGCCGTGTTTCACAGCCTGGCTCTTTGGCACAATGGCTCACATTCACCACTCGCCCTTGTGCACAGCATGGGCCTGCTGTGTCTCACGCCCTGGAGCCTTCACAAGCCCAGAGCCCCTTGTGCAAAGCTTATGTCTTCCCTCCCTGACATCCTGGATCCCTCGCACGCCTGCTCCCCATCACAGCACCGCTTGTGCAGAGCACACACTAGCTGTCTCAGACCCTCAGTCCCACGCAGGGCTGCTCGCACTCAGAGATCCCCTCGTGCAAAGCGTGTGCCTTCCCTGGCTCACATCGTGGATCCCTCACGTGCCTGTTCACAATCACAAATCTACTGGTGCGAAGCACGTGCCTTCCATCTGCAGTGTGGGTCTTTGCACGCCTGCTCACAGCTGGGGGGTGTCCTGCCGCAAATGCATGGATCGCTCCCCAGTGGGGATCCCCTCGAGGAAGGCGGGTGCCCTCCCTGTTTCACCCCACGGCGGCCGTGATCTAATCAGCCCCCCTTTGGGGGTGTAACCCTCTTGCACTTTGGAGCTGGGGTGAGCACAGGCAGCCTGCGGTTCCGGCCTGAGGCCACCAGGGAGCGCTGTTGTCCACCCATTCCCAGCCCCCCAAGTGGCGTCTCCTTCAGTCCCAGTCAGGGTGCAGGGGGCTGAGTCCCTGCAGGCCGCTATGGGGCAGGCGCCCCCCGGACCAGGGTCTGGGCTCCAGCGCCGGGTCAACTCCTCCTCACCGGCCTGCGAAGCAGAGCGAGACGGAGCCAGAGGTTAATCTCGCCCCAGGGGAACCAAAACGAGGGTCCTGGCCCTTTAAATTTCACACCCCAGTGCCCCCCTGCCCCCCCACTAAGGACTGGGGAGGAAAAGGGGGGCTTGTGGATTCGCAGGCAGAGCTGGTGTGGGGGGAGCCCAGGACTGGGCTAGCAGGGGCTGCGGGTCGGGAGTGAGGGGCACCAGCAGAGCTGAGGGGGCTGGGCTGGCAGGGGGCTGTGGGTCGGGAGTGAGGGGCACCGGCAGAGCTAGGGTGGGGGGGAGGCGGGGGCTGGGCTGGCAGGGGGCTGCGGGTTGGGAGTGAGGGGCACTGGCAGGGCTGGGGGAGGGGGGCTGGGCTGGGCTAGCAGGGGGCTGCGGGTCGGGAGTGAGGGGCACCAGCAGAGCTGGGATGGGGGGGGGGAGCCCAGGACTGGGCTGGCAGGGGGCTGCGGGTCGGGAGTGAGGGGCACTGGCAGGGCTGGGGGAGGGGGGCTGGGCTGGCAGGGGGCTGCGGGTCGGGAGGGAGGCGCACCGGCAGAGCTAGGGTGGGGGGGAGGCCGGGGCTGGGCTGGCAGGGGGCTGCGGGTTGGGAGTGAGGGGCACCAGCAGAGCTGGGATGGGGGGGGGAGCCCAGGACTGGGCTGGCAGGGGGCTGCGGGTCGGGAGTGAGGGGCACTGGCAGGGCTGGGGGAGGGGGGCTGGGCTGGCAGGGGGCTGCGGGTCGGGAGTGAGGGGCACCGGCAGAGCTAGGGTGGGGGGGAGGCCGGGGCTGGGCTGGCAGGGGGCTGCGGGTTGGGAGTGAGGGGCACTGGCAGGGCTGGGGGAGGGGGACTGGGCTGGGCTAGCAGGGGGCTGCGGGTCGGGAGTGAGGGGCACCAGCAGAGCTGGGATGGGGGGGGGGAGCCCAGGACTGGGCTGGCAGGGGGCTGCGGGTCGGGAGTGAGGGGCACCAGCAGAGCTGAGGGGGCTGGACTGGGCTAGCAGGGGCTGCGGGTCGGGAGTGAGGGGCACCGGCAGGGCTGGGCTGGCAGGGGGCTGCGGGTCGGGAGTGAGGGGCACCGTGCCCACCTGTCTGGCTGTCCTGGGGCTGTAGCAGCCACGGCTCCTGCGGTTGTTTGGCCTCCAGGGCGGCCGTCACCAGCCGCGTCAGCGCGTCCAGCTTCTGGCCCAGGTCGTCGATTCGCTTCTCCAGGCCCCGCTGGGAGGTGCCGAGCCCGGTGCTGAGGTCGCAGAGAATCGTCTGCACCTGAGGGGGAGCGGACAAAACCCCGGGGCATTGTGGGAAAGCGGCCGGCGCTAACCCACTAGACCCCGCTCCCCCCCGAGCCGGGGAGAGAACCCAGGAGTCCTGGCCCCCAGCCCCCATCCTGGCTCAGTCCCTGACCTTTCTTGCTTATTGTCCCCGAGCAGGGGGCTGTGTGGGGCTGGGTTACTTAGGGGCCCTGGGAGGGGGACGCCAGGCTGGGATCCCCAGATCGAAGCCTCCCCTCCGCTGGGACGTGCAGGCAGGACTCACCGTCGACATGTCCACCAGGGTGTTAACCTGGTCCCGGAGCTTCCGGTGCCGGATCCGGACCTCCCGGAACCTGCAGAACCGGAGAGAGCGCTCAGCCGGTGCCCCTCACTCCCGACCCGCAGCCCCCTGCTAGCCCAGCCCAGGGCTCCCCCCCACAGCCCTGCAGGTGCCCCTCACTCCCGACCCGCAGCCCCTGCTAGCCCAGCCCAGGGCTCCCCCATCCCCCCAGCTCAGCCGGTGCCCCTCACTCCCGACCCGCAGCCCCCTGCTAGCCCAGCCCTAGACTCCCCCCCACAGCCCTGCAGGTGCCCCTCACTCCCGACCCGCAGCCCCTGCTAGCCCAGCCCTGGCACCCCCATCCCCCCAGCTCCACCGGTGCCCCTCACTCCCGACCCGCAGCCCCTGCTAGCCCAGCCCTGGCACCCCCATCCCCCCAGCTCCACCGGTGCCCCTCACTCCCGACCCGCAGCCCCTGCTAGCCCAGCCCGGGGCTCCCTCCTCCCCCCAGCTCAGCCGGTGCCCCTCACTCCCGACCCGCAGCCCTCTGCCAGCCCAGCCCTGGGCTCCCCCATCCCCCGAGCTCAGCCGGTGCCCCTCACTCCCGACCCGCAGCCCCTGCCAGCCCAGCCCAGGGCTCCCTCCTCCCCCCAGCTCAGCTGGTGCCCCTCACTCCCGACCCGCAGCCCCCTGCTAGCCCAGCCCTGGGCTCCCCCCCACAGCCCTGCAGGTGCCCCTCACTCCCTACCCGCAGCCCCCTGCCAGCCCTGCCCAGGGCTCCCCCATTCCCCCAGCTCAGCCGGTGCCCCTCACTCCCGACCCGCAGCCCCTGCCAGCCCAGCCCTGGGCTCCCCCATCCCCCCAGCTCAGCTGGTGCCCCTCACTCCCGACCCGCAGCCCCCTGCTAGCCCAGCCCTGGGCTCCCCCCCACAGCCCTGCAGGTGCCCCTCACTCCCGACCCGCAGCCCTCTGCCAGCCCTGCCCTGGGCTCCCCCATCCCCCCAGCTCAGCCGGTGCCCCTCACTCCCGACCCGCAGCCCCCTGCTAGTCCAGCCCTGGGCTCCCCAGTGCCCTCCCAGGGCTGGGGAGGGAACCCAGGAGTCCTGGCTCCCAGCCCTGTGCGCTAACCCCTGGATCCCACCGCCCCCACCCGCAGAGGCCAGGAGCGGACCCAGGCGTCCGGGCGCTCTCACTCACCTGTGGATGGCCGCCAGCAAGCGCCTGTGGTGCGTCCGGGCCCGGCGCCCGGCCCTGGCCTTGCTGTGTCTGTGGAAGAGCCAAGCCGCCTGCAGGACGTTGGCTGCCGAGTTCTTCATCTGGGGGGGACGGAGACATGTCAGGATCCTGGGCCCCGCATCCTTCCCACAATGCACCGGGGCAGCTGTGCCCTGCCCCACCCCCCTACCCCCCACCTGGGGCCCATGGGCTGGGCTCTTGGGGTGGGATGGGGAGGGGCACAAGGCACCTGAACGCTGAGGTGCCTCCCTATACTTCCCACAATGCACCTGGGCCACAGGGTTGGGCACTTTCCCACCATGCACCTGGGGCCTTAGAGTCCCCCATCCCACAATGCACCTGGATCTCCGGGGCTTGGCCACTTCAATACAACTGGGTCTTACTATTCCCCCATCCCACAATGCACCTGGATCTTGAAGGCTGGGCACTTTCCCACAATGCACCAGGTTTTACTATTCCCCTGTCCCACAATGCACCTGGATTTCCAGGGCTTGGCCACTTTCTCGCACTGTCCCTGTGTCAGCTTAGCTGTGCAGACCCAGCCAAGCCCCACCATGCCTGGCCGGGGGGGGTCAGGGCCTGGCTGGGGGCGGGGGGGGAGCCCTGCCCCCTTCCCCCCAGCAGGCACCAGGAGCGTTTCCCATCCCCAGCCACTGAAGGATGTTTGTAAATCAGCCACGTTCCCGGCACCGGGAGGGGCGTCAGGTCAGAGCAGGGGGGCTGGGAGCCCGGACTCCTGGGTTCGCTCCCCAGCTCTGGGAGGGGAGTAGGGTCTAGTGGTTAGAGCAGGGTGGGAGGGAGGCTGGGGGCCCGGACGCCTGGGTTCTGCCCCACCTCTTTGGTGCACTGTATGTCCAACATGAAGTTGTAAACGTGTTTCTCCGCCCGGCTGAACTCCATTTTATCAGCTGCCACTGCCACCAGCAGCGCCGTGCAGCCAACGCCCTGCGGCAGAGACGGGGAATGCGATTAGCCAGGCAGTGCCCCAGGGCGGCACTAGGGGGCGCTGTGCTGGGGGGGGCTGGCCCCAGGGCAGCACTAGGGGGCGCTGTGCTGAGGGGGGCTGGCCCCAGGGCAGCACTAAGGGGCCAGGGAAGGGGGCAGGGCCCTTACCATGATGCCGGTGCACAGGCAGACCAGCCGGCCGCACACCGTCACTGGCACCACGTCCCCGTAGCCGATGGTAAGGAAGGTGATGGGGATGACCCACAGCGTCCCCTCCAGGTGCCCTGCTCCGTTCTCCCTGCGGCGCGGGGGGCACAGAGACAGCGTCAGAGACCCCCCCACTGAGCCTGCCCTGCCCCCTCCCCTGCCCCCACAATGCCCCTGGGCCTTCTGCCCGGCGGCTTTCCCAGCATGCCCGTGGGCCTACAGCGTGAGGCCCTCTACCCACAATGCACCTGGCCGCTTGGCCCCTCCTCCATGCTGCTCTTTCGCCTTCAGTTGCCGGCTTTCCCACCATGCCGCTGGGCCTTTGGCCGCTTTCCCATGATGCACTGTGGCCTTTGGCCGCTTTCCCATGAGGCACCTGGGCCTAAATTAACCTGCTTCCCTACGATGCATTTGGGCCTTTGGACACTTTCCCATGATGCACCTTGGCCTGTGGCCGCTTTCCCATGATGCACCTGGGCCTAAATTAACCTGCTTTCCCATGGGGCACTTGGGCCCTACGCTGGCCCCTTTCCCACAATGCACTTCGGCCCTGGACCACTTTCCCACAGTGCACCTGGGCCCTCAGCTGCCTGCATCCCGGCCGTGCCCCGGGGCCGGGCCTGCCCTCCCACAATGCACTGGGGGGCTACGCTGGCCGCTTTCCCGGCATGCCCCGGGGCCCCGGCTGCCCTCCCACAATGCACTGGGGGCTACGCTGGCCGCTTTCCCGGCACGCCCCGGGGCCCCGGCTGCCCGCGCCCGGCCGCACCTCTCGCAGACGGCCAGCACCCAGGAGGCGGTGAGCCAGAGCCCCAGGGTGAGCACCAGCAGCACCCGGCCGGGCTGGCGGTTGACCAGCAGGCGCAGGACGAACGGGTACTGGAAGCGGATCTGGTTGAGGGAGCCGATGGTGCGGTACGAGGCGTCCCCCAGCACCCGGCTCTGCAGCAGCGCGGCCCGCGGCACCAGGTAGAGCCGCAGGAACATCAGCAGCGACAGCGGCGTCTCGGCCCCCGGCAGGAAGGAGGCCCGGGGGCCCGGCTCGGGGGCCAGGCACGGGGAGCCCCCCGTGGGGAAGGGGTGCAGGGAGCAGACCAGCAGCTCCAGCACGACCAGGCCCAGCTTGGGGCCGCTCACCGCGATGCGCCAGTCCTGCAGCGAGTTGTCCAGCATGAAGAGCTGTGGGGGGAGAGAGCGGGGGGAGCATGGAACCCAGGAGTCCGGGCTCCCCCCCACACACCCCGGCTCTAACCCACCAGCCCCCACTCCTCTCCCGGAGCCGGGGAGAGAACCCAGGAGTCCTGACTTCACCCCTCTCTCTCTCTGTCACGGTTTCGCTCTTTCGTTTTCACTTTCTCCATCTGTCTTGCCCTCTCTGGGATTTGCCCCTGCCTGGGGGAGGATCCTCAGTTCAGTGGAGCAACCCCCCGGCCCCGGCCCCCTGCTGCGGGTGGGGGCCAGTCACGGCCCCCCACTGCCCGGCCCCCCAGGGGCCATCAGGGCAGGGGCAGGGAGACCCGGAGCTACTCTCCCGCTAGAGGGGCCCAGGAGTGGCTGGACCGGGATGCGGGGAGTGACCCACTGCTGGGGGGCTGAGCCCTGCTCCCTGTCTGTCTGTCTGGGCCATGAGGCGTGTGTCTGTCTGGGCCCAGAGGCGTGTGTGTGCCGTGACTCACAACCGGGATCTCTTCACTCTCCCGCCACAAGAACCCGGGGCGGGAAACTTCCGCCCTCACAAGATCAACCTCCCGCTTCCACCCTGCTGTGTGTGTATCTCTGTGTGTGTGTATCTCTATGTGTGCATCTGTGTGTGTATCTATGTGTCTCTGTGTCTGTGTGTGTATCTGTGTGCATGTGTGTGTGTGTCTGTGTGTGTATCTCTGTGTGTGTGTATCTCTATGTGTGCATCTGTATGTGTATCTATGTGTCTCTGTGTCTGTGTGTGTATCTGTGTGTGTGTGTGTGCCCGTGTGTGTATCTCTGTGTGTGTGTATCTCTATGTGTGCATCTGTGTGTGTATCTATGTATCTCTGTCTGTGCGTGTATCTGTGCGTGTGTGTGTCTGTGTGTGTATCTCTGTGTCTGTGTGTGTGTATCTCTATGTGTGTGTCCATGTGTTTGTCTCTGTGTGGGTGTCTTTGTGTGGGTGTCTGTGTGTGCGTGTGTCTTTGTCTTTGTGTGTGTGCAGCGGGGACATAAACACCCAACCCACAACTCACAACCCCCTGGCACCCACCAGCAGCCGAGGCAGCTAGAAAAGCCCCGACTCAGCCTGATCTGGGGAGATTAGATGGAATCTGCCCCCAACCGACGGAAAAATAGTCAGTGAGCGTTTTCTGTCACCGCTTTGGGGGGTTGGAGTGGGGGCTGGGAGCTGGGACTCCTGGGTTCTTTCCCCGGCTGTGGGAGGGGCGTGGTTAGAGTGCGGGGGTTGGGTGGGCTGGGGCAGGACTCCTGGGTTCTTTCCCTGGCTCTGGGAGCGGAGTGATGTCTAGTGGTTAGAGTGTGGGGGCGGGGGTGGGGGAGGACCCAGGACTCCTGGGTTCCAGTGTGACTTAGGAAAAGCTGATGAGGAGGTGGCCACTTTAGATCCAAGATCTCAGAGCAACTGGTGGGGGAGCTTCAGTCCCAAACAGGGGAACCCCAAATGTCCCCCACCCCACCCACTGCAGGGGAGCCTCCTTGGGGGTGAATCAGGGGCAAGCCTGGGGGGGGGGTTCCTAGGACATTTGGGGCAGGGAACGTACCTGGATCTCCTTGACGTGGAAGGTGAGGATGAGGGCCAGCAGGGCGGCGGTGGAGAGCGAGAGGAGGCATTTCACCAGGAACAGATACGCAAACCACTGAGGGGGGGGGGGGGAGAGAAAATGGGGGTGAAACCCTCTGCCAGGCCTGGCCCTGGGGCTGGATCAGAGCCGGCGCCCCCAAGAGGGGCGAGGCCCCGAGCCCCATTCCCGCCCCAGCCAGGGTGGGTGGCTCCGGGGTGTTTGACACCCTCCCCCCCCCCGTAGCTCTCAGTACAAAATCTCATTGTTCTTTGTCATCGACCCAGGAAAGCGGCTGCCCGCCAAGGCCGACACCGCAGCCGGGCCCCCCCCCCCGTCTGCTCCCTCCCCCCGTCCCGTGGCTCTGCTGGCAGCAGCTGCCTCCGGCCCAGTCCAGATCGCAGCCCCACCCTGAGCAAACACGGTGCTGCCAGGGCAGGTGCAGGGTTTGGCGCGAGGCCGGGAGGATTCGCCACGGAGAAGAGGGCGGGGCGCGGGCAGGGCCGCTCGGAGCGAGGCAGGCGCAGGGAGCCCAGAACCCAGCCCTGATAGAACCCAGGAGTCCGGACTCCCAGCCCCGCCCCCCTGCTCTAACCACTAGACCCCACTCCCCTCCCAGACCCAGAGAGAGAACCCAGGAGTCCTAGCTCTCAGCCCCTCTCCCCCATGCCCTGTGCAATGATTGATCGATCTCCTTCCGTATGAAGCTGCCACCTCCTCCATCCCGATCAATATTTATCCTGTCACTGGCCCAGAATCAACACCCCCGGTGAAGGGCACGATTGTGTTGGGAACAATCGGAGCAGCCAGTCTTGGCGGCTTCTTGCACATGGGGCTGGATGGTGCCAAGAGGGGAGCGGGGTGGCCACGGTCTGCACCGGGAGCTGGTGCCCAGAGAGACGTCAAAACGAGCGCTGCTTCGTGCCTCAGTTTCCCCACTGACTCCCCCCCCCGCTCCCCTAGCGCCACGGGGGGGTGGGCATCGGGCCAGCCCTGCCTGCCAGGGGAGCGCCCCCGCCCCGCTCCCTGCAGCACAGGTTGTATGTACCATCTCCGGGTTCCCGCCGAGACATGCCCACAGAAGGGAGAGTTCTGGGACAGGACCCAGAACGGATCCAGGGGCCCGTTCCAGACACCGAGCCGGGCTGCGCCCACGGCTAATCGCTGGGAGGGTCCATTGGCCGCCGGAGAGTCCCAGCCGTTAGCCAAACCCCACCGAGATTCCAGAGCAGGGAGTCGGGCCTCCTGGGTTCTACGGCAAGGGGCAAGATGAGAACCCAGGAGTCCAGGCTCCCAGCCCCTTCCCCCCTGCTCTAACCCACTAGAACTCACCCCCCTCCCAGATCTAGAGATAGAACCCAGGAGTCCGGGCTCCCAGCCCCTCCACTCTGACACACCCCCCCCCCATGGCCCGTGGCTGACGGATGGTTAAATAAATTATTTGAATCAGTTTCTGCAGCCTGGGGCTGGTGCCACCCGTCACCAAATTCCAGCACTTGGCGGCTAGTTCCGGGATGGGGCTGCGGGTCGGGAGTGAGGGGCACCGGCAGAGCTGGGGGTGGGGAAGCAGGGGGGGCTGCGGGTCAGGAGTGAGGGGCACCGGCAGAGCTGGGGGTGGACCCAGGCTGGGATAGGAGGGGGCTGCGGGTCGGGAGTGAGGGGCACCGTCAGAGCTGTGGGGGGACCCAGGCTGGGCTAGCAGGGGCTGCGGGTCGGGAGTGAGGGGCACCGGCAGAGCTGGGGGTGGGGAAGCAGGGGGGGCTGCGGGTCGGGAGTGAGGGGCACCGGCAGAGCTGGGGGTGGACCCAGGCTGGGCTGGCAGGGGCTGCGGGTCGGGAGTGAGGGGCACCGGCAGAGCTGGGGGTGGGGAAGCAGGGGGGGCTGCGGGTCGGGGCTGAGGGGCACCTTCCTACCTTGCAGCCCCCAAACCAGGCCAGCTCCGTGTGCAGCACCATGAGCAGGATCCCCCCGAGCGCCAGGGCCAGGCCCCAGCCCGCCAGCTGCCCCTCGGCCTTCAGCAGCCCCTTGCGCCGCTGCAGCCGCCGCAGGTTCTCGCCCGGCGCCCCCGGCACGGGCAGGACGGTGGCTTCGGGGGGGCTCTGCTTGGCTCCCATCTCATGGGCGTAGGGGGGCCCGGGCAGGCAGGGGGCGAGGGACCCCCCGGCTGGTCCCCATCGCTGCCGCTTCAGCAACCAGCACGCGGCCAGCGTGACCCCGGGGTGGGCGGGGGGGGCACCGAGCGGAAAGGGGGGGACGGAGGGGAAGGGGGGGCGAGGGTCCCCGCGACAGGCCGGGCGGCGGAGAGAAGGGGGTGACTGGGGAGAGACTCAGCCTGGCAGAGGTGCCAGGACCCCGGGAACGGGGCAGCCCCAGAAAGAGAGGGTGGAAGAAAGGGAGCGGGTGAGGGCGGGAGAATGGAGGGAGTGTGGAAGGGAGAGACGGAGTGATAGAAAGAGGGAAGGAAGGTGGAGGAGAGAGAGATGAAGGGGTGTTAGCACAGAGGGGAGGTGGCAGGGGTGGGCACAGGGGAGGTGGCAGAGGGAAGGTGGCAGCAGGTGGAGGGAAGGTGGCAGGGCCGGGTGGAGGGGAGGTGGCAGGGGAAGGTGGCAGGGGCTCGTGGAGGGAAGGTGGCAGCGGGAAGTGACAGGGGAAGGTGGCGGGGGCAGGTGGCAGCAGGTGGAGGGAAGGTGGCAGGGGCTTGTGGGGGGGAGGTGGCAGGGCCAGGCAGGGGCAGGTGGCAGCGGTGGGTGGCACAGGGGAGGCGGCAGCGGGCAGCGGGAGGTGGCAGCCCCCGACGGGCAGGCGAAGGGCAGCAGCGGGCAGGGAGGAGGGCGGCAGGCGGAGGATGGAGCGGGGGGATCCCCAGCCGGGCGAGGGCACCTGGCAGCTGCTGGGCTCGGCTCCGGGTCGCTCCCTTCTCTGCCCCGCCGCGATCTGGCCCCTGGGTGCGGCGGGGCAGGGCGAGGGTTGGCGGGAGGGGAGGGACTTGACGGAGCAGCAAGTGTCTTGGGACGAAAGGGGCGGGGGAAGGAGCCCGGGGCCGGGCTGGCAGGGGCTGCAGGTCGGGAGTGAGGGGCACCGGCAGGGGTGGGGGGCGGAGTGCAGGGCCGGGCTAGCAGGGGCTGCAGGTCGGGAGTGAGGGGCACCGGCGGGGGTGGGGGCGGGGGTGGCGTGGGACCTGAATCCCAGACCCCGCCCCCTAGGACCGGGGGTGGGGTGGGGGAGGGGGAGGGATACCCCCCCCTCACTGGGGTGAGTCCGAGCCGGGGGGGGGGGGTGGCTGGTGGATTCCTGAGTCCCAGGCAGGGTGGGGGCTCTGAAGGGACAGACCTGGCTTGGAGACCTGGGAGCCCAGGCGGGAGGGGCTGGAATCTGCCCCCTGCCCCACCCCCATCTCCCCCTCCTTCCCCAGCTGGGGGATCGGAGAGTTTTCAAGGAAAGACTCCGTCCAAGCCACAGACTGGGCTCCCCCCCCCCGCTCACTTCTGCCGGTGCCCCTCACTCCCGACCCGCAGCCCCCTGCTATCCCAGCCCTGGGCTCCCCCCCCAGCCCTGCTGGTGCCCCTCACTCCCGACCTGCAGCCCCTGCCAGCCCAGCCCTGGGCTCCCCCCCCCAGCTCTGCTGGTGCCCCCAAGAAGAAGGTGTGACTGTTTCATCAGAGCCGTCTCTGCCCTGCTTTGAATCACCCCCAGCCCCTCTCCACCTCCCCCCACCCCCCGCTGGGCTCTGAGTCACCGGGGAGGCTGCCACCCCTGACTCAGCCCAGACACATCCTGTGGCATCCTTGATTTCCCCGGCTGGGTTCCCAGCCCGGCCTCGCCCTGACCCCCCCCACACACACCTGGCACGGGCTAGGGATTTGTTCCCCTGTACACACAGCCACCCTGCCCCAGAAGCAGCCGCATCTCAGCACCGGGAGAGGCGTCCCTGTATAAGAACAGCCAGACTGGCTCAGACCAAAGGTCCATCCAGCCCAGTGTCCTGTCCTGTCAGTGGCCGGTGCCACGTGCCCGCGAGGGAATGAACAGACCAGGGAATCGTCAAGTGATCGATCCCCCGTCGCCCATTCCCACCTGCTGGCAGAGCTGGGACACCCTCCCTGCTCAGCCTGGCTACTAGCCATTGACGGACCCACCGTCCATGAATTAATCTAGTTCTTTCCTGAATCCTGTTATAGCCCCACTGCCCCACCCCAGAGGTGGCTGCATCTCAGTGCTGAACGAGGGGGCCCTGTATAACCAGCCCCCATGTCCCACCCCAGAGCTGGCTGCATCTCAGCGCCGGGCGAGGGGGCCCTGTATAACCAGCCCCCACGCCCCACCCCAGAGGTGGCTGCATCTCGGCGCCGCCTGAGCACCGCTGAAGCTGGTACATGAGCTGCAGCCAAGGTGCCCTGTCATGGTGAATAAGGGTGCTCCGCTATAGGGAGGAAGAGAAAATATGATTCATCAAGGGACGGGTGAGCCGCAAACGGCTATTTTCAGGAGCGACGGGAGGGGTCGGAAATCAGCCTGGATCCTGGGCTGGAAAATATGAGCCCTTCCCCTGATAGGGAGAAATCCCTGCAGTCCCAGCCGCTGCGCCGGGCCCAGGGGGAGCCCAGAGCTGGCCTAGCTGGGGGCTGCGGGTCGGGATTGAGGGGCACTGGTGGAACTGGGAGGGGGGGGGAGTCCAGGACTGGGACAGCAGCAACCCCAGGTTCTCCCCCCCCACAAGTGCCCCCCACCCCTTCCCAGAAGCCCTTGGGGAACTGAGAGTCATGCCATGGGGTTTCTGGACTCTTGTTTCTTTCACGAGGCTCAGGTCTGGCTCGTGACCCTCAGTGGCTTCCCCTTGGCTCCTGATCCCTTCCCCTCCGCCCTGGACAGAACAGGAAGCACACGGGGGTCAGGGACGAGGGACGTCTCGCTCCCTTTCCCAGCCCAGCCGCCCACTGGCGAGTCAGGGCCACTCGCTCTGCCTCAGTTTCCCTCTCTGTAAAATAGGGATAATGATCCTGTGAGCGCTCGGGGCAGGGCCTGTCTCCCAGTTGTGCCTGGTGACACCCCTGCAATGCGCTGAATTGTTCACTTCTCCTTGGCTGGATGGGAGCCGGCGGAGACCCCAGGGACGGTTCGGGCCCATTAAGTTACACACACGGTGAGGGAGGGGGACGAAGTGGGGCTGTTCTTAATGTTCCCTCTGAACACTGTGGGGGGGCCTCACTTTCCGGCCGACCCTCTGTCTCCTGGCAACTAATGACCAGGCCCTTCCCCCCTGCAAGGGGCTGCTAGAGATGGGGGAGAACAATGAGGTCAGGTGACCTCCCGGCCCGGGAAAGGAGCTGAGCAGAGAGGAGGGGCCGGAGGGGGTTCAGTTTGGGGCTGGGGATGAGGAGGGAGGGCGGACGGGGTCGTCTGCCTCGCTGGGCCCCAGAATGGACCCGGCCGAGGGGTCCGGCTCGCGGTACCTACGAGCTCTGTGTTAGACCCTGTTCCTGTCATCGCATAAACCTCTGTGTCACTGGCTGGCTGAGAGTCACGTCTGACTGCGACGTGGGGGGGCAGGACCCCGTGGCCCCCCCCAGGACCCCGCCTGGGCAGACTCGCTGGGGGAAGCGCACGGAGGGGCAGAGGATGCTGAATGCTCCCAGGAGAGACCCAGGAGGTGAGGCCGTGGGAGCGTCTTGCCCTGCAGACAGGCTGCTCCGAGGGAGAGGAGGCTCCCCAGAGTCCTGCCTGGCTTGGTGGGGAGCAGTCCCAGAGCATCGCCCGGGGACCCTGTGACAGGGAGCTCAGAGACGTCACCTCCCACAGTTCCTGCAGTCCCCGCCGCCCATTGGAATTGTGGGTTAAGCTCCCAATGCCTGATGGGGCAAAGCCATTGTCACGGGTGGTTCTGGGTAAATGTCGCCAGTCGCCCGTGAAAGCAACGGCAGACAATCATTTCGCACCTTTTTTCCTGGGTGACCCAGGCAGACGCCAAACCATGGCAAGCATGGAGCCCGCTCAGCTCACCGTCACCGCTGCTGTTGTGAGCATGGTAAACACCCCGTGCATTACCCTGGAGGATACGCAGAACCGGGCTAAGAGGCACCAGCCCGAGGAGGATTTTGATGAGGACGTTTGAAAGCACGGGCTGTGGCAATTGGGACAGCATGGCGGCACTGGGGCTGGTTGATACAGTGGAACGCCGATTCTGGGCCCGGCGAACAAGCACAGACTGGTGGGACCGCATAGTGTTGCAGGTCTGGGATGATTCCCAGCGGCTGCGAAATTTTCACATGCATGCGGCCACTTTCACTTTGCTCTGTGAGTTGCTTTTCCCTGCCCTGAGGCGCAGGAACACCAAGATGAGAGCTGCCCTGACAGCTGAGAAGCGAGTGGCGAGAGCCCTGTGGAAGCTGGCAACACCCAACTGCCACCGGCCAGTTGGAATCAATCTGGAGTGGGCAAGGGGGGAGGATAGCTCAGTGGTTTCAGCATTGACCTGCTAACAGAGTTGTGAGTTCAATCCTTGAGGAGCCATTTAGGGAACTAGGGGGGAAATCTGCATGGGGATTGGTCCTGCTCTGAGCAGGGGGTTGGACTAGATCCCTCCTGAGCTCCCTTCCAACCCATAGTCTGTGATTCTATGAAAATGTGATGGATGCGAGTACCCCCCACCCCCGCACACAGCAGAGGTTGTCCGCTCCGTCAGGGGGCATCAAGGACACACACACACACACACACACACACACACACACACACAGACCCCCCCCCCCTCTCTCTTTCTTTCTCTTTGGAGCCACAAAACATTCAGGCCTTGATCTTGCAGCCGGATGACCAACCCTGGGCCCAACACAAGACCCAACACCTCAGCCAGCGATTGCAGCATCCAGCCCATAGCTGGTCCCTGAGGTGGCGGCGATGGTTCGGGCACCCCCAGCCTTCATGTAAAGGCTCCTCCGTGTCCCTGGGTAACTTGTGCCAAGGGTCGATCCTCCCCCTCCCCCGTTAACAAGCTGCACCTTCGTTCCAGCCTGAATTCGTCTCACTTCAGCTTCCAGCCGCCGGCTCCTGTTCTGCCCCAGGCTGCTGGGTTCATCGCTCCCCTGAACCAAAGAGCTCAGATCCCGGACGTCTCTCGCGAGGGGTTTTCCAGAGCCCGGCTCGTTCTTGTGGCTTTCCAGCAACCGCCAGGGTTAAAAAGAGGCCCCCTTCTGCTTTGCAATCCATTAAAGGGGACTCTTCCTCCAGGAGAGGCAGTGCGGGGCATAGGATATGGATTTTAAAATGTCCCTTTGCCTCTTTAAATCTCGCACGTGAAGAGCCCCTGGAGGACCCGAACGGCCGAGGGTGGGAGCGAGGGCAGGAAAGGTCCAATATAATGGAGTCTAAAGGGACGTAACGACATCCAGGAGTTAATTTTGGCTTTAAATAACTCGGCTTAAATCACACCTGGGGATAGGACCTGGGGCTTCTCCTCCCCAGGGGCTGCCGGCACCCATCCGGCTCCGGGACAGGGGCCTGCCAGGCCCGAGGGGGTGGGGAATGGGACACGCGGCCTTTCCCCAATAGGGGGCGCCCAGGTGTCAATACATTATTCTAAGGTCTGCACATGGCTCCCCCTGGTGGCCACACCTGGAAGTGCGGCTGCCCTGGCTCCCATCGCCCCTATTTCATTTCCTATGTAAGATTTTTCTTTTAAGGGACATTTTCGTGGAGGGCAGATGCTGGCTCAGAAACGCAAAGAGCTCGACCCCTCTGTGCAGCCAGCCACCAGCCCATTGTACAGAGGAGGAAACAAACACTGAGAATTTCGGGACACTCTGGCTCTGGCACGGAGCGGGCGGAACCCAGGAGTCCTGGCTCCCAGCGCCTCTTGCTTTAACCACTAGACCCCACTCCCTGACTTCCCAGTCCAGTGTTTTCATACCCAGCTCACTCCTTTGGCAGCGAGCAGGGCGGAGGCGAGACTTTGTGGCTCAGGAAAAGAGGATGCAATAAAGCCTCACCCCGCGGCTTCGTCCCACAAGAACCCAACCGTCCTGCACCTGGGACAAGTCGATTCAGCCCGGTGTGCGAGTAGAAGTGAAACCTGGGCTGCAAAGCGCTTGCGTTTTAATCACAGAGCGTCGGGATCCCACACGGGGGCCCCCAAAGTTCCCTTATTCCCCAGCTCTAACTTCATCTTCTGCCATTGATTCGCCCCTCGCTCGGTGCCGAGATGCAGCCAGCTCTGGGGTGGTGATTCGCCCTCTGCACTGCCTCATCTTCCAAGCAGGAGCCTCAAAAGCCACTTGAAGGGGCCAGCAGCTCTGCTGCTCTGACGCCAGGTAAACAGATGTCTGTCCCGCCCTGTAAAGCCCCAGGAACTTTGAAACTCCCCTTCCCGTTTTCATGGCAAGTGCCCACTTATCTGGCCAGGTGACAATGGCTGCGCCATGGAGCTAAGGTCCCCTGCTTGGAGCCATGCTGAGCTGCTGGAGCTGACTGGTGTTGGGGGAGAGGGGGCCTGTGCAGGGACCCTGCCCTGCGATCGCCCCCTTCCCACAAGACCCGCTGCCAAACTGGAGAGAGCTGCACTGTGGGGTCGCTGCCCGAGAGCGCTGGGCCCATCGGCGATGGCCAGGCTGCAACCCAGTGGAAGGCCGTGAACAGCGCGAGTGTAGACGTCGCTTCGGGGCATGACGTCAGTGGCGGTGTTAGAGCAGCCCTGCCGCGGCAGCGCTTTAACATGGCTCGTGTGGTCGCAGGACCAGCGCTGGGAGAGCTCTAAACCCCCCACCTCCACGAGGGGTGTCAGAACTAGTCACAACCCTCCTGTGTGCAAGTCTATAAAATCCCTCCTGGCTGGAGGCACCAAAATCCTTTTACCTGTAAGGGGTTAAGCAGCTCAGGTCACCTGGCTGGCACCTGACCCAAAGGACCAATAAGGGGACAAGATACTTTCAAATGGGGGAGGCTTTTGTTTCCTGCTCTTTGTTTTGGGGGTTGTTCGCTCTTGGGATTAAGCCAGACCAGACCTCAGTCCAGGGTCTCCAAATCTTCCTGCACAAGTTTCTCATATTTCAAACTTGTGAGTAGCAGCCAGGCCAGGCGGGTTAGTTTATCTTGGTTTTTCTCAACTTGCGAATGTTCCTTTGCCAGAGGGTTTCCCTCTGTTTGCTGCAACTTTGAACCCAAGGCTGGAGGGCTCCTCTGGGCTCTGTGACTCTGATTCCCCTGTACAGTTATTTCCAGCCTGATTTCACAGAGATGATTTTTACCTTTTTCTTTCATTAAAATTCGCCTCTTAAGAACCTCATGGATTTTGCAATGTCTTAGATCCAAGGGGTTTGGGTCTGTGTGGTCACCAGGACTCACTGGCGAGGGGAAGGACTCTGCAGCCTACCCAGGAAAAGGGGGTAAGGACTTGGGGGGGGGGGGGATTAGTCTCCAATCTGCCCAGGAAAGGTCGGGGGGGTTAGGGACTTGGGAAATATTGGGGGGAAGGCAGAGTTCCACGTGGCTCCCCCCTACGATTGGGAACACGCTTGGTGGTGGCAGCTCCCTGTTAACCGAAGCTGGTAAATAAGCTTAGGGGGCTTTCATGCGGGTCCCCACATCTGTACCCCGGAGTTCAGAGTGGGGCAGGAACCTTGACAAGGGGCGTAGCTCCCAGCGCTGGGAGCGTGGCTGCTGCACTGTCTACACTGGCACGTGACAGCGCAGAAACTTGCAGCGCTCAGGGTGGGGGGTGTTTTTTCACACCCCTGAGTGAGAAAGTTGCAGCGCTGTGAAATTCCAGGGTAGACAAGGCCTCAGACGCTCGGCGAGGTGGGTTTTTTGCAACGCTGCAGCTGCGCGGTTTCTGCGCACTGCGTGGCTGGGCGGCGTGTGCACCGCGGGCGTGACAGCGCAGAAAATTGCCAGTGGAGACAAGGCCTTTGTCTATGTACACGTAACATCTTAGTGACGGTGCTCGGGCGGGAATAAGCCACCTCCCTGAGTGACGTAAGTTACACCGACCTAGCGCGGTGTGGACAATGCCATGTCGGTGAAAGAGCTTCTCCGCCTCCACACAGGTTTGTGGTGCCTTTTGCCGACAATGCACCACAATGCGACTTTGGGCAGTAAAACTCAGGAGGTATCTAGTCCAACCCCTGCTCAAAGCAGGACCGATCCCCTACTAAATCATCCCACCCGGGGCTTTGTCAAGCCTGACCTTAAAAACCTCTAAGGAAGGAGATTCCATCACCTCCCTAGGTAACCCATTCCAGTTCTTCACCACCCTACTAGTGACATAGTGTTTCCTAATATCCAACCTAGACCTCCCCCTCTGCAACTTGAGACCATTGCTCCTTGTTCTGTCATCTTCTACCACTGAGAACAGTCTAGATCCATCCTCTTTGGAATCCCCTTTCAGGTAGTTGAAAGCAGCTATCAAATCGATATTCTATGATTCTCCTGTTTTGCTGACGAAATAAAACCACCTTGACGAGAGGCGAGAGCTTTTGGCGGCAAAGTTAAAGCGACAAAGAGTCAGTGTCAATGCTGCCGTTTGTTAGGTCGCCAGAAATGGCCTCCCCCAGTATCCCACAATGCCCACCGTGACCGCTCTGCTCACTCTTTTGAACTCCACTGCCCTGGATCCAGCGACGCAGGCGTGTGACCCTCTTTCGAAGCTCGGGGACGTTCTGACGGCTGAGCCGATCCGAGCCGGCAACAAACGTTCACGGGGGATCCAGCTCTCCCCGGCACTAGGACCACAGTGGGAGGCAGGCAGGGGGGTGTGTGTGTGTGAGACACACCCCGTCACACACTTTTCCCCGCCCCCACACTTCGGTTGACAAGCAGCTGGCAAGCCGGTTGGATGCCCAGGGAAGGACGGGATTGAGTGGTGCTGTCCCTGCCCCGGGAGGCACTGCAAACCCTTCCCAAAGCCCCCCGCGGCCAGTCGTGCAGCAGGCCGGCTCCCCGCCGTGCCCTGCTCCCTGTGGCCGCGCTCCGCCGCTGCCAGGCGCCCAGGCCGGCCCTACACGGGCACGTTCGCCGGTCAGCCGTCGCTCACTCAGGGCTGGGCTGTAACGATGAAAAGCGCTGGGGGGGCCAGCGCTTCGGGGGGGGGGCGAAGCTCCCGCCCCTCGCTGGCAGTGGGGTTATTGTCTCGCCGGGGGTCAGGGTTGTCCCTAGACATTGTGGTGCCGTATGGAGCCTCCCCTGCTGGGGGAGGGGTGGCCCCAGGCCTCTGGGGGGTGGGGGCTGCACCCATGGTTTGGGGGGTAGGAGGGAAACCAGGCTGGGGCAGAGCAGAGGTGGGAAGAGGCAGGGCTGGGGCAGAGCAGGGGTTTGAGCCTTGGCCTGTTAAACCCAGTGTTGGGAGTTCAATCCTTGAGGGGGGCATTTAGGGAGCTGGGGCAAAAAAAAATAGTTGGGGGTTGGTCCTGCTGTGAGCAGGGGGTTGGACCAGATACCCCCTGAGGGCCCTTCCAACCTGGATAGTCTGTGACAGAGCAGGGGCGGGGGCCATGGGGAAGAGGCGAGGGTGGGGCAGCTTTCCTGGGTGGCTCAGCCGGCCAGGGGATTGGGCCGGCTGCTGGAGCAGCACTGCAGTGGAGGGCACCAGGAAATTTGCTGTGGTGTAATTTGCATGTGGGCAGGGCCCGCCTGGCCGGGAGGTCTCCCCCAGCGCTAAGGAGCGGCCACACCGGGGCGGTGGCGCAGTGGTGCAGCAGCGGTGGCTGCGTGTCAGTGACGGTGAAACCTTTGTCGACCAAACTCTGGCGTGTCGCCGAGGCCTGAGACACTGGGCAGCGTCTGCTCCTTGCTCTGCCCCCGTCCACCATTTCCTCTGCTTGAGCCGCAAAACCGACCGAGGTGGCTCTGGCCTGGGCCGCCCCGACCAGCCACAACGGCGCTCGGGGAGGGGTGAGAACTTCCCACCGCTCGGCGCTGCAGCTAAACCGACCCGGCCCCCGGCGTGGCCGTGGCCAGGCGGATGGAAACATGCTCCCGTCACCCCCTCCCCGAGTGGCGGTAGGGGGGTTAGCGCCAGGGAGGGGAAACCTTCCTCCAGCCCCAGAGGGGCTCAGCGCTCGCGTGACCACGGGGTGCCCCAAGCCCCCTCGGTAACGCCGCCCGCGCCCCGGCCCCGTGCCGGCCTCCGCAGGATGCGCTGGGGAGGGAGGAGTGGGAGAAGGTGCTCGACTGGCTGAGACGAGAGTTCGAAGCCCTCAGGAAGGAGCCCAACCAGCCAGGGTGGCAGGAAACGTTCACAGCGATCCCCACGCTCCTTAATCCGCCCCCTCCCGCGGCGGGACAGCGGCACCCTGGTGCCAGGTGCGGAGCAGCCGGGACGATTTCCTCTTGGCTTGACGAGGGGACGTGGGGGCAGGTTAGTGAACAGCAAACGGGACAGAAACGCAGGGAGGCCACGGCCCCGGGCAGGTGACCCTGCAGAGCAGAGTGAGGGCAAATGCTTCAGCAGTGTTACGGAGCTCGCTCAGTGGAAGCCAAGCAGCGACTCTGGGGGGTTGGTTTTACCTGAGTTCGCAGGTCCCAGCTTCCCAGCAGGGCTCAGTGGTGCAGTGACCCCTGCTGGGGTGACCCCTCTGGCTGCTTTGGCTGCAGTGGCTGGGGTGTGATGCCAGGGTGTCCGGGGCTGCCTCCCAGGCCAGTCACTAGGGTCTGTCCCGGTGGCGCACAGGAGGCCAGGTCTGGCCTTCCCAGAAGTGGGATTCGCCCGGCGGCTCAGCATTAAAATCAGCCAGGCCACAGGTCGGCATCAGCCCAGCTCGCGCAGACAGAGGCAGCCCTGGGCAGCCCTGGAGGAGTGGGGAGGACGAGGGGAGCTCGAGAGGAGCTGGCCTGTGTCCGCGATCCCCAACCCGGGCCGGCCAGCTGGAGTTAAATGCACGCCCGCGCCCGTGGGAGTGTTTGCCTGGGGGGACAGTGCGGGGAACTGCACCTTTGAGCAGCTTTGGAGACCCTGCCGGGAAGACGAGGCCGTGCAGGCAGCAGCTTAATGGCATCAGCTGAAGTTAAAGCTGGGGTGCAAGGGAACTTCAGGGGCTTGGGTGGGATCTCGACTCTTTGACACTGCGATTAAAGCTCACGCGTTCGCTTTGCAATTCGGTTTTCACTTCGGCGCACCCAGGGCACTGAACCGGCTCTGTTACGGGTGCAGGGCGGGTGGGTTGTTCCGGGACAAACCCGCAGGGTTAGACTCTGTTCTCACCTGTTTTCCTGAGCCACAAAATTTCATATCCTCCCTGCAGGCTGCTAAAGGGGTGAGCTGGATATTAAAACACTGGAATGGGTTCCAGCAGGAGCGGCTGGGAGCCAGGACTCCTGGGTTCTATTCCAGCTCTGGGAGGGGAGTGGGGCCAAGTAGGTTATCTGGAGGTGGGGGGGTGGGAGCCAGGACTCCTGGGTTCTATCTCCAGTTCCTCTCTATGACTTAGAGCAAGTAATTCCGTCCTGCTCAGTGTTCGTTTCCACATCGGCTGGCTGTGCGGTGCCGACCATGGGGACCCACAGAAGGGTCGAGCTCTGGGCATTTCTGAGCCAGCATCTGCCTCCCACCCGCCATGAAAATGTCCCTGAAAAGAAAAATCTTACATAGGAAATGAAATACTGTAGGGGAGACTGGAGCCAGGGCAGCTGCACTTCCAGGTGTGGCCACAAGGGGGAGCCATTTGCAGACCTTAGAATAATCTATTGACACCTGGGCCCGGATCGGGGCCTGCGCCCCCTAGAGGTGAAAGGCCCCTGCCCCATTCGCTGATGCAAATTAAGCCACTATATTTAAAACCAACCTTAATTCCTGGATGTGGTTACGTCCCTTTAGACTCGGTTCCATTTGACCTTCCCCTTCCCTCGTTCACCCCCCGACATTCGGGTCTTTCAGGGGCTCTTAACGTGCGAGTTTAAAGAGACAAAGGGGAATTCAAAATCCATATCCTATGCCCCGCACTGCCTTCCCCAGAGGAAGATTCCCCTTCTAATTTTTCGTGTGGCGTAAACCAGAAGGAGGCCTCTGTTTAACCCTGGCTGTGGCCGGAAAGGCACAAGAACGAGCCGGGGCTGGAGCTCTTTGGCTCAGGAGAGCGATGAATCCAGCAGCCCGGGGCAGAACAGGAGCCGGCAGCTGGGCAGCGGGTTGGCAGGAACATAGTGAGGGTCTGAAAGGGGCCGGACGCGGGTCGGGAACAGCCGGGGTTGGTGGTGGAGCGAAGAGAAACTCGACCCGCCGGCCTTGCTCCGTGTGGGAGCCACGCGACAACGTTGTGTCTGGACCTTTCCACATCGTCGGGGCCGGGCCAGGCGTCCGGGGGCAGAACCCCGCTGGTCTGGGTGCAAATCGCGACCCCGGGAAGGGGGGAAATGGGACCCACGTGGCTCCTGGGCGTCTCATCGGTGCAGCCACCCGGGTCTGTGATTGTCTCCAGAACAAAGAACCGGCACGAGGCAGCCACGAGTCCCCCCGGCCCCCTGCTAACGCGGGCCGGAGCCCCCCGCCCAGGGCCGGCTCTAGGCACCAGTGCTCCAAGCATGTGCTTGGGGCGGCACTTTCCAAGACGCAGCCACTCCAGCCCGCCCCCACCCCACGCTCCCCCCTCCCCCCCCCTTTTTTTTTTTTTTGCCTGGGACACAAAAGCCGGGAACCAGGATGGTCCCCGTCAGCGGAGGCTTCCAGGCTGAGCTGGAACTGACGCTGCAGTTCTGGATTCGGTCTCTAGATGGCGCTCAGGGCAGCCTGAGTCGCACAGGCCGGAGCGCAGTTCAGGCTGCCCTGCGGCTGGGGAGCCCGAGCATCATCCCTGGAGCTGGGCCCGGGCTGCGGCGGCTCCGGGGGACGCTGCTCCGGCTCCGCGGCCGCAGGGCAGCCTGGGTGTGAGGAGCCGGGGAGGGAGGGAAGTGGGGGCCCGGGATTCAGGGAGGGTCCTGCTGCCGCTGCTGCTCCCAGTCTCCCCAGGGCGGGCGGCGTTTCCCCCCCCGAGTGGGCTGGGCAGGGGGCCGCCGGGCTGGGCAGGGGGCGCGGATCCCGGCTCACGCGCTGACGGGGCAGTGGCTGGGCAGCCCGAGCTGCCAGGGAGCTGCTGCCTCCTGCCCCTGGCCTCAGCCCCCCCCTCAGCCCCGCGCTGCCTGCCCTGGGCGGGGAGAGGCAGAGCCCAGCTCCAAGCGGGGGAGACGGCCCTGCCCGGGGACCCCCGTGGCTGGGGCACCTGGGGGGTGAGTGTCCGTCCTCTCAGCTCTGCCTGCAGGGGGCTGGGGAAGCAGCTGTCAGCGCCTGCCCCTCTCAGCCCTGGCGCCCCCCATCCCGCTCCCAGCCCCTCCACTGGTACCTCCCCCCATCGCTCCTTCGCCGCACCCCTTCCCCCGGTACCCTCCCTTCCCCCGCACCCCTTCCCTTGCACCCTCCCTTCTCCCACTCCTCTCCCCTTGCACCTTCCCTTCCCCCGCTCCTCTCCCCTTGCACCCTCCCCAGCCCTCTCCTCCCACACACCCCCTCCCCCTGCCCCTCTTCTCCCGCAACCCTCCTGATCCCCCCTCTCCTCCTCCACCGGGGAGCACATCACACCCGCTTCTCTGCCAGTGTGGAGCCCCCAGCACCCCCACACCCGCTCCTCCGCCTCTGTACTCGATCCCCATCCCTTGCCGGGTACAAGGGTTTGAGGGTTAGGCCCTGGGCCGCCCACGTGCATTTGGAGCACTAAAGATGGGGTTGCGGGGGATGGGGGGGGATTTATATTAAAGTGAAATAAAAATAGAGGCACCGGTTTGATCCCCACTGCAAGTGTAAACAGGGACTGCTGTGGTGAAGGAGGGGGTCACGTTTGGCGGGGGAGGCCAGGGCTTGGGCGGGAAGAGAGAGCCTATGGCTGGGGCAGCAGGGGGTGTGGGTGGAGGAGGGCATTGGTGGTGGAGGGGGGAGAGCCCAGGGCTGGGGGGCAGCCAAATTATTTTTGCTTGGGATGGCAAAAATCCTAGTGCCGGCCCTGCCAAGGGGTCCCACCTGTATGGTCCCCCACCGTAATGAGCAGGGAGGGAAGAGAGACACGGGGGGGAGGAGGAGGGGAAATGGGGAGCAGATCGACCACTCCTCCCCACTAGGCTGCAGGCACAGGAGGGGGGGCTGGAAGGGGGGCCTGTGGAGGCAAGGACTGGACGTGGTGGGGGTGGGGGGGCGTTCAGTCACCGACTCAGGATGGGGGTTGTAATAGCGTGAGGGGGGTGCAGTGAGACAGGGGCCAACTAAAACGGGAGGGGCACCAGCGCTTGGGAGGGGGCATGGGCCCACAAGGGGAGGGGCTCATCAGGGCAGGAGGGACCACGGCGGGGGGGTGGGGGATCAACCAGGCTGGAGGTCAGAGAGGGAAACCAAGGGGCCAACTTCAGAGCCTGGGGCAAACAACGCTGCAGAAGGAAGGGAGGTTGGCAGGGCAATTTACCCCGCACTCCGCAGGGGCCCCCAAGAGAACGGGTGAGGCCCCCGCCCCTGCCCCTCACCCGGAGCCTCAGCGGAAACATCAGCGTCCCTGAACAGCTGCAGCGTGGCTCCGGCGGGGCCCCTGAGCTCCGCCCCCTTTCAGAGCCGCGTGGGGAGGGTCGCAGCCCCGCCCCCTGACCACGTGGCTCTGAGCGGGGCGGGGCTCAGGGGCCCCGCCGGAGCCACGCTGCAGCTGTTCAGGGACGCTGCTGGATACACGCGCTAAGGCTCGGGGTGAGCGGGGCGCCGGGGTCAGGGGCCGGGGCGGTTGGCTAAGGGCAGGAAGTCCCGGGACAGTCAGGGGATAGGGAGGGTCCAGAGGTGGGGGGCGCGGTCAGGGTACAGGGGGGTTGGATCGTGGGCGTCTGTCTGGACTCAGCGGGGCGGGGGGGTGGCTAGGGGTTGGGCACACAGGGAGCAGGGGTGGGGTCCCGTGGTGGTGGTGGGGGGGTCTCTGGGGGACGGTGAGGGCACAAGGAGCAGGATGGGTCAGGGAGTCTGAGGGAGTGGGCAGTCGGGGGGGCAGGAAGTGGGTGGGGGTCGGATAGGGGGCAGGGCCAGGCTGTTTGGGAGGCGCAGCCTTCCCCACCCTACAGCTCATTCAGCAGTTTGAGGCTTGCAGGAGAGCCGAGCTGTTCGCTGTTCCAGTAGGGCCACCGTCCCCATCACTTCTCAAATGCCACATTATAACCTATATTTAATTACAGTGCCATAGGGAGATTCAGGTCAGGGGAGGGATCACATGAGAAGAGCAATATCCCACACCACCTCCCTCCTTCCCGACCCTACCAAGGGAGACCTTCTCCCCCCCCCCTGCATTCCCTGAAGCTCCAGAGGGGTTAATTCAGGGGTTCTCAAACTTTTGTCCTGGTGACCCTTTCACATAGCAAAGCTCTGATGTGACCCCCCCCCAACACATTGAAAACACTTTTTTATATATTTAACACTATTATAAATGCTGGAGGCGGGGTTTGAGGTGGAGGCTGACAGCTCGCAACCCCCAGTAATAACCTCGTGACCCCCTGAGGGGTCCTGACCCCCAGTTTGAGAACCCCTGGGTTAACTTAATTTTAGCACCCTGTGTCCATTCACATGCATGTGCTATTTTGAGCATGTCAGTTTTCACAACATAGGCTCATCCCAGATTCTGGAGCAAGCTCAAATGCTCGGTTCATGGAGTATGTACATAAGCTATACTAAAGACAAACCCACAGTAACCGTCTCCAGTTTGTGAGGGACCCCATGGAGCCAGTCTCTAGGAAACAGATAAATGCATGGAGGTTAAGTCCATAAATGGCCATTAGCCAGGATGGGTAAGGAATGGTGTCCCTAGCCTCTGTATGTCAGAGGGTGGAGCTGGATGGCAGGGGAGAGATCACTTGATCATTGCCTGTTAGCTGTTAACTCCCTCTGAAAAGCTGAAATTAGTCTGCCAAAACCTGATTATGGTTTGGGGTTTCAGAAGTGTGTGGCCAAATATTTGCTGCTTGCTGTGTTTGATTGTTTAAAGAAACACTAAAAAATTCTGCTTAAAAAAATCCAAAACTTTTGAACCACCCCAGCTTGTGACCAAACGCCTGAGCCCACCCAGGCAGAGATTTTTCCAGGTTTCTGATACTCTGCTGGCTTCCTTGACTCATATCTGTCTCCATAACTTTGGGTTCATTTAGGTTAGAGCCTAAGAACAGCCATACTGGGTCAAACCAAAGGTCCATCCTGCCCAGTATCCTCTCTACCGACAATAGCCAATGTTCTAACCTAAATGAACCCAAAGTTACGAAGGAAAGCAGACACTGTCCGTGATTTTTTTCTGCTTTTTAAAAAACCCCTAGTTTTCGATCCAAAAAAAGATTTGACGGAAAATATGTGTCCAACCCTTTTAATGAGCTTTAGTGCCTTTTAGCACTAGCTGATGCTGAGAACCAGTGATACCTTGTAAAGAAGTTTTCTCAAAACTGGGTTTGTGCCGAGATGTGGAAGGTTTATTTTTTCCAGGGCCGCCCCTGGCGGGGAGCAAGTGGGACAATTTGCTCGGGCCCCGCAGGGGCCCCCACGAGGATATAGTATTGCCATTTTTTTATGGAAGGGGCCCCCAAAATTGCTTTGCCCCAGGCGCCCTGAATCCTCTGGGCGGCCCTGGCAAGCAGCTGAGTCCTTGAGGCAGGAGTTGAGGCAGGTGGTAAGAGTCCACTGTGCGTGGTGGAGGGGGCAGGAGGGGGAGACAGATGGACCAGGGCGCAAGCTCCACACCACAGCCCAGTGTCCCCACAAACACAATCAAAGGTCCCCACCACAAGAGCACAGCTCGAAAGTTACTCAGTCCTTGAGGGCCCCCTCCACAGTGGTCTGCACAGGCTCTGCGTGCTCCCCCAGCAAGAGATGGTCCCCTTCATCCTCCTCCGCAAGGCTCCAGCAGCTCCCAGGCAGCAGCAGCAGCTCCAGGCTGGTGGTCAGGCAAGAAGGACCCCTTGCAGGTGGTGGTGATGGTGTTCACAGCAGCAGTAGCAATAGCTGGGTCTGGGTCCCTCACTCCTTTTGTTTGGGGAACGGGCCAGCAGGAGCAGCAATAACCGGGGAGGGGGGGCAGTCTAGCAGCCAGGCAGCAGGGGGGGGGGGGGGTTTGTCTGGCCCAGCCAGGGGGACTAGCTGAAGCAGGAGCAGCAGCGAGAGCCCAGGGCCAAGCAGCAGCCTCCTGCCTCCCTCCAGGCCAGAGGGCTGTGGAAGAGGAGTCAAGGGCCAAGTTACTGCCACTGGAGAAGCAGCAGGTTTCTGTTCCCTGAGTGACCAGAGCAGGGGCTGCTCCAGGCTAATGAGCCCACCCGACTCCAATGAACCTGCTAAGCATCAGGTGAGGCCGTTAAGCTAATGTGACCACCTGACTGTAATTAAGGCCCCTCTGATGCTATAAAAGGGCTCGCTCCAGTCAGGCAGGGGGGTCAGGGAGCCAGAGGAGAGGAAGTGCGGCCGAAGGGCTGGGTAATGAAGACACCCTCAAGCCAGTGGAAGGGAGCCCTAGGGTAAGGGTGAAGAAGGGAGAAGCAGGGGAGCTGTGGGGAAGTGGCCCAGGGAAATGTAGCAACTCTGGCAGTGAAAGGTTGGCTGCCAACAGCTGCTGCCATTAGGGTCCCTGGGCCGGAACCCGGAGTGGAGGGTGGGCCTGGGTTCCCCCCAACCCACCACTACAGGAACAGCTCCTGGGAGGAGAAGACAGACCCCTGTCAGGACAGGAGGCTGAACTGTTCTTGAACAAGCCCCAGGGACAACAGAGACGGTGGGAGATCTCTCCCCAACCTCCTCGCTGGCCTATGATGAACAGGGCTCAGCAGACTGTGACCCTGGCCCTGGAGGGAGAAGGGCTCCGTGGAGGGTCACAGGGAGCCACTGAGGCTGGCGTAAACCGCCAGGAAGCGCAGGACCCACTGAGACAGGGTCAGAGCTCTGCCACACAAGGCAGAACAAAACAGAGCAATCTCCAGTATGACTAAGTACGGAACTTTCATGTATAAACTTACATTGCAACAATTTCATCAAGTAACCTTATCGTAAAAGAGAAATCAATGTTACCATACGAGTGGATGGACCATCAATAACTCCCCTGTTCTGTTCGTTCCCTCTGACGCTCCTGGCACCAGCCACTCTCAGACACAGGACGCTGGGCTGGATGGACCATTGCTCTGACCCAGTCAGATGTTCTTATGGCTAGCGGCTGAGTCCTGGGCATGGCGGACCCCAGCTTGCTTCGAAGGGCCAGCCAGCCTCTGACCCCCCCACCCCCAACATTCGCTGCACCCCTTGAGCTCAGCCCCAGCGCCAACCCCCGGGTAATTCTGGGTGCCCACGTGCGAGAGAGGAATCGTGAGCGCAGAGCAGAGATGAGGCCACGGGGGGAGGGGCAGGAGCGATCGTGTGAGAGGAGACTCGGAAGAGTGTTGCAGGCTCGGGGGAGCGATTGCACCCCAGAAATACATTGGGGGCACTACTAGGGAGGGGAAATCAGACGCTCAGGGACAAGGTTGGTGTGAGAGCAAACTGGCCAAGAATAAGCTGAGCCCAGGACTGTGGAGGTTGGGGACTATCCAGAGAGATAGTGGCAGAGGGAAGGGAGGTGGGGGAAAGAACCTACTTAGGCTGGAGGTGCAGCATTTAAAAGCAAGGATGATGCAGGGCCCTCACTGACCCTGAGGGGTCCAGTCTTGTGCTGCCCCACCTCAGGCTCCCAAAACATGGGAGACCGAGCTCTTCTAACTCTCCATCTTCTCCTCCAGATGGAGCATCAGTCCTGCTTGGTATTTTGTCCCTCGCTCCAGGGCCATCCAGTGGCAGTGAGTTCCACAGGCCAAAGAAAGGAGATTTCCTTGGAGGAGCTGGGAATTGCATCCAGGCTCAACACAGGCAGGTTACATGTAGCCCACTGGCTCCCTCTGGTGGCCGTGTTGGGAGATGCCGCTGTTCTGGCCCCAATCCCGCCTGTTCACATTTCCTACAATATTTTTTTCACTGGGACATTTTAGGGGCAGGTGGGGATGGGGATGACGTTGCGCTCCATATGCTTTATGAAAATAGGCTTATGAAGATAAATATGACATAACTGGAATATGCTTTATGCTAATGCCACATGTAACATCATTAGAAATGTTTTAATCTACTAAGTGTGTTCATCCTATTTCTTTCCATGTATTATTTCTATATTGGGAGTTAGGAACATAAAGTATAAACTTGTTCTGTGATGTAGTCAGATTAAGTGGAAGCCATACTGGCCTTGTCTACACTGCGGGGCAAAGTCAACCTACTGTACGCAACTCCAGCTGAGAGGCGCTGCAGACGGTCGGGGTTGGGTCTCTGCCAGCGAGGGCTTTGCTCTGACACTGACGTAGTAGAAGGTGAGGGGCTGGTAGGTGGGGATGTAGCTGACTAGGTATTGGGCAGTACAAGGGACCCACACGGGGGCCGGGACATAGAATAACTCATCAGTCTGTGGCGGGAGAAAAGAGACCTTAGCAGGAGTCTGAAATATCCAGAGACCTCTTGCTTGGAGCTGAGATGGGGCTGCCTCTGGGTTGGGGCACAGGGGGCTAGTTATATGGGGACCCCTCGCCTGATGCTGGGATGCGCCACCTCTGGAGCATCCACTGTGACCTGTCCCCAGTGCAAGGACACAGCTCGGGGGGGATGGGATATGGGGCCTCTCTCTAGGGGGCACCAGCTCCGCTCCGGCCCCAAGGGGTGGCTTGTGGGGGGACAGGCTCCAGGCCCCTCTGGCTCAGCCCTTCAGCCGCCCTGTGCGTGGGTTGAGTTTGCTGGGTCTCAGCCCTGTTCCCAGCAGGGTCAAGGACCCCCCCCCCCACAAAACACACACACACTTCATGCACCAGTTGACAGCTTGTGCGCTCTGCTCTCTCCCTGTCCAGCATTTTCTCTTCTTGATCTTTGAGATGTGAAACTGATCAAGATCTCTCTGGCCTGGGAAGCACCTAAAAGCCAGGTCGGCATCACTAGTGCGTTCGGGGATGTGAAAAATTCACACCGCTCAGTGCTGTAGCCAGGCCGACCTAGTCCCTGACTGATGGAAAAATGCTCCCATCACCTTAGCTACCGCCATACGGGGGAGGTGGGTTAGTGACAGCGATGAAAAAACCCTCCGGTAATGTAGCTGTCCTGCCAAAGCGCCCAGAGTTGAGCCCTGGGAACCACGGCCAATGGCAGCTGCAGGGGCGGCACCTGTGGGCACAGGCGGAACACTCTGTGCAGAGCAACCTGTGACAGATTTATGTTACCAGTCTGCATGGGGCTTCAGGGGAGCCGGCTGAGGCCTCAGGATCTTTAGGGGAGGAGATGAAGGAGCACGCCAAGTGACTCAGTTTAAAGCTTTATTAACCAAATAACAGCGCTGAGGGCTGGGCGTGCCCCACGTCACTCAGAGGAAGGAAGGAAGCATTAGTGCCCGAGCCCTAACCCTCTTTCATACTCACACACGCACAGCCCAAGGCTGGCCAAGCCTGGGTGTAATGTAAGAAGAAGGGGGGGAAGGGTAGGCGAGAGTTCTGCCCTGTGCACAGGTCGTTTAGGGTCCGGTGTAAATGTAAACCGACTTGCTTCAGCTCTCGGCAGCATTTTAAGACCTGGGTTCTTCCAGGGGTATTTTTGTCCAGGGACCTTTACCCCCCGTGCTCTCGGTATCAGTCCGAACCGGTCTTCCGCAGCTCCCTTCGTTTCCCCAAAACACACCGGTTTCAGGGTCACGAGACTGTTGTTTTTCAACTCACTGGCCTTCCCAATCTTACTGGTTTTGCAACCCCTTCAGTTCTGTCTGGCTCAGTTCTCCTTTTTCACGGCTGGCTGGGGTTGAGATACGGGCTTCTGGCTGCTTGACAGCAGAGAGCTTATATCCCCTGCTAAAGGTTCTCCTGTTCCCAAAGGACCAGCCACACAATGCAGGTCAATATAAAAATTCAATCTTCCCCAAAAATCACACTTTTGCCAATTTCCTTTAGTAGCTAAAAACTAAAGGTTTATTCATAAAGAGAAAGAAATATAGATGAGAGTTAAAACTGGTTAAAGGGGTGAAATACATAAAACAATTGCAAAGTTCTTGGTCCAGGCTTAAGCAGTGATGAAATGAACCTCTGCTCAAGGTAACTCTTTGGTTACTTCCTATCAGGGTTCCTTCCCCACTCTGAACTCTGGGGTGCAGATGTGGAGACCCGCATGAAAGCCCACTAAGCTTATTTACCAGCTTAGGTTAAAGCCTGGTACTCTGCCACCACCGAGTGATTTAACAAGAAACAGGGAAAGGACCACGTGGAGTTCCTCTTCCCCCAGAATATCCCCCCAAGCCCTTACATCCCCTTTCCTGGGGAGGCTTGAGAATAATGTACCAACCAATTGGTTACAAAGTGATCAAAGACCCAATCCCTGGGTCTTTGGACAATGGAAAAATCAGTCAGGTTGTTAAAAGAAGGATTTTGTTAAAAAGAAAAGGTGAAAATCATCTCTGTAAAATCAGGATGGAAAATAACTTTATAGGATAATCAGATTCACAGAGCCCAGAGGACCCCTCTAGCCTTAGGTTCAAAGTTACAGCAAAACAGAGATAAACCTCCCTATTGCAAAGGGAACATTCACAAGTTGAGAAAACAAAGGTAAACTAACACGCCTGGCCTGGCTGTTACTCACAAGTTTTGAAATATGAGAGACTTGTTCAGAAAGATTTGGAGAGCCTGGATGGATGTCTGGTCCCTCTTAGTCTCAAGAGCGAACCACCCCCAAAACAAACAAAAGCCTTCCCCATCCCCCGCCCCAAGATTTGAAAGTATCTTGTCCCCTTCTTGGTCCTTTGGGTCAGGTGTCCGCCAGGTGACCTGAGCTTCTTAACCCTTTACAGGTAAAAGGATTTTGGTGCCTCTGGCCAGGAGGGATTTTATAGACTTGCACACAGGAGGGCTGGTCCCTTCCCTTCATAGTTATGACCCTTCCAAATCCTTGGAAGGACTCAGGCCCCTTGTTACAATGCTCTCAGTAGTATAAGTCCATAGTCCAGAGGTTTGAGCAGTAGAGAAGCAGGAGCAGGAAAGAGGTAAAATGGTGATGTCCCCAGGGCCTTTTATATCTTCTCCCACGGGGAGGGGCTCTCTTTGTTCTTGCTGTAGAAAAGTTCAGTCACAAGAGTTTGGAGCCACATGGGCAAGTCCCGTGTCCATACAGAGTTTTTGCCTAGTCACAGCAGAAACCCTCACCCACATTCCAGCTTGAAAGTCCACTCAGTGCAGAAGGGTGTCTCCCACGCTCCATTGTTAGTCAAGTACCCTTTGATGTGCCACTTCATCTGGATAGTCCCATCTCAATAAACTGGCCAAACTCTTCACTGGTGTAGCTCAGAATTAAATGCATTGAAATACGAGTACACAGCCAATGCTCATAACGTCAAATTAAAAAATGACACATGTATACAAACAGCGTGCTCATAACCAGCAAATCATAACCTTTTCACAGATACCTTCCTTGAGCAGTTTCTAACACCAGTTCTTCCAGCTTGACTCTGGTGGAAATGCCTTCAAAATGCTGGACTGCCTCTAGTCTTTCTTTTGTGCTCTTATATCCAGAGTGTTGTTTTCAGAAAGGATCCCGTTACCTGCGCGTAACCGCCTTGAAGTCAATTTGAGTGACCCAGCCAGCTGCTTGTGCTGTTAATTTCCGTGTACTGTTCACTGTTGCTTTAAGAGATACAAATCTTGATAGCACAGTGAAGCTAATCTCAAGAATAGATGCGGAGACTTCCTGCCAGAAGCTGCTAAACAAGTGCAGTGGAGACTGCAGGCAAATATTAAACTGTGGAAATCTCTGTCAGCGTTCAGGCCGCCAGGGATTCTCTCTCAGGGAAAGCCTCGACTAGTGACCATGATGAACATTTTCAGAGGTGACTTGGGGGCGCTGGGTGCACAGTAACGAGCCCTCAACGTCCAGGAATGGAAGAGCAGTGATGACAAAAACACAGAGCAGTTGTGGGTGGAACTGGAAGGATACAGTTTCCAAGAGAATAGCATTGAGTGGGGCTTTAAAGAGCCAGCCCCGTTGGTTCTTTCCCTACGCGCCATGCCTCTGAGCACCGCTGATGTGGAAGGACTGGAGAGTCCTCTCAGATGAACCATGTGAAGTCCAAGCGGCGGAACAGGGCAGGACACTGGATGCTGAGCAGCACGCTGCATGTGCGCTGTGGGTTACAGAGAGTGTGGATTTGCTGTAAATATTGTCCCCCACAGCGGGATACACTTGAGCAGTTGAGGAGGGGAAGGTATCACATTGAGGCAGGAGCACCCAGGGAGGATGGAGAGAGCGAGACTGAGCTTTTTGACTAATGTAAGTAGCCACAACTGTTTTATGGTAATATTGGGAACGTGTAAGTTCATGTTGCCTGCAGCAAAAATAGACGTATTAAAAACCATAGTGGTATTTGTAGAAAGTCCTGCCCTGGTCTCTCTGTGCAAGGTGTGGGCGTTGCTTGGGTGTGTTCTAAGGAGGGCTGAGCTTGTTTAGAAAGTCGGTGCTTTATTGTCCTGTGAGACGCAGCAAGACTCAGTCAGGAGCCAGCCACTGGCAGGGCAGGACCGGCTGTGGGGAGCTGGTGAGTCCCAGGCCTGCAGGCAGGGCCCCCCTGAGAACCGGCTTCTGGACGCCCGGCAGCAACACCCCTCAGCTTGGGCCTCTCCCTCTGCCAGGCGACTCCCAGTCCGGAGAGCTTTGGGGGGAACACCCCCCAACCCCAGCCCAGCAGCGTTAGGCCCCAGCTCCGGAGGGAAAATGGGGCACCATGTGGTAGGCTCTGCTCTGGCTGCCACTCAGGCCGGCCACCTGCTGGGCATGTGTCTGGGCCAAGGCCAGGGAATCTTTGTAGATGAGGGGGGGGGGGGCTGGCCCCCAAACCTCCACCCCGGTTCTGGCGCCGGTGGCCCCGACCCTGTTAGTCAAACTTGTGTGTCCTTCCCGAGGTCAACCCTGCTGCTTCCCAGGGCGCCCACCAGCCCGGCTCGGCCAGGGGAAGCGGGGGAGAAGCAGCCGGCCCAGCAGGGAGAGCCTGAGCCCTACGGACGGCTAGCGGGGAGGAGAGCAGAGGGGGAGGCTGGGGAGGCTCCTCCGGTAGCCCCACAGACAGTGGCCGATTAACACAGGCCTGGCCAATTTCAGGGGCCCCGGCGGCGGCTCTGGTTCCTGCTGGGGCAGGCATCCGGTAGGCGCGGTACCCGTCGCCGTCGCCATCTTGGCGCCCTGACATTTCCTGTAGCAGCGGCTGAAACTGGAACCGCAGGGCAGGGCGGGGCCAGGCCGGATGGGCGCAGACAAGAGACATTTACGTATATTACGTGTAGCACGATTCTTCCGTCTCCCAGCAAAGTCTGGCTGTAGTTAGTTGCCTAAGGTGCTCTCGGTTCCATGGATGATGGGGAAAAGGATACAAGTCACTCGATGAAAATGCTAATCACACGTGGTCTCTTTCCCAGGAACGAGAAACGTGACGGGCCTGCAGGGAGTCTTTGTCTTGTGCATTTTGATCCATTTGTGTTTTAATGGGGTGGAGGGGCCCAAATGTTCTTTGTGCCCAGGGCCCCAGTAAATCTTAATCCACCCCTGCCCAGACTGTTGCTGCTGTGAGACTCCGGCCCTGCTCCAGGCACCCAGGACTCCAGGGATCACAGCAGGGCCGGGCCGGGCCAGGCTGCACAGCCCGACCCACTTCCCTTGCCCCCGTTCCCCCTGCGGCTGGAAGCAGCTCCCTTCCTGCCAACGTGCACACAGCACCAGGAGGCTGCTGCTGGCCACAAACCCTGGCAGACGTCAGGGGGGGCAGGAGTGTTTCTTTAGTTTAAAAGTGTTGGGGGCAGGGCCACTAGGGGCCGCCTCCCCAGTTCCGGCACCCCTGGTCTGAGCACTAGGGCGGGAGGCTGGCATCTGGAGTTTAGGATGTGCCTCTAAACTCTGCACCCAGAGCCCTGCACCCCGTGGTGGGGAGGAGAAGTCCTGGCACCAGCAGCAGCCGACTCCTGCCTGCGCGCTAAGGTGACCGGCTGCGCTGATTTTATGGGGACGGTCCTGATATTTGGGGCTTTGTCTTATATAGGCACCTATTCCCCCCACCCCATCCCGATTTCTCACACTTGCTGTCTGGTCACCCTAGTGCCAACAGCGATCGTCAGCCCTCTGTAGCGAGTGGGGAGTCCAGAGCCATGTCTGACCGGGAGGATCCCTCGTGGAGACGTAAGTCACCATCTTTTAGTTCCGTGCTTCTCAAAGGGTGGGGTGACCCCCTCCAGGGGGTGCGGAGGAACATTAGGGAAGATGCAGCTGGATGGGGTCAGCCCTCACGGGGTAGGGAGCACCTCTCCGCTCCCACACCAGTTCCGCCTCCAACCCCGTTCAGCTCCCAGGCCCAGCTCTGCCCTCACTTCCTCTCTGTAGCTTTGCACCCTGTGGCAGGACTGACCATCTTGTCCCAGGTGTGAGTCCTTTGGGCTGCCCCGACCCCAGCCAGCCAAGCTGCTAACCGCTGCACAGCTGGTATCATGGTCACCGGTCATCACGGGCCCCTACAATGTACGCATGCCAACGGGACACTAATTTTCCATCTGCTAGGTCATGTGACTGGGAAAATTCATGGTGATGTTCGACCAAACCCTGCAGCGGGTCTGCCCGTGTTGCTCTTTGGGGGACGGGGTGGGTGGGTCTACCTGGCAGGGAAAGAAGTGTGAATATTTATGGCTTGTGAGGTACTTGTGCCCCTCACCATGGCATCTGGCACTGAAATCGAAGGGGGGGGGCAGTGGCCGGGGCGGAGGTGTGCGTGAAATGATGGCAGAGGTTTGCACCAGGGCTTGATGTGACCCGGTGGTGTGTTCAATGTCCCTTTCCTAGGTCTTCCAGCCAAGCACACGCTGGCCCCTCAGATCTCCATGGAGGCCCCCATCTGTCTGATCGAGACCAGCCCCGAGGGGACACTGGCGGTGCGGCCGGAGGCGCTGCGGGTGCTGGAGGGCATCACCCAGCCCGTGGTGGTGGTGGCCATCGCCGGGCAGTACCGCACGGGCAAGTCCTACCTCATGAACCGCCTGGCCGGGAAGAACAAAGGTGAGGGGGAGACGGGAGCCCGTTGCCGACTTGCCTGGAAGGCTTAGTGCTGAAATGCAGGATACGGCCCCAAGGGCCGGGTACGAAAGCAGGAGGGCTCCTGCATGTCTCTTTGCCTTGCATTTGTGGAGATTAATGGAAGGAGGAGGCATGCATCAGGGCCCCAAAGGTGCCCTGGGTGATCGCTACTTCCCACCACCCAACACAGATGTAATGAGGTTAAGTGGTGTCCGCATAAAGAAATTAAAACTACTGATTATTCCTCAAGAAAGGGTTTTAATGACTTACGGCTAGAACTGCAACGCAGACAGAACAGGAAAAGAAAAGCTAAGACCAGCATTGACTAAGGAAGACAAGCACAAGTAATATTATGCATCAGGTACTTACTACTATTTTTAATACTGCAGCATTGATATAACCTGAGATTTAATTGTTCCGACACCATCGTTTTTAATACTGTAGTGTCAGTACAACTTGAGATCAAATCAGCTCGAGCACAACCAGAGTTCACCACTCCGAAACCTTACCCTGTATTTTCCCAAAGATACGTTACCTTCAGCCGACCACTTTTTGCACTGGCCGGGCGCAGATAGTCGGTGAAGCGCAAGTCCCTTTGGTTCAGGGGGTGTATGTGAGCCTGACAAAGAGGGATCTCTTTTAGGTCAACACAAACACAAATCCACTTTTTATCTTATCTGCCCGCCGTGTTTTGAAGCAGGTCAACCAATCAGGTTGTAGCCAATTGTTTTCTTGTAGCCAATTGTTTTAAATATGGTTAATGTGGGTTAGACACAGGGCCGGCTCCAGGCACCAGCCTACCAAGCACGTGCTTGGGGCGGCACCTTGGGATGGGGCGGCACTCGGGGTTTGGTTTTGTTGTTTTTGGTTTGGACAGGCTGCGCTCGGGGGGTGGGAACTTGGGAGGCGCGACGCGGCGCTGGGGGGCGGGGACTTGGGCGGCGCGACGCTCGGGGGGGGCGGGGACTTGGGCGGCGCGACGCTCGGGGGGG
This sequence comes from Mauremys mutica, assembly GCF_020497125.1. NCBI lineage: Eukaryota > Metazoa > Chordata > Testudines > Geoemydidae > Mauremys > Mauremys mutica. The sequence goes on from NC_059088.1 coordinate 10,011,520, forward strand.
CGGGGACTTGGAAGGCTTGACAATACTCTTGTTCAAATTATTCCCAGCATGAAGATTTACAAAGAACTGGAGTGGGGTTTAGTGGGGGTGGGAGCCAGGACTCCTGGGTTCTCTCCCCAGCCCCTCAGCCTGGGAAGGGAGTGTAAGCGAGTGGTGAGAGCAGGGAACTGCAGGCTGGGCCCGTAACCTGGGCTCTGGTGCTGACTCGCCGTATGGGCCCGAGGTAGTTTTGGTGGCGCTTTCCCGTGCTGTAAGTTGGGGGGTGGGATTTAATTACCTCTCAGAGCTGCCCCCCGTTAGCTCTGCCCTGGTCAGGATCACCCCCGGCACCAGCTTTCCAGCCCCTTTGCATCTGGCTTGGGTGCAGACTTGGGGAGGCTGCTGATCTGCTCCCCCAACCTCGACTGCCCCCTCTTGTCCCCCCCAAACCCCCCAGCCAGACTCCTGGCCTTCCTGCCCTCTCCATTCCTCGACCTGCCACTAACACCCCCCTTCTGCCCGCAGGCTTCACCCTGGGCTCCACCATCCAGGCTCACACCAAGGGCATCTGGATGTGGTGCCTGCCCCACCCCCGCCGGGACGGCCACACCCTGGTGCTGCTGGACACCGAGGGGCTGAGCGACGTGGAGAAGGTGAGTGACGTGTGTGTGTGCGTGTGTGTGTGTGAGTGTGAGCCCCTTGCTGGAGCGGCTGAGCCCTGCTCCATGTACAGAGTGACCGACAACCAAGGTCACAGGAGGCTGACGGGTTCTGCCCCGAGCTCTTCGCTCGGGTCCCTTCCCTGGTGTCTGGGTGGGGCGCTGGGACGGGCAGGGCTGGACTCAGCTGCGTCTGCATTTCAGGGCAATGGGAAGAAGGACACGTGGATCTTCGCCCTGGCCGTTCTCCTGAGCAGCACCCTGGTCTATAACAGCCTGGGCACCATTGACGGCCACGCCCTGGAGAAGCTGCAGTATCCTTCCCGGGCAGCAGAAGTAAAACCCGAGCTCCCCCGTACCACAGCCAGGGGATTACGTTTCCCTCTGAGTGCGGCCCGGAGGGGGCTGCTGCTGGATCCCCACGCCCGTTTCCGGGGCGCTCAGCCTCCAGGGGTGCTGGAGGCCTGGAGAGCTGAGCCCAGGGCGGGTGTGGGGGGAGTTTGGCCCTTGGGACACTGAGGAACGCAGAGACAGATGAACTAAGAAGGTCTGAAATTGAAGCTTCTCCCAGGAGGATGAAGCTGCGGGTCACGAAGGTCACTTTCCCGCTGGCTGAGAGCAGCCGCCCGCGGCCTATTGCGCTTCAACGTCACCCCTTTCGTTCATGTGTCTGAACCTGGCTCCGGGTCCCCCAGGAAGCCCGGCCCTGGCATTGCTCAGCCTGGGTAGCTCAGGGGAAAGGATGCTGGCTAGAGAGGTTTGCCTGTGGCCTGGAGGTGGGTGAGAGGCACTGCTTCAGTTCTACACGGCGGGGAAACCCGCTGGGCTGGGCTGGGCGGGGTGTGCGTGGGGGGAGTGAGAGGAGCCCGGACTCACTAGCCAGGCTGCTAAGTCCAGACCCCACTTGCCCAGCGGTGGCTCTGCAGGTGGAGCAGAACCCGCCAGAGCTGAGCTTTCGGTGCCGGTTGGCGCTGGACAAACAAACCCCAGGCAAGAATGATCTTACCCCCCTCTCCCTCCGTGTCTTGTCTCTTGGTAAGGGAGGTGGCTGGGAATCAGGACTCCTGGGTTCCATCCCCAGCTCTGAGAGGGGAGTGGGGTATGAAGTGTTAGTGCGGGGGGCAGGAGGGGAGATGGCTGGTGTTATATCCTTGGGGCAGCCGGTGTAGGAAGCAATCACTTGAGGCCAGAGAGCAGGCAGCTAACCAAAACCTCCATTTTATTTACAGATATACAGAGAGCTCACTCAGCTGGTTGAAACCGGCTGAGCTAACCCATAATAATCTAACTCAGTTGCCATAGCAACAAAAACCATGACAACCAAATACACAACATATTCCTCCCCCCCTAATAAGAACATCCCCTAAATAAAACACACACTAGACTAGAGAAGGAGGGTAGACTGCCTCCATTCCCGGCTAAACCCTGGGGATTATTTTGCCCCATAACCGTGGGTTCGCCCTAGCTAAAGATCCAGCCAATGAGGAGGCCTTCTGTCTCTAGGTGGATTACGGCGAACTTCTGGTGTTATTGCACCCGAAAGTACTAGGGGCTCAGGGTCCGCAGCACGAACAGGTGAGGAGGTGGTATCAGCTAGTGCTGGGCAAAGGGGTATCTCAGCCACCGGCAGTAATGGAGGAGAACAGTCAGAAACAGGTGACTCGTGATTCGGTCCCTCACCAGAAGAGGTGAAGTCAGACCCCTCAACTGCAGATGGGTCCTGAGGACTCGCATGACCTGGCAACAGCTGATCTACATGTCGCCGCCAGGTAAGATTCTCTGCAGTCCGGACTGTGTAGGAAACAGGTCCTGTTTGAGTGATGACTGTGGCCGGAACCCATTTAGCTCTGGAAGTATAATTCCGAGCCAAAACTGGCTGTCCCGGGCTAAAGGTTCGGTCTTTTGCTCTGGGTGCCCGTCTGATGACTTGATATTGCTGCTGATGTTGCACAATTTGTCGGGGTTCAGAAGGTTTCAGCAGATCAAAGCAAGTGCGCAGCTGTCGTCCCATCATTAGAAAGGCCGGAGATGCGTGGGTCGTAGCATGAGGTGTGTTTCTGTAGGAAAGTAAAAAGGTATCCAGACGCTTTTGAATGGAGTGTTGTCCCCTTGCTGATTTCAAAGCGTTTTTCATTGTCTGCACAAATCTTTCAGCTAATCCGTTGGTGGACGGATGATATGGTGCTGACGTGATGTGGTGTATCCCATTTGCCTTCATAAAATTTTGAAACTCCTGAGAAACGAACTGCGGTCCGTTGTCACTCACAAGTTGTTCTGGCAGACCAAAACGACTAAAGAGTCCTCGTAGTTTTTGGATAGTACTCTCTGCAGAAGTGGACTGCATTATAGAGACTTCTGGCCATTTAGAATGGGCATCTATTGCCACCAAGAACATGCTTCCTTCAAGGGGGCCAGCAAAGTCAACGTGAATACGTTGCCACAGGTTTTCAGGCCAGTCCCATGGGTGTAGGGGTGCCCACTGGGGTGCATTCCTCACACCCTGACATGACATACAAGCTTTTGCCTTCTCTTCAATAGCACTGTCCAGTCCAGGCCACCAAAAATAGCTTCGTGCAATTTCCTTCATGCGCACTATTCCACAGTGACCGGAATGTAGCTGTTCTAACATCTGTGATCTCAGTGGTGGTGGAATAATGACACGTCTCCCCCACAACAAACAACCAGATTGGACCGATAACTCCGTCTGCTTGGACATGTAGGGAACAAGGTCGGATGAGACCGGAGAGGTTTGTCGAGATTTTCCATGCATCACCAGGTCCATAACGTGGGACAATACTGGGTCAACGCGAGTTGCCTTCTTTATCTGAGTAGCAGTGATGGGTGTGTTCTCTACCTGTTCAAAGTAGAAGATTTCCTTTTGGGCACTATCTTGGTGTTTGACCGGCAAAGGCAACCTTGAGAGGCCATCTGCATTGCCGTGCAGAGTGGATTTCCGATATTTGATTTCATATGTGTGTGCTGAAAGTAACAATGCCCAACGTTGCATACGACTAGCAGCTAATGGGGGAATGCCTGTGTAGGGTCCAAAAATTGATGTCAGAGGTCGATGGTCTGTGAGAAGAGTAAATTTTTGCCCAAACAGGTACTGATGAAACTTCCGAATTCCAAAAACAATTCCTAATGCCTCACGTTCGATTTGGGCGTAGTTAGTTTCTGCTTTGCTTAGAGTGCGTGAAGCAAAAGCAATAGGTCTCTCTTCTCCTGAAGGCATAATATGTGACACGACTGCTCCCACTCCATAAGGGGAGGCATCGCAGGCCAATTACAGTGGTAAGGATGGATCAAAGTGCGTTAGAACTTCAGAATTTAGCAATGCATCCTTAGCTTTGTTAAACGCAACATCACAGGCTTCAGTCCACTTCCAGGCCTTGTTCTGCCCAAGGAGCTCATGAAGTGGTTTTAGCAGTGTGGCTAACTGTGAGATGAACTTTCCATAATAGTTCAGGAGTCCTAGAAATGAGCGCAGCTGGCTTACATTTCGAGGTGGGGGAGCCTCCACAATAGCTTTAACTTTTGCAGGGGCCTTATGAAGACCTGCAGAATCAATGATGTGTCCCAAATATTCAACAGAGGGCTTGAAGAATTCACACTTGTCTTTGCGAACTCGTAGGCCATACTCTTCCAGTCTTTGTAGGGTAGCCTCTAAATTCTTTAAGTGATCCTCTTCATTTCTTCCAGTGACCAGGATATCATCCAGACAGCACTGAACTCCTGACAAGCCACACAAGATCTGGTCCATAGCCCTCTGGAACAGGGCGGGAGCAGATGTTATTCCGAAGGGTAGGCGACAGTATCGATAAAGCCCCTTATGAGTCACAATAGTCAACAACTCTTGGGACTTTTCATCGACGTGCATCTGTAAATATGCTTGACTCAGATCAATCTTACTGAACTTTTGTCCCCCAGCCAGGCCTGCGAAGAGGTCATCGATGCGGGGAAGCGGGTATTGCTCTGCACACAACACTGGGTTGACAGTGACTTTAAAATCACCGCAAATCCGGAGAGAGCCATCTTTCTTCACTATTGGAACGATAGGAGTGGCCCATGAGCTATGGGTAACTGGTATTAGGACTCCATTGGTGACCAGGCGCTCCAGGTCTGCTTCAACTTTTGGCCTGATGGCGTATGGCACAGTTCGGGCTTTCAGATATTTTGGTGGACTGCCAGGTTTAATGTTCAATGTCACAGTGATTCCCTTCATACTTCCCAAATCATCTCCAAAAACAGCAGCATGTTTCCTTAGAATAGGGGTTAGACTGGTTTCTTCTTTAGTCATCCGGTGCACTTCTGCCCAGTTCAGTTGAATCTTCCCAAGCCAAGACCTACCCATTAAGGCTGGGTAGTCACCTCTCACCACAAACAGTGGCAATTTAGCCGCCTGTCCATTGAGCTCCACCTTAACATCAATAGTGCCCAACATGGGCACAGCTTCACCTGTATACGTCTTCAGAACAGTTTTTGTTGCCTTAAGCGGAAAATGCTGTAGCTTTTCCTTATACACAGTCTCAGGAACCAGCGAGACAGCTGCACCGGTGTCTAGTTCCATGCGTATAGGTTTGCCCTCCAATAAAGGGGTTACCCAGTATTCATGTGAGCCCGCTGCCAAAGACAAAACATGCAGTGGCACTTCCTCTTGTGAGGAGGTGTCACCTTGATCATCCTGGGTCTGCTCTAGGGTATGCAGGGTTCCTCTTTTTGTCGGCCAGACCACAGGCCTCTTTTTCTTTTGTTTACAGGCACACTCAATGTGTCCCTTTTTGCCACAGTGTCGACACACCAGGTCCTTACACCAGCATTCTGATGCCTGGTGACCCGGCTTACCACAGCGGTAACATTCTTGACTCTGCACCGTTTTGTGGGTCAGTTCTTGTGACACTTTTTGCACCCTAGGGGATGCAACGATGTATTGTGCCTCCCTTGTAGCCAGTTCCATGGAGACAGCAATATCAACAGCCTTCTGTAATGTAAGCTGAGCCTCTGTCAGTAGGCGCTTCCATATAGCTTCACTGCAGAGGCCACACACTAACCTGTCACGCAGGGCATCATTTAACATCTCTTTAAATTCACAGTGTTCTGCTAGCTTTTTTAAAATGGCTACAAATTGTACAACTGTTTCATCTTCCTTTTGGTCTCTTTTGTGGAACCTATATCTTTCAGCAATTACCAGTGGTTTTGGGGAGAAATGAGACCCCAGGATTTCCACAATGTCACTGTAAGATTTAGTCTCAGGCTTAACAGGGTGCAGTAAGCTGTGTAGCAGAGAGTAGGTTTTAGCCCCTACAACAGTTAAGAATATTGGCACCTTCTTCGCTTCTGTTACTGGAGGAGCACCAGAATCCCACCCTCATCGCCAGTGTTAAGTCCTTGGGGCAGCCGGTGTAGGAAGCAATCACTTGAGGCCAGAGAGCAGGCAGCTAACCAAAACCTCCATTTTATTTACAGATATACAGTGAGCTCACTCAGCCAGTTGAAACCGGCTGAGCTAACCCATAATAATCTAACTCAGTTACCATAGCAACAAAAACCATGACAACCAAATACACAACAGCTGGGAGCTCAGGCAAGTCACTGCCTCTCTGTGCCTCAGTTTCCCCATGTATAAAATGGATCAACAGTAGCCTACTTGTGTGTGTGTGTGTCTGGGGGGATGGGGGGCTCTTCAGATGAGCAAGGCTTGGTGCTAGAAAGAGCTGATTCCAAACTAACCTCCCATCCTGTGGTGTGCCAGCCTCGCTGGTTCCTTAGCCAGCCCCCAGCTACGTGACGGAGCTGACGAAGCACATCAAGGTGAAAGCGGCAGATGCTGAGGACGGCTGGGTGGAGGGGGAGGATGCGGCTGAGTTTGTGCAGTTCTTCCCGGACTTTGTCTGGGCCGTGCGGGACTTCACCCTGCAGCTGGAGATGGACGGGCACCCCGTCACCGAGGATGAGTACCTGGACTGGGCCCTGAGGCCGGAGTCAGGTAGGGCCGTCACTAGGGGGCGCTGTGCTGCAGGGTGGGGGTTGCTCTCCCCTGGCTGTCAGGGCTGGCACCGATGCCCCAGCGTGACAAATGAATTCTCAGCGCCTCATGGTTGTTAAAACCCCAGGTTCATGGGGGACGTTTCCCTAGGTTTCTGCCCCAGTACCCAGATCTGGTGACTGCTCCCCTCCTTGATAGATCCACGGGCCATGTTCAGCTGGCTCCAATTCTCTTCTTCCCTTCTCCTCCGGTCGGGTGGTGCTGCCGTCTCACCCCAGAGGTGGCTGCATTGGGGGCTGGGCGAAGCAGGTTCCATGTCTGGGAAGTGCTGCAAAGGAACTCCAAGGAGTGTGCTAGGGAAGCCCAAAGTCTCATTCGTTCCATGGGTTCCCGGCCCAACCGCAGATCCCCGGCCCCAGCTGGAACCTCGACTCACCCGTCTCTTCTTTCTCCAGACAGCAACGAGAAAACCACTGAGGCCAAGAAATGCATCCGGAATTTCTTCCCCTCCCGCAAATGCTTCACCTTTGACCGTCCAGCCAGCAGAAAAAACCTGTCCCGGCTGGAGGAGCTCCAGGAGGATCAGCTGGACCCCGAATTCCAGGCCACCGCGCGCAGGTTCTGCGATCACGTCTGGGACAAAGCCCGGCCCATGATGACCCTGGGGGGCCACCAGGTCACTGGGACGGGTGAGTCTCCAGAACTCAGTCACGGCTTCTGCGAATGCTAGGCCAGCAGGGGATGTACACGGGGAATCCTCCTCGAGTGGGCGTGTTCCCGGGGGGTCCCACAGGGTTTGGGTTCTGCTATTTAACTGCTTTGTCAGTGACCGGGAAGAGAACGTGGGATCATCACTGATGACGTTGGCAGGTGACACCAAGCTTGGGGGAGCGGTAAAGCAACATGCCCCCGAGCAATCCAGGTTACTTGGTTAGCTGGGCACAAGACGGCTGAATGTCAATGTGTGTATCCAGGGACAAGGATCTCGGCCGGACGTACAGGCTGGGGGTTCTGTCCTGGGGAGCAGGAGTGAGAGAAGATTTGCGGGGGGGGTGGAGAATCACCTGACCGCGAGCTCTGTGTGATCCCTGGAGGCATCAGCAGAGGAAGCGTGAGTCGCAGCAGGGAGGCGATTTGACCTGGTTTGGCCTGGGGCGACCACAGCTGGGATCCTGTGTCCTGTTCTGGAGCCGCCATTCAAGAAGGAGGTTGGTCAGTTGGGGAGGGGTTAAGAGAAGAGCCATGAGGACGATTACAGAAAGTTATGTCGTGTCCCCCCCCACCCCCCGGCAGCTGCAGTTGGGAGACCCAGAGCCCAGAGCAGAGCTGGAGTCGGGGCCAAGGGAGGGGCCACAGTTAGGGCAAGAGGCCGAGGCCAGGGCCAGCGCTGTGACTGGAGCGGGGGCTGGGTGGCGCTCCCTCCCCACCCCCATGGAGCATGGCCCCCTGCACCCCCAGATCGTTCCTCCAACCCCCCAGGTTGGGGAGCACTGGACGAAAGGGTTAGAAAACCTGCCGTGGAGTGAGAGACAGGAAGCTGGACAGATTCAGACTGGAAATCAGATGAAAAATTTTAACTAGGAGAGTCATTAACCATTGGGACCAACTTCCCGAGGGCCGTGGTGGATTCTCCGTCACTGACCCTTTTTAATTCCAGACGGGATGTTTTCCTCCCAGCTCTGGTGTAGGGCTGATCTGGGGGCAGGTCTCTGGCCTGTGCTGTTCAGAGGGTCAGATGAGATGGTCACATGCATTTATTCTACCGCTCCAGGGGGCAGAGGAAGCGTCTCCACTCGCTGTGGTTGTGCCGGTGTAGTGCTGGACGTGCCCTTAGATTGACTCTCCTTGAGTCTCTCGCTCTAAGGCAGGTTTTTTAGCCCTTTAATCCCTTTTGTGGCTCTTCTCTGAGCCCTGCCCAATGGATCAACGTCCCTCTGGAGTTGTGGGCCCCAGAACTGCAGACAGGATCCCAGCGGCGTCGCACCAGGGCCAAACCCAGAGGGAGAATCTCCTCCCTGCTCCGACTTGAGATTCCCCGGTTGACGCACCCAGGACGGCAGGAGACCTTTCGGCCGCAGTGTTGCGCTGCGAGGTCACATTCAGCGGATTCTCCTCCACAATCCCCAAAGCTCTTCCGGAGACGCCGCGTCCCAGGAGCGAGTCCCCCATCCCGCAAGTCCGGCCCACATCCTTTGTGCCTGTATCACCTCCCCAGCGGGTTATGTGGGCTCCCTCCAAAACCTGCCGCTTCCCTCTGCAGCGCTGGGGAACCTGGCCCAGAGCTACGTGGCCAGCATCAACAGCGGGGCGGTGCCCTGCATCGAGAACGCGGTGCAGGCCCTGGCGCAGATCGAGAACGCGGCTGCGGTGGAGGAGGCCCTGGCCCGCTACATGGAGCTGATGGGGCAGCGCGCCAAGCTGCCCACGGAGACCCTCCAGGAGCTGCTGGACCTGCACGCCCAGTGCGAGGGGGAGGCGCTGGCGGTGTTCACGGGACGCGCCTTCAAGGACAACGAGGACACGTTCCAGAATCAGCTCATGGTACGGTCCTGCAGTGGGAGACTGCGGGACCAGCAATGACCGCATGTTAATTCCCAAACACCATCAGTGTCTCAAGTGTCGCCTCTGGCCCTGTCTGTACCCTGCAGCTTCACAATAGGTGCACCCCAGTCCCCTTTACCTAAGCCCCCTTCAAGCCATCCCCCGGGACACCCCGACAGGGGCTACTCCCAGAAATCCCAGAACCCTGGCCCCAAAGAAACCACGTGCCTCAGTTTACCAATTGGTAAGACTCAGTTTTTTGGTCATCGTCTTCTCAAAACAGCAGAAGTTTTCACAGGGACACTCCCCCCCTTTCAGCCAGCGCTAGTTGTGAGCGGGGGCCTGAGAGGAAGCCGAGAGACCTGATTCCTCCAGCACGGTGCCTGCTGGAGGGGCAGGCGTGGGGATTGTGGGGCGCAGGAATTCCTGGCTACTGTTTGCTTCTGGTGCATTCAGAGGAACAGGCGGCCTGTGCGGGTCCGTTTCTTTGCGCATAAAGCAGGGGACTCTGAGAGCAGCCCTGGCTCCTAGCATCAGTGTCTCCTCCCCATGGGAACAGCCCAGCCAGGCCCACGGACAGCAACAAACCACCTGGGCCAAACGCCTCCAGAGAACAGTCCAGGCACTGGATCGCCCGGCTTGGAGCCCTCCCAGCACGTCAGCAGCCTTCAGGTCACGTCCCCACCAAGTGGGGACTGGGATCTTTTGGGGTGGTGGCAGAAGCACCTCCCGTTGGTGCCTCTGACTTGCAGGGTTCCTCTTTCACCTGTACAGGGGTTGGGGGGAGACTCCTTTAACGGGGGAGGGGAGGTCGCCCAGCCCTGCTTAGCTTGAGATGCAAAATGAGGTTGATGCAGTGTTATAAAGTGGGGTAGTGCCCCAGTCAGGGCCCAGGGCCCGGCCCCATTGTGCCAGGCACTGTACATTCAGATTGCTATTTATTAGGTGTATTACGGAAGTGACCAGGCACCCCAGAGGACCCCATTGTGCCAGGCACTGTACATTCAGATTGCTATTTATTAGGTGTATTATGGTAGCACCTGGCATCCCAGTGCTGGCTCCGGCCCCCAGTGCGCCAGGTGCTGCAATGACCCAGAATAAAGAGCCTGCCCCAGCCCCCAATGACCTTCCAGTCTCCCAGTGCAAAAGGACCCAGCCCTGGTGCATCTCACCCCAGGGCAGGATTGTTACCCCTTTTGTACAGATGGGAAAACTGAGGCACACGGAGGGGAAGGCACCTGCCCATGTTCACCCAGCAGCATGGCCGGGGACAGAACCCAGCATCCTGACCCCCTTACAACCCATCCACCCCCCTGTCCTTTCTGTGCCCACGCCACCCCCCCGGCTAGAGCAGCCCAGCACTCCGCCTCCGTTTCTGACGTGCCCGTGTCTGTGCTGGCAGGGGGATCTGGCAGCCAGGAGGGAGGAGTTCTGCCGTCAGAACGAGGAGGCGTCTGTGGCTCGCTGCCAGGCCCTGCTAGCAGAGGCCTTGAGGGAGCTGGATGGCAAGATCAGCGATGGCTGCTACTTGGTGCCTGGGGGCCACCAGCTCTTCCTGGCCGACCAGAAGGAAATGGAGGAGAAATACCAGCAGGAACCTGGGAAAGGGATAAAGGTAGGACGGGGCTGGATCTCTCTGATGCTCCCCCTGCTCTGCATATCTAATGCCCATCACCGCAGCCTCCCCGTGCCAGCGGTAGCAGCTCATCTGGGGTGATGGATACGGGCTGGGGTCCTGTTACACTCAGGCATCACTCACCTCCCCAGATGGGCCCGTTTGTTCCAGTTTCTTTCAGGTATCCTTGGGAGTGGACAGGCTCTCTCTTGAGCCGGCTGAAGATGAAATGGAGGGGTTTTCAGGGGCTTAAATAGACTCTCTCTTGTGGGTGGTTCCCCCTCCCTCCCCCTGTGTAGAATCCCAGCTACAAGATGGAGTTTTGAAGTCACCTGGGCAAGTCACATGACTCAGAATTTATGGGTAGCAGCCATGGTTTACATGCTACCTTGAATGTCCTCAAGTAGACTTCTTATGTGGATTGGAGCCTTCTAAGAGCCATCGTCCGTTAAGTGTTTCTTGACTGGGCACTTAACTTGCAAATTCCTTTCTAAAGAAGCCGACCAAATACTTTACCAAGGCTACTTAAAATCAAACCAGTACACGACCAATATCCATAACTTCCAACACACAAATGACACATGCATACAAATAGGAGGAATAGATTCAGTAGATCATAACCTTTGCAGAGATATGTTACATGGCCTAGGTAGCATAAAACATCCCAGTTATGTCATATTTACATTCAGAAGCATATTTCCATAAAGCTTTATGGAGTGTAATGTCACAGTCCTGTTACACTCAGGCATTGTTCACCTCCCCCGCCCCGCCCCCGATGAGCCTGTTCCCAGCAGCAGCCCCATGACACTGAATTCTGTGTGTCCCCCCACAGCAGAAAACACCTGGACAATGTGTCCCCTCAGCCCCAGTTCACGGGGACCCAGGGGGGAGCTGGAGCCGGTTCGCACCGGTTTGCAGGAACCGGTTGTTAAATTTAGAAACCCTTT